>NC_140623.1:25071549-25749882 GCF_057382275.1 Copadichromis virginalis
CAGGAAGCAGTAAGTTCCCCGGAAACCACGCAACCTCGCCATGCTAAGGAAGGAGAAACAAAAAGGAGGGGGTAAAAAGTTCTGAGATTACTTTAAGTGTCTGAAGAGTAAATCTGTCATTTTAACATAGAATAAAACAACACGGCAGACAGGAGTAAGACCAGTTTGAGAATTTTACTAATATAAGTAATCAATATTTCAGTTTGTCCAAATCTTTCTTACCTGAAGAACAGATAGAACAGGTAAACATAAAGCAAGCAGGGGAGACTGAGCTTCAGCACCACAGACTCCCCCAGTGGCAGAGTGGCGAAGGTGCGTCCCAGTAAATGAAGCGCCGTCATGTTCTGTGGCAAGAACTGCGTCAGGCAACAGAGAGATGATGCCATCTGGATTAAACCAAATGCAAGGACACAACAGAGGTTTTGATTAACTTGGAGAAGGCTGTTTTATTTCACTGTCATAAAAACATTAAGATTATAAATAGGAAAGAGATTTTTGTCGACATTTGTTAAAACCTTGCACAACAGCATTGCATGTTTTCCATTCATAAAACTGAGGTTAAGTACACATAAAAACCCTTTAACCCATTCTATGGTTTAGTTTATATCCGTAGTTCTGGTTCTTTTAGTTGTTTTTCTGTTTTGTGTAATACTTGTAGTTTCTGGCCTTAGTTTTGCCATCTAGTCTTCAGGTTCTGTTTCCATGCCTCTCCTATGTTCCACAGACTGTTTTATCAGACTTGTCTTCATGTTTGTTTTACTCTTATCTCCGTGTTTAGTATTTCTTTTCTGTCTCCTCAGTCAGTTTTGTTCCCATGTCTGTTTCTCCCCTGGTCCCAGTGTCAAACACTTGTTTCTTAGTCTTTGTCTGTGTGGTTATTGTACTTCCTGTTTTATTTTGACAGTCTCTCGTAGTGTGTACAGTTTGTTAAGTTTTGCTTCTCTTGTCCTGTTTGTCTGTATTAGTTCTCATTGTGTCCCATCCTCTTGTTATCATGTGTGTATTTAAGTCCTCTCTCTTCCACTGCACATTGTCGTGTTGTCCCTGTTTGCCATGTGTGCCATGTTTTACTTGTTAATTCCTAGTTTTAATCTCCTAGTTGTTTGTTACCAGTTTATAGTTCCTAGTTGCTAATTTCTGAGTTTTTGGTTGTTAGTACCCTTGTGGTTAAATAGTCTCAGCTGCGTCTTTCAGTTGATCCCTTTGTGTCTGAGTCCTGCTTTTGGGTCCTACCTCTGCCTGCCACACAGCGTACACAACAACGAGTGAATGAAAGCATGTGGTCACTATCAGGCTAATTATGCAACTTATGCCTAAAAAAGGCATTACTAGAAAATTATGTCAAACTCTGGTTTTACAAGGCAAAATAAAACTTCAACTCCCAAATCTGAGATTTCCCAGTATTTACAAAAATATTTTTTCTCTGTTATCAATGTCATGTTGCTGCTACACGTTTTTATGACAGAAGGCAAACAAGTGGTTTCCTAGAAATTCCAAATCATTTCATTAAGAATGAAATGATTAATTAAGCAGCAATATTATTAGTGTAAATTATACTTAGCAACAGGCAAGACAGTAATTCTGATCATTCAATCACTCAGTCAATTGACCTCTATAACCATTGCCCGGCGTGCATATGCTGTGGCATTTGGGCTGAGGCTGTGGTAGCTGACAGCAGTAAAGAAGATGGCCACAGTCGAGAGCTCAGAGCAGGGGATCCAATTCTTGTCTGCTACAGGGAAGGAGAAAATTACAAAGAAGACGGAGAAGATAAAATAGAGGTACGGTTCAAGGTTGTTCCAGCCAAAGTTTGTCTCTGCTTGCTCCACATCAAGGCCAGGTTCAAACCGTGTCAGCAGAGATGTCAGGGCACTAAAGTTCTCCCAGGTCTAGAAAAAGGGGGAAAGTTTACAAGTGAAAGGAAGCAAAGCACTCCAAAGAAATTTAAATGCAGGGTATTTAGACTGAAATTCAATATCAAACAAATTAAAGAAAAAAAAACAACAACAACAGAAAACATATTCTCACCTATCCCATTTAGCATTAGCTGACTTTTTTGTACAAAAATGTCGTCCGCAAAGTTTACATTCATGCTATAAATATTTTCTGATTTATAGGCATTCAAAGTGGATTGAGGTTGGTTGAATTTTTTTAATGTGCTGCAAATTTTAAATCTGAGATTGTGTCCCTTTTTTGTATCTTTGGGGTCAGAAATACTAAGTTTGCAGAATAAAAAGCATTTAGCATAAAAAGCAACTTTTAGCAACACAGTAAATTTGAAACAATAATTATATTTTTGCATTAAAAATACTGATTGTGGTATTTTTTTTTTACTGGTAATTTGATAATTACCAGTACTGTTAATGTAGGGCAGATTTAGCATAAACCTTACATTGGTTGTGGTGTAATAAATTGGTTGAGCACTACATAATTTCATTGATTAAGGAGAAATGCAAAAATAAATGCACATTTACAGTAGAAATTACTTTGTTTCATAAACTTTCATGTAAACTTTCAGGGTTCTGACAGTCCTGCTAACTGTGTGAAAATTACTAAATGAAACTGAAAGGAAATGCTCACCTTTGTCCTCTGGAAAATACGCAGCGTGCAAATGATCATGGCGATGAAGGAGAGGTAGAAGACAAGCAGAGGGATAACAAAAGCAAACAGATCCACCGTCAAGTTGCTGATGATGAAGAAGAAAATGAGAGCATTGACGTGTTGCGTTGGAATGATTGTGCTCAGCCACTGGACACCGGCCCGTGATGCCCAATCAACAAGATGCTCCTTTATCTCAACAACTGCATGCAGTGGGTACTGCAGCATCTGAGGAGAAGAGAGACGGATATGAAGATGAACAGAGAATATCAACACATTTAAAAGACTATTAAAATGTGAAATAATAATGAGGTAACAGGTACTATTAATTGTGACTTCATGTCCATGGCCCTTCTAAAGGCTCCGGTCTCACTAGTGTGCAGCATCATCCCACTTCGGCCAAAACTCCAGGCACTCTTGTTTGACTTCTTGCATCCTGATGAGACTGACTCAGCCTTGTGCTTTAAAAACACAGTTGCAAACACAAACACATTCACAGCCATGCTGTATCAAATAAACTATGTTCAAGTAACAGTTTATTTCTGCTTATGTAAAGTGTAAACCTTTTTTTTCTTTTCTTTTCTTTTCTTTTTTTTTTTTTGTTACCCCTGTACGACTGTCATGAAGTGCAGGGCTTTCAGTTGTGGCTGAGACTTGGCTGCCATTCTTGGGAGTAGCCGGGGCAATACCCTGTGCATAGTTCTTAGTCATCTCAACAAACTCATCCAGGTCCACCATCTGACTGGCTAAGAGATAAAGAGAGATATAATTACAGGTGGAGATGCAATATAGTTTCTGGTCCGCTCCTCCACCCTCTCTGGATACCTACATTCTTTGCTGACCATGCTCCCCAACACTTTCTGGGCTTGATTCGAAGTTGGGACAGGAACCTTGCTGCTTGCAGTGCCACCTGTTGGTGAGAAATGACCACACCACCATTGAGCTGGATGAAAGCTGGTAACATGAAACTATTCATTGTAACAGCTGCAAATATTAAAATCACACAGGGGCATCTCATATTTCCAGCAGTAGTGACAGCTATTGCATAACAGCATACTAAATCCTTCTAGGTATAGCCACTAGTACATCATGCAGCATTATTTTCACCATTCAAAAATAGTTAATACTTTTTAATGATGAATTTATCAAAATATCTGTGGCTGAGTTTGTCTCTCCTACCTGGAACTGCATTCACCTGGTTGACATTTTCCAGCATCTCAGATACAGTCACCTTCTTCTTCCTGTCTGGGTTTAGCTTCCAGTACATCAGCATGGCTGCTTTGCGTACTGCCAGCTCAAACTTACTCTCTGTCGACAACCTGCGGACATCAGCCTCATTCTCTGGAGTGATTCCTAGTGGAAGTGAGCTTAAGTTATAGAACAGAAACATAAAGACTTTAACACATGTGATACTTGTGTTAAATGAACCTTTTTTCTGGATCCAGCAGCGCTGCAGGGCTTTTGCTGCACCCCTTCTTCCCTGTTTCGCTGCTTTAACAAGCCAGTTAACAGCCAGCAGATTATTTGTTTCACTATCCTTCTCTTTAGCAAGACCCAAGTAGTGCTGACCAAGCTGAAAGACAGAGGAGAGGTAAAAGGGCCAGATTATTTCAGCTTACTTAATGTACTGCATGCATGGATATGTATTTAAGCAAGCTTGTTATACTGTGGTGTTAAAGGCAAAACTACAAAAAATCGTGTATGTCCAAAACTGTATGTCTACTACAATCTTTTTCCTAGCTCCCAAGATACAGCAGTGAACAATGCCCCAAAAAGTGTTATCATAAAACATTATGCCATAGTGAAATCATAGCTGAGCTTCTTTTGTATTTTGGACAGAAACAGAATCGCATATTAATTTTATCCCATTAAAAATGTATGTGAAGTGTTTTGGTCATAATTGGTGTATGCATGTTATGGCCAAAAATGTGTTACGTGAGGTCACACTGACCTCTGAATTTTAGTAACCAAATAATAATAATTTCATTTTTGAGATCAAGTGAACGTTTGTGCTAAAGCTTAAGAACTTCCCTGAGGGTATTCCTAAAATATTAATATTATGAAAAAAATGGGAGAGACAGATGAAAAAAAAGCAACACCTCCAGCTACGACATTCACTGTCATCAAAATTAATCTGCAGTGGCACAAAAATGTAATTAAACAGGAACTTGTATTTCCAGTAGCTCTCTTGTTATTTTGAACAATCCTCAAGGATTATTGGATTTACACTTGTTTGTGAGCTCCATTCAAAACAGTTCATAGTAAAGTTCATATAATGCACCAAGAACACATGACTTCAGAATGTATTATTTTCTGTTTCTGTAGCCGTCGGGGCATTCGTCATGTCTAACTAACAGGGGCAGCAGTGGCCCCTGTGGCATATCAAGTGACTGCTTTCTAATATTAACTGTCATTTCATAAACTTCCCTCTCACTCAGTTATTATTAAATGTCCCTATTTGTGTGGAATCAGATGTGTCTTCGTTTTTAATGGTTCTGCAGTTGTGTATTCCTGTGTCTATCAGACAAACAAAGAAAATACCATCATAAAACTTATTTTAATTGCTAGAGTGACAAAATGTTTTTAAAATAAAATAAAGCTTTGAATTGGAGTATTGGACAGTACTGTAAATATTATAATGTGTATCTTGCCTATTGGGATACCATAATGCACAAATGGAAAGCCTACCAATGCTTCTCAGCATCCAGCTGCTGTACTGATATGGTCTCAGGTTTGCATGTGTTCTCTTAGATATGCACACCCTCTCCTTATTTAGACAGTGGGTATGTGCAAATACATGACATCTGGCAAGAGAATGTTGAACCAAATGTTGACAAGACACTTGGGAATGTCACTTCTACCACCCTTGAATTTGTTTGCGCTGGCAGACAACATGGAGTAAACAGAGTGTGAATTTTGCATTGTTATTTATACAGCAGCAGTACATGCTACAGTATGCTTTAACTTTTACACTTCTTAATGATTTGTAAGTATGACAGTATATTAGTGTGTCACACTGAAATTGTGGGATCATCTTCCAAGTGGCCCAAAATAGGCACATGCTGAAAACCAGACTGAGTCAGCTTGCAGGACTGAAAACAATGCCAAGAGCCTGTCTGTGCATGTCTGTGCATGTGCTTTCACTTACACGGGCCTGAGCTCTGGCATCACCGCCTATGGCCTTCTCCTCAAGCTGCTCCACAGACACGTCTTCCTCTGGTTCTTCATCTGCAGGAGAGGACACAATATGTCTTAATAAAAAAAAAAATCATGTATATCAATTTTAATTAACTGCCAATAACTTTTTGACAAAACCTCAAAGCTTCCAGCAACACCGTGCCCAGTTTTTACCTCACAGCACTTGTCAGCTGTAAAAGTTTCATAACTGTCCCCCCGCTGTCCATTAAGAAAAGGGCTTGACACTCTTCAACTTTAGCCCTTACTGCATTTCAAATGTCACAGCTTATCACGCATAGCAGATCTCCAACTGGTGAAGCCAGGATCTTGTTTTCAATTCCAACAGCTATGGAATATATTGAAATACCACAAAATGTCAATGAGACAAGAGTGTCGGTTTTCTAAAGTACTTAAGGAAAATGTACATTATGAACAGTTTTATTATTATACATAAAAATCTGATTATACAGTCTGATCTACTGGGACTTTCCCACACAGTCATCTCTAGGGTTTCCTATGAATGGTCTGAAAAAGAGTAAATATCCAGTGAGCAGCAGTTCTTTTGGCAAAAATGCCTTGTTGTTACCAGAGGTCTGAGAAAGATGGCCATACTGCTTTAAGCTGACAGTTAGGAGACAGGAGACAGTTAGGAGACTCAATATTTACTTTCACAAACAAGGTATGCAAGGGAGAGTATCTCTGAGAACACATTAAACCCTGAAGCAGATGGATTACCACAGCAGAAGACCACAATAGGTGCCACTTCTGTCAGCTAAGAACAGGAAACTGAGGCTATAATTCCCACATACTTACCAAAACCAGACAACACAAAAATTGGAAAAACATTGCGTGGTCTGAGGAGTCTTGACTTCTGCTATGACATTTGGATAGTGGGGTCAGATTTTGATATATGCAACATGAAAGTACAATGCATTTTTTATTGTACCAAGGTTTAGGGAGGATATTTTCTTGACACACTGTAGACTCCTTAGTATCAACTGAGCATAGTTTAAACACCACAGGCTACCTGAGTGTTGTTGCTAACAATGTTAGCCATCTTCTTGTAGGGTTAAAAAAAAAAAAATGCTGCTTCCAGCAGGATAAAACACCATGTCAGGAAACTCAAACGGGTGGTGTCTTGAACATGACAATAAGTTCAGTGTATCCAAATGGGCCCCACAGTCACCAGGTCTACATCCAGCAGAGCAGTTATGGGATGTGATGGGGCAGGAAATTCACTTTATTGTTATGCTGCCAACAAATCCGCATCACCTTCATGATGCTGTCATTTTAAAATGGACCAAAATTTTTGTAGAATGTTTCCAGCACCTTGTTGAATCTGTGCCAGAGAGAATTAATGAACGCGAGTGTTAATTTTTGAGTGTACAATGACACAATCAAATTCTTTTTGTGCTTTGTTTTTTTATAGAATAAACTTTAAATAGTAATACTTTTTTGCATATTTAAACTTTCAGAGAGTGCTGAATCCTTCCTATTGTTACTCTTGGCAGACATTTTTAAACCAGTGATGCTGCTAACCAACCAAATTTAGGCTGTAAAATTGACTTATTAAACAATGAGCAACTTCTGTTTAACTTTTCTGTTGCAAAATTCATATTTTTTCAATGACAATACAATTTCTTCAGTTTCAGCATTTTACAGATTGCCTTTGTATATTTTTCCACGAAATATGGAGTTTATGTGATTTGGAAATCATTGCATTCTTCTTAAAACTGCATTTACACCTTCCCAACTTTTGGAAGTGAGGTTATAAAATTAGTGCACTTGACAGATAAAATATTTATTGTGATACATGAAACATATCATGATGTACAATGAAAAAGGTGTATTATTTCTATCAATGAGGGGACATGACTTTGTGCACAAAATTCCACGGCAACGCAACTAATATTGTTTCATAGATTTGAACCTCATATTGGAGTTTTAGACTACCAAAGTCATAATGTCCCTGTGTAATGCCCTACAGATTTAAATGCAAGCCATAACAAGTTGCTGAGATATTTAAGTAAAAGCCTTTTGCATTATTTCGATTATTGTGTTTAATTCACTGGGAAAAAAAGCATCCCAAAATGTTTTACAGCACGGTATTCAAATGAGTAAACAAAGGAAGCCAAAGTGGATCTGCATTCTGGATTCTTGACAAGAGTTGTGTTTTCCTCGGGACAGGGTTACATGAAAAGACATTCCAAAGCATGCAGAAGGCTTATCACCTTAACACAGCAACTGGTCTATGACATCCTCTCAGCAGCACTGAACCTTCAAAATCTGTCATTTAATCCCTCAATTTGAATGAAACTATTCTTACCATCCTCTTCATCAAAGGCATCCTCTTCCTCAGCTTTTCTAAGTCTTTCCTGTATGATTACCCGTTTGGCCATGGAAGCAAAAGTGCGTTTTGCGGAGGCCATGGATGAAGATGTGGAAGCCGTGGTGGAAGTAGCTGTTGAGGAGGCAGATGTGAGGTCGGAAGTGAGTGAAATTGTGGAAGTTTGAGGGTCAGCAAGGGTGAGAGAAGCTGGTAGGGGTGTTCTGATCGGAGCACTAAGGGAGGGATTAGTAGAAACGGTTTTACATGTAGAGCTAGGAGACACAGCAGGAGATAAGGGCTTTGACTTGTCTAAGGAAAGGGGGGGATCCATCTGTTTAGCGGTAGTATGTGTAGATGGTGGCGAAGAACTGGGTAATTTTCTGGGTTCCAGAGAGGTTGGTGATTTTTCATGCTGAGTGGGAGAAGCAGAGAGGTTACTGGAGATGGGTGTAAGAGGAATTTGCATGGGGGATGGACAAGAGGGCATATCCAGGACAGGGCTCGACCCCTGGACGTTGACACTAGTTGGTGTTGATGACAAATCCTTCTCCATCTCTCCTAAAATAAAAACAGGGTGAGAGAAAATGTATATTTTAGCTGGGTAGTGAACTTTCTGAACTCCCTGTTACAGAATTTGATGGATTCACCTACAGACATTTTACGTCCATAACAACAGATCTTCTCATTGAAGTTTTGAACTTAACAAATTCTTACATAAAGCAGGCTAAAAGTGCAAAGCAAGAAAAAGGCTAATTAAAAAAATATACAACAGCATAAAAATTTGAGAAAACGCAAGGTAAATGAGAGGTGCTTTGGGAAAGTACTGTAATTACTCCGCATTAAAGCATCAGAGCAGCAAGCAGGGACTGACATGAAGTAATAGGCAACAGGAGAACTCGGAACGTCAGTAACTAGAGCAAATCTTCAACATTAAAACTGCGCTATGATGACATACAGTAAAGCAATAATCATTACCTGTTTACTAAATGAGCAGATTTCTTTAGGATTCAAGACAATCACCCTCCTGGATTTGAATGTTGAGTGTGTATTCCATGTTCCAGATTAATCCTCACCAAACAGCCCCGAGTAACCAGAGACGCACACTTGCTCGCTGCCGTCAAACTCTGGGCTATAAACGACGCCACAACTTTGTGGCCCGCCCTCTTAAAACAGGCTCTCGCACTGCAAGGACTGCAAATGTCCGTCAAAGGAACAGCTTACCTGATTGGTTTTTAGCTTTTTAAACCTGTGACAGATGCTTTGCGGATGTTTTATGGCGATTCTTTAAACATTTCCCCAATGCACTTCCAATTTTAAAAAGAAAAAACAAACAAACTTGAGGTCTTGCTTTAAAGTTCAAGCCTGGACGTACAGTTATTTTAGCTATAGCTAGAGCAGTAGACACATGTAAGTAGATTACGGGGTCCCAGATCAAACGCTACGGGCCTACACTTAATCGATTGTGTCTTTTCCATATGGCAGAGGACAGCGATCCTGCACCCTGAGATGCTGTGAAAGTAAAATAGAAATCATTAAAATGACTAATAAATAAAACCAAGATAATTATATAAGTCACAATTGCTGTAATCATCAGATACAAACACAATCGCATATGAATTAAAATAGGAGATTCTTATGTATACCTGTTTACCATCTCTCGGTTACTTCAAAAGTAAATGTCGTATTGTTATTAATACCCGATGTTCTATTAGACGAGGATTTATGATCCTTTCATTATTTCATTAAGGAGAGACAGGATTTTACATCAGTGTAGTTGATCATTATGAGGCATGTAGTAGAGAAACACTTGTATCAGTATACTAAAGAGGACAAATACATAATAATAATAATAATAATAATAATAATAATAATAATAATAATTGTTAGGTATTTTAGTACCATGGTAGCATTTACTGGATATTGTTTTATAGTGACATTATGCAGGAAAACTCTGTCATTCAATAAGGCCCCTTTGTTTCAGTGTTTTTCTCTTTGACCCAAGAATTGATGTGTGAGAATCACAGGCTGGTACAAGGTTGAAATACCACAGAGATCACTCCCTCAGCTACATTAGTTTCTTAATCTTTTAGACGCCTGTTGAAGGCCAAATGGTTTGTTTCAGATTTCACTAATGTAAGAACTCTTTGTTTTGTGCCTTGAAAATATGTCGCTGAGATAATCACAATTGTAGCTGAACTGATACACTACACAAAGGATGCTTCTTCACCCAAGGGCAGGAAGACGCTGCCTTATCTTGGTCTGTACTGGTTTAAACTGATAATCTGCTGTCTCATGAATTTTACCATATAAACTGTTGTACTTGTGAATAAAGTTGAGTCACTTTGGGAAGACAATCTAAAGCAGTCTCTGTTTTCTTGTTCTCCCAAGCTGCTCCCGAGCTCGTACTAACACGCTGAATGGCATGCTTGAATATTACTTGAGAATATATTTGACTGTGTTACAGACTAAGGGACATTCTCTGCTGATAGGTGAAGGTACATTCTCTGCTGATAGACGTCCACGCCTCGAAGGAAGTCGATCCACGGATTAGGCCCTGGAAACCGTTTCCTTCAATAATAATAATAATAATAATAATAATAATAATAATAATAATAATAATGCGTGTGCACGTATTATTGCTGTGTTAATGTTTGTAGCGGTCCACCTGTCCAAGTGCTGAGGGACAGCCGCCGCCCACCCTCATCCCGTTTCCGAGAGTACATATGGAGCGCCCTGGGAAGGGCAGGCCTCCATAATTGAAGATGAAGGAACTAGAAAGGCTAGCTCTCGTTTAGCTCGCATGGTCTTTGATGTAAAGCAGGTCTTTGTGTGACAACCGCAGTTAAGCCCCTAAGGCACATGGACTTTGTGGATGATCCCCCCCAGATGTGGATGGAAAGATGATGCTGATTTAATCCGATGATAATGATGTGTCTTGCTCAGACACAACCCCCCACATTAAAACACGAGAAAGGGGCACACTGGAGAGAGACAAAGAGGTCCTCCACAAAGAGGCCAAAACACCGAATCTAAATTTATCGGGGTAAGTTGTAGATGTGCTTACTTATTCTTTCAGCACGAATGCTTCACTTTAAAACTAGTTCACACTGACACGCCACCAGTCCTGTCAAAACGGGAGCACTGCACCATGTGTGTATGAAGAGGAAGGATTCTAGGTTGCCCGAAGAGAGCTGCTTTTCCAGTTCACATCATCGAATGAGTGCGCTTGCCTGGAGAGGCGGGACTGTGACCCGGTTAGACGTAAAATAAGCAAAGCCGTCTCCATCCTTTCAGACTTGGGGGGGGAAGTGTGCGTCTCCCACTGTAGCCAATATGTCTGACTGCAGAAGACAGTGGAACCGGGAGGATGAGCTACCTGTCTACCTAGCAGGGCCGATCACCACCGGGCCGAACCAGCGGAAGACCTATGGTATGTTCAGCTCCGTCGAGGGGGCGTTTGAGAGCAAGACCATAGACTTCGAAAACTACGCGGTGGGGAGAAAAGGTAGCCGCACCCCGAGAAGCGGGAGCCGGGAACGACTCTTAGACACCGGTGACCCCATTAGCAAGACGCCCAGCGAGGCCCGGGAGTCGTCGCTGAACGGCTCGCCCGGAGAGAGAAACGAAGCACGCAGTGGTGCTGAGGTCAGATTTTCATCGGGGACGGAAAGTCCTAATGGCAAGGTAGGACTGACAGCTTCAATCTGTGGCTTTTTGTTGACATATGTTGATAGTGCAATGGCTCCGTCGTTCCCTAACTATAATTTATTAATGAAGTGCACCAGTAAGTGCCACTAGACTTTAACCTTTGGTTAAACCTTTGGCCTACGCAGAGGATAAAATTAATTTTTACTCATAAACCACCAAAAAAAGCTATGCTGGTTTCGTTTTGGGACACCAGGAACCAGGAGTTATTTTCCTGACAAAGGCGTCAGTTTGCATAAATTATGAACTTTTTATGGTGCATTGCAGTTTGGCTATTATGGATTGCGTTAAGCTTAAATTCTCAATAAAAGGCGCAAAACGCGCGCAACAAAGCAACACATATTTTTTGCTTGCCGTGGTGCTGAATCGGACAGCGACAGACAACATGCACCCCCACCCAACCTCCACGCTGCATTGTTTATGCTTTGAAGTAAGATGTGTGTGTGTGTAGTGGGTGTGAGGGTGCTCGTGTCTTCACATACGGCCTATAGCTGTCTTTCCCCCCCCGTGTCGTGAACGTCGTCAGGCAATACGGTGACTGTGAGTTTTTCCTCACGCGCGCGCCCACAGGAACGTCAGCTTTCTTCCACTGTGCGCGCGCCACGCAGCCTGACGCAGCCGTACGGCGGCGGATTCATCGCTCGCTTTCTGTCACACACGGAAACAAAACCCACATCACATCAGTGGAGACAAAGGGGAGCAGGAAGCCGCGCAGGGGCGCCGGAGTCGGTATAATTCGCTTCTGAGTTAACTGCCAGGGGGCAGAGCGACGGAAAGAGCATGTCTGGGTCCAAGAACAGCATCCCCCATCTGACGGTAAGCGAGCCGGCCTGCTCAGCAGCGACCAGCAGTCATGTATGCATGAATACGGATTAAATTCCTACTGAAAGTTACCTCACTTAAGGCTTTCTCATGCTGCCCCTACGAGAAACTGCACGCCAAAGAAAGGTGACAGTGCGTTGTGTTTGAGCGCGTTTTCTCGCTCCTGGTTGGATAATGTTGTATAATCTCGCTGCCTGTCAGAGAGATTAACTCGGTTGACGTGTGCGATCGAAACTGGAGTCGAGCAAGTGACAATTGCTTGCTTAAAAGCAACGAAATGTGAAGCTAGATTTTAACAAACGACGTGCATCCTTTTCAGTCTGTGTTCAAGCGTGGATTTTACACATTTGGCACGTCTGTTATTTGAGAATTATCCAGTGTCTAATGGATCTTAAGCCTAGAGTTACACATTGAATTTGAAGGTTAAGACACAAATAATGTCTGCATATTCTTCCCCCCTTTTGCCTTCTCATTGGTCAAAGACGTTGATTTTTTGGCAAGCCGTCAGCTGTCGTCATGCCAAACTCTGCTTGATCACTGGTTACCATGGAGACGTAACATCTTCCTAATGCTGTTGCCAGGCACCATCCGTAGTAGTAGAAGGTGTGGACACGTGGTGGTCTCACAAAAAACGTGCTGGTTTCAACACCCTGTTTGTGAATGTTCAGTATTTGATTGCACACATAATTGAAATAACAGAAAGATACTTTTTTTTGGCGCCCCATTCAGGTACAGCTCTTGTGTGGCCATGCATTTCTGTCCACACTACACCACATCATGTTATATTGCTATAAAGCCATGGATTACATAACTGATTGTGCAATATATCAAAATGTCAGGACTAAGTTCAACCTCTCCCTCCCTGATCTCCCTTTCTGTGCTTTTCCCCTGCAGAGTGAAAGGCTGCTGATCAAAGGAGGGCGAGTTGTTAATGATGACCAGTCTTTCTATGCAGATGTCTACATTGAAGACGGGCTCATCAAGTGCGTATTTGGGGACATTGTATGAGCGTGTTGTTTTAAGCACTACACAGGCTGTTTTCTACATTTCTTTGCTCTTCCTTTCTTTTTGTGTTCTTTTCCATCTTCTCAACCCTTTTGCATTCCCATGTGTATTTTGCCATGACAAATCTTTTCCATAATCTTCACACCTCCATAATTTGGCTTCCTTTTCCCTTTCATCAATTCATCTGTTTTTGCACATCTTATCCTGGGTAGGCAGGTGGGGGAGAACCTGGTTGTCCCTGAGGGAGTCAAGGTGATCGAGGCCAATGGCCGCATGGTGATACCAGGTGGAATAGATGTTAACACCTGCCTGATGAAGTCCTATCTGGGCACACAGCCTGTTGATGACTTCTTTCAGGGCACCAAGGCTGCACTTGCTGGGGGCACCACTATGATCAGTGAGTGTGAATGCTTAGACTTAGTCAGCAAGTGTCAGCTACAGTATAGCACATACCATATCTACATTTGTCTTTAAGTGTTTCAAAATACTGATTACGCTCTTTCTTTTTTCTATGCCTTGTGCCCTTCCTAATTTTCAGTTGACCATGTAGCCCCTCAGCCTGGTGACAGTTTGCTGGAGGCGTTTGAGCGCTGGCAGGAGGCCGCAGACAAGAAAGCCTGCTGTGATTACTCTCTGCACGTAGACATCCCCCAGTGGAATGAAAATGTTAAAGATGAGTTGGAGCTTCTGGTGCAGGACAAAGGTACGTCCATTTTTAATTATTTTATGATATTTTAGAGATGTGGCCTTTCTTGCAGTTCTTGTTTCAATCCCTAGTTTGGGCACATTTCACAAGAACAATAGGGACAGATTTAGAAACAATTTGGCTAAAGTGCTGAATCCTCTTAGAGTCAAGACACTATAGAGAGCCATTGTTCTCACTGCTGTCATTGTGGCCATGTGCAAATTTCACTTGTAATCTGTTTGAGTAGAAAAATTAGCATTTTCTTCTGGGGCAGCTTTAAAAGTCACCATACGAGATAAACCAGCTGCTTGTGTGTCCAGCTTCCTTCTAGGAGTTGTATTATTTGGCTAGACACAAACACGCACTGCTTCCCATTCCTACTCACTCACAGTTTGTCTTTATTATCCACGCTCCTGAGTATTTACTTTCTCATTATGAAGCCGTTCATTGTTTCTTCTGTTGCCAGGTATCAACTCCTTTCAAGTATACATGGCTTATAAGGATGTGTACCAGATGACCGATTCAGAGGTATGTTTTATACTCATAAATTCCACGAATCTGTACTGTACGAATCTTCTGGCTTCTGTTTTTAACAGTAGAAATCTGAAAATTGGTGTTCTTGTCTTTTAGCTGTATGAGGCATTCTCATTTCTGAAGCAGCTGGGTGCTGTGGTGTTAGTTCACGCTGAAAATGGTGATCTTATTGCTCAGGTAAGTGCTACTGCCTGCTGAAAAAGGATATCTTATTATGTAGGTAAGTGCTGCTGCCTTTTTTTTTGCTCTCTCCAGCATGCACCACAGCTTAGAGATATTCTTGTTACATAATGCTGCATCTCTCAGAAAGAGAAAGCAAGGATTAATACGCCTGCAACTGCAGCTGCAGTTGAGAATGACATGTTTATCTTAGGCCACCATTAAAGTTGACCATTATTATTCTAATGAGGATGATGATTATGTAATGGTGATTAAGTTGGTGAGGGTGAAGGTGCTGATATAGCTAGCAGAAGTGATGGCAAGTATTAGTTGTGGTCATGGAAATGATGGCCCAGATTAATGAGACAATTATGGCAAAAACTTTGATGTATGTGAAGATGAATCAGGGTAATGGAAGATAATTGCAGTGCTGATGAATGATCATGACACGCTTGTTAAACTAACTGTAAGAGAAATAGGGAGATAGGTGATGAAAATTCATATCAACCCCATAGAGAACAAACAAACACTAAAAAGGGAGCAGGGTGGGGATCTGGTTGTCATCCAGGTTTTCAGAGAAACTGAAATGTGCTTAATCTTCCAGCTGTGCGCTGGCTTTCGAAGATTACACTGCATATTTATTTTAGCTTGACAGGCCAAAAGATTTGTTATTTCTAATTCCTGAAATCTCATCAGAGGCATTCAAACATGGCTGTACAGTTACTGTATGTACAGCTGTCAGTGATTGCATTGCATGTGAAGATAATTCTGACATTCTTTTGTTATTCTTATAAAAATTTTTTTTTTGCAGGAACAGCAAAAAATACTTGGAATGGGAATTACTGGCCCAGAAGGCCATCCTCTTAGTCGTCCCGAAGAGGTGATTTTTTTTCCCCCATAGCTTCACTGTTAATCAATTCACCTGCCACTGTATAGGTTCTTGGCTCTAGTTTATTCCCTTCCTGTGCAGTTGGAGGCTGAGGCGGTGTTCCGTGCCATCACTCTTGGCAATCGTGTGAACTGTCCTGTTTACATCACAAAGGTGATGAGCAAGAGTGCAGCTGACACTATCACCCAGGCCCGGAGGAAAGGTAGTTCTTAATCATATAATGTCCTTTTCTGTCTTTATTAAGGATGAAATTAACCATTCTACTATTCTTCTCAGGTTCGGTGGTTTTCGGAGAGCCAATTACAGCTAGCCTGGCCACTGATGGTTCGCACTACTGGAGCAAAAACTGGGCCAAGGCTGCTGCCTACGTGACCTCTCCACCTTTAAGTCCTGACCAGACAACCCCGGACCATCTTCACACCCTGCTGGCCTGGTACGTCTCACTTTTTCTTTTTAAACAGTGAATGGATATTGCTAAAAACTGTAGTAATTTAATTTATAGAAGACTCCAGAGTTTTACAACAAGTAGTTTGTATGAAGTCTGAGAAAATGTGCAGTGTCAAGAGTGTTTCATAAACCCTAAAACAGGCAAAAACTTTTAGTATTTATGTAAAGGCAGACAAAAGCTTAATTTAGCTACAGTATGACCTCTGCTCAATGTGAAATGCAAATAGGATCGAAGACACAAAAGGAGACTCTTACGTTTTACCCCTACACACTCTTTGGTATTCATGCCACAAACAGCTGCTAGTGTTATGCAGAATTTTAGATCAAACTTCAGTGAAACAGAAGAACAGATGGAGAGAAGGTGAAGGTGTGAGGAGAGGCAGAAGAGAAGAGAGACTTAATTACAGACTAAGGACTACATAATCATTTGGAAGCCACTTTACTGTATATTCAGTCAAGCACACGATAATGGTTGGTTAACTTGTACCTATGCATAAGTGCAAGTCAAGGCCAAACTCACCTCAGGTATTACCTCAGACACAGTACTCGCACCCGTCACACATATCACACACACACAATGCGGAGAACTTCCAGCTGCACATTTTAAAATGCCCCCGATTCCACAAATAGCACTGAAACCTCTATTATCTGTTGCCTTGGCTACCGAGTGCCTCCCTCCTCCTTCTCCTCCTCCTCTATCTTCCTCTGTTTCTCCACCCTTCGTCTGAAGCTCCTACTTCTCAAGGCGGGTCCATGCTGTCAAGCCGGTGGTGTGATACTGCTGTTTTCTTTGAGCCACTCCTGAAACAACGGGGTGTATCCTTAGGTTCTTTTCGGAGACATGAACACAAGAACAGCTTTTTTTCCTCCTCAGATTTCAGTGAAGCCCATTATTTACATAATAAGCACTTTCTTGGCATTAAGGTGACGATCCCACAGCTCACTAACACGGAGTAATCACTGTAATTAACAAATAAATTAAAGGTCTTATAACTGAACCGTGACAATCACAATTCTTTATCAGCCGGATTCAGCCTTATTTATTCAGAGCTAAAGCGAGCATAAGTCTTGTTGGCTTTCTTTAATGATGCAGACCAGACTGAGCATTAATCTAGTTAATGTTTAAAGGACTGATACTGCAGCTGTGTTGCACCATTCTCTGTAGTTCAGTTGGCTGTTTTTCTGCAATAGGCCACTGCATGACTTGACATACTTTACCTTACATGCTCAGTGAGGACACCTGGTGGCTAGTGGTTAAAAAATAACTTCTCTGTATGTGTCTTCTTCATTCTGTCTTTTTTTTTTAACGTAAACATTTTTATTTTATTGATTTGTTGCTATTTCTACAGACTGAGCTCTCTGAGGGGTTTAAAACTTTTAGCAATTTGTCAGGGAACCTTTTAACATTAGACAAGTCAATGACTGCATCCTTAAGTGTTTGCTGATGATTTCACTTCATTTTGTTGCCTTGATACAGTGGGGACCTCCAGGTGGTGGGCAGTTCTCACTGCGCTTACAGCACCTCCCAGAAAGCTATTGGTAAAGATGACTTCACCTTGATCCCCGAAGGAATCAACGGCGTCGAGGAGAGAATGGGCTTTGTCTGGGAAAAGGCAGTGGTGAGCAATGAGGGCATGTTTTCGTTGTTTCTTTTGTGTAGGTGTGAGGTTTTTGTGTAGCACTCTAAACATCCACTTCTTTTTCCCTTAGGCCATGGGGAAGATGGATGAAAACCAGTTTGTGGCAGTCACATCCACCAACGCTGCTAAAATCTTCAATCTGTACCCACGTAAGGGTCGGATAGCTGCGGGCTCTGATGCAGACATTGTCATCTGGGACCCTGACAGCGTCAAAACCATCACTGCCAAACTCCAGCAGTCGGTGAGGACAAAAAGAAAAGAAAGATGATGAGGGAAAAGAGAGGGTGGGTAAATCGGAGAGAGGGAGAAGAACTAATAAAATAAGGGGGGAGGTCTAGACAGAGGCTGCACAACAGAAGGTTTCATGGGAGACTGCAGAGTGTAAAATAGGATAAGAACCATGTGGAAGATCACAGGAGGGGAACAGAAACCTGAATAATAATATGCAGTCAAGTCTAGCTTTATTTTACTCAGTATATATCATATATGTGTGCTAGAACCAAAATAGTAAGCCTCAATGTTTTAAAAGTTTTTTCCTAAATTAATTAAAATAATATTTCGTAAAGGCAGATGAGACAGAGTTTACACATGAATAGCTGTTCATTCTTATTGTGTTCGGGTCTGAGCAAATGTGCGGTCAAATGTGCATTTTGTACATTTCTCTCTCAAAATCAGAGATGGCAAGTGAAATTTCGTATTGTGAAACCGACACCGAGTCTACTGAAAATGACACGGAACAATAACCATGCTCCCGAGTTCACGCTGTGGACCGTGGATTATCAGGACATTGTTGTTTTAATCCTTTAAGCATCACAGATGAAGCCTTTTCACCTTTTTCAACAGCAGCAGCTATCACACAGACAGCTGTGTCTGTGTGAAGGATAAGACTAAATCTATCTGCAAAACAAAATGAGCTATAGGCAAATGGTAAAACAAAATTGCTTTCAAAAATGTAACTCAATACACAGTAGTTCATTTATTGGTCCGTTCTGCCACTCCCAAAGACCCTAATCCAGACTGAAGCCAGATTTAAATTATAATCTCCCTTCACCCCTCACCCATTTTGTTATATCTCCGCCCATCCCCCTGAATTTATACAGTCACCCCCCGTATCCCCTTGCCCCCCACTTATTTATCCCCCATCTTCTCATATGCTGCATTTTGCTGCATCTATTAAACCCTATGATAAAAAACAAGCTTGCCCTGACTGCATAGAGAGGCTAAACACTGTACAGTATTTGGAAAAATCAAATAATCCTCTGTTTTCTGTACTTCTTTGTCTCATATTTTCTCTCTGCACAGGCTGCAGAGTACAACATCTTCGAGGGTCTGGAATGTCGCGGAGGTCCAGTGCTGGTGCTGATTCAAGGCCAGGTGGTGTATGAAGAAGGAAAGCTGCATGCTCAGCAGGGCACCGGTCGATTTATTCCACGCAAACCCTTCCCAGATTATGCTTACCAGCGTGTAAAGTTCAGGAATGAGGTAGAGTATTTAGAAGATTTTAAAAATACTTAAAAAACAGTGTTATAAATGTCACATTGAAAAATTTCATTGAAAGATTAATTGGATAGTAGATGTTTGAGGATTTCTTTTCCTTATCTTGCTGCAAGTCCTCATAAAAAGGTAAAAATTTAAATATGCCCCCAAAATGAGGCAAATAAAGATTTGAAGAAGACTCTGTAAATTAAATAATTGTACAACCTAACCTTGGTTGGAGGAATTTGGGATGTTTATTTTTACCTTTTGTACAGATTATTATGTTATGATAATGAAAAAGAAAAAAAACAAAACAAAACAGGAGCTGAATTGATTAGAAACATGATCATTATTCTCTCTTTTTTCACCAGTAGGTGATTCAGGCAAAATACAAATGAGCCAATTAGTCCCGCATTATGGAGACTAATGTGCTGCAGGCCATTCGCTTCTAAAGAATGAATAATAGGTTGGCTTGTTTGTGTCTCTGTCTGTTTTCTGCCCAGGTAAAGCGTAAGCAGGGTGTAACTCGGGGGATATATGATGGCCCTGTATATGATGTTGCTCCGACTCCCAAATACATTACTCCTTCACCGTCAGCCAAAACCTCTCCCACCTCTCACCAGCCACCACCAATACGTAATCTTCACCAGTCCAACTTCAGCCTTTCAGGTAAGAAAAGTAATATATTTTCAAACAGAATGTACTCTAAATACACAGTTATGCAAAATTGATTTCTTTTGCAATTAGAGCCATCTAATATATAAATTTTGTCCTCATTTTAGGTGCACAGATTGATGACAATATCCCACGTCGCTCTGGCCACCGCATTGTAGCACCCCCGGGTGGTCGCTCCAACATCACCAGCCTTGGCTGAATACTTGAATACATATGAAGCACGGCTGGTGCGACGCTTCACCTACTGAGTGTGTGCGAGTGTATGTGTACGACTGAATGAATACCTTTGCATTTTTTTGGCATAACGTGACCGTTTCTGTTATATCGGTTTGTCATGGTCACTCAGAACAAAAAAAGCACATTTCTACTTCTAATCCAAAAAAGGTGTGTGAGTTACAATCAGCTAAATAATTCAAATCAATAAAAAGTCACGTTCCAGGCACACACACACAAACACACACACACACACACACAGATTCAGTGTTGGACCCCCTCCAACCAACCCGTCGCCCAAGTGTTATGTCATAAACTTATTTCCTGTGAGCATGACTTCCTTCTTATTCTTCCTCACCTCCCACATCTTACCGTGTGGGTCTGACATGGTGCTCCTTTCCACCCACATGGTGGACAGCTCAAGAATTGTCAGATTTTTTTCTGCATCTGGTTCTAATATCTTGGCAATATTTGTTTCATTGTGGCTCAAGCGGATCAGTTACACTGCATGGACGCGTCTTTAGATGTTACACTACTTGTGGTTTATTGTTGCAATGGAGGAACACTTTAAAATGAACTCAAAGCACATTTGTATTCAACAGCACAAGCATATTCTTATATTGGTATATGTATGGTTTGAAAACCCTAACGACATCCACTGTGGGCAGAGGCAGTTGTTACCTAGTTAAAAACATATTCATGCAATTTAAATTACTGTAAATTTCGAAAGGAATGCATTTTTTTCTCCACCACCAGATACTATATGCAAATGTGTCAGTACTCTCTTACACTCTGTGTGAAAGTAGATAAGCAGTCAAAGTGAAAACAGAAACAAGTGAACTAAATTAAGTTCTAGATTGATGTACCTACATAATGTAGACTTCTCAGTGTGCGTGCTTAGTTTGCTGCCAATCACTCCCACCAGAATAAGAACTTTGTTGTAATGACATGCTAAACTCACTGCAGAAAAAGAACTTCTGAACAGGTTTTTTTATTTTTATTTTTTAAATCTTTTATTGTTTCAGTTATTTATTTCTGGGCATTTTCCTCATTATAGTACATTTAGTGTTTCTCTGTTTTGTTTACTCTTGTCTGTTGTCACCAATGGAACCACTTAATAAAGACTGGACTGTTGTCAAAAATGATGGTAAGACAAACACACTGTGAGTTATTAGTAATATCATTTGTTATTCTGATCGTAATCAAAATTCAGATGATTGAATATAATTTTTCACGATCTGTCTCTGTCTTTTCTAAATTTAGAATTACTGAATGCATTTTCTCAGGTTAAATCAAAGGCCTTATTTATTGTAATACACCTTGAAAGGAAACTTTAGAACAGCCAGTTTTGATAGGTTGTAATGGTTACAAACTAAAGCACAATTATAATTCTTTCACTTTATTGTATTTTGTTTAAGATTGGAGATACATTTCCTTTTATAGAGGCTCAGTTAAATACTGTGTTATGCATATAAAAATAATCTAATAATCTTCAGAGTCACTGTTATACAGGAAAGTCGCTGCCAACATAAACTGCATGTAGTTAATCAGAAAGATTTAGGTAACGTTGCTGTTAAAAGCATTAGATACAATCCCCCCCAAAAAGGTTTACACATGCAAAAGGTTGAAAAACTGATTTATAAATATAATTATATAATTTATTATTACAATTTATAAATCACAGTAGAAAAAGTTGCTAAACTGAAAAGAAATGAGTACAGGAATGAGAACACTACATTTTTTATAGATCAAGACTGAATGAAAACCAATCTGATGCAGGACTAACATGGAGAGACAAACAACCATTCACATGGAAATTTAGATACACCGATTAACCCAACCCCACTAACTGCATGTGTTTGGATTGTGCAAAGAAGTACCTGGAGAGAACCCACGCAGACACGGGGAGAACATGCAAACTCCACACAGAAAGACCCCGGCCAGTTGGCAGAGTCGAACTCAGGGCCCTCTTGCTGTGAACCAACAGTGCTAACCTTTTTAGCATATTGTGAAATTTGGCACATTACAAAAACGTTTGGTATAACAGGATGTAGTAGAAAGAATCTAAAAAAGTCTGATTTAGGTTTCTTTTTTCAAAATTTAGAGAAGCTGTATTTTAACATTGGATTTCTTCTGTATCTGTGTGCAATATGGAAAAGGTCAGCAGAGGGCGTTCTGGATGTTTTTTTGTCAGTACACATGGCTCTTGCTGCTTTACAGCCTATCCAGTTTACAGTCAATAGTGACAGCAGGCACACAGTGGGGTTCCATGTCTGACAAAAAAGCCTTTCATGTCTATGATGGCAGAATGTTGGGTTGTGCTGGAAAGCTGTGCTACTTCAGAGTAGTCTGAGTAAAAGTGTATTTCTAAAAGATGTCCTTTCACTTTATGATGGAGTAGATCAGTACCAATGAGGTTTTTTAGCAGTATTTTTATGCACATCTGAGGCATCATTTCCCAGAGTTAATTTAAGTGTATCCTTAACTGTCATCCCACTAACTGGGCTCTATGAAGCCCCAGGAGTTATATTTTTGTTATATCTCTTTTTTCAATCTTTTTTTTAAATACAGATGTTTTAAAAAGAACCCAATTCTGCCGTTGCAGTTTTAGCAAACTGATTTATTCAGTTATTGTTTGTCCTAAGTTAAAGTATCACATAATATCAAGGGAGGCAGGGGTACCTGTCATGTGTCAACTTAGATGCTATTACTGCATTCATCATCTTGATGGGGAACTTCCCAGACTGGAAGTCATCAGAACATTGGAGACATTGCCAGATCTACTTGAGACAGATAGATGCCCTGGTTATGCCACACATGAAAAGGACAGCTGATGCTGTTATATTGCAAGCCACAATCCCTCCTGGGAGTGAAGAAAATTCCATCTGCCGATGTGACTGTCCAATATTTGGCTGGACAATCTACTTGACAAAGGTGTCACCTTTATCTGACGGAAGAGTGGAGTGCCCAGAATGAGGTGCTGTCCCGAGTGGAGGAGTTTAAGTACCTCGGTGTTTGTTCACGGGTGAAAGCAGAGTGAAGCAGGAGATTGACAGACAGACTGGTACAGTCTTGGCAGTGATGTGGATGCTACACCAGTCTGCTGTGGTGAAAAGAGAGCTGAGAGAATCAGTCAATTTGACGGCTAATGTGACCATACCGTCCCATATGGTCAGGAGCTCTGTGTAGTGACTGAAAGAATAAGATCACAGATGCAAGCATCTGTGATGAGTTTCCTATGAAGGGGGTCTGTGTGCAGCCTTAGAGATATTCATTTGGATGCCGCTACTCCTTCACATAGAAAGGCACCAATTGAGGTAGTTTGGGTGACTGACTGGGATGCCCTGTCTGTGCCTTCAAGGTGAGGTGTTTTGGACATGTAAAGAAGGCCCCAGGGCAGACAGAGGACATGGTGGAGAGGTTATGTCTCTGGGCTGGCTGGTTTTTGTGTTATTTCAAGTATTTTATATCAGTTTCATCACAAAAATACAACACAAATAATGTTTACTTTATATCAAAATCAAAATATTGTTAAATAAGCTGTTAAATAACAATTTGCATTGTATTTGGAATAAAGTTACAAGTTGAATCAAAGAAAGCTATTGATTTTAATTTTTTACAAAATATGTAAATTAATTGTAAGTTTGAAAAAATAATAATAATGAAAATCATTTTTTTCTTAAGATTATATTAATTATGTAACTAATAATGCATTAAGTAGAAATAAGGTTTGTTTCTGCCACCAAGGAGGTTACATTTTTTGGTAGTGTCTGTAAACATGATATTTCAAGCATGGGGTCAACAATCCATTAAAATTTACCTCACATACGCCGAGGTCAGCTTATAAAAAAGCCTTATAACATAGAAACTATAATTTTTACAAGTGTGGTCTAACATATAGTATAAAGGTGATTGAGATTGAGAACCTTCACAGAGATATGGCATAGAGATTCAACATATCATGTAAAATTTGACCTCTAACCTCTCCTTCAAACTCGATTGATCTGAAGGACAAAGTGATAATAATGCTAAATATCTACTAAAAACTATGTTACTTAAGATATAGAGACTGATCTACAACGCTAAATATCTTGTTTCTTTGGACCTCTGATCTCATCTTATAAGGTTAAACTTTCACAAAGTGTCTTTTATCTTTAAAGCTGTGCTTAAAAGTCTACTGCCTTTGTTTGTATTGGCAACATTTAGAAAACAGTACTGTTATATGGGGATTTTGAATATCATGTTATAGTTTGTATCCAAATATCATGTCACATTTGACCTCTCATCATATTTCTCCATATTTCTCCATTTTACATTTACAAATTACCTGTTATCGATTAGCTACTCCCATATAATGGTTGTATAATCAAAGTAAACATCCTTCATATATAGTCATTGATTAATTGTTGTTTAATAAAGATGATTTATTATTATTACCTTCAAGTAAAAGGTGCATGTGATTAAACAGTATGATGATCCTATTTCTAACAAGATGGAGCACTGTTTAAAAAACAAACAAAAACAGAACTCTGACTCTGAATAACTTTACATTTAATTAAAAGTAGAACAAAGGTAACATATCAAATATGCAAACTATCAGTGTTTGTTGTTTGTAAAACAAATATCTAGTACTGTTTAAAAGTCTCAAGCTGCTGCTCATTTCTTTATGTTTTGCTGGGTAAATGGGAAATAGGTGCAAGGATTAAGTGAAATAGATAGATGGACATATAGTGTATATGGTAAAAACATAGCTTGTAAAATTTTAATGAGCCTGAAAGTTAATATTTGGTATGACTGCCTTTATTCTTCAACAAAGAATAAACTCTGTTAGGCAAGCTGCCTTGTAATTTTTTTTATATAGTCTTCAGGAATAGTTCTCCAGGCTATCTGAAGAAGATCCAAGGCTCTTCTTTGGATGTTGTTCTGTTCTCTGTCAAGACGAACCCACATAGCTTCAATAATGCTGAGGTCCGGGCTCTGGGGAAACCAATCCATGACTGATAGTGTTCTGCTGGCATACCTCACTCTTTTCTTCCTTCTTCCCTTCCTTAAGAACTGCTTCTTGACAGCCATCACTTCCAGTGAACAATTTCGGATGAGCTTTTGGTGAATAGAATACGGGTCAGATGCATGTCTCAGATCCTGTCTCAGGTCTTTCAGGAACTGTCCCCCGGTTTCTTAAGGACATAACTTTCAGATATGTTAGATGTTATTTAGGTCTGCACGCTTCCTCTTTTACCTTCAACTTGAATATTTTCCTAAAACTTGAAAATGAAAGAAGGGATGGCTAAAGAACATATAAATGCTATATTTAAAATTTCACCACAGCATCACATTTCAAAAAGTTGTGACAGGCGGCATTTTTATCATTGTATTGCATCCCCTATTACCTCTTCTTTTAAAAGTGCCCACTTAGTATTGGGGAACATAGAGCAATTAGCTTTGAAAGAGCGATCTTTTCAAATGCCTGTTTAGGATTTCAGCTGCTCAACAGTTTGGGGGCCTCATTTGTTGTTTTTCATTTCTTAATGTGCCAAATGTTTTCAAAGGGTGACATGTCTGGACTTCAGGCAGGGTGGATTTTCATCTGGACTCCTTTAATATTGTGCCATGCATGCTGGTGTTATTCATTCTGAATGTGGTTTAGCATTGTTTTGCCAGATCACAATAAGCGAGGCCTTTCCCTGGAAAGGACTTCATCTGGATGGCAGCGTGTGCTCCTTCACAACTTTTATATTATAGCTGGCAGGCTCTTAACAGTGACAAATACTCATGAAAGAGAGGCTATAGATGGGCCACAATTGAAAAGAAAAGCCCGCATAAAGTCCCTTAGTTTGTTGTTGGGTGACCACGCAATGCCAGAACAGCCTGAACGTGCCCTGGCAATAACATCCATCCACCCATTTTCTTAACAGCTTACCCATTTCAGGGTGGTGGAGACAGCTTTCATCAGGAGACAAGTGCAGTACACCCCAGACAGTTTCCCAGCCTATGTGAGGGCCCCTGGCAATAAAAATGTCTGAAACTCCATTGGAGGGATAGAGCACCGTTTTACCAGAAGATATTTCCTCATTTAGTGTTTTGATGATAGCGATGGAGAGTGCTGTCTAACAAGGCGGTCCAAAATCTCTAACAGGGGTTTGAGCGGAGAGTGACTGGTGACTGCGAAGGAGATAGCATATCACTGACAATATATTTTTTACACATTGGGGACCATGGATTGGAGCAGTGTGATCCTGGAAAAGAGCACTAACACTGAGATAGATATGTCAGGATAAAGGTTATCACTCAGAACAACTTTGCATTGACTGGCAGTGATCCACTGTGAGTCTGTTTTAAACATCACTTATCCCGATGCATGAGTGTAGTGAACTACACAGTAAGCAGCCATTATGTAGTTTTCTCCTGCTCCATTAACATGGAACAGCATGGACCGCAGACTGTCTCATATTAGTTTCACACAGCATTAGTCAGCGAACTTTCACAGATGTCACATGATATCTTAAAGTAAGCAATAAATGCTACGCAAAACATATCAACTAGCACGACAAAAAGCCATGTACATCCAAACGCTACATACGATTAATTATGCTGCATCTGTATAATATCTACACCCATCTGTGTTTCCTTGGAGGCTCATTTCCCTTTATTGTGGTCCTCAACAATACCAGCTACTTCTACTTCACTTAATTTCCACGTTTCATCTGGAGACTGATATCACTTGTTCTCAAGTGTTTTCTCAAAGGAAGCGCTGTTTAGTGAGTTTGCTTTATTGGGGTTGCTTTTGCACTCTCTGTGCATCAGTTGCATTCGTTATAGTGTCCCAGAGTTTATTTGTGTTTGCCTTCTAAAGTCCTAAAACACCATGTTGTGTTTTAGGGAGACCAGGTGTGAAAGTGATAAATGAATAAACAGTTTTTAAATGCTGCAGGGAGAGCAGTGCTGGGGCTTGCTTTAGAAACAGTGGAGCCACTTACCCTTTCTATGATCATAAAAAATGTAAAGGTCAGAAAGATGTTCATCATATGCAATCTGAAATGTCAAAGATTTTAATTTTATGTCGCATGTAACAGATAGGGGTATTTTGTAAAAGCAATAAAGCAGACTAGTAATAGCACATAGTTTGACATTTATTTGATCTTCGCACTAAAACTTTATTTGCTTGGAGATTTTTAATTTACATCATGCAGACTATATATATATATATTTGAAAAGAACATTTTCTAGCTTCTAGTACAGATGAACTGAATCCAGACAACATCACCTTCACAGAGACCAACAGAGACCTGCATGCTGCTGCTGCCATCTGCTCTGGGAGTAAACCAAAGGGATGTAATATTGAGCTTCTGAGGCTGAAATTATGCATGTCTTCCGATTTTCTGCTGCAGGCGATGAAATCACAGAAATGTAAAACAGTGGCTGTGTGTACGTGGAGTTTACACAAGTCTGAACAGGTGCCATAACAATGCAATGACTTCCCATCCCTTGAAAGAGTACAGACCGCTTCTTGGGCATAACAGAGGATTGACTGCATCCAGGCAAATTACTGAGCCAGCTGTGCTTTCGTCCTACTACTGATAGTCACATAGGCCCCTGCAGTGCATATTTGAGCTGCATCCAGCATCCGTGCAATAAACAAAAAAGTCTGCTAGTTCTCTTTAGAACGTGACGATATTTTGAGTGACATCCAAAAACAAAAGATAATACGCGGTAATGAATGGTCCATTATTCGTAGCTCTAAAACAGACATGTTTGCAGAGATAGTATGGATCATAACTATAGTCCTAATTTCAACAACAAAATTATCAAGACCACAAAAATGATGATTGCCTTCTGAGGAGGAAGTAGAGGGATGCAGTTTGATTATTAATGGCATTACCACTTGACATTATTACACATCCCCATGTTAAATGTGTCATCATCAAATGCTTTTAACAGCAGTAAATCACATCTGCCTGAGAAAGACAAAAGTTTCTTTAAATAAGATGCTGTCCATGCTGAACTTTGGGGAAAATGGTCTAGACTCTCGAGGCATTCAGAATCTGAAATGGATGTAGATTGATTTAAACTTGAGCAACAATGTTTGGTGTCCTCTTTACTTGAGTAACAGACGAGACTGCATTTGCTATATGGATGAACTTTTTAAATAAAGCTTTAGGGCAGCAGTTTTTACAGTACTTTTTTATCCCCCAAATGAAAACAGTCAAAGCGAATTACTGGAAATAGAAATGAAGTGTATAACGTATCTATCTGTCACTCCTTTGGCACTGCTTATCCCACTTAGGCTTTCACAGGGTGGCTCTGGAGCCTATCTCACGGTGCAAGAGACCAGAGAGTGGGGGTGTTATTTACTAACATGCAAACTTAACCACATGTAGTAAAATTTCGACACTGGGCAGCTGTCACAACTTTGATTCTGAATTAGCTACACAAGTGAACCCCCCCCCCCCCCCCCCAAACCTTCTTTTGTGAGGATAAAGACAAAAACAACAAAAAAACAACAAAGGACTGAAGAAACATTTGGAAACCCAAAGAAATGGTCAATCAGGAGATGCAATGGCATCCCTGCAATCACTTGAAACAGAAAATCACATGTCACCACCTGCAGGTCATCAGCCACACACACACACACACACACACACACACACACACACACACACACACACACACACACACACACACACACACAACCACGCACACACAGAGGGTTTTTATTACTTCCTACGGATTATGAGCTCAGACTTATCTGTGAGGAAATGGCACAAACAAAGTAAACACATTTGAGGAGACCCATGGGGTAAATTAAAAACACTGAAAAGTGGTCTCGCCTTGAGACCATTACACCAATCTAAGCAGTGCGGTCCTGCAAGTATGGAAATAACGTTACTCTGTGAGTGTCAAAGTGAGTTCTCTGAAAATCACATGATTGTTACATAAAAGTAGAGCAGAGGCTGTGAAAGGTTCTGTTAGATTTCATCAGTATGCAGTGAGGAAATCCTAAGTTCACTTTTAAACGTGTGTATAAATGAATCCTTAATTTAAAAGTCCTTTAAAAAGAATGGACAGAATATAAATGTGTTCATTCAGGATGTATAACTGCAAAACCTTAACAACATGTACCAATGAATTTAAATGCTGTTTTAGCTGTTTCTCTTTTATCTTTATGAAAAACTGTTCCACCTGTTCCGCTTTGCCACAAATACTGCATTGCGTATTTTTCTTCCCTGCTGAAACCTATTCATCATAACAAGTCCTGGTATAGTGACCATTGTGACATCGCACATTTGGTACGGCATGGCTCTGCAATGTGATCGCTTCATTTTCTGCATATATTTTTATTTTTCGTTCAAGACCGTTCTTGCAGCCTTCCATCGGCATGGAAACCCCTTCATCTAAAACATGAAGAAGCCGTTAATGCATTTTACAGTAATGACTATTCTCACTTGTTTGGATTTACTTTGACAGCAGAAACCAAACTGACATTGATACTGTGCAAATTAGCCTTAAAACATACCATGCAGTCTTCATACATTACAGCAAGTGCAAAGCTAAGCACAGCAGAGGACTGTCAAATATATTACATATTTCATAGAAATATATAATTGGCATATTTATCCTGCTTCATAAACATTTAGGAACATTTGAATAACCCACTTTTCATCTGAAAAGTAACTTTTATCGTGCAGGTATAGGCAGATGCCATCATGCTAAAAGATGCGCTTTTATATAAAATGTGCTGTATATGTGTTATTTCCTGCTTCCTTGTTCCTACCAAGAATGCTGATGGCACAGCTTTGATGAGCTGAGGCTGGTGTGACCATGAAAAGATGAAAAGACATAAATGACAGCCTATCGAGGAAGACGGGGAGGATCAAATCTCACATCATCTGTCTGGCATATTGGCGAGAAATAGTGTTTACAGCTCTGCTGCAAGGCTCCCCTTAACATAGGAACATTGCACTGACAGAATTTATCGCATCCTTAATGCTTTATCTTCACTTCTACCAATCCTGAATGTTGTGTATGTGTGTGTGTGGATAAGTTGCAGAACTTTTTACATCTTCTACTCTTACACCTTCTGATAGGATCTGAAAATAAACCCCTCTCATTGGAAAGCACAAACGAATAAGACAGGCGAATTTCAACATATTACACGAATATGTCTTTTCACTTTGAAGCAATGAGCCCAAGGTTCTCTGTGCATGTAAAGCCAATTCAAAGGCAATTCAATCTAGCTTTCTGTCACTCAGAAGAAGAGTGAGCTTAAGCTCTTGAAAACACCTGACAACTCCAAAGACCACTTGATATACTGCTGGGCAGTGTGTGAGGAGGTTAACATGCTGGGATTTACTTCACCGGGCGCAATCGCAACACTTTCTTCTATCTTTATAAAATCAATAAAATGAACATCCATCAGATGTATCCCTTGAATTTAATGAAGAGTTTAACTTTAACACTTTTTCTGGATGACAGACAATTTCTTATTCAATTATCATTTACAAAACCTTTTATGGCTAGTGCTTATTATATGAGTAAAAGTTGATTGATATGATGGTTCTGATGTTTCAAAGAAGGTTTTTAATATTTTTAAATGATTTAATCAATGTGTGCTTTTATTACTTTATTACCAGCTACATAAGAATTTGTCCTCTGTGGAATGCAAATACATCTAGGTGGCTATTTCCTGAAAACTTAAAACTGAGGTCAGCACTTCATAATGTTTTTCCAGGTGAAAACAGCCTTTTATTGAATGGGTGACACACTTGCATAGTAATACAAGCGATTATTCTAATTGATGATAATAAGGACACACAATTATATGACTTTAGAGTCCATCAATTGACATTTTTTTCACTGAACCTTAAATCAAATGTGAGATTATTATAAGCCATCACCCGAGGAAAAAATAAAACAAGATGCATTTGAATTGAATTTTGTCAAACAGCAAAAGTAATTTAGTAATTAGTTGGAATTGTTTGAAAATCTAATTGTGAAACAGGAACGCATTAAATTCTGAGTGCTGTAACCAGCTCAAAGTTCAGGAGAAAACATGCTGTTCTGTGACAATGGAAAACAGAGTAGAGTGCAGGATTCAACTTTTAATTGCTGCGATGCCCCTGATAATGGGTACTCAAATATTAAAATGTGCTTGTTTTCTGAAATTATCAATTCCTTTCAAGAACAATAAAGTAATGTTTAAATAGTTATCGTAGCTATCATGTAAAATATATTGTGTATCACATAAATTCGAAGAACCTTCTTTTCTTAAAGGATCATTTCCAAGATTCAGGGACATCATATTTTGATATTTTATTACATCTAAATCTTTAGCAAATATTTTTGGTTCAGTGAAAAGAGTCATTTGAATTAAAATGACATGTTTTTTAATGTAAAGTTAATGCCTTTAATTGCTTAAAAATATTACTGTACTTCACTTCTGCATGTTTAAAGGGGTTATGACACAGAGAAAAAGCTCTACCAGGAAACTGACGTACCACGCATGACCATCTGGTGTCAGCGTTGCATACTCAAACCAAACACAGATTCTCATTTTTCTTTTCCTTTCTTTTTCGTTTTGACATTTTAAAGTCCTTCACGCTAATCTTTGTAGCAGTTAACACCTGTGAAGCATTTTCAGATAAGTCCAAATCCAAATTGCTTCTACATTTTAAACTTTTCTAGTAACAAGGTCCAGTGCAGAATATTTCAAAGTTGATAGATTGTTCCACCTTTTAGTGATAAACTTATTTTTTTGTGATAATCTAATTTTCAGATATCAGCCAGCTGCAAAAATGACATATAATTGCGTGACAGTGGTGCTGTTGGTTCAACAGGAAGGCAGACAAAAGCTAAACTTCACTGGGCGTTCTTGACTTTGGAAGATGTAAATGGGAGAATGACCTCCACACTTCAGCCTGCTTAGAAAATTGTTCTGAAGTTTTTAACTGCAGCTTGCTGTTATGAAACTGAGATTTTGGACCAAGCTGACCTTGAATAAAGATGGCCTTGTCTCCAGTTTTGTACCACTTTCAAGTAAGGCTTCCATTTGCTGTAAGTAATGACTTTATTGATGAATAAATTTGCCAACATTTGGCTCAGTTCTTGATAAAAAAAAAATATTGCAAGTTATTTTGCTTGGTGTCATTACAAGTGTCACACCTGCTGTTGCTCTCATTGTTACTGTGCGAAATAATCTGAGAACAGAGTGAAAGTGCTAACAGCCAATGGGTATGTCTGAAGTTTTTAATGTCAAAGTCAAACTTTTACATGATTAATCTTCATACCAAACCATTCGTCAAGAGCTCTTCTTCTTCTTCCACATCATAGCAAATGCAATTAGTTCATTATGTAATTACAGGGGGGAATTGGCAAAGAAACAGAGCCAATTCCTAAAGGTAAAGAAAACAAAGAAGAGGAAAACAAAAATAACATTTTTTTCCTTTTTTTTATCAAGTGCAGATTTGAACCTTAAGCATGCCATCGTTTGTTATGGTTTCCGGTTGTCTGTTCTACAGTGTACTTTATTTGTACATGGCTAGGGTAACAGCACAAGGGGGATGACAGGTACATGGCGTCCACTGAAGTGTCTCTTCTCAAAAGTGTCTTGATTAGTAGGTGGCAGATCTCAGACATGATGCCTTTCTCTGTCTCTCTCCCCTCTTCATTTTCGCAGTAGACTGAAACATCTTCATGTTTAAACGTGCAGTATAAAAAAAAGAGACACACCCACACAGATTCATTTACATAAAGTTCCCTTAAATCCACTCTTAAGTGTTTGAAAGGTGCCATCATGGAACTGCCATAAAACAGCAGTTTGAAGAAATATTTGCCACTTTTAAAAGGCAGGGCTGTCTCAAGAGTCTCTTTGCAAAACTCACAAACTGGTTTCTCCACGGGTTCTTGATGCCCTTTAAGGGTCTGAAAACCATTTATCTCAACTCATTCTCCCAGAGAATGAGCACGTGTCCTTTTGTCTCTCAGAACATACCATGCAGGATATTATGATTGTTTTCAATCCCCATGAAGTCTCCAAGAAGCGAAAAATCCCAAATGTTAGGCTTTGAATTTTGTTACATCCTTAGCACAGTCCATCAAAAACAGAGCTCAGTAAACAGCCATATTGGGGTATATGGGAGTAATGAAGGCTTTGGGAGTAAATACATCAGTGGACCTGAAGCTAAAGAGTGAACTGAAGTTAAAGATATATACAGGTATACAAAGTGTATCCACACACACGGAGCTGTTCTTATCCTTGTAAAATCTAAGGAGGTGTCACAATGATTCCTGCTTCATTTCCAGTCCAGTTATCTTTCAGTGAGGTGACAGTCAAGCCGCGACTCTGTGAGTAAGCTGAACCTTACTACACATTTTTTTTAAAATGTCTTAGTTCACTCTTATGTTCCGAAAACAACCAGAAAAATTAAGAGACACACTAGCAATTTTCCAGCAGTGCTACATTCCTCTATCCAGACATTAATGAGATCAGAACAGATCAAGGGAGGAGAAGAGAGGAGAAAAGAAACTCATTAAGACCACAGGGACGACCTAACCCTATTATCCCTATCACACCACTGAGCCACACACTGATGATGGGAATTAAGATGTGTTGGCCTCAATCCACACCCACTCTTTAGCCCAATGCAGCAGAGTGTGTCGAAGTCGTGCAGTAGCTGATGGGAAGGACAAAATGTGAAGGAGTCTGTTATCTGTGCAGTTCAGCACAGCAGTATGGGCGTGTTCAGGTCAGCACTGCGCGGTGAAACGGGTCGCAGCACAAGTCTTACGTTCCCAATTCACTATGTTCTTTTTTTAATATATATATATATAAATATATATATATATATATATATATATATATATATATATATATATATATATATATATATAGCCTCTGGCATCCTTTGTGCCAAAGTGAGCGAAAGGGCCCAAGGTTACTTCAAACTCTCTCCACGATAAAGAAGAAACGATCTCATCCACTGAAGCTAACTCCCTTGCTGCAATCATTATCTCCATTTCCCCGCGAGCACACACATTTAGTACAGATGTATCCAAATAGGCGTGGTATTCAAAAAAGCATGTGGTTTAAAAAAGAGAGGAAAAAAAAGTTAGCATAATCTTTCTTTCATGCAGTTTTTTTCTTTCCTTTTTTTCTTACAGAAGCTATAGAAGTTTGGTCTTTTCTATGAGTCCTACGTACAGCAGAATAGCTCCGGTTTTCACATTGTCTATCGTCACTTACAGTAGATGTCACTGAAATTCCCTTTAATGTAGTCTCACACATCAGTCAGAGATGAATAATTATTAAATACATTTCATGTTTAAATACTGGATGGAGGGGAGCAGGCAAAATGCTACAGCTAGTTCAATGATAATGTTAAAAAATTATGATAAAAAAGCACATACATACATAGTGCACATGAACTATGCACTGCGTTTATATGACTTATGTTTAAATATGCTGTGTGTATGTGTGTGTTGTGTTTGCCTGTTCTTAATTTTTTCTGTATGAAAGTTAATGCAGGTTATTACATACTTTATGTTACACAGCCACTGACTCGTGTCATAAACGGTGGCCTTATGCACGTCCACATTCTGTAAATGCACTGTATGTTTGTGTTTACATGCTATGCTCAGTGTATGAGCGCTTGCATGCGTATGAGTGCATATGTGTCCGCGTGTGCGTGAGAGAGCACTTATCATACATGAACACCGTTAGGATACCGTAGATGTGCAATGAACTAAGCACCCCAGTCTACTCAACGAAAGACAGCAGCGGAGAGATAACGCTGCTGTTTTATCAAATACTGACATACACTATATACATACAGACTGGGTGTAAAGGTAAAATAATAAACATATATTCTCACACACGCCCGAATACTGTGGCACTACTGACATACTATGAGGACACTGTATTCTGAAAAATTACATTTGATTGTAAGAAAAGTCTGTTTTCACATTGTTGCTGTTTGTTCTGAATCGTATGTGTTTTAAACAACTGACGTTTTTTTCTAGTGTGTAACATTACGGCGATCACACTCAGGTGGTACTTTATGCTCTATTTATGACAGAAAATCCTCAAGACATGAGCAGTTTGATTGGTTAATATCCCCCTCTTGTGTTATGATACAGTTGATTAGACATTAGAAAAATTGATTGGTTTGAATTAGATTCAAATAACTCAATCAAAGACCCGTCACTTCTTTTTTAATCTGTTTTGACTGGATGAAACCTCTGTGGTTTTTCAGCAGATGGCTCACCAGTTGAGTCCAAATCTGGTCTGCTGTAGACTCAGTTTTTATACGCACTCAGGAATTTATAGCATCAGAATTTACACCGTCTCCGCTTCTTTCTTCTTCATACAGTTCCCTCTGTGGGATAGGGTCAGGCATGCATCAGATTCAGGTAAAAAGAAGAGAAGATTGTCCTCCTCCACATTGTCATAAGAGGAGCTTTGCCTGTAGGTAACTTTCACCAGTATTTAGAAAAATGCTTTAGAAAGTGTTCTTTCTGTTCAGGGTTCTCCTAGGAGTTTATCCAATTTTTTTCCTACATTTAAGGGCCTATAAATATTAGTCAGAATCAAAAAGTATTTTTGGAAAACATCTTTTCTGACAGTTTCACATCTTCCCAGGTTCCAAGTCCTTTCACGCTGATGACTTGCCAGTGAAGTTTTAATCCTCCCTCTTGTTACGGAAAAGGAAGTAGTGGTGAGGACTGCAAGGATGTCACAGGTAGACCTCACGGCGTGACAAGGTCAGGCAGGATGTGGTCTTGTAGTCCCCTCCTGTCCGCGTCAGTGGTATGACCTCAGGTGGGTTTTGGCCTTCTCCCCCTCCCTCCTCTTGTTGGCGTCTCCCAAAACCAGCACTGCTAAATGTGTCGTAGGATGCAGAAGTCATCTTGCGGTTAAGAAGGTTACGGTTGTGATCACCCATATTCCTGTTGTGGTTTCCCCTACCCAGGGTGCCAAGCGGATCCCCATTGGCTAAAGGTAATCTCTGACCTTCTCCACTGACGACCACTCCGGGTTCGGAGCTCCCCGCGCTTCCCGCACTCTCACTGTCACTCTCATGGTCGTTACCGCGAAGGTTATTGTTGTCATCTCCGGGGGCAAAGGTCGAGAGTCGTGGTGGGTCGCTGCCGTGGCGCTGACGCGGCCGTGCCGAAGAGCGGACAGGCATCCAACAAGTGTCAGAATGGCCAAACTCATCACACTCCCTGGTACACTTCCCTGTCAAAGCTACATCTGGCAGCTGTCTAGCATCTGGATACAGAAAAAAGAAACAAAAGAAGTTAAATGACATCTCTGCCTTAATTTAACAAGTAATATATCACAATGAAAACACTGGCGAAAAGAGAGTGAAAGGGGAATGTCACAATGAACTGACTCACGGTGCCACACACTAGACCACCAAATGATGAGGAGACAAGGAAATAAAAAGTACCAGAGAGAAAGGAGAGTTGAACAATGAGACAGGAAGACAGAAAATAGCTTTAAAAAGATGGTTTTAGACAAAGGTTGCAAAGGAGGGGGTTGAATTAAAGGAAAAATGCTGCTGGAGCAAAAAGAAAAACTGCTGACATCCAAAGAATGCATAAAAAAATCAGGTGCGGTTCAGCATTACATTAAAGGTAAAAGTTGAGGTCAAAGCAAAAAAAAAAAAGAAAAAGAAAAAAATACTGAAAAGAAAAGGAAATTCATCAGCAGGAATTTGAATGGCAAGACTAAATTTCTTTATGTGGAAGGAATTGATTGGATGTGTATTTGTAACATTCCTCCAGTGCTTTTTTCCAAAGGTTAGCAAGACTACCAGAGATTTAATGCTGATGTATTGTAGCCTTATGTATGCAAAACCAGTCGTTTGTCTTTTCATGTCTTGTCATGTCATGTAATGTGTTCATTTCCTGTTAAAGCTTCTAACTTTGGCTTCACTTGAATTTACCGCAAGAAATTAGATATCTCTGCTGTAATCTGCCAGCAAAGTTTTACTGAATATGTAGAGCGGCAGCAGTAACTTCATGCGAAACCAAACAAGAACATACTTGTGCAGTATAATTAAAGCCAACACAACGAATTCTCTGTTCAATTCGTCTCTCCATCTGACCGTGACAAAAACGTATTAAACTCAACAAAATTTCGCACACTGGCAAGAAGCAGCATTGAACTGGAAACTCACTGATAGCCACAGAACTAGTTATTCACCAAGGTCACAGTGACCCTGGCTTGTTGCCGATGTTGCTGCAGCCCTGGCATGACCATATACAGAGGAAAGACGAGTGAAAAGATCAAAAGAATAACTTTTTTTGTCGCTTGCCATCCTTGACAAAGACTTTGCACAAAAAGGTGAAAACACAATTTCATTGGTGTAGCTGATGCTTGGACAAGGCCAGGGATGGTTCTCTGGCATAACATACTAACACACATTAGCTTTTATTAAAAAAAACCTTCACATATTACTCAGAAACACTCTGTATATGTGGGACAAGTGCATGCACACACAGAGACACACAGACACACACACAGAACAAATGCTTTTTTGTATAAAACTGATTTCCATCATGTGAAAGACTGAAAAGATTCCCGAGGCCTTGACAGCAAGCCGAGGTTTTAATGAAAGTGTTATTGTGTGTTTTTATGGCATAGAAAGAGGAGGTGAGGGGGTGCGAGAGAGAGATAGGGAAAGAGAAAATGAGAGACATAGATAGTGTCTATTAACATGTCCAAGCAAAGTAAAACATATACAAGTAAATGCATCGCTCGGCCTTTTTGAGCTCTAATGCGCCATGTGTGTACCATTCTCCACATGCTCCTCCTCCCCTACGCTGCCCTCAGGTGTGGTTCGCTCGTAGCCTTCCTCTGGAAGTGGCAGGGCTCCCAACCGAGGCCCTGATGAACTCTTGCTACTCGGAGTCTCCGAGTCTTCCAGGCCACTGTCATAGCAACCACCGTCCTGTGGTTGGCTCACTACCGAGAAGGTCACCCGGCGAAGGGTCCCCTGCAGAAAACAAACGCACAATATGAGATTAATCATCCAGTATTCCTAATCTGAGGTTCTAAATCTGAGGATTAGGCTGTTGGGCAGGGGTCTGCAAAGACATATTGGGATTATCGGAGGATGTTCGCCTTGATTATGGGCTTAGCTGCTACAATGCAGGGTAATAGTTATCAACCAATCATGGCACTCCCTCAAAGTTTTCAGTTGGCCTTTAATCCTAGTTTAGATTAAGGTTTCTGGACATGGTTGATGTTTACAAACCTCTGGACGGGCCAGAGAGAGTTTCTTTTCAATCTGGAATGGTGCCTAGTAGTAGCAGCTGGGTAATATAAAGTTCAAGCTCACAAACAACATTCAGCACTGTATTGAAATAAGAGAAGGATGTTAAATGATGAGTCTGGTGACATTTTACATCTTTCTCATTGACAGCAAGAAAAAACGGACATGCACAGATTTTATGCTTTTGACTAAAGCAAAAGCCGGGGTGAAGGCCTTCCGTTTTCCTGTCTGTCTCTCAGGTACAAATACTGGCAGGTCAGATTTTTCGGAAATGTGCTGGAATGGTGGAACATGCACAAAGGAAGAGGCCATTAAATTTCAGTCTGAGCGTGGTTAACTCTTTTGAAACTGCAAAAAAGGCCTCGGTGGTGCATGTGCTTTCCAGTTAAAAAGGCTTGTCTGTGTCTCCAAAGGCTCATACAGCCTCTCTGGCGCAAAGGGTGACATGTTCCTTCAAAATGAATGACAGGCAGCGTATTCAGCTCAAGCCAGTCTCTACTAGATCATCCTGCTGTGTATGTGGAATTCGCACTAGCTTACTTACTAAAATCCACTGCATTTATTTAACCCCTTTAAAGCCTGAGTTTTAATTTATGTCACATTTGCTACACCTGGCATTTTTTTTACCTCTATTTTTGTTATTTATTGCTTAAAATGTATTGTGAGATTTATTTAGGTTTTTCGGGGGAGTGGGGAGGGTTGACAGATGATGTAGAAGTCTAAAAAAATGCATTTTAATATAATACACTGGGCATTAAAGGGTTAATAAAAAAAATAAGAATGTAAAACTACACATTTGTGATCCACAACAATTTACTCTTTGGGCTCCAGTTCCAGAGATATGAGATATCAAAAGATCTGACAAGCGTTTTCCTTCATTTTATCTTAGTTTAGAAGTAAGCCAACTCATCATAATGTAGAAATTTATTAATATCTGAATAGCAAAAAATAAATAAGAACTGCAACTTTCAAAAATAGGTTGCAAGCATCCTTGCGACACAAACCACTGAACCATCTCCCATCAATAACAAATAATCTAGTTTTACAGTGTAAGTGGTTTCAGGAGTGAATTACATCATTCATGCAAACTAAGCATCGCACCTGCTCCAGTTTTAACGCTCTAATCACCCCCAGTCTAGTTAGTGGAGCGGTTTTCACTTTGAGGCGAGACAGAGAGGATAAAGATTGTTATAAGTTCACGCTGAGAGGCTATCAGTGAAAGTTAAACGACGCTGTCTGGCCTGAAGGGATCACTCTGCACCAGGAAGCCCATTTCTATATAACCCCCCTTCCCCCACAAACCCCTTTCATACTCATTTATCTGGTCACAAAATTACATCCCTTTCAACCTAAATCTGCTTTGAAACATGCAGCGTATGGGGAGGAAGTGACTGAGCAGAGGACGGAAGCAGATTAGGGTGGACAAAACGTCAGCTCAGAAAGTCACCTCAGGATAATCGGGGAGGAAAACTGATGGAGGGCTGCAATAAAAGTCCGGACTGTACCAAATCTTCCTTTTCTTTCAAACAGGCACACAAGCACGCGCAGAAAGAAAAGAAACATTTGAGCGAGTTCACCTAATGAACGCACAAGACAAGATGAGAGGCGAACACAGCAAAATTAATTAAGGAGAAATGGGAAATTAATGGAGCACGTGTTTCTTCTGCCACTTCTTAACATCGTTGAGATAAAATGGGGATGAGAAAAAGTGACTCAGACAACAGGGATGGGAGGCACGTGCAAGGGTGAGGAAAGAGCCGAGACATTGGAATCTAATGGAAAACCAGTAGTTCTTGCAACCTCGGTGGCTTCATTTTAACTCTCCACAGACAGCAATGTATTTTTTAGAGCGTTCACTTAGTTGAAGCAGCTCAACCTCTTTTCCACTTATTCAAACAGGGGGCAACAGCTCAGAGAGGGAACAGTGGATAAATGAGTAGAAGCTGGGTGTAAAGAGTCAGCGAGAACATGAGTAAGAAAATGTGGGAACATGTAATAATAAGTGTTTTCCGACATCACAGGTGTTGACAAAAAGAAATCCTCTATTCACTTAACAGGCTGTCAAAACTTTTCTACTTCTGATCATAAAATAATATTAACTCAACATTACGGCAGGATGTGTTTTCATGATCACAGATTTATTTCATGAAAATAATGATGAAAAATTATAATAATTTCTGATCACAAGGCCACAAGAGGGGCATGCCCGTGTTCAAGGGATATAAAACAGGAAAAAGAAAGAAAGATATTCTCATGTATGGCTTTGACAAAACAAACTTGCCCCCTAATAAATGACTGGGCAACTTTAAAAACACAGTCCGCTGTTCAGAAGCTCTTTCCTGAATCCGCTAATTTCTTTTCTTGCCCAGCTGAGAAAAACGCTCTCTATCTTACACAATAGAAGATATTTCAACCAGTATAATTGCACAGTTGACATTTCTCCCTTTTCAATCTGAAAAATGTCCAGAATAAAATAAAAATCACTTCTATTTTGATTGTATTCAATAACATCAAGGATGTGCCGTTACATCTACCTGAGTGAGGAAATACACAACTTAAGAAAAGAGGTAATAATCGTACTTTTGTGCAACTAGGTAATTTGTTTCAGGTGGGCAAAGCTGTCAGTAAACAGAGGTATATTGAGATGACAAGTAACAATAACACTGTCAATATGTTTTATATTAGCTACTATGCTAAGAAAGTTAGCGTGTGAGCAACCTTTGCTAATTGAGCAGTAAGTATAAAGTATAAAGCTGAGGCTGCTGTGTCGAAAGATCTGATTCAGCACACAAACTCTTCATGTTCTCTTCATGTGGTTATTGAGCAATTACTTAGTGTGCTCAATAAAGACGAAAAGCACAGCTGTTTGCGTGTTGCTAGTCTAGTCAGTCTGCGGTTGTCTATAATTGTCACATGAAGATCAGATAACATTTTATGGGCAATCAATGTAGAGATCATGGTCTTTCCAAAGGCTTAGCAAACTTTTTCTTAGAGCTGTACTTCTGAATATGAGATTCTTAGCTCTGTGGCTTAAATGTAACATGTCAGCTACATGAGAGGGGGTAGGATTACTGTGTAAGTGTAGAAATCCAGCTTGCAACACAGAGCACGCCTTGATTTACAGCAGCTTATTGCAAAACTGGTGCGGGTTGCTCCTCTGTGTGTGTTTTATTACAGATCTGATCTGTTCAGCCATGATTCCGTCTAATTCAATTTCCCTCTAACCTTGTTTCTGGCCAGACTTGCCCCCTTTCATTCCTTCATCCTTGTTATTTTTTATTTTCTACTTCTCTCCCGCTTCTCCCCCTTCTTCGCTTCGGCCAATTCTACAGTCACCCCCTCTCCACAGCTGTAGCATAGCTCTCCCTCTGTCCTCCGTGACTCCTGTTCACTTCCTCCATCTCCTCCTCAATCCTTTCTTCTCCTTGCCAGTCAGCGTTATGATGTGGCGATCGATGATGTGTCCTTGACCTCGTTATGAGTCCCTCTCTGCTTCCCCACAGCGGGCTTTATTGACCCATAACTTCTCTGCACTCCCCAAACCCCCTTTTCCAGCGTCTTCTCACATCCACTGCCTTAGCCTCATTGACAAACCTCGCTTCTTTTCTTTTGCCAAATCCCATATTTTGGCATCTTCTAGTCATTACATTCTATGACTCCACACTCTACACATTCTGCCTCAGCTCCTCTTGCTACTTCACATTGTCGTCTCACTTTTTCCTTTTCGCTCTCACTCACCCTCTGCTACCCAGTAACCATTTGAACATCTTTCTTTTGTGAATATGGATTTCTTAAAAAGCTTTTCACATCTCCGCCTTCTTTGCTTATACCTGCGAAGTGTCTCCTACTCTCTCCTTGCTTCTTTGCCAGCTTCTACCTTTGCACTGAAAAACCTCCTTGATGTTTTCCAACCTGACTGACAAAAGCACTTTTGTGTGTGCATGTGCACTTTCTCTAATTTGGAGGAGGAACTTCAAAAAAGTCTCATTATTATAATAGGTAACATAGTGCTATACTCAAATATCAACTGAATGTGAAAACACATTTATTAGTTTCAAAACACACGCATGGATGAACTGGCTAAGGTCCAGTGTGGCCTATGAATTCATGCCTGATGGAGTATTAATTGAGTCTGACGGAGGACATAAAAAAAACCCTTCCCCCTAATCTGACATGGGCCATTACAGTCCAATACTGACATGGGAGCTTCGCTCATCTGCGCAGCAAAGTGAGCGAGTGTGAGTGTCCGCGTTTGATCGATTATGTTTTCATATGTGTGTGTGGATGTAATGCAACTATATTGTACAAACATATGACCATCCTGGAAGTTGGTCTGAAGTTATTTCTGGCAGATCGAAAGAGTGAATCAAAAGGAAGCATGATGGGTCTGAACTAAGAATAAACTTAACCATCTGTATCTTGCAGCTCTGAAGAGAAAAAAAAAGAGTTCCTAATATAGCTTTCATTTCAGGGCAAAACCGTGTTGCAGACTGTGTGTGTGAGTGTGTGTATATGCATATGAGTGAGACTTCTCACATTTATGTTTGTGTTTGATAGCCGTGTACGAGTGTGAGACTTTCAAAACCTGCAAGATGTGTTATGTCAGCCCGTGAGACTAGTCACACCTGCGTGTGCGTCTGTGTTTGTAGAATGTGTGTGTGTGCGCGTGCACAGGTTGGCTCAGTCATCAAGGTAATTAGTGTGTAAACCTCCATGCTGTCGGTTCAAAGAGAATTAACGAGCTCTAGTTAATTAACAGTCTCCCTCTCTTCTTGTTACATGTGTCTGCATATTCAACACATGTGTGTATCTGCACATCTGATTCTTGGTCTCTCTCTCTGTGTGTGTGTGTCTGTGTGTGAGAGAGAGAGAGCATTTGGATGTGAGACCGTGTTTGTGTTTGTTTATGCCCTGGTTAGGGCTGGGCGATATGACCCAAAATTCATATCTCGATATTTTTTAGCTGGATGGCGATATAAGATATATATCTCGATTTTTTTTTTTAAGCCATAAAGTAAGAACAAAAAGAGAGTTCTTAGTCAAAGCTGTGTCCCAGATGTCACACAGGCACTTTTATTAACATACAGCACAGATGTACATGAAAAATTACTCAAAATTAAATTATGAGAATTCATTAAATAATAATGCTCCATAAATAAAAGAAAACAAGGTTGTTTTTGTGCTAAACAAAGAGCTCACAATTGTGCAGTCAAAATGTAAACTAAAAGACACTGAGCGTAATAACAAAGACAGACAGATTTCACAGCTGCTCGGTTCCCAAGTTTTACTGCGTGACTGACAGCCTGGAGTTTGAAATCCGCTTCATAACCACGTACGTCTCTTACAGGTGCCATTTATGGTCCTTATACACACACAATACGGTAATATTACGTTGAAGCACAGTACGTATCACTCCGCGAAGCTCCTCGGTAGCCGTAATGCGCCGACAATCTATCAAGCGGTGCAGCTCCGTAGCTTACCAAAGTCGTACTCAAACATTTTTGACAGATTGCTGAGCGCCGTGTACCACATAAAATCGGTTCGCGGCCATCAAGCACAACCAGAATTCATACATAAGGCGCGCTATCAACTTTTGAGAGAATGAAAGGATTTTAGGGTTAGCGCTGTTAGCTCGTTAGCATGTTTAGCTCGTTAGCACGTTGACGCCGTCCAGCCCCACGCATGGGGCGATGCGCAGTAACTCGTTAACGGAGATTTGCCGTGTCCGTCTTGTCGCTGCCTGCACGTGAAGCGATGGGGGAGGAGGGGGAGTTGTCTTCAGTGAAGGCGAGGCGGAGTAACGTTGCGTAGAGACAAAAGTGGACGAAAGAGAGGCAAACTTGCGGCTCCACAACTATAATTATAACGTAACATAGACTATATCGATATAAAGGATATTGTCACATCTTATATCTCGTATAAAAATATATCGATATGTTTTAAAAACTCGATATATCGCCCAGCTCTAGCCCTGGTACACTCTGGTCTGCATAATGAACTGACAGGATGCGGCTTATGCATAAACCAAAACTACAAATATGGTTGTAGGACTGGAGCCACAGTTCCCTTTCGCTCTCTGCTCGTTCTCCTTGATGTTTGACATCATCTTTGTATAGGTGAAGAGCCACTGCGGCTAATTTTTAGAAACCAAGTGTACTGGGTTGTAACAGTGCATAGACAGGGGGACAAATTCCCATCATGAACACAGATTTATTCAAATCATGTTGCATGGAGGCAGAGTGAGACACATTCAGTAAATACAGACCAAAAAATGTAAAATAATTCATTTGACGGATTGACTGATATGACTTTTTAAATGCTGATACATAATATAAAATCATTATCCATTAAAAGAGTTGATGATAGCTTTTAACTTCTGAACTGACAATTGATAAAAGTCAGTGTAATTAGGTTTCGGCTAAACATACTTAATGACCATAATAATTGGTTTTTTTCTTTGTGGCTTCTTTCTTTTATTCAAGAAAACAAAACTATGAAAAGAAGTGTAAAATGTAACAGGCTGTGACAGAACAAATATTAAATTTATCGACTGAGAGCTGGAAATGCTAGTGTTGATGATGATTAATTTTTATCTTTATAATTCATAATGACGTTAGCCGGTCCTACTGCCCGGCATCAAAAGTGTTGTGATGGATTATACTTTCATCTGTCTTTGCCCAACATATTGCTGCATGTTTGTATTTATTGCTGTTTGCTAAAAATAAAAAACTGGATGTTAAAAGAAAAAGTGTTTTTCCCGTGTTGTTAATATAGTTCTTTTGAAACAGGCCAAAGTCGGTTTATTCACTGAGTCCAACGTCAATCAAGCAGACAACAAACATCCTGTTTGTAATCGCTCCCTCCAGACACCTGAAATTTTCCTTACGTTGACTGAGGGGTGCCGCGGTGTAATTTCCCTGGCAGCGATCCTTGAATCGTGATTTAATCCTGAGAACACGTTACGTTTGATGGCATACATCAATATTTGTAAAATAAGATATTTTTAGGCCAAAAATTGGATTGTGTGACTGATGTGGGATACTGAAAGTCTTAATTACAGACCAGATTTATGGAATTCTTTAAGAGGCTTAGCAGCTCTAGTGGGCAGGATGACCTCTTGAATGATTAGAATAACCCTGGCATTTAAGCATAATATGAGTAATGACTTAATAATCAATTTAAAAAAAAAAAATTAGTGATTAAACGAGTACATTGCTCTAAAAAGCCTTTAATATACAAATGAATAAAGTAAATAGCGATCTATTCTTTGGTTCTGTACAAAGCTGTCAAAAAATAAATAAATCAGAGGGTTGTCAGTTCAGTCCCTGGTCCCTCCACCTTGGGCAGGACGGTCAACCCTTAGTTGCTCCTGATGGCCGGTGAGCTTCATACGCCAGCTCTACTGTGACTAGTGTTGCACGAGAAAGGATTAAAAATGCCTTAAAAGTGCAGATTATTCAACATAGCTATTTTTTATTAACAGATAATATCACTTTATCCCGATTCTTATAATCTGGAAGTTTATTTACTATCTAAAAAAATACCAGACCTGATAAAATGTCAGCCTAATGCTTATTACAGCTATAACTGTGTGGAATACGTAAGGTGATATTGCACTATACTACCAGAGCACACACTGAAAACTAATATGCTCCTGTTGACACCACATGGGTATAGTCCAGACTTCATATCCAGAATGCTGATCAGTCAAAATGACCTTTGTTTCTGCTCTGTTGTTTTGCTGCCGTTTAGAAATCATGTTGTGCTAATGCAGACAGCCAGCGTGCATGTGGTCATACTTTAAGAGTAGAGTGAATACTGGAATGAATAAGTGAACTCAATAACAGCGACCAGATTACAATGCAAATATTATTGAAAAATAATGAGCTTGCATTGACTGCTTTAAAGCAGGCATCCTTACACCTTGCATGATTAAACTGCCATGAAAAAGGCGTTTATGCAGAGACACTTCTTCACTGTGGATTCACACAAAGTGGCTCTACGGATGACATGTTGCATGACTTGCATTTAACTTCAAAGCTTGCTTTTCCTTGCCTTTCTTTACTATTGTTTTCTACCATTTTAATTGCCATTTAAATTCTCTGGCTCCAGATGTCTTGTTTCATAACTGTAAGGGATTTTTTTCTTTTTACAAGCACCTTAAGTGTGAAATTTGTTGGTGAAAAAAACAACAACACATGAATATCTTTGTTGTTGTTTTTTTTTTAAATCTAATTGCACAAACAAAGTTCATTTCTACTCCAACACTTTTTGCTATTTCTTTTCTTCTGTCTTTTCTCATCATGTCAAAGAGTCCAATAAAATAAATGAAACTAAAGTTTAACTGGAAAATGAGTTAATTGGTAAAATTCGTGTGATCCTAATAAAATCTCCAAGAGTTTATGAGAAAACCTCCTGAAATCTTTTGCTGTCAACTGTTAAGTTATGCATCAAAGCCAGTGAGGAGGGGAAACAGTGACGCACACTGACAGAAAGCATCTTTCAGTTACTGCGCAAACAGGACAGACGGGTTAACAATTTATTTGATGATGATATATTTAAACTGGTTATTTAAATATAGAAATGATCTGCAACTTTGTTCAAGCCCTTAGTGGTGTAACAGAGTGACGTTTCCAGTGCCATAATGCAGTTTCTTAAGGCTATGTTGAAAAGAGCAGACATCCTGCTTACGCAGTGTCACCGCTGGGTCAAGCAGACAGGTACAGACATGTGTCAAGAGACTACGTGGAAGGGAGTGACGGATGATGGATGGAACAACTGATCAAAGGTGGGATGAGGAAAAAAAATGTCTGTTAATCAGCATTTGTAGCGAGGTAAATATAAAATAATAAAAGGAAAAGACTCGGCATGACCACAGACTGTCTGAAGTAGAAGTGAAGAAGAGATGAAGAATGTTGTTCAGAGGGAGAGACGCGGACTGTTGTGGCATTTGCAGAATGCACAAAATGGTTTGGAGCAGGTTGAAACTCAGCTCAGGGAGGGATGAAGCAATATGAGTGGCATTTCTTCAGCTGTCTGGCCCAGTGATGTTGATGAGTCAAGGCGCCTTATTATCACAGCGCACACTCACGCACTCGCACAGACATTCATAGCTTCCACGCTGATGCCGTAAATGCGCACTTCAGCCACGCTTGCTCACACTCACACTTGCAAGTGTGCACTTTAACACACACTGACAACACATCTATAACTATGCAGCATGTATGTTGCAGTGGGACCACCTCTGCAGTAACAGCAATCCTCCCTTATCCATGCTTCTGCTTTTTCCCTCCCTTCCCATGTTTCTCTGCTCTCCTTCACCCTTTGTTCCCTCACCCCCCACTTTCTCCCCTTTCATTTCCTCTTTCTTCTTTCATTCCCCTCATTCTGCAGTTCACCGATCTTCTCTCCCTCTTTCCCTCCCCTCTTCCTTTCTCTTCTTTCCTCTGTCTCAGTCTCTCGCTCTCCATTGCTCCCTCTAGAAGCAGGTGATGTAGAAGGGTGCTCAGCAGTATCTGACTATCAGGCCTGACTCTGTGAGAGGAATGATAATCACTGTGCTGCACTGCAGAGAGAAAAAGAAGAGAGGGAGAGAGAGAGAGAGAAAGGGAGAAGAGGGAGGGAGAGGGGGTATGAGGTAGAGAAAAAGGGGGGCAAGTGCGGCAGTAGAAATGAGGGGGCAAATTAAAGTGCGTGGGGGGGTGGAGACGCAGAGGGCAAGAGAGCGGGACAAAGAGAAAGGAGGCAAAGAAAAAGGAGAAATATGGGGAGAAGGGTATAGAAGAAAGAAAGACCGGATTACAGAAATTGAGCAGTGCTTTAGAAACATGTTACCTTCTTGGTGTCACGCTCCCTCATTCCCCTCACAGGAGCACCTTCTCTTGTTCCACTCCCCTAATCTTTTCCCCTCCTGCATACACACTTACACACAACCACACTCGCACTCCTCAAACAACACCACCCCTACCACCACAACAGCTTGTTGTACAACAGCCCCGCGGTATGAGGGAGAGCCTTAGCCTTGTGTCTGAGCGCCAGAGAACATTAACTGCAGCAGCGAGGTCATCTGATCGGCACTATGCGGACCCATTCGCTCCCTCTCTCCACACTCCTCTTCAGAATGCTGCAGTCTGCTGCAAGCCCTCCGGTGGCAAACACTGGAACTACGAGCCTCGCTGACTTCTGACACGCCTGTCCCGCTTAACAGTTTTTGCTTTGTGCGAGGCACGTTTGTGATTTGTTGAAGCTTTGTGAACTTCAATCACTTTCTCTTATTGGCTCCATTTAGAAATAAAACCGTGAGTCAGTTGTGCACCATTTTAGCCCTAACTAGTTATTTAAAGTGTGTGGATGTTTGCAGGTATTTTGCGGATGACTGTTTGTGCAGAGGCAGACAGGCAGAGAGACTGTTTCGCTGCATGTGGATCGACTGCTTCGCCATCCACCACAGCTTTATTACCATCAATCTGTCCACTCTGGCATTGTGCTTTCTCCCTTCTCCCTGTCTCCATCTGGGCTCTCCACCCTGCAGATACACATTGAAAATCATTGACTCTATTCACAGCATCGGCCCTTTGAAATGTTTATCCTTTTGTGCAGCCGTGGCTGTCTATAGGGGAAAAAACAAAACAGAAACAAAGGCTCATAGTGTGAGATGTGAAACGAGGCTTACCGGACAAATGCCCATGATTCAGATTAGCTCCTCTGTTGGTGTGTGTGTGCTGGTGGTGTTCATCACTTTCCAGTGCTAGTCCTTAAAACAGTCATCTCTTATAATATCCATGACAGCAGTCATTGTTAAGAAAGATGCAAACAGGATGGCCGCGTACAACTGGCCTTCTGTGTGCCTGCGTGAGTAAGAGAGACCATACATATGTATGCCTGCTATTTAGATGGTATTTACTGCCCATTCTGTCTTCGTGTGTGTGTGTGTGTGTGTGTGTGTGTGTGTGTGTGTGTGTGTGTGTGTGTGTGTGTGAGAATTTGTACCATTAGACTAATAGTATGCGTGTTAGGAACAGGCTTTTCCCACCCACTGCTATTGTCCATTAAGGTTGACCAGATGAAGAGTGAACAATAGCTTCTCTGTGGGGGCCAGTGTATGAAAGAGTAAAAGTGAGGATGAGGCTAAAGATACGTACTTTTTGTAAAAGGCTGGCAAACAAGATCACGCAAACAAGATCACACATCCACGCGCGGGCACACACAAACACAACCTCCCTGTTGAGAGTGATTAGGAGTGCTGCTGTGAACAATAGATAGAGTCAATAAAGGACCTCAGAGACGTCCGACTACAAGAGCAAGGTCTCTTTCCCCCTGCTCCCTCCACCACCTCTACCTCGGTTCACACTCCCATTTTTTTTCTCCTTCACACTCTTTTGCCTCGTTTACACTTTCAGCTCTTTTGGTGTGGCATCCTTTCTCTGTCAAACAAGACCGCTCTTCCTCCCCGACTTTCCAAACTATTTCATTTCTCATATCTTTCCCAGCTTTCTCCATAAACCTCTCATTTTCTTCTTGTTTCTCGTTGTTTCTCTACCTCCCCCTCACATATACTTTGTCTCCTTTGTGACGCTCCTGTCTTTTGTGAAATGGGCGGACGGGCTGAGCTGACAGAGGCTGACACGATGGAGCGCCATGGCAAACTGAAATCCATCCTGTCAGTTTAGAATCAGTGTCACTCATTTTACAAGGTTAAAGATAGCTTTGCCTAATGTGCTGTCAGATACAAACAAGCACGTACACCACATAGGCCTTGCCACACATAATCACAACCCACATATGCGTATGCTATAACTCTGGCACGCACAAGTACAAACACACACTCACACATGCCTGCTCTGCACTCCAGGCGACTGCCACATTAATTCACCTGCCTACATATAAAATGGCATATTTGTACATTAGTTGTGGATCTTATAGATTGTGTATTTACACCATCATATTGTGGGGACCAACTTCCCATTTGGGAACCATAAACAAGTCCCAATAATAACTAGGGCACAATTCGGAGGTGAAGACATGGTTTGCGAGCAGGTTTAGTTTAAGTTTAGGGAAGGGAAGCAGTTAAGCAAATAGCAGCTATGGTTAGTTTCAGGAGAAGCCTTCAGATAAAAAAATTAAGTCAATTTAATGTCCTCTAAAATGATTTAAACACAACTGTGTGGGTGTATGTGCATGTGCAAACCCCTTTACAGCCCTATCACCCCCGTGACAGACACAGTGCCACAGAAATGTCTTGGGGTGCCTCGCCCAATGTCTTGACAATAGTCTCAGTGTGTGTGAGTGACAGAGAGTGGCTCGGGGACACAGAGGGGGCGTTATACTGGGTAGACGACACGCACGAAGATGTACAGGCACACACACACGTGCACACACGCACATTAAAGAGAGAAGACAGTGAACTCTTTCTCTCCCTCTGCACTATTTCTCATTCCCTCTCTCCCTGACGCAGAGAGACTCAATCATTCTCGCACTCTGTCTCCTTTGACGCATAGGAGAAACAAAATAACTGCTCCCTCACTCTCTCCTCTTTTTTTCTTTGTGTGTGTGCGTGCGTGTACAAACGCAGACTGTATAATTAATACGGCTTTCATTTTCTTTCAGCTATGAAGTATGCTTTTGGTATGCAAACAGACTTCTTGCATGCGAGTGTGTGATAACGTGTGTGAGTCTGCGCGTGCGTGTGCGCGCGTGTGTGTGTTCGATACACCAGAGACCAAGTGCAAAGTTGGGCCATTGAGCGGTCGGAGAAGGAAGAAGGAGAGTTAATTAGAAAGCAGGGGAGACTCCAAAGCGTCCCTATCGATAACCTCACACCACACTTCAAGCGTATATATGTACATTGGCTTTTGCAATCCCCTTTGAAAATTATAGTTCGGCATTAGGGTTAAGAAATGGCTCCCGTGAAGTCATATTCAGCAGAGCCTTTTACTCAGAAGTCTGCCTGATTATTATGCGACTCGTGGCATTAAAAAATGTTGAAAAGTGCAAATTATTCTGCAGCTAATGCAGTAAAAATAGTTTAGATGCTGTTTGTCTGCAGCATAAAACGACAGGTATAGATTGCACTTTTAAGGTGTCAGTAAGGAACCTCATTAGGGTTCATTTTGGGTGTATGAGGATTTGTGTATGGTATATTAAAATATAACCATCTATATAACATCTGTCACATTTTCTTTATGTTCTGATTCAGTGCTTCTGTTTTCAGGCTTCAGGGCTTAACTGTGGATTATTTTCACAACTCATTAATAATTTAGTCTCATTAGCCCAATAGGCTGACAGAAATTGCCATTTGTAACCAACCAAGAGTCCAGACTACATATTCAGTATGCTGGCATAGAAGATTCTGAAATCCAACCTGTTTTCATCCCTAAAAGTTACATAAATTTTTAAATACTGAAACTGTTGCAGTCTACGGCTCTTGTACGGTGTCCATCTGCAGAGGAAGCTATGTGTTTTTAGAAAGCATTGATCTTTCAAGCTTTCTTTTAAGCCACGAGACAACAATCCAATTACTCTTTAAAGCTTATTCAAGGAAGAAATGTATTTTTCAGCCCATTAGGGGGATTTAATCCCCTTAGTTTATCTGAAAACTAATTTTCACAAGACAGCAACGAGACCTCTAATGTACACAATATTTCAGCAACTTAAGCACTATATATATTGAAAACTTTGAGCTTAAGTGGAGCACTTTGTAGATGCAAATACATTCACTGATCTCTACATGGGTTCAGACATGATATGCGCATTTGGATTCCTCACAGTCCAGATCTCATATTCTACACAAATCCCCATACGGGAATAAGAAATGAATTATTTAACCATTCATAATGATCATGCCATGTAAGAGTAACACCACTTTGTAAAAGTCACACAGAGACACTTTCTTGCAGGAGCGACTTATTAATCAGATTAAAAAAAAACATTTTTTTTTGATATTCAGTTAGTTAACAATTTTAAATTCAATGTTTGATCATCCACAGCTACACTGTTACTGCTGCTGCTGTTGCCTTTTGGTTGAGATCTACTAAAGATCTACTGCAAACATGGTGAGCACGTTTAACATCTGTCTTTTAGAGAATTCAGAGAAAAAAAAGGGGGGAAAAGAAAAAGAGTAACAACAAAAAAACCCCTTCAGAGCATGTTAAGGTGAAATCGTTGATTCAACATATTTTTGACAGAAGACTCCCTGCAAAGGCTCTGCAGGATTTAAAAGGGCCGCTGTCAGCAAAGGCCGGCATTAGAAAACACTCTCACACATCAAATTCTAATCAAAGCCTGGTCTTTTTAACAGCATGAAAGCTTTTATGTTAACACGACACCACGACCAAAGCTTTATTCACGCTTTTAAAAAGAGACTGACCCAAGCATGTGTGTGTGCCTGCACCTGACAATACACCATATCTGTGTCAACACACTCTACCCTTGCTTCTCATCTTACCGGTGATACCGTGTGTGACTCCCCTAACCATGAATAAATTGTCTGTGATCCGCGCTTACAAAGTGTACACCTGTGTGTGTCTTTGTATGGATGCAGGTAGGGATGTGTATATTTTCCAAGCTGTCTCAAGTTGTCGGCTCGGATGTGAGCATTCTTTTATCCAGCCAATTAGAGGTTGCCATTTCATCCCATGGAAACCTGTTTGGGGCCTAATTGGAAGACGTATTTGCATGACTTTGATTTCAGTTTCTTAGTGCGCTTGTTTTAAAGCTTCTGTGTGCATATGCGGATGTGAGTAATTTTCAGTAAAAGTGAGGGTTTTTTTTTGCTTTTACCCCCTTTTTCCTCAAGTGCTGTTAGTTGCCATCTTCATATTAGTGCTGCATTTGTGAAACAAGAGGAGAACCTCTTAAATAATCTATGTCTGATTTGTACCTGTGCACTGTTGACCCATTAAGAACGAGCTTTATGGTAATGCCTTGCTATTACTGTGCTATATCAGGAGAAAGTCTTTGACTTTAAGTGTAGTTTGATTCATCACGTTCACTGTGTTTTGGCTCTAAGTGTCTGTATGTGAACATAAATCATGTTAGTTTATGCGTATGGAGGTAGTTCTTCCTTTCCAAAGTCCAAGGGAACAAGAGTGTGTGATTATACAGCCTGTGTGAAAATGTGTGTCTGTCAAGCAGGTCAACCTGTTTTAACATCTCTGTTTGAAGACACTGGCTATTTCTTAGGGCTTGGGTCAGCTAGATCTTTTGGTCTGTGTGTAAGTGTAAGTGTGTCTGCACATTTACGTGGGTGTCTCTCTTCTGGTTTATTTCTGACATGAACAGGCAAGTGGGACTCTACAAGGATCGAACACGCACACATAGCGTGTACGCTCACACATGCACTGGGAGAGGTTTGGGTCAGTGGTATAATATGGAGAAATGCTGCAGGCAGAGGCATGCCCACTCAGATTTATGTAACTTTTTCATTAGGGCAGGTAGAAAGCTCTCATCTCTTTCCCTCTCCCTGTCTCTCCCTCTCTCCCTGACACACACACACACACACACACACACACACACACACACACACACACACACACACACACACACACACACACCAAAATAGCCTGGAGAGTCTGAGCATGCTTTCCTCTCAAAGTGAACCTCCTTCCCTCCTCTCTTCTTCTACTTCTAACCCTAGACCCATACACCTCATTTCTATCTTTTTCAATCCATCTCCTCCTTCCCTGTACTCCCCCCATCAGCTTTCCACCCCTAGGCAATACCTAAGAATGCATTTTCATTTTGTAGCTTCACATCTCCCTCCACCACTCACTGAAGCATTGCCTGTTCTCCCACTCACCTTATTTCTCTTCATCCACCTACCCAAATCTCCTACAACCACCCCACACCGCCACCACTATACCCCCCCCCCCCCCCCCCCCCCCAAAGTTAGTGGTCCTAACCAGGAATTTCTTTTCTACTCTTTCATTTATTCTCCTCCTCTTCTACAGTCTTCATCTCGATCTTCCGATTTATCTATCTTCCACCAACAATTCTAAACAGATGGCTACACGTAGCCTGGAGCAAAAACATTGGCTTTGGACTACAGCGCTACCAGGGCCAGTCTTTTGCACTCACGCAAGATCTAATAAGCTGATATCCGGCGAGAAATGTGCTCTGATTCGCCAGTGGCAAAAATGCATAAACCATATTGCACAGTGCAGATATTCACACCTTAGGCTTGTTCCTTGGTAGCATGCTTAATTTTATCCAACCCCCCCAAAAATGAAAAGCAAAGATTAAAGCTGATTTTAACTACGGTCTAAAAACAGACGAAAAAGAGGGAGCAGGAAATGGAGAGGGTTGTTAAGAGTCATTTGTAAAATTTAAAGAAACTATTAAGTGTTATAAAAAAAGAAAGTTTGGAACCATTAAAAACACGTTTTAAAAAAGATGGATCCAGATGGAGAGTGATGAAAAGAGATGAAACCACTTAGGGAGAACAAAGAGATCAATCAAGAGAAAGACAGACGGAGGAAGATGTAATTGTGCGTGTGTGAGTGTGTGGAGGGGGCGGGGGGTAAAGTCAGACATTGGGGATGGAAGATTGGAAAGAGACACTTTTTTTAATTGGACGACTTACACAGCGCTGAGTTCTAAAGCAAATATCTCAGGCGCCTGCTCTGTACAATAAAATAATAAGTGTTTATAAGCACATTCCAGTGAGTAGATTTTTGCCACCTTGGTTTTGTAAGTTTGTACATTGAAGCTTAGATCTGTTACCATCACTTTTGAGAGTATGTACTGTCTTTTTTTAAGACTCATAATTAGACATATATCTTTATATTCCAATACTTTAACTCTGAGCATTCACCTCCTTTGCTTTAAGCCTGATTGTGATTTAAGAATAAAAGCGCTTTTTCTTTATGTGTGTTTGCAGACCTGTCATTGGATAGGTGTTTGATGATTCGTAAGTTGTTTCCTCTGTAGATGTCATGAGTTCAAAACTCAGTTTCAGCATCTTTTAACGAAAGCATGCTGATATTGTGTCAGTCCATTCTACATAATAAAATCAGTCCGTCCACCGAGCTGTCACCTGGAACATCGACTGGCAACGCTAAACCAATTTTAATCAAGTTGACTCACCCTAGATTGATTCAGTTTGAGTTTATCCAATCTGACTTGATTCCACACAATCTGAATTATTCAATTTAGCTGCGCTGTGCGCAGTCCAGTTCAGTTCAATTCAAAATCCATTCAAGCCAATTTAATTCGGCTCAACTCAATACCACTTAATGCACTGAAGATTCTTTTGTGTAGGTGGATAAAACCAGTCATAGGGCTACTAAGCTGTCTCGAATCCCTGTCTAGTGTGAGAAAGAGTGCTTTTGTTTAGCAAAATTGGGCAAAATTGCTCAACCCACAGACAACCATTAAGGTAATGCTGGAAGGCAGATGAGCTGAATGCCGAGCTGTACAATGCGGAGCAGAGTCTTCAAGACGCAAATAAAAGGAAGCATCGCAGTGAGGGGCTTGCTATGTAGGTCTTTGTGTGTGCTCAAATGTGTGTCTGTGTCAGGGAGTTAAGAGAGAGTGTTTGTGAGCCTCCGCAGATGTGTGTGATTTTTGGAGGCAGAGTGTGCCCGGGCTTGTGAATGTGATTCCGATCCAGAGGGAATGGAAGAAGAAACTGATGTAAGAGATGGAAAACTTTCCTATCCACTTGTGTGTCATCATATTCTTATCAGACTTCATTTGCTTGCAGTGAAAAAGTGTGTATGCATAAGGATCTGGGAGGGTGTGTAATTATGTGCTATTATGTACACACAAAAGTGTTTCGGTGGGCACGTCTGTGTGTGTTAAAATCATAATTTTGACAGTGCCTGCCACATGTATCCCTGCTTCAGCTTGCCTGCGTGAGTGCATGTATCTGCTGGAAAGACATTCCCACATTCTTGCCATTTCCACAGAGAAGTTGAAACAAAAGCTGAAGGGAGGAGTTGTTAACACGGTAACATTATCAGCTGAACACCCTGTCTGTATTATCTTGTGTGGTAAACAGCTGAGACAGACAAGGGACTTCTAATCACATTCCAGCTCTGGTTGACCTTGATGTGTAAGGAAACAGACAATTTGTCTCCTTTTGCCTCCTGCAACCTCCCTCCCTCTGATTCTCTCCTTCCTTTGTCTTTCTCTGGCTGCACTTAGGCTGCCACACATGGAAGTGCACATGCTGTCTTTGTGGCTTTAATTCAATGAATCCTAAAAATAATCTCAACCTTTAGCATCGCCTGTTGCCCTTTACTTTTTACATTCACATTCTTATCTTGAGTCAAAGCGTTTTAAAGAGTATGGGCGACCAAAACATCACTTTAAAAACCTCATCTTCATCCCACTGAGGACATTTGGACTGCACCTTGTCTACGCTGGCTACATTGTGAAAGCAGCATGCCAGCCCAGCAGCAGTAGCAGCTGCAGTTCTCAATCATTTTGTGTTCAGTTGGAGCGCCGCTGTGCAATCTGAAAAGTTTCGGCAGCAGTCACGGCCCAATACACTCTACATAGTCCCGGAGAAAATAGCAGAAAAACAGGTGTGAAATGGCAGCTTCGAAATGAGACCAAAACAGTTCTTGTGCAGATGCAGCCTGCAGTGCTTTCACATTTACCATTTTTCAGGAATTTGAAACCAAATCTGGTCCTCAAGCTAAGGCTTTTCCCCTGTATTACAGAGTTATATCTGTGGAAGTGAGTGCAATGCAGCTGAAGATTTGTTTGGTCAGATTCAGTCTATGAGCTTAGTTTCTTTCAGTTAAATTTATATCAATGTAGCTGTTCTAACAACAGAGGAGTTCAAACAGATGGATAGCTCAAAACCTGTGATTGTAGATATGTCTATACTATGTACAGTACTACACTGTAAACATGGAAATAAATAAATAAAAACATGAATAAAAAAGTAAAGGATTATTTTGTCCAGTGACCTTAAAAAACATGACAAAAACATTTATGAGTCATTTATAAATCTGATCGTTGCCTATATTTAAAATATAAATGTTGAATGAAATGATTTAACTAACAAACTATTATTCTTTCAATTTCAGCTGATGCTTCTAAATCTTAAATCGAAGGTGCGATGAAGATGCTTTTGTACTTCCATTCAACTGTGGCTCTTCATGCCAAGAGCCCACAAAGTACTGCTGAATGGCAGGTCGACAAAACTGTCAATAAAAGGGAAATTCGTGTTTCTCGATGTTTACAAATGTCAGTTTGTTTGTGAGTTTTAATAATGGACCTTCAGTGCACTTTCAGACGCAGACTATTTATGTTCGTACAATCTCGATCAAGCGGAAAATCAATGTTTACAGGGTAAGCAAGTGTTCTAAATCTACAGCCAAGCACCTAAGAAGGGATAGTGCGATGGTCAACCCTTTCTTAGTCTCCTTCCATCATTTAAACCTCTCTCACTCTGTCTCATTTCATTCAGTCTGGCTCATGTTTCCTCTCTCAAGTCCACTGCCTCTAACCCCAGCACCTCCCCTCCCCTCGTGCTTTGCTGCCAGGTCAGCAGATCAGTTTCAGTCTGGCTCAATGGGTGATCCCCACTTTGGTTACCTTGTCCTTCTCACCTCCCACTTACCTCCACCTCCTCATCTCCCATCTACTCGCCCCTTGAGCATATGGCTGGCTGAGTGGCCTGAACTCGTCGTGACTTTAATAAATACCTCAGTGTGCTGGTATCATCATGACAAGGGTCACGGGATGGTTACAGTGTGCGCATTCGTGTGTGTAACAAAGCAACAGGGAGGGGACAGTGTGTGGTTGTGTGTTTCTGTTTGTTTCTGGATGACAGTACCTTCACCTCTACGACCCAAATGCACGCTGCATGTTATCACAGGGGGCGTATGTGCGGATGCATTCATGTGGCATGCATGAATCTGAGTCTGTGACAGAGGCTCATCATATTTAATCCTGGAGGGATTTTGCTGAAATGAAAAGCTGCTTTTCAATTTTATAATCCAGTAGACCTAATCTCTCCACCCGCACCCGTCCATACAGTCCAATTAGATGGACAAGACTGGCCGGATGAGTCCTGTTCACCACAAACTCCCCTTCACCTGACCTTGTTGTGCCAATACAAGTGCCCCGTGTTGTGAGAGTCCAGCAGTGACCTTCACCAAGTGTTGCAGAAATGTGCAGTGCGCAAAAAACTGCACCGTCGACCCACCTGTTTCCACTGCAGTCTTGGCCTTGTTAACAGGACATTGATTGGACTTGGACTGAATGTGTGTGCATGGGTTTAAGATGATGTGTGACTGGTTCGATTCAGCCTTTGTGGCACCGAGCGCTCACCTGCCCCCGCACACCCGCTGGGTTCAGCAAGAGAGAAAGTGCACACTACAGTAAAAGAAGTCGCACTAGTGAAAATGCTGAGTCGATTTATTCTCGGAGGTCAGTGTGGCGCATGGAAGATGCAAGGGTACCAGCGACGGGGTGTTTAGATTTATAGCCTGGCATATGGCAAAGAAAGTTGGAGACTGATGGAAAGGAAGAGGGAGTGAGAGTTAAAAGGGGAGAAAAGTGAACAAGTGAAAAGTTCAAAGCGCTCTTTCAGATTAAGTTACACTCTGCAAAAAGGATGAAAACCAAAGATAACTGGAAAAATAACTGTTAAGTTTGATAAGCTTTAATTGTGGGTGACTGAGGACAACAGACAGGAGGAACCTTGTTGTGATGAATTGTGCATTTTTTTTGTGTGTGTGGTGGAGTTAAAGGGTGGAACAAGGCCACTTTGCCCATATTGACTGCAGTGCCATGTGACTGCTGTGATCATTAATGTGTCCTGATGCCAATGGGTATCCTGATGACCCACATCTCAGCAGTCCACTCTCAGTCTCTGGCTGCCACCCAAACCAGGCCTCTCTCTTTCTCTCGCTCTCTTGTCTTCTATCTTTACTCCCCGCTTTCCATGCCTCTCTTTTCTTGGAGAAACATACTCCTATCGTCTTTCTTAGAATTTGTCCACTGCAGGTGTAAAAGTGAAGTTGCAAGGAGCAGAGGTGGTGAGGGTAAACAAAACTAAATACCTGGGCTCAACCAACCTCCACAGCACTGGACAGCATGTAAGAGAGGTGAAGGGGAGAGTGCAGGCAGGGTGGAGTGGGTGGAGATAAGTGTCAGGGATGATTTGTGACTGAAGAGTGAAAAGGGAAGGTGTTAGTGAGAGCTGCTATGATATATGGTTTGGAGACTGATGAAACGACAGGAGGCCAAACTGGAGGTGAAGAGTTGAAGATGTTATGGTGTGACCAGGATGGACAAGGTTAGAAATGAGTATATCAGGGGGATAGCACGGGTTGATCAATTTACAGACAAAGTCTGAGGCTGAGATGCTCTCGACATGTGCAGAGGAGGGATAGTAGGTATGTTGGGGAAAGGATGTTGAAAATGGAGCTCCTGAGCAGAAGGAAAAGAGGAAAAAGACAGACAACATTCATGGATATAGTGGAAATTAAGGGGGTCGGCGTGACAGAGGAGGATGTTAGAGACAGGGTGAGATGGAGGCAGTTGATCAACTGTGGTGAGCAAGAAGAAGAAGTTTGGTATTGAACCTCTATAATTTTTCTATTACTGTTAGAGACACACACCCCCGACCCCCAACACAAACACACACGGACACACACACTTCTTGTAGAATTTAGTTAAATAGCTAATCATTTAGACCACATTTCTGTTTTTTTCACCATTTTGTCCCTCACCATTTCCATTCGTATACAGATATCTTTCCCACTCTCTCTCTCCCTACTCCTCAGTGGACAATTTACATAAAAACAACCAACACTATTAACTGAGCTGTCTTGTGATCTTGTTTCCTCTTTGATGCAATCTTGCACTTTATTCATGAGCATCTAAGTTGGTCTGATGATGTGCTGACTTCAAATGAACAGCTTTTAATATTTTCACTGACCCAGTAAAGTAGCTTTAAAATGCAGAAGTTCTGCCCCATCTCGTTTACTCCATCTTCTTCCCCCTCCTAACCTTCTGTAATTCTCACCCACTCCTGATCTAATTCTATTCCAATTTCTGTTGGCATCGCAAATCCTACATCTGGCACATGCACACCACCTATTACTCCCGGAGTCTATCTCTCACTTGCACTCATGTATAAAATGCATATGCCTTCATGGAATAAGCACTACTGCAAGCAAAGTGACAGGCACCCACAAACAAAAACCTGCTCATGTCGCTAAACTGTTTGAGTTAACAAATTTTGACATGTAAGCGAAACTAAGTCACGCATGAGCTCCCAAAATCTTAGCCAGCACACACACACACACACACTGTGTATGAAACCAATGGGTGTTGGAAATTTTGGGGGTCAGCTTGGGTGGGGAGGGGGCAAACCTCACTGCAGAATGGGAGTTAATTACCACATCCGATCAATAATTCATTACTCTGTCAGTTTGTGTGTCTGTGTGAGTCTCTCTCTGCTCTGGCATGTTTTGAGTGCACATAAGCATGAACACCAAACTCTCCCAGTAAGCATTTTCTTTCCCTGGGAATGGCAGATTAAGAGGATTGAATCCGTAATGGATTAACCTCTGCAGTTTGTGTGCGTATGCATATGTGTGAGTGTTCCTGTGTGTGTGTGTGTGCACGTGCACTGAGCGGGATCAGAGAGCCCATGTATGAACTGATTAGCCTAAGAAGCTGCTCTCCTTCCCTTTTAATGACCACATCAGCACTTTTCTCACCACGTGGAGGATAAATGTAGACTTGTCTGTCAAGGAAATGAGAAGCCCGCCTCTTTAAGAAGGGTTAGCTGTCATTCAAATATCACTCGTGGGCGCACTCCCTACAGAGTCCGGAGACCCTGCTGTGTCAGTGTGGCCGTGATGATAGATAGTGACTGTGTCTGTGTATTTGTAAATGTGTATACATGTGTAGGTGGAGGGGTGAGTGACCATCTCTATGGTGCATTTATTCAACAGGAATTCAGCTTTTAACTGCAGCGCCTGGATTGAAAACCAAAGCCATTGCATCCATTAACTATATGACTGATATTGTTTATGGGATAAACATATATATAAATGGAAGAAAGATAACAGCTTGACAAGGGAAACAGAAACACAAAATGACCAATTACCCTGCTGGAAGCAACTATTCACCCACACCCCTCTCTGTTTTCACTCCGACTGATCTCCTCAGGGGTTCATACACACGGTGTCACATACACACACGTGTGCGCGCGCACATATACACACAATCATGCACATTCACGTACTCTTTGGCTACAGTGTGAGCTTGATGTATGTGCCCTGTAGTAGATCTTGCTAAACAGAGGGCCGATGTTTGACATGGAGCGCACGCGTCTGACAGCAGGCTACCGCCACACTGCTCATAGGCTTAGTATGCTGACACAGACACAAAAAAGTGCGTAAGCATACACACACACACACACACTGACAGCTATTTTGTGGAGATAAAATGGTGTTTAGACATCAGCGACAGGGTTTGCAGTACAGTATGTCAGCAGATGTGTGAATAAGAAGACATGAAGCCTGGGATGAAAAGGAGGAGATCAGGAGCCACACAGCGGACAAAGAGACAAAGAGACAGAAAGAGCTGAGTTTTTTAAGACAGAGTTGTAAAGAGGGACCAGTCAAAAGAATATTCAACATCCAGTGCGCCTACCTGTTTGCTGTACTTGTTTCCAGTCTGGCAGCCATACTCTGAGCACTGGTCAGATCCCAGGGACATGGCATCTGCATTGCCACTGCCTCCACTACTGCTGCTGCTGGAACCAGCACTTCCCACACACCCACCACTGCCTACAAAGGTGTTAGAGGGAGGCAGCTCCTGGACTGCCTGGTGCTTCTTTCCCTCTGCTGGAGGTGAGTGAGGCTGAAGATTCACTGCGGGGAGGGGCGAGCTGGATTTGTAGTGCCGGGCCAGATCTGGGCTTGACTGATGCCTCCTACCACCGCCCATCCGCGGGCTTCCAGGGTCACCATCCACAGCACAGTAACGAGCTGCCAGGCGCTCACTAGCACTGCTCAGATCCTCTTCATCATCATCATTGGCATGGCGACGCAGTCCGTTGACTGTGACTATACCACTGTAGAGGGCTCTGTCTGACTTTCCTCCTCCAGGTCCATTCCCACTGCTTCCACTGCGCTTGTCCCTACGAGGCTTGCGTCCACGATCTGATCCCCCACCACGGCCAACCTGTGGCTGCGCCCCCGTGGGACCAAAGAAATCTTCCTCTGGCTCCTTCTTGCCGGCCTCATAGCCATTCTTACCCTGAGCACCACACTGCCGAGCTGTGACTACCAGAAGAATAACCAAGATGACTGCTGCGGCTCCTGCCAGGACACCAATTGCTACACTGAGGCGCTGCTTGCCTAACGCACGCTCGCTGTCTGGGTCCCCTGCAATGTCTAGTGACAGCGGAGCCATCAGGCTTCGGGCCACCTGGGGAGAAAGGGAATAGGGGGAAAGATAAGATGCAAATGCAGAGTAAAGAAGGAAAAGGAATGCAGAGACAAACCATCAATAAAAAGTTTAGAGCAGCAACTGTAAAAAGATGACACAGTGGGGGTGAGCCACAGAGAAACATCAAACAGCATCGTCATCTTAATTACACTGTGTTTTAGTGTGAGAGCTTCCCATTATTCCCAGACACATAGGGTGTCACTAAATATATAATTGCTCTTGCTTCCCAGTTGCAGCATTTCAAATTGTGCCCCCAATTCTTCACTTGTGATCTCGCATCTTCTGCAGTAGTAGAGAAAAAATCTGGGATTATACTGTTTAAAGCTGATTAAAAGAATAAAATGAAACTTTAGACATTGAGCTCATGGGCAGTTAGGAATGGGAAAAGTAGGAGAAACAGTCAGTAAATGTGAAAATAAATTCAAGAGACATTATGAATACACCCTCTGAATGCAAACTCATCTACTGTCTCATCAATGAACAATGTCCCTATTGTAAATGAAAGCGTAGGCATGGATTTGTTAAGGATTTGGTATCACAATTTTTGCACTGCGAATTGGACAGTTAGACAAATAAGGAGGCCACTGTAAATATGTGAGCTCTGTGGAATTGTCTTTAGAGCCATTTTTTCCCCCACATTTTAAGGTCTCAAGTTTGTTCTGTTTAGCATAATGGTTTTGTTACAAGGTAAATCCACGCTAATCCATTTCAATATACAGCATATTGCACATATTTTGTCTCTGGGCTTAAGATAGATCTAACAATTATCTTCCTTTATGAACACATATACAGGATTGAAGCTCAGACATGCTCTGAGCTTGTACACTAATAAAAGGATCATTATAAGAAAGTGGGTTATGCTGAAACACAAACACAGCCATTAGTGGATATGGAGCCTTGCTCGACAGGAGACAATGAGGCTGTGGTGTTCTGGTCTGCACAGCCCTGCTGATAATATGGGGTAGACTCATGAATTTAAATACGACTAATCAATACAAACCAGCTTTGTAGGCAGAATCATTATTTAGATGCACTACAAGTTTAGACAGATATGAGCACAGTGATATCTATTCATGCACCTACACATGCCCGCAGAGAGTGTAAGCTGTTAGCGAGACAACTCATTCAGCAATCCCGACACCTTGTCACAGAGCTCATACGACAATTTCTTTGACCCATCTAGACAAAAAACTACTGACTCATGTAATTCCTGCTGCCTGCTGCTTAAGAATGTTAGATAATAAAGTATGCAAGGATGAATGGGAGAAAAAGAAGTTAAATATGAGCCCTCGTGGCTTCAGATGGCTCAATAAAAAAAATATATGGTATAACCTGCAGTGTTAGTAATACTGCAGAAAATTCTGCTCATACAGCTGCACTGTGTAACTTGCTCATTATACTACAAAAGGCATATGAAGCTTACTTATACAGAGGCATTCTTTTTGTTATCCATGAGCTGAGAATAAGCCTGGCAGTGTTGTAGTTCGTTGTTTTATCCCCATCTATCAGGGTTAAGTTTCATTGTTTTTCACTGAGTTGTGTTGGTTCTATTCCATTATTCTGCTTCCACTGCAGAGGGCCTCTCTGCCAGGCTCCGCTCTCCCATCAGCCCCACTGTTCTTTTGCCTGCAGTATTCCTTTCCATTCTCATTCTACTGGGCGTCTCTGGCATAGCGCATCCCCTGCACTGTCTGCTGTATTGTGTGTGCAGAACAAAGAGAACATTGCGATGGTGTGTCATATGTACAGATACCACTATGTGATGGTGCAGCCGCCGAGTCTCTGTGTGTTTGAGTGAGCACACAGGCACATGTGACGGCAAAAAACACGAAATGGTGCAAGGTGTATGCTTGTGAATCATCTCCTCTCTCTCTCTGTGTGTGTGTGTGTGTGTGTGTGTGTGTGTGTGTGTGTGTGAGTGAGTGTGCATGTGAGAAGATGAGACAGCCCATGTATTGTCATCCAAGTGTAGATATGCATGCTGTATGCAGGTATGGGTACAGCATACCTGCACAAGAACATTAGATGCCCCAAGTGTTGAGCGATATAAGCTGCCAACTCTACCCCTACATTTGAATTCAACCTTGTGACGCATCCCAAAATCCCAGAGGAATCTTCCATTCTGCTGCATGAGCTTTATTCTAGCTGGACCTAACATTAGCATCTATCTGTTCTCTCCAAGGATTCAGTTATCAGCATGTCACTGCAGATACTGATGCATCCAGACAAGGAGTCCACACAACTAGCCGATACTTGAAAAGTACTCATTCCCGGTTGGGGGCTCAATAAATTCACACCACAGAATAGCAACACTTTTAAAAATCTTACATTTTTAAGATGAAAAAATATATATTCATATATATATAGATGAACTGAGATAATATACAATTGGTCAAAATGTGAAAGTGGACGTCATAGTAGATCACACTTTTGATGTACCTTAAGGGGTCCCAAATGACAGCAATGTCTAAAATCTCACAACTAAATTCTTTCTTCTTCTACCTCAAACTCTGCAGAATGATATTCCAGATAATTATCCAACATGTGGCTCTCCCAGTAATGTTGGATAGAAAAGACTGGGGTAATTTTCTGCCGCGGTGCTACTGCAGCAGCAGCAGCCGTTTTCGTTCCCTAATTGCATCTGGCATCCATCCACCACTCAGTTTGACTTCATTATGAGATGGAGGTATTCTCTCTTCAATGACTTCTACTCAATTACTCCTTCAAGTTCCTCCAGTCACACTAAACTATGCATATTGTAATCACAGACAGCTTTTATATCAGCTTGGATATATTACACCCTATTGTTTGATTCAGTGGCATGGTCATTTAGGCATACTGCAGCTAATTCTTCCTGCCCTGGTATTGTTTCATCACTTACCTCGTGATCTTTTTAAATTCTCATCTCTTTGATTTCTTGTTTTTTTTTATATATATTTCTATTTTTAAGTGTTAAATTCATAAGGTGTTCTATTTACTCCCTTGTGATAAAATCATTCACCCTCTGTCTGCACTCATTTGTTTGACTTTGTTCGAAAAGATATCTGGATGCCAAATTGTCTCCACATGAGGTGAGTCAAAACTTTCAAGCTGAGGTAATACAGGATGTTTTTCCCTTGCTAAAACACAACATTTAGCTTTAAGTGTGGTTCAATACAAGGATTTAGATTACTCAGAGGGCATGTTTAGCACAGTTTTACTGTAGTTGCTATGCAACTGTCTAAAATAGCTATACTAACATAACAGAAAATGAGAAATTAGTTAAAGTTTACATTTCTCAGCTGGCAATCATATATATTCTCCAAGTGTCTCATTTTTAGTCATCTTCCCACCCAGGGAAGCAATACACTACAACAAGCATAGAACGAGGTAGAGTCTGCAAGAGGTGCATCTGCATTATAAAGTGTGCTCTTACAGATTCAGCTAACATTTTGCATAGGTTAGAGTTCAGTGGAACTTTTTATGCTGTCCATATTGACCAAAACATTTTTTTTTGCTTGTTATATGTGTGCCTCTTACTACTCTTACTGTTCGCCTCACTACCTCACTACTATTTATACAATATTTATATTTATATAAATCATGATACATGCAAAGAGTGGACAGCTGAAGACCTTTTCCTCAGAGAAAATCTAAGAATCAGTTCCTGCCCAAGTTTCAAGTGGGAGTTGAAACCACAAGTTCAGCACAAACACTCTAACCACAAAGCCACTGAACCAATTTAATTAATTAAGCGCCAGTACCAATTTCCACACCAGAGATAAAGTTTCAGTAATTATTACCTGCCAGCATTTATAACTTAATTGAACATTTTTAAAGTGTAATGGGAAGTTCATTTGATTAATACGGAGGCAGAGGAGAAAGAAAGATTTCCACCAGCATAGCATAAGCTAAATTTGAACTCATACTGTTGTAGTTATTTTTGGTATCTCGGTAATGTCTTTGAGTCTAGTCAATTACCTCTGCACCTCTGTGTGGCTCTTTCAAGCCAACTCTGATCTTGCTCTGAAGACTTCTGTTTCAGAAAGCCACACAGATTTATTCAGTAATAGCAGATGCATTATATATTAAAGATTCTCTTTATTCTCCCAGTAAACATTACTCCTTTACCATTTGAAGTGGTTTACTTTATCTAATCTCTGCCCGTGTCTCTTCTCTTCACAGTGTGCTTCAAAACACAATGCAAACTCTATACTGCATTAATATTCAAGTCTATAGTTAAGAGACACGGCTCTGGAATAACTTCTATTCAAATGTACGAACATACTTCAACCTATTCTGTATCAGAGGGCCAAAACTGGGACAGGGCGATCTCTCTCTTGCTGGCTCTCTAACATACTTACCTCTAATGCTCTCTCTCTCTCAAACACACTCTTTTCCTCTCCTCTTTCTCTCTCACTCTCCCTCTCTCTATCACACACACACACACACACACACACACACACACACACACACACACACACACACACACACACACACACACACCTAATGCTTTCAGCTTTGAGTTCAATGTACCATAAAAGGAGAACCACTTCAGTAATAACAGTTATTTTAACCACACACACATTATAACAATGCATGCTGGACAAAGAACACACTCCAGTAGGCTCCAAACTACAAAGAAGCTGGCATTGCCAGTAGCCATCAATTGAGAAATGGGCTTCTTTATCTGGGGCAAATGTAGGCACATTTTCCCCCAAAAAACTGTCTGAAAATTACACCATGCAGGCTGCAGAATCTCTGCATTTATTCATTCTGCAGCCACAGCTCCTGCACTGTAATGTGTAGACATTGTGGCCGTTTAAGTAGGCCCCGGGGCAATACCATCGCTGTCAATATTTGTTATCATTATCAACAGTGTGGAATTGTGGTTCACATTTACCAAAAAGGGACAGTAGGTTTCATTAAATCTTTTACTTTGAGTTATTTAACTTAATGTACTCTGTGGGAGAAATCAGTTAGCATAAGACTGTATTAATACATGAAGTTACCTGTGCATCCACTAGTGAAGCATTAGCCAAGCTCTCATTAATGAAGACATGAACCAGCGCAGTGGCACAGAGAGAGGGGATGCCACTGTCATTCACTCGGACCACCAAACGATGTAGACCTCTGTGGCGGCGCTCCAGAGGCTCTGCCAGGGTGATCACTCCATTGGTGTGGCCAATCTCAAACAGTCGGAAGGGATTTCCTCCTACTAGAGAGTAGTGAAGATCAGCATTTGGGCCTGTGTCTGAGTCTATGGCTGTTACAGTTTTGACAATGGTGCGGGCACTGCTAGCAGGCGGTAGGAGGGTGTAGGACTCGTTGGCTGGAGAAGTAATTGCGGGGGCGTTGTCATTTTCGTCCGTCACAAAGAGCGAGACGGTGGCAGTAGCAGTTTTGCGAGGCTCACCTCCATCCACTGCCCGGACACGGAAAGTGTAGGTGGAAAGCTTTTCACGATCAAATGATGCAGAAGAGAAGATGGTTCCAGTGTTGTTCTCAATGGAGAACAACTCTTCATTCTCTTTTTTACCATCTTCTCCCTCTGATTTTTCTCCTGTCATCTTCTCATCAACTCCATCCATCTCTACAAAAAGACTTAGTTCTGCATTCTGACCTTCGTCAGCATCAGTCACAGTGACCATGCCAACTGGACTGTTGGCTAGCAGATTCTCCTTTACATAAAATGTGAAGATTTCCTGAACAAACTTTGGAGCGTTGTCATTGCGATCGGTCACCTGAACAACAACGCTGGCAGAGCCTTGTAAAGACGGGGTGCCTTTGTCCTTTGCAAAAACCCGCAGTTCATATCGCTCTCGCTGCTCACGGTCCAAAACCCCAGTGGCACGAATGTCTCCATTGTCTGCATCTATGTAAAATGGTCCATTAGCAGCAGGGTCGAGTGAGTAGGCAATTTCAGCATTCTTGCCACTGTCTGCATCTGTAGCTACAACAGTGACTACCCTTTCGCCAGGCGAGTTGTTCTCTGCAAAGTGGACCTCCACAACACTCTGGGCAAAGGTTGGAGCATGGTCATTGATATCTACAACTCGCACCATCAATGAGCTGTTACTAGAGAGACTGGGGCTGCCAGAATCTACTGCCACAATTGTTACACTGTACTCTTTTGTGGCCTCGTAGTCCAGCAAGGCAGAAGTGTGTAAGAAGTACTTTTTCTTGTTCCTGTAAAAAAAGAAAAAAGAAAAAAAAGAAACATGAATGCAATAGACATTTTACAGGGAAATGATATACGTCTGATCTCCGGTGGAGACAAATAATGATATTTCTTATTAAACTGCACTGGCACTGAGACACCAGGTGTTGCAGAAAGTTAAGTGGCTATTGTCTTGGTATTTTTATGGGAAATGTTCTATTATCATATCATACAAAATGTCACTTCTTTTGATTTTAGAAAGCCCAAGGTCACATCTTCAAAAGTCTTGTGTTGTCTCTCCAACAGGAAAAAAAGCATAGAGATACGTAGATCACAGTGATTAGAAACAAAAAAAAGACAAGCACCCAATTAAAAAGAAAGGACTAGAGAATACCTTGTTCTTTTTTTTTGCCTGAAAATTAACATCTGTCAAATAATTTCACTTTTCTTTCAATCAGCTCTAATATTTGCTACTTTAATAATCATTGGATTTAAAAACATCTTCCAAGGTGACTGCAATAATCTGTGAAGGGACACTAACACTGGAGAAACTGTGATTGTGACATTTTAATTAAAACCATGTATCGATGTGGTGAAGACCTCTTATCGTTACCACTTTGACAAATTTCTTTAGTCGACAATAGCCTTACATTCAATAAAACCACTAACCTCATTGTACAGGTGTCTGGTACTAACAATAATATCCTAAGAGGCTTTGTCTTTTTTTTCTCACTCCTGCCATTCAATGCCTTAAGGGAACATTCTTATAACTGACTGAAGTGCACTGACATCTGTAGTCATCACTGCTGGAATAATATTATTTAAAAGTGCAAAGCCCTTGACTATAATGAATATTTGTGCCTTAAGTTTACAGATTGTAAGATAGCTTCCCTACTTTGTAACGTTAGTGAATGAGTGACACTACTTGAACTAAGCTCAAGTGAAATTGGCATGGAAAAACACTTGAATTCTCTGTGAAAAACAGAGATCTAGATGGAAACGGTTTGCTGGATGTGTTGTTATCAGTGTTAGAATAAGCAGGTGTATATACATTTTCATATGCTGTATATTTCTGAATCATGATAACAGTTCACACGGTTCAAGGTTTGTATGGTATGTATGGTGAGGAGATACCAGTGAGTGAGCCAAGAAGTAGCTTGACATTAGTGTACAGTTTATGGAAAATGGGGGTTGACAAATTACAAAAGAAGAAGAAAAGCATCTTACTAAGCTAATAGGCTCCTTCTAGAACAACTTTTATTCACCATTCATCACTGATTCTACAAGTGTGCGAAACGCTAATGGGGGGGATTAAATATTGTTATTAAAAAATATATATTCCCACATTTGATGTTTTGATAACAATGGTAGAGAGTCAGGTCTTTGTATATGGTTCAAAATCTCCCATAGGTGTTGTGCTGGGTTGAGATGGGGTTACTACAAAGACCATATGATTAATATCATTTTTATACTCATAAACCATTTAGTGACCCCTTGTGCCCTATGGATTAAGGCCATCAGTACAGAAATATTTCATCAAGCAATAAAGGTGAGCACTCAGGACACCTTTGTATTGATTTTTGGAGACCCTTGCCTTTAAGGGAACAAACTGTTCCAGGAACTTGACCTCCATAGCATGACAGAGCCCACAGAATCTCTCCGTATAAGGATCAAGGGTTCAAGTTTCCCTCTGATTGTTCACACATCTGTGTTCTTTGATAACTGAATTAATCACTGTACATAAGTGTTAATAAATAGCTATAAATTACCTGTGTTTGATGGAATTTTAAAGTTGTATTGTTTGATGTATATGACCCTTTTTTTAATAAACAATGACCTCGCTGTTGTTTTTCAACTCTGTCATTTTGATTCAGGTGCTTAATGATACATAGACACATGTTATTTTACTAATATTCTGCCTGTTTGCTAATGTTTTGTCCCCCGCTCAAGTGAAGTTGTGTATCATATTGAACTTTTATTTGAAATGCCTCATTACTTCATAATTACCAAAGATAACTTACTGTGTTGTGCTCCTTAAAAAATTTCCACCGTGCTTTGGCAAGGAATTATTATTAGGATAGAGGTTCATTATCTGACAGTGTGTGCCCAAGTAACTTATTATCTAGTCTTTGATTCAGTGTTGTTCAGCAAATGCTTAATGATAAACACTTATCCTGGCATGTTTACTTTTAACTTTTCAGGATTTTGTGTAAGTTATCACTGTTAACTGTTTTGGTTCATCTTACCTGTCAAAGGCGTCATCTGCAGGTAAGGGTGGGAGCACTGTTTCCCCAGCTGGCTTGAGTGTGAATGGGACATCTCCTACTACTGTGCAAGTCACAGCTCCATTCTCTCCCTGGTCCCGGTCTGACACCTGGACCAGAGCTACTGGTGTGTCCACCAAGACATTCTCTGGCACTAAAGAGGCTCCGTCTCGTACAGGGATCCGGCCAATTTTTCGGATCTCTACAACAGGAACGTTGTCATTTTCATCCCGAACAGCCAAAACTACCGTGGTTCGATCAGTGCGGGGTGGCTGGCCGCGGTCCCTGGCCATTACTGTGAACCTCAGTTGTGCCACTTCTTCTCTATCAATCCTGTGGAGAACACTCAGCCATCCAGTTGCTTCATCCAGCCTTAGGAGTCGCCTGACAGACTCAGTTGCAGCTCCAAAGACGTACTCCACTTGCCCATTGACTCCAATATCACGGTCTGACGCTCTAACCTGGAGGACAGGTGTACCTGGAGGGGCATTTTCTGCCATTTCTGCTTCATATGTAGACCTCTCAAATTGTGGGCTGTTGTCATTCACGTCAGAGATAGAAACACGAAGCAGAGCTTGGGAGGAACGTGGTGGGTTCCCTCCATCTCGAACCCTCAGGACAAGCTCATATGAATCTTTTTGCTCACGGTCTAAGGTGCCTTTCACAATGAGCTGTGGCTGTTTTTCACCATCTGGTATATCTGCCACTTGCAGTTCAAACACACTGCTTCTAGCTCCTCCCCCATTATCTCCACTTCTACCCCTCCGGTCCCCAAGCCCATCTACTCTAGTAATGGGGTTTCCTCCTGCTGTGCGTCTTGATGAAGTTGACCCAGCCCCACCGTCCTGAATGAGCTCATAACGGTCAATGCCGTTTCGCCCAAAATCTCTGTCTGTGGCAGTGGGAAGCAGGTAAAGGGTTCCAATGGGCCGATTCTCTTCAACTGAGAGCTGCAGCACAGGTGAGGGGAAGGAAGGTGTATTGTCATTGATGTCTGTGATGACAACACGGCCTTCAAACAGGTCTACCCAGCTCTGCAGTGGCCCGATCACTGACACTTCAAAGTCCAAGAAACACTCATTTTCATCAAATATCATCTGGCACTGGGGGAGTTTCTCTCTGTCGATGCGCCGTGGGCCGGTTGTCAGCTCACCTGTCACATTGTCAATCTTGAAGTACTCTGAGCCGCTCTCCAGGGCAAAGGTGACATCCCCACTGCCTGTACCTGCTGTGAGGCCAAGGTCTGCGGCTACGTTGCCAATCTTGACGTCAGGTGGACCCTCCTCCGCCACCCGGTACCGGAGAGCTGAGTCGGCACCCGGTAGCTGAGTCAGCAGCTGCAGCACTAAGACCACGAGGCTGAGAACCTGCGCCGCGGAGGAGTGCACTGCACCAAGCCTCTGCATGGCTCTTTCTCTCGCTTCTCTCCTTCCCGCTCTGTCTGCCTCGTAGCTGCGGCTCGTCTCTTCTTTATTTATGTTCTGGTGTACCTCACGGCGTGGGTGTTTGGTTTATCCTTTCTTACCCTTTCTCTACCACTCTCTGTGGACTGCTGCCTGAGGTCCGGAGAAAAGCTTTCTGACTGTAGTTCACTTCAGTGGCACAGGCTCCTTTCTTCTGTTCTCCTCCTATACTCAGTGATTTTTATTTTCAAACTTCTATAGCAGCAGTGCTCTTATCTTGCTGGGCTGTTTAAGCCTCAGAGATATAAAAAAATCCATCCTGCTGCGAAAAATAAAACTAATTTATCAGAATTGGATTAATCCACTTCCTCACTTCTTTCTCTTCCCTCCGTAAACCGGAGAGCTATCCGGACAAGGGCGCTTATCAGTTCATAATGCTATTTGTAACTTCTTTTTATTCCAGTCACATTTGGGACAGAGGCTTTTCTCGCGTTTTTCACAGTTAGAAACTGCAATGCAGCACCACTAGAGGAAAGAAAGAGAGAGAGAGGGAGAGGGAGAAAGAGAAAACAGCCTCTCAGCTCTCCGGATGGTCAAAATTTACTCGAATCTCAGAAAAAGAATGAAAATCTGTTTGAAACAAGTCTCTGGGATCCTGCTAGACGGGATCTTTTCTTACCTTCAGATCCAGCTGCGTTTTCCTCTTTTTCCCGCAGTGGAGCAACGTGCCAAGCAGTCGGATTCCTTCACGCAAGTTATCTGGAGAGAGGAGTGTTTTGCAAGCCGACTTTCTGATCATGTATTTTCTCATAAAATAGAAAAACCAGAGCCACTCTTTGTGGACTAAAAGGGGGGTATCCCGAGTGCAGCATCAATTTAGCATAATCCTGTGCAGCCCGTGTTCGGGATGGATGTCTCGGTGATGGACCGAGTGTAGATGCGTCTTTTTCCAAGAGTCCCGCATTCTCTCTCACTCCTCCACACGCGCCTCCTCCTCTGGTTTTTTTCCCTCTCACCTGCACTGCTCGGGACTGCTGCTGCTGCCTCCGGTCTCCAGCAATGCTGCAGTCTCTCGCTCTCTCTCTCTCTCTCTCTCTGCCTCTCTCTCTCTCTCTCTCTGTCTCTCTCTCTTCGCTACTGCAACATTTTCCCCCATTCGCGTAACTCGATCGCTGAGCTGTAACGGGAGAGGCAGCAGAGGCGGTGTTGGGTCGCTGTGTGTGTATGTCGGTTACTGGGGACAGACCTCACCCCCCTTCCTGTCATATAGGAAGATTAAATGGCTTGGTGTCTGGGCTGCTGACAGCTCCTGGTGGGGAAATATCTTTATTCACGTATTCATACAAAGGACAAGAGAGACGGATAGAAAAGAGAGTGATCTGGCTGTAATACAAGTCAGCCCAGCGCTCAGTCATATTTCTGCTGGTGCAGCTCTTTTGCAGAGGCAAGTGTAGAGGGCTTCATTCATTCTTTTCTGAAAGAGGCAGAAATTGACACAGCCTTTGCGCTCTCACGTAATGGGAAATTGTTGTAATATTTACAATCCTGTGACGGGTATAGTTGCACGGCATGCGTAAACTGTAACCTATAGTATACCTTCCACAAGGCAACACTGCAACCAATGCTCTATTGTAAATAAATGCAGAAATAAATTCCACGGATGAATTAAAAGTGGTAAGCATGCTATCTACCACTTTTTCTGATTTTCTTTTCTTTTCTTTTAACGTTCAGAGGTGTTTCGGTTGTTTCTTGGCTTTCACTGCCTCTTACATAGTCCAGTCACACACGTGCGCACACTGGTGTGGAGTTGTTGTCTCTCAGCGGAGGGACCTGCTCGGTGAGAAGCGCAATGCAGCATCGGTCCGCTGCTTACTGAACACTACCGGGATTTCCACGTTGCTGCTCTACTACATCACCTTTGCATTTCTAATTTCCAAGCTAGTCAGGCCGTTTGTTATAGAGCCACTAGCACCGTTTGTCTCCCGGCCTGAAAGCAGGGAGTTCCCCATAACACATAACATTATTGACGGAGTGAGCCCTGTGCACCAGCCATTAGTGAACAGTTTATTGCTGACGGAGAGTAAACAAAGACTGACAAACTGCCTAGACGGGTGACATGTTGCCGTTTCTACCCTCTCTCCCACCCCCACTCCCCTTTCTCCCCCCCCCCCCCAGCTGCACCAGGAGCTGTGGGTGTGTAAAGCGCTTATGGGCCAATGTGCTTAACATTCAGAGGCACCGACACTCGCCCGCTTCAAGCGCACTCACGCCCTCTATTGTCTGCCCCACGTGCGCGTTTGTTTCCCTCGAAATGAATCCTGGAATTCGCCTCGTGTTTTGTGCGCGCGGGCATGAGCGCGCACATTCATTTCTGGGAAGAAACGAGAGAAAGAAAGAAACGGGCAATTAGAAAATGAAGTGCACGTGCGCGCCTGCTTGTGTGTATTGTTTGGCTCCTCCGGTCAGGTTAGTTCATTTTTGCTTCAGCTGATTTAAGAAATTTTGGTCTCATTTGACCTAATAAAAAAATCATCTAATAAAAATATGCTGACCCGAACATGCTGTTATATCCAACCCATTAAGATATAATTGAGCACGAATCCTCTTTCATCAGCAAATGAACTGCACTTTCAATTTGCATATTGAATGAAAAGTGACCCGTGGTGTGCGTGCGTGTGTGTGTGTGTGGTCTAGTTAAACACAGAATGTCTTTTTTGTCTCTGCGCTGACAAGCTTTTTAGCCTAAAGGCTTAATCTGCTGTTTGTGCCACCGCAGCAGCAGTCAACAGTCTTTACATCATATTGTAATAACTACACAGAGAAATAAGGAAATAAGGGAAATAAGGGAAAAACCATTCCACAACATTGATCATAAAAAGTTATTCATGTTAAGTATCATGAATCATGTTTGCTCGATGTCATCCAGGCAAATGATAATTGTTCCAGCACCATCCCTTTTAAGAGAATGCGACCTTATAATCAATTTCATTCAAATTTATGTATATGTGATGTTACATTGACATCATGGAGCTTTAACTACAGACATTCAGTCAATCAGAAACTTTCAAGGTGCATTATATCTAAAGCCATTATATGCCATTTCTTTGACATTTGTATTTTCCCCTCTCCGTCTATTCATTTTTTCTACTCAAACTGCATTATAAATGAGATTTGTTAATTGTTTATTGATTGCTGCCTCTGTTATGTTTTGGTAGAAGCACAAAGACGAACACCAGTTGCCAACTATCTGTGACACATTAGGTTGTTTGAGCATATATTTATACCCCAGTGTTCCCATCCAGAACTGCAGCAAAAAAAGGCTGAGTGACTACAAAACTCATCACGCTAACCTCAGTGGTCATAAAGCCCTTTAAAACCTGAATCATCTTCACAGACCACCTACTTGACATCCTGCAGTCCACCTCCTACACAGAACACAAGCTGCAAGCCCAAGAATACATTTATTGATTCTTCCTGGTGGTGGACTTCAGCTCAGCGTTTGCGATTTGATCCATTAACTGCTTCACACGAATCTCTCCTAAATCACAATGCCTGCTTCCACCTGTTAAAGGATCGGCAGCTTCCTGGTAGGGGAGCGCAAATGAAGCTGCAGAATATTCCATCACTCCTTAGATGTGTGTACTTTCTGTTGCTCTTCTCCAGTTAAACACATCAGAATCTTTTTAATCCTTTTCAAACTTCTTGGGTTTGTATGTAATGCAAGCGTTAGATGAGTTTGCATAATGTTAAGGTGAACAGCTCTGGCAACCTTAACAAAATGGAATGATTTGTTCAATAAAAAAACATGAAAAAAAGCATTACAGGTGAAGAATGTTAGAAGAGGAATGCAGAAAATCAAGAAAAATATCAACAGTTGAAAAAAGAAAAAGTCATAATCAGTTCTAATAACTGCAACCACAACTTTAATTGCTTCCCTTAAGATTGTGCCTCACCACATCTTAGCATTCACCTTAGAAACAAGCAGGGAAGAAATCCTCTTCTTTGTTAACTCGGTTTTCAGAATTTCTCAACATACATAATATTTTCGTCATTCATGGTTCTTAATAATTCAAATCACTGTCACTTCGCCCACACCAATCCAATTACCCTACAAACATATATATCCTTATACAGTGAAACTGATATCTGTTTGTACATTTGACTGTGCCAATATCTAATTCTCCACAGCATGTGAAAAGCAGAGATACAGAGGAGGCAGGAGGCTGACTCTGTCCTTCACTGTGTACAATACCATAACACAGGACATTGAGGAGCTTGTGCACTCTTTTTTATGATGTGCTGGAGAGGGAGCATCAAGATTGGCAAAGCTAAATAGCTCAATAAGCCAGTCAAGAAAGCAAGCTGTGTTGTAGGATGAGCCCATATTGTCTAGAGGTAGTCAGTGAGAGTGGGATGAGTACAAGGACTGACTCAATCTTGCATGACCTTCATCCTCTTTATCATGGTGAAAGAGCCAATAAACCAAGCACCATCAGCACTGATGTGGGACTTTAGCCTCTGTCACCATTCTCTGACTTCTACCATGGATCAGCCCTCATGGCTTTGTGTGGACAGTATACTTTGCTGTTATGTTGTGTATGTATAATGTTTAATTTTTATACACCTGGTATTTAATGTGTAGAAGACATTTAATAAAGGAACAAAGAGCACAGGTGTCCTTCAATATGAAATTACAGCTCAGTTCACACACCCATGTGTGCATTAGACTATTTCTAGAATAAAAGGTTTCTGTTTGTTAATATGTTGTCATAGTTACAAATCTCTGGATGCAAGGAATATTACAGTTCAGTTCACATGCCCACGTGTGCATTGGATGATGTCTAGAATAAAATGTTTCTGTTTGTTAATATGTTATCACAGTTACAAATCTCTAGATACAAGGGATATGCTTTATTAAACTGGACTCTGGAATAACTTAATCACATTTGAAAACACTGGTACTGGTGGGCTATATTAGATGAAATGCCAATTAGTAGCTTTTGTTAGCAAGGTCTGGTAATCAACGGTTTGATGTCTTTTCAAAGCAGCTTGAAACAGCTGCAGTAACAGACCTCTAAAGAGGCCCAATCATTCACATTCTAACTATGAGAGTGTCAGTCAAAGAACTATTTTAATATTGAATAAGTCCAGGGTAAGGAGTCTGACAAAGAAGAACAGCAATTACAAGGTGAAATGATCTAACGGTTCCTAAAACTTGCAGTTATAATTCCAACAAATGCATATTTGTCCTATTTTAACTCTTTGTAAAATAATTTCAGTGACAAGCATCTATCTGAATTTTATGCTGGTTTGTGTACTTGCTTCCCAGAGCTGTGAACTATAAATCATGTTCTACATGCTGGGAACTACTAATGTTCTAATAAACTAATAAAGCTCCTAGAAATAAAACCCCTGCTGCTGTCTGTTCGTCCTTTACTCTCTGTCTCAGTCAGTGTTATGTGAGAAACTTGTGATCAAACTAAAAACATGCAGTAATTTCATGTCTAATTTACAGTGATCTTGTGTGTCACCTGAAAAGTGACTCTTTCTCATTGAAAGGTTGAAAACCACTTAAGAATAGAATCCCAGTGATCTATACTGCATTATTTTTTTTCTTTTACACCAGCATTTAAGAGCTAGCTTCTGCATAATGTCAGCTTTTGTACTGAATCATACCATATGTTGACCACTATCTGCACTATGATATCATGTTTTATTCAACATTATTTCTAATATATGAATCAATTGAATTTTCACTTCTGATTCAGCTTTGATGGTACTGACCTCTAGGTAGCTCAGCATCTCTGGGCTTCTCCTTATATGCAGCTGTATCTCTGTTATTATTCCTATGCCCCTGCTAGTGCTGTGTACACAGGCATACTTGGCTCCAAAGTTCAAATTCCCCTGGGTTGTTTGTATTATCCCCAGGGTACTTTCTTTATTTTCCATTTTTATAGTTGGTAGTCATAGATGTTTTTGAACAGCTGTTTACACCTAGTGCATATAATTTATTGCAGACATTAAATGCAGCATGTAGTCTGCTTTAAGTTCTGTGCTGAGTGTGAATAGGAAAACAGAGAGAGACGTGGCAGTGTGTTTGGGGTAGCTGGTCTTCTCCACTAGGATGATAACAAGCACTCAAACAATATTGGAAAGAAAGGTTTAGGAGTTGTGACTGTGAGAAGCATTTGCCACAATTTTAATTTTAATGTTTTAAGGCTTCCCAGCTAAGGTGCCAGTGCTAAATTAGCTTCTTCATAGAGTTGGACTTGCTAGATGCAGTGCTAAACCTGAGTCAGCAAATTCAATGAAATTGCTATGAACTCTCAACTGATTCTGAAGGAACCAACCTTAATCACCTGTAAAAGACAGTCAGAAGTTGGCATTACTAATAGGTGAGTGATCTGGTTTTCTTGTCTACTAGCAAATGTCATATTATATAAAAACATATTCAATAAAAAATATATAAAAATCTACCTTTTTAGGTATGTCCCTCATAATTTGTGGTTCTGGAGGTAGATCAGGTACTCTACTGATTGGACAGTTAGTGGTTCAATCCCTGGCTCTTCCAGCCTGCATACCAAAGTATCCTTGGGCAAGATATTGAAGCTGCTACTGATGCATTCATCAGCATGTGAATGTGAGATGGAAAGCACTTAGATGTAGAAAATGTGCTTGTGTGAATGAGTGAACAAGGCATGTAGCACAAAACGCTTTGAGAGCTCAAGTAGAATAGAAAAGTGCAATATAAGTCCATTTACCAGAATCAGGATCACAGTGAGATGACACAAAGAAGAAGTGACACGATCGAGTCGTGTACTTACACCATGGGTAGATCAAAGGTCAGTCCTCCATATTGTTCTAATATTTTCTGATTCGATTTAGAGTGTGAGTCTAACCAATGCAATATTTCCTTTATTTTAACATCTACATTTATCCTTGACTTTTATAGTTCATTACATTCCACTTCTAGCATCTTCTTTTCTGAGAAAACACTAATGTTAGGACTGATTTCCAACCCGGGTTACTAAAAATAAAATACAAAAGTGATAAACATATTAAAACCATTAAATATTAAGCAACATTTCTGCATTTATTTTTTATGTTTACCAACAGAATAATATATGTATCCTGCCATGATGTTGTGCGACCCTTTTGTTCCAATTTTAACCGTGTTAGCGTATTATTTTTAACTAAATGATTATAAATGCTTTGTGTAGCTCACAAGGATTCAGTCTGTTGCGTTTGTTATAGCTTAAGTTATGACATAAATTGTGTATTTGAACAAAGATTTGAAAATAAATACCGAAATTACTGAAAAAGAAACAAAACAATCTGCGACTACTGAAATGTTGGGAAAGGTTGATTTCATAAAACTGAATGAGTACATGAGGGCAATCTTTAAATGGCAAATAGTAGTAACAATAGTGGCAACAGGCATGCACACAACTACAATAGGTTGTCTGTCTCTCTGTCTTAGCCCTGTGACAGACAGGCGAACAGGGTGTACCTCGCCTTTTGCCAGTTGGCAGCTGGGATAGACTCATGATACAACTGGGATTTGAGACATTTAACAGTTTCAAATATTTAAAGTAGAATCCAGGTACTATAGAGCAGACAAAAAACCCAGCTCTTTCTTGTAATATGTACTGTCCATCTCTTGGGTTGCTATATTGCTCTTTTTAATGACATCTGGACTCTACACTACAAGCGTTTGACTGCATGTGACAGTGGAAATTACAGTGTGTAAATGAAAAACTAGTTGCACGTCGGTGAGTGACTGTTCTGCGGTGAGTGACTGTTCTGACACCCGGGATGGCAAAATTCGCTAAGCCGCTTAGTGTTATTTCTTTTTTTTATGATTAGAAAAGATCAGTGTACATAACATTCAGGGAGCAAAGCCCTGCTGATTGTCACAAAATGACAAAATGGAACTGGTGGAAGGTTACACTAATTCTACAATAACCCAATGGCAGGTCAAAATCAAGCTTACATGTCAGTGGTTTTGTTCTGGAGTACCTATTCAGCAAAGGAAGCATCAATCTGTAACACTCATGTATCATAACTGTACGCGTAGGTGTGTGGCAGGCAGACCCAAAAACGTAGAACTGAACTAAAATTCATAGCTTTAATGCTGGAAAAGGCAACAAAAAACACGAGGAAAAGGGCCAACTAAAGAGTCACAAAACATAAAATAAACTGACTCACTGACAGGAAGGAAAACAGACAGACAGAACCACTACCTACAATGAAGCAAAACACGACAGAGCACAGACGGGAACGCAGTCGTGTCCAAATTCATTTTTCGCTACTCGGGTTAAACGTAATATATAAGTCACTTAGACAACCTAAAAATGTTATTGTTGGGCTTTTTTCAGTGTTTTGTTTGTTCGTGAGTAAATCGGTTTGGCTGAGATTAAAGTTATTAGATTAGATAAAATAAAACTTTATTAATCCCCCGGGTGGGTTCCTCCTTGGTTTTTACACAGCTGACTAAACGTCAAACAGAAAACTGATGAAAAAGAAGTATGAGACGGTCGAGAATTTACGCCAGTGTCCTGTTATATTTTAGATAGCAAGGAGCAGACGGCTGAGTTTATTAAACTCCACCGAGACAGCGGTGACGCTAATCAGAAGGCTAGACCGTCCAATTTCCCCAGCTGTTTACTTCCGGCCTACCCGACCTTCTGAGGACCCGGCCCGCATAGACCGCGGAGGTCCTCAGGAGGATGCAGCCCATGAATTTGGACACGACCAATATATACACAGGCTGTATCCCAATTCAGGGTCTGCAGCCTTAAAGGCCGCATTTCAAGGCCGATTACGTCACAGCGGCGCGCCGAAGGCTGTCCCAATTCAAAGGCCCTGAAATGCGTCCTTCATTTCCCTGAATTTTAAGGCTGTGGCAGTGTAGACTTCGTGGCCCAACATATCCCAGAATGCATAGCGTGGCGGTGGGTGTGGATAATTTTGCCGAAAAAAAACGGCGGATGAGGGGCGCCCGAAGAGTACACTTTAAGTAAGTACTGAATATTATGTCACTTATTTATGTGCAAATGTTTAATAACGAAGAACATTAAAACATTACTGTTGGCCACATGTCGGCAAAGTTATGTGACATTAGTGACGTTTGTACTAACTTGGTTTTAAAGCCTTTACTTTAAAATATACGCCGTTCAATAGCTGAGCTTAATCTTACAGAGAATGATCAAAGCTCATGTAGAAAGAAACCAACAAATGAACAAAAGATTTTCTCCTTCATTTCTGTCAAACAAAGCTGTATGACACGTTTCCAGTTGTTAGTATCATGGTTGCTAGGCAACCTGGGCAGCGCAACGGAGGCTAGACCGTCCCATTTCACAAGCCTCGCACTTCCGGCCTTTGAGTACGCGGCCCTTGAGGATCGTTGAGGCTGCGTACTTTAAGGCTGCAGACCCTGAATTGGGATACAGCCACAGAGAGGATAAGAAGGGAACAGGACACAGGTGGGAACACAGTTGACACTAATCCGATTGATGAGACAGATGAAGCAAACCTGAACATAATACACACAAGACAGGAACTATCAACGTAAAACAGGAACTAACACCGAGACCCATACTAAGACATGTGAACTTGACACTAAGATAAGATAAGATAAGATAAGATAAGATAAGATAAGATAAGATAAGATAAGATAAGATAACCTTTATTAGTCCCACACGTGGGAAATTTGTTTTGTCACAGCAGGAAGTGGACAGTGCAAAAGTTATGAGGCAAAAATTAGAATACAATAAGAATAAATACAGTACACAACTGTACAGAATAGAATAAAATAAAATACTATATACAGTAGAATAAAATAAAAATAAATATACAATAAGATAAAAATAGAATACAAATACAAATACTATATACAACTGACTGGAAATAACCCAACAAGGGGAAAACAACAGACTGGGGAGACAGAAGGGAACATAAAACACCAGGACAAGAGATAAGCAAACATGAAGACAAGGGTGACTAAACATGGAAGATGGAAAACAGGGGAGGCATGGAAACAAAGACCTAAAGACTAGATGACAAAACTAAGACCAGAATATACAACTACTACACAAACCCTGAAAATAAGCTAAACGTTACAATATTAAATAAGCCAGAATCAAAAAGTCCAAATACATACAGGACCATGACACTCATGTACAAATAAATGTAGATACAAGCATGTCAACAATTGAACCTTTTCATATTATTAATTAAATACACAGACCTCTAGTAATCTGGTTAAGAAGCTTGTAAAAAATATGCCTGTCAGATCTAGAAGGGTACAGCTGTTAAACTAGTGTGTCAGATACATATTCACTCAGCATTTAGGAAGCCTTTTCTAAGCCTCAGCTTGTAATTGATATCGAAGATGCTCTGTAATAAATGAATAGGGCTGAGATCAGACCCGTCGGGAAGTTCTTTATTAAAGGCATTGCAGCTTTTCAGCAACATTTATTTATAATGCCTGAGATGTTATGAGCATCGCTGACATTTACACTCGGCAGTGCAGTCTGTTGTTTAACACCTTGTTTTGACCAAACAGTGTGTATCTTTATACCACTGCTAAGCAGGAGAGGCGAGGTAATTATTTTTATCATTTACATGATTGATGTCTGACAGTGCTCTTTGAAAAAACAAGGATGTTGTGTTTGTACCTTAATTAAAGGTGAAAGTTTAATTGCAGTTAGGTGTACTGTTAATTGAAGAATTTTTCTGTGAAGCTGCTGTTTTAATCTTTATGAAAGACGGTTTCTTGTTAACAATAGAAACCATTGGTTGTGGCTGCAAAAAATAAGGCTTTAACCACTGTAGTGCATTCCAGAGCAGTAAGATCTTGAAACATTAGACTGCTTTCAGATCATACAATAACCTCTGTTAGCGAACCGCAGCTTATTTACACATCCTATATTTACAAATGAAGATTAGTGATGGGTTATGAATTAGGTTATAATTGCTTTTGTGTATCCAGTACTTTAGCAGTACTTTTAAACCCTTATGCTCCTGCTAGGGCTTTAAGGTCATCGTCACAGCTACTGCTGGCTCAGCCCAGATCTCGACTTAAGACTAGAGGTGATTGATCGTTTGCTCTTGTCGCACCTGTGCTGTGGAACAATCTCCCGATTGGCATCCGGGCATCTGATTCTATTCATTCTTTTAAATCACAGCTTAAAACATATCTTTTTAAACTTGCCTTCTCCACCTTTTAATTGCTGGTTTGTTTGTTTGTTTGTTTGTTTGGTTGCTGTGACCTATAGACCTCTTGTATTAATTCCCTCCTATCTTTCTATTGGTGTATTTTATTATGGTGGTACAGCTTTTATCTTGCTATTACCCATGTGCTGTAGTCATTCTTATTGGTAGCTTTTATCTATGAACATAACTCGTTATTTTTATTTATCCGTTATCAATGTTTGAACCTTTTATTGTTTTATGTAAAGCACTTTGGTATGCCCAAGGCTTTTAAATGTGCTCTATAAATAAAGATTGTTGTTGTTGTTGTTAGCAGAGTCTATGATATTTAGGTTTTGCACTATTTGCACATACAGTAGAAGCACTTAAAATGGATCATGTAGTGATTAGATACTGTCACAAAACCAATCAGCGGGCCCAAACCATTGTTTGCTTTGTTTTTGTGTAGATAAACTAGTTTCAGGAAACATGATAGATGCATTAAAACTATTTGTGTAAACACATCATAATGGACTGTATATGCCCAACTAGAAGCTTAGCAGCCATTATTTTACTGGTTAGAGCTTTGTGCTTCTCCACATATCGAAAAATGGGGTTACTTCAGATTTCCCCAATGCATTCTGCAAGATACTCCAAGTGCTTGTCAATAAACACTTATTGAACTGTCTATCACTCTGCAGTCATTTCATACTCGTGAAGTCATATCCTTGGGTGCATGTAAGTTCAATATTCACTCTCCTTTAAGTTTGCCTCCAACACTCATATCTGTCAGCTAACTGGTACCAGCAGTCTGCATGATGTTTGATGCTGTGTAGGCAGTGTATAGTGGGCTTTCAGTGCTTTTCTGTTGTAGACAGCTGTTTGCTGCAGCTTAAATAAAGCTATTAGAGAAAACTGGAACAGGCAAGTCGCAAACAGTGACCTGAAAACCGCTATGAAGCTCTGCAGAGCTGATGGGACTGCAGAGTCATGGTTTGAGACCTTGTTTATAGGAGGAGTCAAACATGTTGATTATATGAACATATTTATTTCACTTTAATTAAGAAAAAAAAAATCGGAGGTGCCAAACAAAAAGTTCTGTATGTCTAGTTTGTTTTTAACTGGGGACTTCTGTTGGACTTGGTCTTCTTATTCACATTTGCAGTCCTTGATTTTGTATTAGCCCTCTGCTATCCACTATAAACATCCACAAAATGTTTAAACAGTGATTTTAAAAAAATAATGCAAATGTCAAGTGAGAAAAATGTCTCTTCCTTCCAGTAAACCTGTCTATTATTATGGCAACTTCTGCATTAATTTATTTGCATATAAAAAGCCATGCCTTTAGAATAAAAAACTGGATCCATTACAGGTAGAAAAGAATGTCGGAAAATATTAGAATAAAAATCTTAATATTTAAGAAACAATAACAACTTTACTCAGCTTTCATTTGCAGTTCTACACAACTTTATCATATTTATTTGTTTTCAAAGGGCTGAATAATTTCTCGTTGCCTCTGTGTTTGCTGAGAAATAATTTTCTGCTTTTCAGTCCTTAATTCTTCAGAAAGTAATCCTTTAGAAATATCCTTCTTCACAATTTTACTTTGAGGCTCGTAGCTTCTGAGAAACATACCAAAAAAACCCCAACAAAACAAAAAAACATCAGGCATATTCATTGCTACAGAACTATATTATGATTCGAACTCACTGCAGCTTAGGTGTATTGGCATTCTGATGCCGCTTACTCAACCTGTGACACAGACTGTCACATTGCAGAGAATAAATCAGAGACGTGACCTTAAACTGAAAAGTCTAAGCCGTTCTCACCTCTGCACGCGCTCATACGCGCACACCCCCACCTACACACACAGAGTCATGCACAAAAAGAAAATGTACTTTTAAAGAGGGATACGACACTCATAATTGCACACATGCTCACATTCTTATTTGCTATCACTTTCTTTCACTTTGTTAACTTAAGCTGAACATGCAAACATTCACATGTACAAATGCATGCGCATATTAATGCACACTTAATGCTTTTTACTCCCCACCTGTCAGGTGTAGAAGAAAGGTATAAGTGCAGATAAATTGCTACTATGAGCATTAACACCCTTGTGTCTCATTGAAAAAAAAAGTATAAAACAAATCCTCGGTGATCTGCTTCAGTGGTCATTTGCATTGTTAATGCATTGCAATTTGCTATGTTGCAGTGGAAAGCAAAAAGAGGCATACATAATGCAGAAGGAAAAACATTCCTCAGCATTCCCATAAAAGGTAGGCTATGCTAATGTCTTGTGCACATTATCAGTTTTACAACTTGGATGTGGTTTTGAAAGTAAGAAAAGCTACAAAGAATCTCCATTAACAATTATTAAAAAATCAAATAAAGTTAAAATTTTAGATAAAGTTTAAAGCACAATAAAATCAATCAGCACACAAAAGTTTTCTATGTTTTTTTAAATTAAAAAAACACATTTTAAATTGATTTCCACCCGTACATTGCCTCATAAGCGTACACTTTGAGTTTGCTGTTTCAAAATGTGTTTAACTTTAAAAAAAATGAATAAGCAAATTAAAATCAGTAGCTTCTCTTTTTGACTTACAGTGCGAGGAATAATTAAACTGACATTTTAATAAGCTGTAGGAGATTACACACGTCTCAACTCTTCTTTTTTAATCAGGTTACAGTAATATAAAGAGCTTGTGATGAGTATTAAGTTTCTAACTTTGCCTTGACTTTCTTAACGCCACATGACATGCACACACACATCATGTATACTATCTCACAAATTTGACAATTATAATTTAATTCAAGCCGTGGCAGCCTTAGTCTTAAACTCTCAATTCCTGTGTTGAATAGCTCTCCCGGCAGCACCCCTGGAACGTCATCAGCTTTGGAAATGCTGACAAGCCAAAAAAGCAGCTGAGTCATTCTTAATGAAGATCAGGAAGCTTTTCCTCCTTTCCCTCCATCGTCAGAATAACAAGCATGCTGGCACAGACAGCATAGGCTTACCCCACTGGAAATTTACTGCTACAGCACCAGCTGTCAAAAAGTTACAGAGCGAATAAAAGACAGAACCAGAACAAATTTTTACTCTCCACACTTCACCTTTATTTGTCATAACAGGTTTTTCTCCCCTGTGGATGTCATGGTTTGATTTGCAAAATCTCACATGAATGTTGTTGAGTCAGACCATTGAGCATGGCTGCAGAGTGACCGGTAAAGTGAGGCAAATAAAAGAAGTCGGTATGTATCAGTGAACAATCATAAGGCACAAGGTCTTTTATAACAGATGTCATTTGCAGCAAAAACAACAACAACAAAAAGGAAGAAAACACCACAATCCTTTAAGGCATGAGAAATGTACTTAGCTTTATGATACACTGTCGTGAAACATCCTTGCAGTTTACCCTCTTATATTTTGACATTGTGTACACCAAAGTGTTTGTCATGGGTGCAGCCACGCATGGAGCTTAAACTGAGTGTGATTGTCAAGCGGCCTACATGAATCATGGACAATGTTTCCACGAAGAAGAAGAAGAAGCCGACGGAGTAACAGAGTTGTCTAAGAATGCAGATCATGGAGAAAAATCATGCTCTCTTTTATGGCAGCGGTTCATACACTTGCCCTTGAGATGGTTGAAAATGCTTTTGATTTGATTTCATTCTGACAAGTACTTGTAAAAAAAAAAGAAAAAAAAGTAACTGCACGGTTGTCAACCAGTAAGTCAAATTCAGTGTAGCTGTTGAGTAAGTAGACTTTGGTGTCAGATTCTATAAACCAGTGTGAGTGACTCCTTTTTTGCGCTTTTTCTTTCCCAGGCAGGAAAACGAATGGAATAACGTGTGACATTGCATTCAGAGGCACAATAACAAACATCAGATTTACACTGTAGGAAATTAAAGATGGAACATGACGGAGAGTCACGTGTTAGAAAAAGAAAAAAAGAAAGCTCGTCTGATAAAGAGGTAAAGAGAAGTGTCGGTGGTTGAAGGGAACAGATTAAGTAATGTAATGAATGTGCTGTAATCTGGGCAGTGTTGATCTCATTATTTGTTTATTTCTCCCCACACCTGCCTAGACACGCCGTTCCACAATGTTTCCCCTCTTCATTAGTGAGGAGCTACTGCTGCGCGCTAATGCATGTACTCGGCTGATGTTCATGTCCTGGGTATTTGTGTCTGTTTGTGTGTGTGCGTGTGTGTAGCTCAGCGTCTGCATATGCGTGGACATGCTGGCATATTTTCATTTCCCCCCCCCCCTCTGATTAAACTCCTGCCGTGAAGCGATACCTCCTGTTGTCTCTGAAAACTCCTCCTGTTTTTGACCTTTCTGTCGAACCTGCGCGCACGCTCGCACATCACATGCGCGCATGTTCACACACGCCGGTGATGGATGGTGTTATTACCTGAAACTTTTAAGGGGCAGAGAGGTGCTTAAGAGAACAAACACATCTGACTATTGTGCTTTATCATAAGAAATTAACACTCAGATATGCACAGCAAAGTCAGATACATGCAGTGATACACACATCTTCGACGCATACAGTGTTTCGTGAAGATGTTAGCAAGTATGCTCTCACCAAAATTTGTTTTCAGCTTTATTTTTTGTTTTGTTTTGCACACACTCTTTCACCTGTGAAAATTATTCATTAATGATTTATTGAGACTCACACAAGCCACCCATGCTCGAGAAGCTGAATTAAGCTTTGCATTTCTAACACAGCATTAAGTACAGATAAACACATGCACACTCACACGCACACACATATATATATGCATTTTTAAAATATTTATTGTGCCACTTTCAATCTGCATTAGGGCATTTTAGCACTCTGGATGACCTTCCTTTGTATCTCGATGGAATAAATAAAACACCAGTGAAGGAAATAAGTAGTTTGTACAGGTTGAACATGCTCATGCTAAAAGTGATGATTCCATGTATATCCTTTTGCTGATAGTCCAAATGTCACAGGGGCACTGGCAATAAAGACATATTGCTTTCATCCATCTCTCTTTCTTTTTTCCCCCACTGTCTTCCCCTTGCGTCTTCCTTCTGTCTACCCATCTCCATTTTTGCCGATTGCTTTGCACCATTAATATTTCATGTGTAATGTGGCTCTTTTGGATAGTGTGAGCATGTGTATGTGCCCCTTTGAGCCCGTGGTGGTGCGCGTGCGTGTACGTACACACGTGTGTGTGTGTGTCTACGCCTGCATACGTGCGTGTTTGTGTGTTTGTACTGCAGTATCAAATTCTGCTCTCACAGCTGTCGGCCAGTCTCAGCCTGGTTGTGATCTGTCTGTCTACCTCTCAACCTTCAACCTCTCCTTCTGTTTCACTCTCTTTCTCGCCTTCTTCAGAGTTGTTTCTCTTTCATTTTACATACCTCTGTTGCTCTCTGCAGCATCTTGTTGCCTATCTTAACATCCTTTTCATCCCTCCCTCTGAGCTACTACAACCCCAATTTTTTTTAATTTTTATCTTGCATTACGTTCAATCTGCCTGGCTCTGGTTATTTTCACCTTTCAGCTATTTTTTTTTCTAAAATACTTCCTTGATTTTCTTCTTTTTTTTGAATGGCGGTTTTTACTTGAGTTTGTGAAAACAAGTTGGAAGTAGTTGAGAAATGATGAATGAAAAAGGCCTTGAACTGTTTTTAAGAAGCAGTTGCAGCAGCCAAGCAGAAACCTCATACTGAACAAGGATGATGGTGGTGTTAGAGGATATGGTGTGACCTCTTCAGCAAAAGAAAGGGGACAATTATTTATTTATTTGGTTATTTATTTTTCTGATGATCAGTGTTATATGCACAAAACTGCTACAACTCAGAAAAGTTCAGAGGTGGGAATGAATTTCTTTTGCTTGCCATAAAGTATTCTCAAATGTCTCTTTAGGCAGCCCTTCAAGTTTGTGTGTGTGTGTGTGTGTGTGTGTGTGTGTGTGTGTGTGTGTGTGTGTGTGTGTATTTAAGAGAGAGAGAGAGAGGGCTTGTTTGTGTGCACCAAAAGCCTCCTGCTGGTTATAGGCACACACACTCTGCACCGTAATGAACAGAATTACCACTGACACACACATTTTCCATTTATTACGCTCGTCTCTCATTATCGAATTTCCATGCATGCTCTCCCGTGGATGTGTGTGTGTGTTTATGCTGTTGCACTGTATGTATATGTGTGTGTCTGGGTGTATGCATTAACTGCTTCACCGAGGGCCCAGGCGTGTGATTGGCTGTGGATGAGAGCTAAGGTTGGCACGGCGACATTTCCGCAGAAGGCCGTAAAGCAGTGGGCCTGGAGCGCAGGCAGCATCTGCCCCTTCACTGCTGCCAAGACACACACACACACACACACACACACACACACACACACACACACACACACACACACACACCCTTACATGCATAGATTTGCATCAGCACTCACACAGATTGAAATACATGTATTTACACACACTAGATAATTCATAATCAGTCATTTAGCCCCATTCCTCGGTCCAGTCTCTCCTCTCTCCTGGCTATCATCTGGCTTTCTCTCACCCTACTGACCTCTGTCCATCTCTCTTCTTCCAATTTACCACAGCTTTGCCCCTCATAAGCTCCCTCTCTCTGTCTCATATTAAATTCTTTAGCCCTCTACTCTATTTGTCTTTCTTTTAAGCTGTCCCTTTCTATCACGCAGTTTGAGGTAAACAGTTTCTGTAGACCCACTTCTCCAGCACGCTGCTCATTTTCTTCCTTCTTCACCTTTCCTGCCCTGTGACAGAGCCATACACTCATTATAGGTCTGCCCCTTTTCTCTCTCTCTCTCTCTTTCTCAAACACACACACACACACACACACACACACACACACACACACACCCACGCGGCGCACGCACACACACACACACACCCACGCGGCGCACGCACACACACACACACACACACACACACACACACACACACACACACACACACACACACACAGGGACACATTTATCAAACATACACAGTACACAAATACAAGCAACAACACATAGACACAGTGCTATAGGGCTATTCATCTGTCTGGAGCAGTGGCTTATGAAAGGTCAGCCTTTGAGTTATGACAGAATCTCCTGGCCACAACAACCTAAGTGTGGGTGGCAGAGCATTAACTCTGTATGTGGGTGGCCATGTGTGTGTGTTAGATTAGGTTTGATAGCTATTGGTGGCAAGTGCATGCTATTTCTTGTGGACACTTGTGATTCTGTGTGTGTGTGTGTGATGGGTGGGGTGTACACTACCTGTGTTTTAATGTTTTTGTATTCATGTGTGTATGTCTGCATGAATGCATGGCTGTGTGTGTCATAAAGATTGTGACCTAGTCAAATAAAATATAGAGAAAACATTTTTCAGGAAAAGACTGAAAAATCAGTGTTACAAAAAATCCGACAAACCTTAAATATTTTGTGATTGTATCTATTCCTGCTTTTTATTCAACTTCTAATATTATAAACAAATGAATAAATTATTCATTAAAATGTGTTAAAATTATTTTCAGTTGTGTGGGCTTGTTTATCACAGTGTGTGGAGTGCAGCCTTATCAAGGCTCATTCTTTGGACCCTCTGGACATGTTAATCTACAAATGATAATCAATAGCTTGTGAATTCTTATATTTTAAAGAGGTTTATCCTCTTTCTCACTCATCTGTCTCTGCTACTTATAGCACAGAGATCAAGTAAATGCGCACAAGATGCATTCAAAAACAGGCCTGCCTCAAAAGCGGGTCAACCACTAATCAGAGGGTGAGTTGTTTGATCCCTGGCTATTCCAGTCTGCATGTTAATGTCCACTTAGACAATATACTGAATCCCAAATCTTCCTGAATGTATTCCCCAGTGTCTCAGTAACAGATAAAGAGCTTGGCCTTCAGTGTAAAAAGTGCTCTGAGTGCTCTATAAGGATCTTTGTCTATAGGCAGCATTCTTTGCACTCTTATAATCTATTTTGTCTACAAGTTCTCTACAAGTGAAGGTCAACATTGACAGCTGAAAATCCTCCTTGCAAAAAATACAGCCCATACACAGCTTCTCATTTTGCTGCTGATCTTGCAGTGCTCTGTTGAAAGTAGACTAAATGCTGCTGTGTTCCAAGAAGGGGTGGGCTTCACAATAAACTTGTGAAAGAAAAAGACCATTTTTCAAACCTAGCAAGGTTTTTATGTAAATTTAAAAAGAAACAGGCCAAGGATACTTCCAGCACAAAAAGAAAGAAAGAAATTAAAAAAAAAAAAGTTGTCTCGGACTGTGCTCATGAAACCCCAAATCCTTACTTGATTCAAATTAGGTTTATTAGTCTTTCAAGGATGTCTTCTCGTTCAAGTTTAATTACTCATTTGTTCATTAATCATAAAACCAAATGTATATGTAAAGACACAGTAGACAGAGTATTTCTTTCTCATTATTTCTTTTTTGTAAGAACAATTTAAAGTAACAGTACTCTTTTTATATTTTCTGAAGAACAGTAATATTGGTGGTTGAAACTTTCACCTGGGTTTTTATGTCTTGGGAACTTTATGAGCAAAACTTTGTCTGTCTTTAATTCCTATGCTTTTGCAAGAGCAAACACACCTAGATCTTATAATAAGAAAGTCAATCCTAGGGACAATCCTCTGAACACTAAACAATATTTCACTGGAAAGCACTGTTCCAGAGGAATATGGCTCATATCTTCAGTTTCAGTTCTGTCTTCCTTCGTCTACAAAAGCCATGGTAACAATGTTGCCATGACCACCTTAAAACTACTGGCAACAGATTACATATTGGAAAAGTAAAGTTAAGAAAAAAACACAAAAAAACAAAAAAAAAAAAAGAACCTTGTTCAAGATTTTTTGAGGACAGAGCGTAATGATAGTGATTTAAAATTTCACTTTTAGACTGTTTATGGTAAAATCCTTAACATGGACATGCACTTGATTTCACCACAAAAACACACAACACATCCTGACAGACAGTCTCCTCATGAGTAGATATAAATTATAGATCATGTTCCCACTCTAAGCTTGTGCCTCTGCCAGACAGAGTTCTGGGCTAAAATGCTGAGATAGACTGTTTCAGTATCTCATCTCACTCAAAAGTGAGAGAGAGAAAAAAAACATCATAGATGTCATAGAGAGTGGTGCTTAAACATTTACCCTGGTACTGCAGTATTTCTGGGTAAGTATGCTATTTAAACTGAACTAGCACATGTAAATTTGGTAAAAATCTTTCATTGTTTGGTTGACAAAGAGATAGAGGTAGACATATCTCAAAGATACTGTAATGTGTATAAATTAAAGATGACAGACATACACAGTATAGTTGTTTTGATAGTACTTTCTTCTGTCGTACATGTGTCATACCTTCATAAGCAAAAGTGTTAGATTCCTTTTCTTCTGGGATGAAAATAGCCATTTAATCAGATATCAGATGACAGGATTTTTTCTTTTGTTCCCAGTTAAGTTCAGCACAGCACATAAGAGCTTGAAGTAGAAATTTTGTTGTAGAATTTATTATGACTTCATAAAAAAATCTCTCTAAAAAAAAAAACTAAAAAACATACTTAATTGTGGTTATTTTCTTTGGGCTTTTTGGGTACTCAGTGTTTGGTGGTCAGTTGTCATCATAAGAAGCTGTATATGTTGTTTTGGCCCTATAGGCCATTCAGATCTGAAAGGAGGGTGAAAAGCCGCCCCAGGAGGTAATAAAGGTCAAGGTCAAGGTCAAGGTCAGATTTATTTATATAGCACATTTCCAACAGCCGATGCTGCACAAAGTGCTTAACAATAACAATAAAATTAAAAACTACAGTGTAATACAATAATAACAATAGAAACAATAAAATAGAAGAATTGAAACAATACTAACTAATTCAGATAAATCCAAAATGCTTGGGTCATGATGTGTTAAAAGCCAGAGCGTAAAAGTGTGTCTTTAGTAAAGATTTAAATTGCTCAAGAGTTTGAGCAGATCTAATATTAAAGGGGAGACTATTCCAAAGTCTGGGACCTGCCACAGAGAAGGATCTATCACCACGAGATTTGAGGTTAGTCCGTGGAATGGACAACAATAGTTTTGAACTAGATCTCGTGGGTTTTCCTGGAGCATAGGCAGAGAGGAGCTCTGACAAGTAGGGGGGGGGGCTCGGGCGTTGAGTGACTTAAAAACAAAAAGTAAGAGTTTAAATTGGATCCTGTAGGGGACAGGGAGCCAGTGTAAAGAGGCTAAAATTGGGGTTATATGCTCTCTCCGTTTGGTACCAGTTAGCAGGCGAGCAGCAGCATTTTGAACCATCTGAAGGCGATGGATGGTGGCATGATCTAGGCCATAATACAATGAATTGCAGTAGTCCAATCTGCAAGTAAGAAAAAGGTGGATGATACGCTCGAAGACGTCAGCCGGAAGGTATGGCTTTATCCTGGCTAGCTGTCTTAGCTGAAAAAAACAGGACTGAACTACTGCACTCACCTGCTTATTCAATTTAAAAGAACCATCAATGTAAACTCTGAGGTTTTTTACATGTGTTTTACAATACGAGGAGAGGGTACCCAACGTGCTGTCGATATGATTGAAATTGCCAAAAATGACAACCTCAGTTTTGTTTTCGTTTAGCTGTAAAAATTTAATGATAACCACTGTTTAACGTCGTCAAGGCAGCGTAATAAGAGCTGCGGTTGATCTGATCCTGATTTTAAAGGTAGATAAATCTGTAGATCATCCGCAAAGCAATGAAATGAAATGCTGTACCGCGAGAAGATGGAGCCCAATGGCAGCAAATAGAGTGCGAAGAGGGCGGGACCCAAAATAGAGCCTTGAGGAACGCCGTATTTCAGAGGAGCTAATTTGGAGTTGTGGGGGCCCATATTGACATAAAAGAACCTTTCTGTCAAGTAGGAGCGAAACCACTGAAGGGCAGATCCTTTTAGGCCAGCATGCGATTCTAGCCGTGATAACAGGATGTCGTGGTCAACCGTGTCAAAAGCTGCTGACAAGTCCAACAGTAAAAGGGCAGCAGGGCTGCCAGAATCCATAGTTAAGAAAATATCGTTAAAAATCCTTAAAAGTGCTGTCTCAGTGCTATGTAATGATTTAAAACCAGATTGAAATTTTTCTGAGATCATATTAGAATCGAGGTGTGCCTGCAACTGTAGATAGACCACTTTCTCCAAAACTTTAGATAGAAAAGGAAGCTTTGAGATGGGCCTGTAATTAGACAGAACAGTTGGGTCCAGGTTTTGTTTTTTAAGAAGAGGCTGAACTACAGCTTGTTTGAAGCATAGTGGGACGCAGCCTGTAGTAAGGGACGTATTAATCAATTTCAGAATAAAAGGGCCAACAATATTAAAAGTGTTTTTGAGCAGACTCGGGGGAAGAGAATCAGAGGGGCAGTGTGATGATCTTAGGCCACTAACTATCGCGGTCAGGTCCTTAAGGGAGACGGGATCAAACTGCTCTAAGACAGCTGAACACACAGGTGGAGGGCTTTGAACTGAGACAACAGACAACGAAACAAGGGCCCTAATCGATAAGATCTTGTTATTGAAAAATGCTAAAAAATCATCGCACATACTTGGTGAAGAAGTAACTCCAGGATTATCACATAAACTAAAAAAGCGATTAAGAATGTTAAAAAGTACCTGAGGCCTATGACCGTTTGCTGATACTAAGTTTGAGACAAATTGTGTTTTTGCAGTTTTTACAGCTTCTTGATAAGCAGAGAGACAAGACCTTAAAATCTGTAAGGAAACATACAATCTGTCCTTTTTCCATCTCCTTTCAGCGCGTCTGTAGTCGCGTCTGAGGGAGCGGGTGTAATCGTTCAACCACGGTTCTGATGAATTCTTAGCGCGCACAGTTCTGAATGGTGCAATAGAGTCCAAGATATAAGTGCAAGTAGAATGAAGAATAGCCGAAAGGTCCTCAACATTTTTACAATTGGAGTTCAATATTCCAGAGTCCATAAAAGCAGCAGAAAAGGCAGGTGCTGTCAGTACATTAAGCGCTCGCTTTTTTTCGTGCGTGGGACCAGAAACCCACTGGGTCAAGTTAAAGGAATCAATAATATTTAAAAAGTCCTTGACCAAAAATTTCGAATCACAACAGACATGAATATTAAAATCGCCAAGGATCAAAAAGCTGTCGTATTTAAGAGCGATTCCAGCCATAAAATCAGAAAACTCTTTGATAAAATCCTTATTAAACTTGGGAGGGCGATATATAAGGGCACACAGCAGAGGCGCAGCAGGATTAAGGTGTAACTCAAACAGCTGGAGTTCAAAACTAGAAAATGAGTCATGCTGTAATATTTGATGGCAATGAAATCGAGAATTGAACACAGTGGCTAGGCCTCCCCCCCTGCCAGAGGACCGAGGGAGGCTGAAGAATGAGAAATTGGGAGGGACCAGTTCCGAAAACGCTACAGACTCACCGGGTTGGAGCCAAGTTTCCGTCAGAAATAGGAAGTCCAACTGTTGTGACTTTATGAAGTCGTTTAATACAAACGTCTTGTTTGCTAATGATCTTACATTTAGCAAGGCCATTTGGAATGTGTAGATCCTAGCATCGGACGCTCCAGCTCGGTTAAGTGTGCGAAGATTTCTGTGGTCCACACCGCATCCACGGGTCCGAGGCCGCTTAGGAAAATAAAAAGCTGAGGACGGGGGATCAAGTGACGTGGAAGTTCCAGGGACAACAGGCAGGATCCATCTCGAGATGCACTCTGCTGGTCCAGTAGTTCCGCGGGAAGCGCGGAGAACAGCTCGGAGTTTGATGAGTGTACCAGCCCGCTTTCCTCGTTTCCTCGGACGCTTTTTCCAGGACGTTGTGAAGGTGTGTTGACACAAGTAGGCCGGGATACAGGGCTCTAGGAGTGGTGGAGGAGGCCCATAAGCATTTCCTACCACCGATTGTTTAAGAGCGAGGTCATATGAAGCTTTGATTTCAAGGAGTAACTGGCGATTATACACACGCAGAGCGAGAGCATTTTGGGATAGAAAGGAGAAGGATAAGGCTAGCCAAAGCCAAAGCAAAGTTAGCAGGGTTAGTGGACGTGTCGCCGTGCATACTGCTGGCGCCATCTTCAAGAGGAAAGTCGACCACTCACCGGATGGTAGAGGAAATCCTCTGCTGTTTCGTACCTTCTGACAGTTTCCTGCTGATATACACGGCTGAGTGGTCAACCCCCCCTTACCTAATGGGACAAAACTGCCCCCAGCTCTATGTTTGAGGCGTCAGTCTGCAGAACAGGGAGGGAAAAGCTGGGACTGTAGACCAGAGGTTCCCCACAGAGGCCTTCTTTACCTACATGAACGCCATGTGGCACTGCTCTGTCCCCCGGACCAGAAAATCTCGTGGAGGCATGGTGCACCTCCCGCATTGCAAACAACAGACGGTCTAACCAGTGATCCTAATAGCGTTCATCCTTGAGAATTAACTTACTAATAATGAACTTTAAAGTCTTATTCAGCAGCTCCACCAGCCTGTCAGTCTGAGGGTGGTAGATGTTGGTCCAAGCCGGTCAGAGCGGCACGCTCCATTTTGTGCAACTACTTTTAAATACCGGTAGCACTGCAACCACGTAAGCTAGCGCAATATTTTTTTTTTGCATATGAAACCGGAGGAGTTGTACTTACATCTTATGCCATCAGCTTGTCCTGGGTCAAGGTTTCCTTCCACATATAGCTTTGCAAAAACTGCATAAAAAAAGCTAGCAGCAACAAAAACACAATATTCCAGAAACACCTTTGCCGATCCGATCAACTGGTCATAACACTTCCTACATTGGAATAGATGTCAGCTGGAACTACCGCATGTCCGCCATTACCTGCTCGAAACCGGAAGTGACGTCATTTTCACGGAAATGCAGTTTTTTACCATCAGGGCCTCATGAGCCTATACTGGTGTTTTTAAAAAAATATGTTTAACTTTATGACTTTCTGTGTCGTTTCTGGGATGCTTAGAACTCAAATTGCACTGCCGGAAATAGTTTATTTTGATGCACATGCTGCTTTTTTGCAAATTTGCATTATAATATTTATTTTAGTTTTTCCTGCAGTATATAAAAATTGGTGTATTTCAAAAATAAAACTATGAAGACACTCAAAATTTATGGTGGCCCCTAGAGACAAAGCACTTGCAAACTCCAAAACACATGCAAACTCCAAAACACTTGCAAACTCCAAAACACTTGCAAACTCCAAAACACTTGCAAAATCCAAAACACATGCAAACTCCAAAACACTTGCAAACTCCAAAACACATGCAAACTCCAAAACACTTGCAAAATCCAAAACACATGCAAGCTCCAAAACACTTGCAAAATCCAAAACACTTGCAAACTCCAAGACACTTGCAAACTCCAAAACACTTGCAAACTCCAAAACACAGTGGAAGTGCTCCAGGACGCTAGGGGCAGTGTTGAGCTTGATTTGCAAAATAAACGGCAAGTTTGTCTATATGGGGCGGTCTAGTCTCCGTTGCACTTCCCAGGTTGCCTAGCAACCATGATACTAACCGCTGGAAACGTGTCATACAACTTTGTTTGACAGAAATGAAGGAGAACATATTTTGTTCATTTGTTTGTTTGTTTCTACAAGAGCTTTGTGTGATTTGATAAGTATCTGAGGCTGAGACCACAGGACAGTAAAACATGATTTTTGGGCTTCATTTCTGTACTGAACAGTCATTTAAGATTAGTTAGTAAATAACAATTAGCTAATGTTGTTCATGAGACTAAAGTCATATCACTTTGGTAATGTAAATATAATATGGCCAATATTATAGTTATTATATTAATCATTATTAGTTATTACAGCAGTGAACATGAACTCTGTGTCAAATACTGAGCCTCAGTACAGATTCAAGTTGCAGTTATTTATATGTCTTATCACCTTAAATCTTCACTCAAAGACAAGTATCTTTGACAGTGTATATATAGGTGTATCATATATAAGAGACAAATGTTGTTCCTTAAGTATGTTGGTGTCACGGTCCTGGGTCTCCTGACCCAGCGTTTTTAGTTCTTTGTGATGTTTGTATTATTGTACTTGTGTGAGTTATTCTATGGTTTCTAGTTTCGATCCCTTGCCCTTCATGTTTCTCTGTGTCCCCTCTGTTCTGTGTAAGTCTGTGTCTGCATGTTTGATTTCCCCTCTGTGTCTTTCGGTTCTTAGAGTCCTCTGCCTTATGGTTTATGTCTCTGTGTTTCTTAGTTGCTGTCTCCACTGTGTCAAGTTCGCGTCTCTGTGTGATCCTTCCTGTTTTACTTTGAAGGTCCGTGTCTTATGTGAATGTGTCCTGCTTTGCTTGTCTTGTCAGTCCTGATTTCTCCCAACTGTGCCCTCCTTCTGTGTCTCATTCCCCTCGTTACTCCCCAGTGTATTTAAACCCTGTGTTTCTCTGAGTCAGTGTTGTGTCATCCCTTATGCTGTGTGTTTCTACCTGTAGCTCCCTGTGTGTTTTGTTAGAGTCTTTCCAGTTTAGATTTTGTAGAGTTTTTGTGTTCAGCAATAAAAGCTGTCATTTTGAGTTCAGTCCTGTCTCCAGTGAGTTTGCGTTTGGGTCCAATTCCTGCTGGCACACAGCCGAACTATGACAGAACGACGCGACCACAACATGGACCCAGCAGACTTACCCGGGGAGAGCGATCTGATATGTGTCCAACGCCTAGTCGAGTGGATAACCCACACTTCCAATACAAGGGCAAAGATTGTGGGGATAAATGCTATCGAAGCAATCCTCAAAGGAAATTCTCATCTCCGCCAGGTCAGAGGATGTTTGGACTTATTGGCCAATTTGAATGAAGCCCGGGAGGCGGCGCGAACTCGGGAAATATCAGACTTGGCCCAGCAGCAACAGACAACAGCCACCCTGGAGCAGCCGCGTCAGTTTCACCGGCCGGATGTGGTTTTGCCCGGCCCTTTGGAGCCATCTGCGGGGAAGAAACGACGATCACGCCGCGGGCGCGCCACCCCACAGCCGGACGTTCGGACTTTTACATCGCCGGCTGTGGTGAATAAGGACTCTTTTTCTGTGTCGAACCGTGGGACTATTCGTTCAGGGGTTGTGTTTTGTGCTACGGATGGTAATGTGAACAGTTTATTAGCTGCCCAGCCTCCTGAAGCTCTCTTAGCTACCCAGCCTCCTGAAGCTCTCTTAGCTGCCCAGCCTCCTGAAGCTCTCTTAGCTGCCCAGCCTCCTGAAGCTCTCTTAGCTGCCCAGCCTCCTGAAGCTCTCTTAGCTGCCCAGCTACAAGCTGCGTCTCCTGTGTCCCCGCTAGCACAGTCATTAACTCCACCACAAGCTCCATTTTCACCTCTACCATCGCTTCAGTCATCAGTTCGGTCTGCCACTCAGTCGCCCTTAGCTCCATCATCCACACTACCACCTGTTTCTCTTCCACCACAACCGTCACTACACCCAGCCATTCAGGCTGCTACTCAGTCAGTCATTCAACCCATAGCCCTGCCATTAAGGCACTCTGTAGCCGAGCCATTAGCCACCCGACCCGCAGCCAATTCAGCCGCTCTTCCACCCGTTACACCTCCACCACAATCCCCAGTGCAGTCTCCGGTGTCCCCAGTGCAGTCTCCGGTGTCCCCAGTGCAGCCTCCCTTAGCACAGTCATCCACTGAACCACCAGCTCCACTTTCTCCCCAACCATCACTACTACCTCTAGCTCAGTCTCCTGTGCAGTCACCTCTGGTTCATTCTCCTGTGAAGTCATCAACTCCACCACCAACTCCACTCTCACACCACCGTTACTACAGACATCAGTTCAGTTCCCTGCGCCAGTGCAGACGCTCTCAGTTCAGTCTCCCTTGCAGTCATCTACTTCACCACCACCAGTAGCTCAGCTCCCACTCTCACCTGTGTCTCCAGTAGCTCAGCTCCCACTCTCACCTGTGTCTCCAGTAGCTCAGCTAGCTGCCCAGCGGCCACTCTCTGCTCAGTCTCCTGTGTCGCCAGTTTTGCTCATTCACTCCATGCAGGGAGATAACTTAATTTCTACTCAGGGTGCTCTTCATGGTTTAGCCGCCGTTGGCACAGTTTGCCACTCCAGGGCTTCCCCAGAGGCTAGGTCTCAGTCCTCAGCTGATTCTGGACCCCTGAAGTTTAAGCAGCCCCCTAAGAACTGCACCATGTTAGCATTTCCTGGGCAGAGTCAGTGCTCGGTGCAGCGCCAGTTGTCCTCATGTCTGCCAAAGGACTTCATGCCTGTTGGCTTTGTTTTTGCCTCCGCTGGAGGGTCCGAGGGACCGCTCCGGCCTCAGCCTCCCGTCTCCGCTGGAGGGTCCGAGGGGCCCGTTCAGCCTCCCGTCTCCGCTGGAGGGTCCGAGGGGCCTCAGAGTCTTCATCCTCGCCAGCTGCGGCCTCAGAGTCTTCATCCTCGCCAGCTGCAGCCTCAGAGTCTTCATCCTCGCCAGCTGCGGCCTCAGAGTCTCCACCCACGCCGTCGCCTGATTCAGCTCCAGCATCATCAGCTTCAGCGTCGCCTGGTCCTGTCATGGTCCTGGGTCGTGCGACCCAGTGTTTTGTGTTTTAGCCTATTTTGATGTTTATTCTTTGTTTAGGGTCACTAAGGCAGTCCAGCCATTTGTACATATTACCCGTGTATTAAGTCTCCCTTGCCCTTCGTGTGTTTATGTCTGCGTGTCTTATATTGTCAAGTCCATGCTGTCGGTTATGTCATCTCCCCTGTACTACGTCTCCCCGGTTCATGTGTCTTGTCTAATCTCCATGTTTCCTGTTTTACTTTGAAAGTCTGTATTCACGGTCAGTGTATTCAGTTTCACTCCTTCTGTCCTGTCGTTAAGTTCATGTGTGTCAGCTGTGTTCCGATGTGTGGCCACTTCCCCTGATCATCCCTCATGTGTATTTAGTCTCTGTGTTTCATACAGTCTGTCTCGCGTCGTCTGTGTTACCACCTCCTGTGTTCTGTACCTCCAGCCATAGTCTTTCCTTAGTTTTGTCCAGTTTAGGTTTTCTGTTGAGTACTACACGTATGCTGCCCTCATTCTGTTTTTGTTCTTTTCATCAGCCATAATAAAAGGCTCGTTTTGTTGGAATCCACTCCTGCATCCTCGTTTGTGTTCGCACCTGGGTCCACCACACACCTTTCCGCACGGTCTGCCTCCGGCCTCATCGGAGTCTTCAGCCTCGTCTGGTCCTGTGTCCACCGGGCCTCGGCCAGTGCGCCTGACACTGCTCCGTCGCCGCTGCCTTCCGCGCGGCCGGCCCCCTGAACTGCTCCATCGTCTCCTTCGCCGCCGCCGCTGCCTTCTGCGTGGCCGGCCTCCTGAACTGCTCCGTCGCCTTCGTCGCCGCCGCTGCCTTCTGCCTCATCCGAGTCTTCATCCCCGTCTGGTCCAGCCTCATCCGAGTCTTCATCCCCGTCTGGTCCTGCCTTGCCTGGTCCTGTGCCCTCCAAGCCTCGGCCGGTACGCCTGACACTTGGGAGCCGCCGCCTTCCGCTCGGCCGGCCCCCTGAACAGCTCCATAGTCTCCTTCGCCGCCGCCGCTGCCTTCCGCGCAGTTGGCCCCTTGAACTGTTTCCTCGTTGCCACCGTTGCCTTCTGCCTGGCTGGCCCCCTGGCATGTTCTTTTTTTTGGACTCCTGTTTTGTTTTGGGGCTTTCTTGTGCTTGGCATTACTAAATTTGGCTCATTGCTTACATATATTTATAAAAAGAAAATGTTCAAGCTGTGATAACTGTTTCTGATAAAATGAAGAGTAGACTGATATATTGAACATTCCTTTATTGGGTGAGAAAATCAGACCATGTCATAACTGCTTTAAGTTATACAGAATAGATATCAGCGCCTTAAACGGGCTGACTTCTGCTAAATGGGTCAAACTGGGCAGAAAGTATACAAACACATAACATCCGTATAGAATAGCATGTGACACTATAGATCAACTTACATCAAAATATATAAAGCATATAAACAATTACAGTAATATGATGCAACAAACACAGCAGTACTACTAATCCAAAATACTCAAAGCTTTATAGAACTGAAACAAACATTTATTTTTAGGTCCATTCTGCTGCTGATACATATTTTAGGTTTCTGAATATTAAACTTGTTGCTACCTTTCATAGGGTGGAGGATAAAATTATTTGAACATTACCTAATAAGACTGATTCAGGACAGACAATTAGTGATTCTAAACTTTCCTAGCAGTCCTTCACAAACAGGGAACAGTCTTTCTATTCTCTCCATCTGTCAGCTGCTGCTGGCTCTTCCTCCTCCTCTTCCTCACACACTGCTGAGTTTGTCCTGGTGGATCATTAGGGGTGCAAAGCCTCACAGATGATGTGCAGCAGTGGGTCCCTCAGTCTGTCCTCACTCTGGACACTTGCAGTTGTCACACATGGAAATCAAATGTGTGATAAGCTGCAGGATTCAAACACAAGTGTAACTTATAAATGAATGTTCATACTTTTATTCCACAATCAGAGAGAAAGAAACAGAGAGAGAGTGCAGGACGGACAGACAGGTGACAGTCTCAGGTGTATACACTGCTACAAAACAGCACAAAAGAAGGAGGATTTAGTGTTTGTGTTATTACGAAACAAGAAGAGTTCCCAGATGGTACAGTGGACACATGTGTGACTCCTGTGATTAAAGTATCTTTCTTTCAGCTTAACGAGTGAACCGTCAGCTGGCTCAAACACACGTTAAAGTCCGTTTGGCTCGACACCACCGAACAGAGGCAGCAATATAACATAGCTAACATTAACAGTGCAGTGAATCCTGCTTGTGCTGTGATATTCAGGACTGCAAACCGAGTAGCATCACTGACTTTCAGCTTGTTGTGTTTGTGGATATATGACTGACTTTAATTATCCATAAAATCATCACATTCTCTGTAAGATTAAAGTCAGCTATTGAACTGCGTATATTTTGAAGTAAAGGCTTTAAAACCAAGTTTCACATAACTTTCCCGACATGTGGCCAACAGTAATGTTTTAATGTTCTTCATTATAAAAACATTTGCGTATAAAGTGACACAATATATGGGCAGAAATCTGTGCCATCAGAAACTGAATTTGAATAAGTTAAATTTGAATTTGAATTGCTCAGATTGATTCTGAATTGTAACTTGAATAAATGCTTTTGAAAACGTTTAGAGAATGAGAAGTGTTGTTTGCTTATTTACAAAGTTTCCTGTTTCAGTGATAGTTGTATATCATATTATATCACTTCAAACAGAGGTGACCCAGTAATGCTGCACTAATGAATTAGACTAACTATTCACTTTAGCTAAAGTTGTTAAGTTAGCTAAAGAGTTTGGATGCTGTGTAAGACATAAATAAAGCCAAAATACAAAGGTTTGGACACCGTTTTGCATGTTTCCCTACTGTAGGGGTCTCTGCAAGCATACAGAGGGGGTACTCTGAGAGGGTCCAAGATGACAACTTTGGAATTCTACTAGAAACAGCCGATCAAATTTGTTTGTCAAAGCTGAATTCAGGGCAAACTACGCTAAATTAGCGTTTTTAGCTAACAGCTACAATACGCATAAAAGTTACCTTACGGCTATCATTTGTTAACATGACGCTTGTTCTTATACATGTAATACATTTATTACCAACCTGAGAGTTTATCCGCTGGTCATTCGACATGACGAATGACTTCTGAAGTTTTAATTCAGCTCAAGACGCTGTAGATTCCCGTCAGTAACACTTTCGGTCCGCTAGTAAAACGTAGTTCTATTAATCTGTGCTTGAACCGGAACCGGATGTAAGTTCCAAAAAACTGGATTTTGGAACTGAAATTGAATTGTAGAACTGAAACTGATTGATTTGATTGATTTATTGATTTTATTGATTAACATTCAAATTCAAATCTCAGTGAAAACAGTGAAAAAACAAAACAAAACAAAACAAACAAACAGTGAAAACAGAACAAAAATCTACCATAAAGAAAGAAAACATGAGACAAGGCTAATCAAAAGGTATTGGCTGAAGCATTTGCTTATTACGCCAACCCTTTTCACAAAATATCTTTTTGTATGCAGCTCCTGTACACAGGGCTTGACTGAATGGTGAGAAGTGAAACTGAAATTATTCGAGAGCTGAATTTTTAAAGGATAAAATGCAGTTTCAAAGCAAATCAATTCATTTTCAAAATATAAAATGCAATTTCAATTTAGTGATGATCATTTTCAAACCATAAATTCAATTTCAAATTAGACTAATTCAGATTCAGTTTTCAAAAGCATTTATTCAAGTTACAATTCAGATTCAATCTGAGCAATTCAAATTCAAATTTAACTTATTCAAATTCAGTTTCTGATGGCACAGATTTCTGCCCATAACAATATTCAGTACTTACTTCTGAAAGTTTACTCTTCGGCGGCTCCGCTTCCGCCTTTTTTTTCGGCAAAATTATCCACACCACCGCCGCACTATGAAATCTGGGATATGTTGGGCCCATCCTTAAAATTCAGGGAAATTAAGGACGCATTTGAGGGCTGCATTTCGAGCAGCCTTTGAATTGGGACAGCCTTTGTCGTGTCGCTGTGACGTAATCGGCCTTAAAATGCGGCCTTTAAGGCTGCAGACCCTGAATTGGGATACACCTCAAATCCGGTCATTGGTACTTCCTAGCTTGTGTAGTTCTAGGTAACAAATGCTCAACACTGCCCCTAGCGTCCTGGAGCACTTCCGTTGTGTTTTGGAATTTGCATGTGTTTTGTGGTTTGCATGTGTTTTGGGGTTTGCAAGTGTTTTGGAGTTTGCAAGTGTTTTGGAGTTTGTACGTGCTTTGTCTCTAGGGGCCACCGTAAAAATTAATTTCCTGTGGTGGGAAACTATTTTGTGCAACTTTTTTGTATTTACAGTTTTCAGGGATAAGCCTGTTACATTTCTCTAACTAGAAATATATGTTAAAAAAACAAAAACGATTTTCAATTTTTTTGTAGTTTATTGCACTTTTTTGCAATTTATGTAATTACTATGCACGTAATGCATACATATTATTAAAATTTGGGCTATAATGGTTGTATTGATGTGTAGCAACTTGAAATGCTCCCAAAAATGGCTCCCCAACATGTAAAAATATAATATAAGCTCTGGCAGACTTGGTTCTATGGTAGGTCTTAAAGGGTTAATGCCCAATAATTTGTACAATTTCTTTACTTTCAAAGTGCTAATTGCCAGGGTTACTTGTAGTTTGTATTAAAAAGATGCTAACCATAGCTGGACTGGCCATCGTGCATACCGGGCATTTGCTCGGTGGCCCGATGATTTTTTTTTTACATTTGTAACGGTATAAACAATGAAAGGTGTTGGATTGGCCAGATGTGTAAAAATAACTCAGTTTTTTGGTGGTAGCATCACGGAGCTTCCACAGATTCAGCAAAATTAACAAGTGATGGAGGCCAGCACGTGGATGAGGGAGATCTGAGGCAGGAGAAAGAGAGACCCGAGGCGGCCGCTGGTCCGAGTGTCAGCTGAACTGAACTTCAGGTAAGAAGTTATGACCTGCAGTCTATCTGGGTCAGATATAAATCAAGTTTAGGTGGAGTTTATTTTCGTTGTGCTGACTTTTTACAGTCAGTTACAATAACTCGTACTGCGTACTAGCTAGCATGACAGAGTTTCTATACAGCTGGGTGGGTGCTTTGATGTTGAACTTTATTTAATTGATAAGGTTAGTTAGTAGAGTTGCCAACCGTCCTGTAAAAAGACGGAATCCTCCCGCATTCAGAGAAATTATTAGCGTTTCGTGTTGAGAGGGGACACAGTTTGACTTTAGCTAGAATGAAAAAAGGCACAACGCTGGAGTTATTCTTTGTCTTTGCTGCACAGCTGCCTCTTCTTCTCTCATTCTCTCCCCTCTCTCCCCTGTTGCTACTTTAATCATGAAACTGATCAATGATCAGCTGATCGGCTTTTCTCTCTTGTTTGTTTATCACCCACTTTGCGCCAGAAAGAGGAAACTGCCGGATGTCGTACTAAACAACAGCAGCACGTTTAAGCTTGATCAGCTGTTGTTAGAATTTATTTAATATTAATTTCTAGTATCAGCTGATTTTTGCTGGAGCCACAGCTGTAAAAGCTGCTGGTCATGATATTGGTGAGAGGTCGTGATTATCTGGTGAGAGGGAAAAATGAAGATGAAACCAGGAGATGTCCTTACTCCTTAACAGGTGATGGAGAAACAGGTTTACCTTAGGTGACCTGCATGAGTTGAAGGGAAGTTATGAACTGTTTCTGAGAGACAAATAACACCAGGATCCTTTTCTAAGTAGCTGACAGCTGGTAACTGTGCAGGGGCGGATCTAGCAAAGTTTTGCCAGGGGGCCATGTGGGGCATTAACAGGGAAAGTGGGGCACAAAGAAATACTTTCTTATTTTCATTTAAAATGTCTGGCTGTTATTAATTAATTATCTGAAGCTTACAACCAAAGTTTTTGTCTGATGTAAAATGTATAGAAATCATACATATACCAACAAGACTGTACATCACTGTCACAACAGCGTTCGTTTTCATTCAAAGGCTTTATGGCTTTAATACCTGGTGGGCCAGTCTTTAGTCAAAATGCCCGGGCTGTTTTTTTGTCCCAGTCCAGCCCTGGGCACGACACGCAGTGAATTAATCTGAGAAGGTGCATCAAAAAATAAAGGGCCGTGTAAGTGGTGCACATCGCAAATCAGCTCGCATAGACACAGTATTGACAGTATTTCGCTCTACATATCTGTTTGAGCAAATTTTATCTCACATGAGTCTGAATGCTGGACACTCGGAGACCTGTGTCTCTGAGTGGGAGACCAGAGATCACATAACATGTGTGTCTCTGTATTAACAGACATGCCATATTGGCTTAGTTTATTTTTCTTATCATTGTTGTGAGGAGACCATAAATAGCATTTGCATTTTCTGTTGTACAGTTCATTTGCTGTTATGGAGTTCTTGTTATGGATAAAAAGTGTCTTTTTTTGTTTCAAAACAGCTGATAACTATTTGCTATAGCTGCCAACATCTGCGAACAAATATAATTCTATAAAGTGGTTCTATATAGTGTGTAACTGTTAATATAGAGTGTTATTAAATTTATTGCTAATGCAATCATATAGCACACTGACCTCTGAGGAAATTTTAAATGGCACTCACCACCAGAAAGGTTGCCTACCCCTGGTTTAGATAATCATTTAAAATAGTATTGACACTAACACTGCCATCTTTGCCTCCTCTAGTTAACACACTACTTCACCCAGAAGCTGCTGCCAGGCAGGCGCATAGCCCTTCCCCTCATGAGTAGTTGAAGAGTTGACATTTCCAACACTGAACAATACTTTGTGAAGAACTTTGAGAGACCAGTAAAGCTCATGTTTCAACAACACTGAAGTACTGAACAGTTATCATAAATGGAAGCCTAGCCAGTGTGCACATTAACGTTGGCTGCTTAACTACAGTGTCACTGAAAAGTATTTATCCCCTTCCCAATTTCTTAGATTTTTGCATATTTGTGACATTTCATATTTGTCATCATTTCAGAACATCAAACTAATTTTAATATTTGTCAGAGATAACCTGAATAATTAGAAAATATGAGCTAATTCTTTAAGGGAAAATATAACAATGCCTATCTGTAGCTGTGCCAAAAAGTAATTTCTTTCTAAACTTAGTAACTGGTTGTGTGGACCCTTGGCAACAAGAACTGCAGTGAAGTGTTTCTGATAACTGGCAATGAGTCTTTCACATTGCTGTGGAGGAATTCTGACCGAGTGTTCTTTGCAGAATTTAACTGAACCAAATTGGAGGGTTTTTGAAAATAAACGGCCTGTTTAAGGCCATGCCAAAGCATCTCAACTGGATTCAGGTCCAGAATTTGACTAGGCCACTCTAAAACCTACAACTTGCTAGTATGTTTCCGAATATTGTCCTGCTCCATAACCCAAGCTAGCTTGAGATTCAGTGGATTAACTGATGGTCAAATATTCTGTTTCAGGATTTTGTGGCAGAGAGCAGAATTTATGGTAAGCCCTCCATGTCCTGAAGAAGCAAAGCAGCTGACTGCTGGTATGATCTTGTTATAAAATACCACATTAATTTTTATTCCATATGTAACGGCAAATGTGGGCCAAATCTTTTTGGTCCACAGGGTTTTTCCCCTTGGAACGCTTCCATGGATAACATTTTTGTCCAGCCTCTTGATTATTAGTGAATCATAAATACTGATTTATGATTTATGAATACTGCAGTTCTTTAGATGTTGTTCTGGGTTATTTTGCATTCTCCTGAATGACTTGTTGCTGCATTCTTAGAGTAATTTTGGTAATCTGATCATACCTACGAAGGTTCACCGGTGTTCAAAGTTTTCTCCATTTGTGGCAAAATCATGATTTACTTGAGACCCCAAACCATAGAAATGGCTTTGAAGTCCTTTGCAGATTGGTAGATGTCATTGACTTAGTTTATCATCATTTCTTGAGTTTTTTGTTACCAGTGTATGATGTGTTACTCTTTGAGATCTTTTAAAATACTTCACTTTGCAGATAGGCTTTATTTAAATTATTTTTTGAGTCACAACAGATCTGGCAGTAATCAGGCCTGGATGTGGGTAGTCAAACTGAACTGAGATTTCCAATAAGTGTGGTCATTCGTTGTTAACTGTTTAAACCACAGGGCTTTCTGAGGTTCCAGCTTGAAAATGAAATGCCCAAAATGAATTGAAGAAGAAAATCATTAATCAACATATGGACATTACCTGTAGAAAGATCGATGCTGCTGAATTGAAACAGACCAGTTCCAGAGATTTTATTTGAGACACGGCTAAGCGTTTCATAATTTGCACAATTTGGTTGCAAGTTAAAATTTCTTAGGTAAGGTAATAACTAGTGTGTTTCTCTTAAAGACTGAAGCTAAAAAGTCTACAAACAACTAGAAACACTGGGAACTTACCAACCCTAATTTATCATCAATGAAAATGTGGAATCCAGCACAGCACTACCTCAGTCAACCCTAAAATATAATATTTTGTATTATTTTTTTACACTAAGAAAATCTTTAAATATTTCTCATATATGCATCTTAAAATTCTATTAAAGTATTTTTTTTCCGCTGTCAGTTAAACTGAAAAAAGGGTTTCTGCTTGTGTTATTGTTAGCGTTGTCTCAATCTTTATTTTAAGAAAAAGATTCTTAACTTTTAAACACTGAACTTTTTTGTTTTTGCCCCATAGTTTTATATTCCTTCGTTACTGAGCTTGAAATCATGACAACCCTATGTGGTAGGGCTGGGTGATATATGGAAAATCTAATAAATCGAATATCATGATATGTTTTGGCTATATCGCGATACATGATATATATCGAGATATGTCTTGAAACCCAGCAAAGGTGAGCTGCAGTTTAAGCCTACAAAAAGTCGCATTTTTTATGTAAATATTGTCATGTGTGGTATCCACAGAAACCTCCAACTTTCAGCTAAAAGCTAATATAAACCATTTCTACAATCACTGTAAAAACGACAAACAATTAAAAGAGCAGTTATGTAATTTCACGAAATGTGCCTAAGCACAAACAACGAAGCCGCGAACTCACTTGACTTCATGTAACCAAGCAAACAGCACCTCATCTAAAGCAGAGATATCACAGATACAAAGCTGTAAGTTTCAAAACGCTCTGACCAAAATTCACCAAACCAGCCACAAAAGAAGACCTGACATATGCTTCACATTCAATAAACAATAACATGGATTTACCGTGCCGTTTTTCTGAGTTTTTCCTTCTGATAGGCATTGTAGCTCATATCACAGCTGGTTTATATAAAATTTTCTTTGGTGTGTGGGGAGACATTCACATGCATAGTTTAAAACAATCTTAATTTTGCAGTGGATGACTTTTCGGCTGGTGGAATAAATTCATGGTGCTGCCACCCTTTGCGTCAACAGTTTTACGGCATGTTTTGCAAATTACCGCATTTTGTTCGACATCCTCCTTGTGAAATCCAAACGACAGGAACTCCCACTATCGCCATATTTTTCCCTATCTGGTAGTATATAAACATGCATGCTCAGTGCAGTGTGCTCGATAAAAAAAAATTCCGGTTGGGAGTGGTGATTTATGATGCATTTGCAGTGTGTGGAAGAAAAAATCTCACAGTGAATTACATGAAGTCATCTTAATATTCCCATGGTAACCTATACTTTATGGTTACGATAAAGCCATCGTATGTGGAAGAACTCACGATACAACGAGTATGTTCGATATATGGCCCACCCCTACTATGTGGTAGACACGTTTCTATAGTTTGGATGCTTAGGGCCTGTTCTTGTTCTACCATTGTAAGAATCTCTACCATTCTACATATTCTAGCCAGTGTTCTTTCATGATACCCCCCACCCAATCTACATTATCTTCTGCTGTCTGAGACAGTCTGTTAGCAGTTCCCCCCATGGGGCATCTTCTTGATGACTCTAATGCTCACTAATTCTCACCCTTCCTCTTTTTGTTGTTTGTAGAGTCACAGGGTCATGGATTTTGGGTGGAACCCTTTGTGCATTATAAGGACTTTTCTTGTCTTGACATCAGTAGCATTGATCCTCCTGTGACCACCTCACTCTTTTAATTGGGTATCTGAAAACTTGTGGATGTAAATGTTAATGTTAATGGCTCAGGTCTTACTCTTGCTGAGCTGGATCACAACTTGTGGTAGCCGGTTATGGCTAACCTCCTTCCCCGCTCAGCCTTGCACTCTGATGAGATACTGTATTGTATATTGTATATTGTATAGCTTTCTTGTTATATGTAAAATTGTATTATATTATTTAATTTTTTTTACTTTAAAATATTTTACTTGCATTTTTAATCACTCTTATATTTAAATGTTCATTTTCTATTTTATCTAGGGATTGAGAGTAACGAAGTTTCTATTCTCTGTATGTCCTGTACATGTGGCAGAATTGACAATAAAGTTGACTTTGACTTTGACTTTGATACTGAGCAATAGTCTTACTCGTAAATCCACGTGGTGCTCTGGATTTCTCTCTTTTTAATAATTAATGGTTCCTGAGAGGTTGCTGTGGTCTACTGTTTTGCCACACCCACCATTTTTTCATGACTCTTTTCCTTATATGTCCCATTAATCAGTTTTTAGTTCTAGATGGTTCTAGCCTTCTGCTGTTTTTCCCCTTCCAACTGTGAGGATAGCTCCTGGAGACTAGTCTGTTTATTCTTCTAGCTTTAGTTTCTCTAGCAGCCAGAGCTATGAGCTTGGCAGTCTCTAGAGCCTCATATAAAGACATCTTATTATTATTGATCTAAGACCTGTCTTTCATGACTCGATTGTTTTCCAACCTTGTTCTCCAGGGGCTGACACTATACGATGCATTCTTGATCTTCATTTCCAGGATTAGTTACTGTAGCATATATGAGTTAATTGGTTTCTGTGGCAATGTCAGTAGGGAAAGTGTGTCAACATCTACAAATATTACTTCCAGTGAAACTTTGTTAGTTATCTGAAAGACTTGTGTCCAGACACTGAATTTTTTTAATCTTGCAACAATTTTCATTCTCATCTCAGTAGTTGTCACACTGCTTTCCTGTATAAGGGTCAGTGCAATATCTCAGTAGTGTTGTACTTTATTTGGAACCCCTTAATGTCCAGCTGTGATAGCAACTTCCTTCTATCAATGTAAGACCACTGAGCCACCAGCTGCTTCTTAGTCAGTGATGATGTCTTCTCTGCATCCACTGTCCACTGAGCACTGTCTTTTTTCTTGGTGTTCAGTATTCTCAGTTATTTCTTTTTGTCTTGTGTCTTTTTCCAGTGGAAAGGCGCTACACAAGAACCAGTCCATTTTCCATATCTTTTCATGAAGTCTTAATCTCCTTGTTCACAAACCCCAAGTCCAACTCTTTGTGAGAACCCCTCTCCCCACACCTTTACGACACCAGAATAAAACGATTTTTCAGAGGTTCTTCAGTAACACCCATTTTGTACAGTGAATGGAAAGTTGCACAGAGGTTAGAGAGTATATATCTGAACTTCTTTCTTTTTTAAAAATCTTTGTTTCTTATTGTAACATCATGGAAATGACATGTCTGTCTGTGTGATGGACAGACAGCAGTGAAGGAAACTTAGGCACAAGTTAAAGTCCAAAAAAAAAGATTTTTTATTTAACCCAAAAAACATAATTGGTTAACTCATGCAAAAAGAATCAAAATCTTGGGCCCATAAAAGAGGTCAAAATAACAAAACTCTACTCAAAGTTGACAACACAACTGATAACTCAAACAAACTGACCTAACTTAACGAGACAAAGGGGAAACTTAAATAGTGGCTGATCAGCCCACAAAAACAGGAGAAGGGGTAAAACACACAAAACCCAACTAAACCAAACATAATGAACTCCAACCCCCCCCCCCCCCCCCCCCCCCCCCCCATGGTCCTGAGTTATGGCATGAACCAATTTGTAGTCTTCCTTTAAAGCTCGCTCCGCCCCTTTTCCACCTCTAAACTAAAATGTGCGCACTTATTTTAGAATGCAGTGTTATGTGGATATGTGAATTAACTCTAAACCAAAACCAGTTATTTATTGTCCTGTAAATAAATTCCTATATTTAAAGAAAGAAATGTGAATGCAATGTTACTTATAAGCCTCTACACTAACATGGTGGGTATTACCACTGTGTGGCTGTAAGTACAGCCATCACAGTCTGTGTTTAACAGACAGTCTTATTCACAAGCAAATACATTTGGAAAAAAGAAATGATCTCTATAGCCATCATATCTGAAAAAAATTGTGAACACATACCTTCTCACCGCCTCTGCTTCACACAGTTATTTCTTATGTGTACAGTGCGACACAATAGAGGCCTTCAAAAACTGCTGTAGGAAAGTGTGAACTTTTATTCATATTTGCATGATTATCGCATCTGGCCTCGCTTTCAAGTGAAGGCGTTCAGAATGGCTAACACTTTTCCTTTTAGCTATCATAAGACGACAGTATAATTTGTTCTCCCTATGTCTCCTACTGCAGATCATTCTTCTTTCACTGCCCTCCATCCACCCCTAACCTTCCTCCTGTGTGATTCACTTCCTCTCTTTTTCTGCCCTCTTTCTCTTTCTTCACCTAAATGACCACCTAGTGTCCCACTTTTAAACTGCTGGTTGCTTAAAGTCTAGTCCAATCTTACTTAACTTCCCTTATATATTTTTCTGTCCCTGCCTTTCCCTCCCCCTCTGCCTTTATTCCTTTCCCTTCAAAAGTCCCATGGATAAGATGATTCAGTCCATATTTTTGGCCAAAGATAGGGATTAGTGAAAAACTTAAAAGAGATGCTCTTACTGAAAGTGACTCACTTGTACTCAGAGGAACTGGCAAATGCAGACATATAAATTTACACTAAAAAGTTCAGTGCATACTGGGGAAAGTACTTATACACAAAGTCAATATGTGCATCTATGTCCTACACATGTTAATGTGTTTTAAACCTCTCTGGAGATTAGAGAGGTATGCAAGACACTGTAAACAAAAATCACCTAACAGTCAATTGCATATGGGCTATAATTTTAATCTTGGTCAGTGTAAAGCTCTGCGAAGTCAGCAACTTTAACACACACAGACACAGACTTACACGCATAGGCACACATGTACATGTTTGCATGTCTTTGTATATGGGCAGTGGTGAATGCATGAATGCATCAGAGAGCAACTTAGGGTTCAATATATTGCCCAAGAATACTTAGGTCTGCAGACTGGAGACTAGAGCAGCCTGGGATCGAACCAACTTTAACACAATTGCAAGTCAATCTGAAGATGGAAATTCACAAAGCTTCAGATTAGATGTTGTTCTGAGACCTATGATGATGAAAAGTTTACAAAGGCAAGAGGATGATAGAAAGCAGAGGAAATTATTACAAAATGCCAGGGATTTTGTCAGATTCAGATTCACACATGGCTGGAGCATATGATCCTACCTAGCTACAAATATTATTTTTATAGTAGGTATCAGAATTGTTTGCTGTAAATACAGACACATATCCAGCGGGTAAATATGTACAAATGATAAATAAAGATTTGGTTTACTTCTCTATTTACTCTCAGCAGACCTTTAGGAGAAAGAGAAAGAAGGCAGCAGATATAGAAGAGGCCAAAAAGAAAAAGGGTGGGGGGGGGGGTGGCACTGTGTAAAGAAAAACTCATGGGTGAAAGTTTGGGTAGCAAAGACCATAACTGGACCTTCTCTCACTATGGAAACAGAGTTGGAGCTTGGTGAGTGCAGGGCATTGTTGGAAAAAAGTTAAGAAGAGGAACGGGAGAATGGAGAGACTTGTGTGTGAGAGCAGAGAGAGATGAGGGAGTAAAAGAAAGGAGGGGGGGAAAGAAGACAGGAGAAAGGGACAGCCAAAGTGGAAGGCTAAAGGGAGAGAGAGATAAAAAAGACACAACGTAAGGATTTTTGGAAAAGGGGAGGGTGAGAAAGTTTGAAAGAGGAGGAGAGAGCGAGAGGAGGAGAAAGGGTTGGAAAGTCATAGAGAAAAAGGGAGGTGGAGAGAGAATCAGGCCATTCATCCATGCCTCTGGAGACGGACGCAGTCTGAATTCAGGATAGCTCATTCAAAACGCCAACTCCACTTTGTCCCACAACACCTCTGTCAGTCTCTGCTACCTAGTTACCAAGTGGCTGGGACATATCCAGAATACCTTAACACCATGACTGACAGCAATTTTCAGTATGTGACAACTACACATCCCACACATAGACACACACACATGCACATGCACCCACAGACACGCGCACTACATAACACACTCTGCGGGGTCCCAAAGCAGTGTTGTTTTTGGTGCAATAATTAAGTTTTTGGGGCAATAAACATGATCACAGCGACACTCTGGAAAGCCATGTTCATTCCTAATGCGTAAGCTGAGGGGGTTCTGATTATAAATAATACACATGCAAGCATCATGTGCATGCATACACAGGACACACACACAAACACAATCACAATGCCCGAGGAGACATGCTAGAGTGTTGTCAGAAAAGCGCAATCTCCCTGCTCTGGCACAAGAGATTTTCCTTAACTCTGACAGATAATTGGTCTCCAGGGAAACAATGTTGCTTGAAGCTAAAAGTTAAACCTTAATAAGGCTGTAAATACACACACAAATGCAAAAAATAAATGCTACAGAAGTATGCTAGACCGAGCAATGCAAAACATAAGTACACATAGACTCGAACACTGATGTAAATCATTTAAGTCTGTGTTCTCAGAATAAATGAAAGGTGATCAGTGGCAGAGTAATAACAAAACAAGTCAGTCAGTTCAATTCTGCTGCCTATGCCGTTTAACCTATCAGCCAGCAAGCACAGTGCAAACAGAGGCACACTGTCTTGGTTATGCAGTAGGTTTTCATCCCGGCATGAATGTCTTATTCTTCTTTTCTTCAAATTCAGCTTTGCAGTTTTATGTTTTAGAAGCAGCAGCTCTTCCCAAAGGTGTTTTGACCAAGATCTGTGTGTGTTTGTGTCTGTGTGTATACCATCATGTGTGTGTGGGTGTTTCTGTGTGTCTATACGTGTAAGCCTGTTTGACCTTGTCAGGAATGTTCCTATTTAATCATCTCGGGGAAACCTCAAACTTGCCTTTAAAATTGAACATGAAAGGTAACCTTCTCTATTTTTGCTTGCTGTCTCGCTGCAGAGAACCGAGGAATTATCTTTTTCACTCTGTCTCGGATCCACCGAAGGCACATGAATAGGATGGAGAGAGGTGGAGAACGAAGAGAAAATGACACACACACACACACACACAGAGGAAGATGGGGGCAGAGAGAAGTAAAAGTGAGTGGGTAGAAAGAGGGGGTGGGGGGGGGGGGGGGAATTGACTGAAAGAGGAAGAGTGACAGTCAGGCAGGAAGTAAGTTAGAGTGAAAGTGAGGCACAGGAAAAGAAAAGAGGAAGAATGAGGTGCCAGAAAAGAGGAGATACTAGTGAGGTACTAAAGCAAGACAAATATTTGGTATAATGAAGTAAGCACCAGGCCAGAAGTGCGGAAAAAGATCTCTCTTTAACAAGGTGCAGACAGAAGATGCCATAATGAGGGAGTGGCCCATTTATCAAACAAGCAACTCCATCTGAAGCAAACTGGAGATGGAGTTTAGTTGCAGTAGCCAGTAGAGAGTGGTTTAACGAGAACTTGTCATTGTGTATGTTACCAACACTTTTACACTTGATGTGTGTGTGTGTGTGTGCGCTGCGCGCAAATATTAAGCCACCGTCATTGGGCATAGTCTTTATGTCTATCAGGCTCCTTTTCTTTTTCTTCCTCCCTGTGAGTGCAGGGCAGCTGGCTAAGTGGTAGAGTTGGCTGAGCCTGAGGCGAGAGCAGAGCAGCCTCACGTTTCGCTGGGTTGAAATATTTAAGGAAGCCATCTAAAGCCTGTTTCACTCAGTCAGTACCCAGTGGGTCAATCCCATCAGAGACCAATTACAAGTACTGCTGAGCCATGGATAAAAGGCTAGATCAAAGGAAACAATGCACAAGGATATAGCGTGTTAGCATACAGCGATATGTGTATGAACATGCAGTGCTAGAACACACATACACCTTAAAAATAAATAAATAAATAAAGCTCATCTACACAGACTCACACACTTTTCCCTTTGTTTTCTTTTTTATTGTCATCTCTCTCACCAGTTCTCTGTTTCTTGATCCTTACTTCTGTTTCTTTACAAACATAATAATCTTTCTGTTTTTTACAGCACCACCAAATCCCAAAGGTTTCACAGTTACACTCACAGAAACCCACATACCAAATGTTCTGCTCCCAAAGAAAATTCAACAAAAAAAGTGTCTTCCACAAATGTGAAGTTAACCAAGGACAGTGAGAGGTGAGCAGGTGCACGGTCCAAAGTGTGCAGATACACAGTCTGTCCATTGATGACTCACTGTCTGCAGAAAACACTCAAATGCACCTCATCTTCTTATTGTGACATGCATACACAAACACATGTCAAGGGAGCATAAATCATTCATAATGATCGTTAAAAGGGGAAAGAGGGGGATACATAGGAGGAAGCAATGGGTTGAATAAATCGCTCCCTCTGAACCCCCCCCCCCCAACGCTATCTTAGTCACAGCGATCCGAACTGACAGGGCACTAGATAAGCAGCAATTAGCCAGAGTCATCTGTGCAGGTAGCATAAGGGACGGACACACACTTCTGTGGATGCTCTTGCACACTTTCAGGTACACACAAATGCACGAATGCCTGCAGAGAGAAATGCCATGTTCTATTGCATATACTATTATATATTGTACATATATTTATTAGTTTCAGATGTAGCCATTCTTGTATTTTGCTTGTTTACATTATTGTATTTTGCACAACTCTGTTGCTTGTGAAGCTCGCACACAAGAATTTCACTCACATGTGCTGTACCAATGTACCTGCACATGTGATGTGACAATAAAAGTGATTTGATTTGATTTGATTTGAGAGAGATGACTTAAAACAGAGAGACACTGATAACTTGCAAAATACAAAGCTCACTAACAGGCATATGACTAAAACATATAAACATACACTGACCCAAATGATCTCTTTCAATCAAACATGAAGTGCACTTACCCTGATTTATTCCTCTTTTTCCTGCTTTGCTAAAGGGGAAAAATTCTGTATCTCTGTCTTCCCTTTTGTAAGCCCCAGGGAGAAAAGGCACTTAAGATAACATAGACATGACACATGTTGAATCAGGGTTGCTGCTGAGACATACGGAAACAGAGGTGCACGAAACAAGAGGGCTCCATTCAGTGAGAGATAAAACGCTCTTCAGGGCTGTCAAATAACAAACCTAATGGCTGTGGTTTCATTGGGACAGTTTAGTATTCGATGCATTTATACTGTACGCCTCCTAGTTTGGCAGTAATAGTTCTTTGTTGTGGGAAATCCTCCTTATAGTGTCTTAAAGTAATTGTAAATGTCTGTAACAAACCAAAACCAGAAAAGCTGAGGCAATAAGTAAATAGGAAATGAATTGATGTAATAAGATTTAGTATAGAATTGCATTTAATATTTAGCCCTGTTAAAATTAAATGTAAAAGCATAATTCATATCAAGTTTAATATCTTCAATGAGCCTGAAACATATGCAATATCTTAAATGCTTTCAATGCTATATATGCTGAAAAGCTAAGCTTCCCAGCTTTTACTCAATTAGAAGCCATGATTTTACAGACATTTAAAAGTAATTTTATCCAAAAATCAAACAAACAAACCAACAAGCCTATCTTTCTTTTATGTGAGGGAAGGTGATGTTGGTTGTGGAAACACAATGAATGTGATGAAACCACTTTCATCATTACAAAAGCGAACACTAGCATGAATGTTGTAGACCTTGTGCACAGTGGATGCCACAGTTGAGCTAACACAGTGTGATTAATTACAACTAAATTATTTTCTCAAATTCTGTTAAAGCTCATTAAACGCAACTTTGGATTCTTGGAACATCTGCAGCTGTTTCTAACAGAGAAACAATTCAGAAATAGGATGCCAGAATCCCTAAAGTGAGAATTATTCCTAAATTAAATTGGACACCATTTATCTGAAGTCCCGGGTGGGACCAAACCAAAAAATGTCTCGTTGCCTCACACACTTGCTTGTCCTCCCAAGTATACCAGTTTTACAGCAACTTTTCAAGAACTGCTTTCCAATTGGTGGGTAAGTGGGTCAGTCGGGGTCTTTCTTTGGGGGTGTGCCAATCCCATGAGCCACTGCAACCTCTGGCATGGCTCTTTGCTCCTTGTTTATCTGCCATCTTCGTTGCCAATAAACATTTTTTTAATCCCAATGGAAGTTTTGGTCCTTGCTAGTAAACTGAAGTATTGGAGCAGGATCACACCCCAAACACTATTCTTCCAATCCTACTTATATATATGCCTACTTGTCCCAAATAACCATTTGTTCTCATTTTCCAGCCTTAGCTTACTATTTCTCTGATTGTCATTCAGTATTGTTTTCTAGTACAAAAAAAACCAAACAAACAATGAAAAAAAAAAACCCCAACATAGATTGATCCCCTTAACAAGATAACATTGTTCTTCTTTCTTCAAAACACTATGTAAGTCATGGTACTGAACAAGTTAAAAAAAAAAAAAAGTTCCAAACAATGTGTCTGCCCACTGACACGATGCAGTGCTGCCACTGAAGCAATGCTGAGGAGATGATGTAGCCCCTGGGCCACACACACACGTCGGGCTGGAGTTGAGAACGGTAAACAGCGACGCTATTATTTAACAGACTGCAGAGTCAAACGCTGTTACAGTGTGTGACCTTTACATTGCTTGAGGGCTAATACAGAAATGAAAAGCGAGCAAGAGTTTTGGAGGAAATAAATTGGGGGGGACACGCCGAGATGAACACACACACACACACATACACACACACACATACATGCAGATTTATAGTTGTGCATAGGTTCACATTAATCATTCATGTATGAGCATCTAATGTTGCTACTAGTGATGCAGAAGATACACACAGCCACTCACGCTTTCTAACTCTTCTGGTAACACTGTGCTAGCACCATACAGGGTGTGTGTGTGAGTGCATGTATATGTGCGTGAGGTAAATCAGCCAATTCTGCAGTGAAAGTGACTGTCGGCATGACTATTGCAGGGATGTGCTGATAGAGAGGTTTTAGAGCAGCAGACTGCCTAAGGCCTGGAAGAACTTGGGAAACTGAGGTGGAGTGAGGGGGGCAAACAGTGGAAAGGAGGAGAAGCAAGAGAGATAAAGAAAACAGGAATGCGGCAGAAAATAAACAAGGTTACAGAAATGGGGAGGGAGGCAACGAGCAACGGGTTTAAGTGAGGTGGGAACCAAGGTCAAGCCACTGAAGCAGAGCGAGAAAGGTGAGAAAAAAAAAAAAGGTGGGACGTAAAGAATGAGCGACAATGAAAGACGGAGAGGAAGGAGGGGAGTGAGGGCTTGTGGGAGGAAGCGGAGAGAGAGAGAGACCTTTGCATGATAATTCGTTCATTAGGAAAGACCTTGACCAAGAATTCTCTCCCTACATCCTGATCTCCTGACTCCACTCCCTCTTGTCTCTTCTTTTCCAGCCCCTCCACCCATCCTTCCGCCTGTAGCCCCCACAATTCACTTTGCTTAGTTTTCTCTTTTTCTCTCTGTCAACATCACCATTGTCTCATTACAGAATCCCTACTCAGCAGTTCTAAGATGGAGGCTAGGTGAGAGAGAACGATATACAGAGAGTGAAACAGAGAGAGAAAACGCAGGAGAGAGATTATGACAGGCTACCATCATGTGACGCCTCTGTTGTGTCTTTCACCTTCTACTACAGGTCTACTGTGTATGCACATCGAATACCTCAGTCTCAGCTGGAGCTTTTAAGTGCCCTGTGTTTAAATGAGATAAATAAATCAAAGAAAACGAGAGGAGGGAAAAAGGCATGCATCTTGCAAACCAATGTGAAATCAATAATGCCTTAGACATGTAAAATGTGCTCAATCAGCTGCAACGCTACAAGAAATACTCTGAATTAAATATTTAATTAAAATAACTATTAAGAAGAGGCAACACAACAATTAAGTCAAAAAGGGGAGGTCATTTTCTTTAAAATGGTGTTTCAAATCAGCCTTTGCTGATGTTAATACAAAGCTCAGTCTGATGTTAAAAAAAACAAGTCATTTGTAAGAATACAATATTATATTCATTTGTGAAGCAGCATCTTATTGTTAGTGGCAGTTATACACAATACAGACATATATCAAAAGCTGTCTTTAACATCACTAAGTGTTTGATCCTTAAAACGTCATGAACAAACCACATATTTGGCAGATCAGTGGATTTAATTATTCAACCTCATCAGATAAGCCGTCAGTGCTGTACCTGTAACAGTCCTTGTGTGTTCAGTGCACAAGACAGCTATCCCTGAAAGTTATAGAAAGTTTAAAAACTCTCTGCTCTTTGTAGGAAATTGGAATGTTACTGAATGTTTCACTGCTGATGGTCTATTTGCAGAGATGCACCAGCTGGCAGTAGAAGCGGAGGCAGAATATTATCCATTGTTCAGTATGGAATTGTTTGGATGGTATCGTTCTGCACCAAGGGCAGCAGAGTGGGGCAAAGACACAGTGGAAAAAATTGTATGGCAAAAACAAAAAGACAAGCCCCAGACGATGGTGTTTATGCAGCACTACAGCTGTCACCATCAACCTCTGCAGATGGCTCTTCATACCAGCCACAAAAGCTAAAGGCCTGCTTGCCTTCAGGGAAAGCAGGCAGTCAAAATTATTGGTCATTAAGGACTGAATTTGAGCCTGGGGAGTTATCCACTTTGAAATCTTTGGCCATAAACATAAACTAACCTAGCCTTAAAAACAACTACATACTTCTGTTTTTTGGGGGTCTGGAAGTAAACAAGAACAAATTCTGCAACTAAAAGCACCTCATGACTCCGAGAGAAGTTAGAATTAATTTAGAAAACTGGTAACTCACCTGTTAAAACAAATATTTAGGAAAGTAATCTGTCTACAGAAATATTGATGATCGCAACTGATTACAAAAAAAGCATAATTTAAAAATAGATTAAAACATTAGAAACAACATAAATGGCAAAACTATTATACAATATGTAAGGTGGATATACAAGAAATATTTAGTTTCTCTTAGATAGTGCAAAACAAAAAAGACAAAAAAAGAATAACACCAAAAAACATTTTTAGGTTGTCTGAGGTAGTGCTGTGCTTTTGGTGACTTGACTGCACATTTTCATTGCTGATCAAACAAAGTTTACAATGTTTCTGCCTAGTTGCTTGTAGACTTTTCCCTTAGTTTTAATATCACGGTTTAGGAGAAATATTTGAAATATCTGAAACTTTTAATAGTGCTGCAGACTGGCAGGACTGATAACGTTAGCTGTCTAGCTCCACATTCACATTATCATTTTATTATTAGCCATGGCTGCTAGCTGTTACTTTAATGATAACTTAACAGACAGATAATAGTAATAGTAGCTAATTGATTAAGGTACTTGTGGCTGCTCCCGTATTCCCTCAGGGACTGCTGCAGTAGATGCGTCTGCATGTTCGATTTGGCAAAGATTTTATCCCAGATGCACTTACGGCTGTGTGTCTGCCTGTAGCTGAAGTTTAGCCTTAACTAGAGGAGGCAAAGATGACACTGTTGGTATCGGTACTGTTGAAATCAGTATCTTATCTTATAATAATTTTTTTTTAGTATGGATTAATATTATGAGTTATTTCTGACAAACATATAATATACTGTATATCCTTGGTTGTACTTAATGTAATGTGGATCTGTTTCATGTCCTATCATGAAAAAAAACTGACAGAGTTGATATTCAAAGAATGTGTTAGATGAGGTTCATTCCTGAAAAAATAGGCCATCCAAAGAATAAATGTCAGCTCTGGTTTGTTCCTTGGCTTAGAAGTTTGACGCTTCTCTAAAGCTTTGTTTGAAGCTCTTATGAGAAATTTCATTATACTCAAGACAAGGCCTTGTTTTTGAGTCTTTGAGTCATCTTATTATAGTTAATATCTTTGAGTTTTGGTTCATAGTGGTTCTAATATTTGAACATTAGATTTTTGTGTTTGAATATTAGATTCCTGTTTTGATTTCTTTGGTTGTCTCACTTAGGATACTGCTGAGTCTTTGGTTTCTGTGTTTGTTTTATTTATTCTAGTCATGAGTTTTAGGTTGGTGTTACCATGTGTTTGGGGAATACAGCAGTTGAAGTAATCTCCCCATTGTTTCTGTTCGTGCCTTCCTTTGCCTTTGTCTTAGTATTTATCATAGGCGAGTTTGGACCCACTAGGAGACCTTGGCTCACCCTACCTCACCCAAAACCTTTGTTAATAATGACTCACACCCTTTTTCACACCTTGACTCATGTGATGAGGCACATGATCAATAGTGGGTCAAACGACCCTCTTAAGGGACAACTCCCACTAGGGCTTAAATACCTGGGACTTAGAACTACAGATAAGAGGTGAAAAGTCTTCAGGAAACTTAAAGAAGTCCAGCTGCTTTTCTTTAGATAACCTCTCCTTAGATAACCATCACCTGGATGACTGAGAACCCACGCAGACATAACTAAGCAGTGTGCTGTCCTGTTTTCGAATGCGGATCCCTTATTTGCTCTCATAATAATTATTATAAGATTATATTTTTTATTATTTTCTAGTTGAGTGAGGAGGATGGAGAGAGAGAGGACAAAGAGATTGTACAAGAACAGGAAGAATAAGGGAGCAGAAAGTGAAGTTAACTGGAAAAACAAAAGTCATTTTTCACAAAGTAGTTTTCATGTATTTCATGGAAGCCTTACCTACTTTCCAGTAGCACACTTAAAAAAATACCAGCGGACATTCTAAACAGAGCATATTGATATGAATGGTAACATTTTCCAGGATTCATACAACTCTAAACATGGCTCAAGAGGATGGCTGCCACTACATTGATGTGACGCTCTATACTCCACTTGTAAATCGGGGTAAATGCTGTTCTGTGCTGAGTTTGCATAATGAAAGGAGGGTGTCACGGTCCCCATGCCTCACCGGCTGATTTCGGGTTAGGCAACATGTGTTTGTTTTTGTTCTCTCTCTCTCCCTCTTTCCCTGGCCACAGCGGTGCTCACTGTGGGATCCGCCCCTGGCCCACCCACCTGTGCTCATCATCACACCTGGCGCTGGTTACTACAATCAGAAGGGCTTTTTAAGATGGCAGACCTACACTACTCGTTGCTGGAACGTTGAGTCACCCGCGTTAGTGCTTCAGCAATCTGCCTAAGTCTGTGAGTTTCCTTGTGATCTAGTGCTAATTGGATTTTCTGTGTGTGTGCGTAGATTCCCCCCGGACCCGTCCCTGTACCCCCGAGTGAGCGAGAGGAGCGACTGGAGGAAAGGAGTGGGATTGTTGGCTGAAAGAGCAGAGTGTGGTTTTGGACCCTTCCCCTTCCCCCCTGGAGCCCCGGACCCCTTCCCCGAGAACCTTGTATATATATATTCACCCAGTGACACCACTGTAAATAAACGCACTATCAGTTTCTGCAAAGGTCTCCTGGTCTGCGCCTGAGTCCGTTTACAAAACTGTGTCAGAGGGTTTGTATAAATTTAAAAACTTTAATATAAAACAACTCTATTACCCGTTTGCTTGTGTACAGGTCTATGGAGTGGCAGGGTGATTTTGCAGTGTCTGATGATTTGGTGGACTGCCTCTAAGTGATTATCAGACTGAAATAATGTGCATGTGTCTCATCTCATCTGTTTTGCTACAAATAGTTCTTTAACTTCTTAAATGACTGAACCTTTGCCTCAGGTTTGATAACTAAAGGCTCCACCCTAAAACCAGTGTATAATATTGAAATCTCAGATTATTCACTCTGAATTGTTCTTAGACACTGCAATAGACTATCCACTAACTCAGGTTTGCAAATGTCAAAAGGGTAAAGTCATGCATCCAATGCTTTGTAGTTAATATTAATGGAACAATATTAATTACAAGGCACTGCATGCATGGCATTATGATTGGGAGCTAAGCCCCCCTTAAAGTTTGAACCTAGAATCATCTCTGGTATTTATGTATGTGTCTTTATTTTCATTTTTTTATTTTATTTAAAAGTTTTAGTTTTCCTTTGCATCCTGTGCCTTTGTGTGTTTTCCAGTGAATGTTTTCCTTGCTCATACTTATTTCTCGAATTGATCTTTACATTGGACCACTGGACTGTTTACAATGGGCCTACAGATTCTGAATTCTGCTTTTGGGTCCTCCAACCTAGTTCACACCCTGGCACAGCTGTTATTTGAAAAACTAGGCAGATCACATAAAAACAGTATTGACAGATAAAAACAACATTAAATTTGAAAATTTAAGAATAGTTAACTCTTTGCCAGAATGTTGGTTTAGATTTCCAAATGGACTAAAACGGTCATGCAAATGATTAAAGACTAGATAAGAAAAGAGAGAAACAAACAAATGAACAACAAAAACGGTACCAATGCTATTGACTGGTTTTAGAAATAAAGCCAGGTCATGTATGGATATGCTCAGTCCAGAGGGGTACAGTATAAAGTGAGTTCAGCAAAGTCAGGAATACTCAGGATGTATGTCATTTGACAATTCTTGTAAACAGAATCAATCTGAGCTCCGTCTTTATAAGTCAGAAACTAAAAATAAAATTATAAAAATATGACAGGAAAATGAAACGCTGGCATTGAGAAGTAGATGATGTGTTTAGTGCTGCAGAAAAATGTTTATCTTGTGAATTCATGATCATTGCTCGTAGAGCAGAAAAAAAATGATCTCAACTTAATTATGTCTATTTTAGTGTTCATGCGATCTCTGTACTGCTGTTTATTCTTAATGTGACAGCTGCACCTTTGAGCTCTGAAACTTCAACTTAATACATTTAAACACTACAAGATATTTGATGCATTCTGTTCCGACACCCTCCCATCTAATAAATTAAACTTGGAAATAACTTTAGGTTGTGTCTACATCCAGATTTTATTGATTGATATCAATACTCTCAGTAATAAACAGTGTACAGTTGTAAAGGATCAATTTGCCAGTCTATTGTCTAGTAGCTTTAGTTCCAATTGTGTTTAAAAAAACATTAACGGAAACTTTACAACACAGCTTCATTAAATGGTAAGCAGGATGGATGTATAAAACATACATCTTCACCAGAGAATCAATTAAACTGCCTCACTGATGTCCTGAAATATAAAAGAAAGCAGCTTTAACTCATCAAACCTTGAAATTCTCCCTGCTGCTGCTGCCTGCTCTTGAGAATAGGATGAACCCAGAATCTCTGTTTCTTCCTTTTCTTCTTTAGACACATCAGGAAAGGCTCATCATTACTTGATGGCCTTAAGTTTGAATTCTGTTTTTATATTCATTTTTTTACTTGAACTCAGACAATTAAAATCTTATTAATTCAATAAAACAGAGTTCTCTTTTATTTCAAACATGGGAGTCAGGAGTAAGAGAAAGGAAATGCTTACTAATTCTTATTCCTATTTAACCCAGGATTTATATCTGTTCTTGATTATATGGCTTAATATGCATATACGCTACCTTTAAAAATATATACCTAATGCAGTCCTTTTTATATAAATATATGCATATATAAATTGTTCTAAAACAATTAATTATTAACTACACCAATACAAAAATAAAGCTTGTTTTATTACATACAACTATCCAGATTTATTGTACAGTACAACCATCATATCATCCTACAGGGTACAACCCAAATGTCCCCTGAGCGTCAAAATCTAGAGTTTAAATATTTAACAGCCTGTCTCATCCAAATACTGCTTTATAAGTGTTTCCTTATATCATTTTTTAAAAACTTTAAGTTACACAGTCAGCATTTTCCCAGCTTTCTTTTCTGGCTTCAGCTAGACTAAACTTTATTAATATAATAGGTCTTTTCCGGTCTTACTTGCCAAAACATTTAAAGCTCAGAATACTCTTAGTACTAATTTACTGATTTTCCTCTTACATACACTCATATTATTGCTTTATTTGCTGCTGATTTGCTGCTTTCAGCCTGTATTGTGTGTTTAACCTCTTCATATTTTTCCCACAGTACACTTTTATTTCTCTTTGTAAAATCAGCCGTTCTGCTGCCAGTGCACTTATCAATAATTGTGATTAGTCAGATGCCAGCGCCATTCCTTTAATGTGAATGTTGAGAGACCTTCGTGAGACCCTCGGGGAACTTAGTGAGTTGATAATCAGCTTAGTGTGACCGCTTATCTTGAGTGCCGATGTTAGGGTAAGTGAATCCAGATAACGGAAAGCTTCCCTGGGTATGCTGAACTCTGTTTGTAGTGCAGGGCCCAGGTTACGTGTGCAGCACAAGTTACCATGATGATTTAACCAGGTAAAAAGAGAACCACCTTTGCAATAAAGAAAACTTAAGATTGCTCCCTAATCAGTTAAACTTGCTTCTTGGTACACCCCTGTGGTGGAAGGGTTAATAGGAGCTGGGCTTCAGTCAAATAAAACTGGAAAACAAACATGTTTATTGGTCTGTGAAATGAAATCTCATAAAACTATTAAAGCATAATTTGACAAAACTACCTTGACATTATAAAATTATTTGTAATTACAGGCTATTGCAAATGTGAAAGAATGGCAACACTATACAACAATGTTTTTCTAGTGAATCCATTTTGATATTATTATTATTTTTCATTTCTGACCACATCCTTCCAAAAATCTCTTGTTTAGTTTTTACACTGACCAAAGTGATCCTAACCCTAACATCTTAACCTTAACACCCAACAATAGCCAAGGCTTGCAAAACTGTGCATTATTACATGTTTATTACAGCACTGATTAACAGGATATGAAAGCTACTGATAACAGAAAAGTAATGAATAGAAATACAAGCTTGTTCCCATTTGTAGTAGCACTGAAGCTATCTGTCATGGTCTGTCTATCTAGAGTATCGAGACAAGTAACTCAGGCAAACTTAAAAAGATCAGCGAGTTTTGTATGTACATGAACAATCCGGATGTATTTGCTCATTGTTTCTAGCTTTTATATAAAATGTGATCCCTTTATCCCTGAACTCAAACATGTGCTGATAGCAGCAATGGTGACCTGATGTGAATAAGGGAGTAGCTGAAAGCAGCTTTATTATCTTTTAATATTGCACAGGTTTAATTTTTTTATTTTTTTGTTATGTTTTATGCCACAGTTGAGGGTCCTTTCACACATCCGTTTGAAGGCTTTTCAATGCCATAATTTTCTGTGTTGAAATTTCAAGGCTACAGAGCCACTAGCCTGAATATCCACTTATGTTCTGAAATACTCTGGATACAGTTACGAAAATCATCGCAGTTCTTTCCTGTATGTTTGAGGTCCTAATGAGAAACCTTGAGAACTCCAAATGTCTTTATTTTCTTTTACAACTGTTTTGGATTCTGTGATTATTGCTCAATGATTATTGCTAGACAGCGATTAGTGCACTAATGTCTTTTCTTTGTGGCTACTCTCAGCTGAGACTATTTGTGTGCTCGCTGTCTTTTCCTGCAACCACTGCTATATCTTTTTTTGTCAGAAATATCATGACCTTGGTTAACTTTATAAAATGTTTGCAGTAGAAAAGAAGATATAAAAAAAGGAATTGTGTTATTCCATTGAGCCTGTGCAGCATCACATAGAAGTAAAGATTTTGTCATCACTAGCAATCAAGCTGGTGAAAACATTTTTTTTTTTTGCTGGCTTAACTGCATTTAAATTCTCTGGAGAAATGCCATTTTAGACTGCAAGGCTGAAACACTACATATTGCTCTGAGTTTTCCATCTTTGGGTGTGGATCAATATAGCTTATAATAGATCTGTTTGTGTATGTTTCATACCGCAGCACGTTCTCATCTCACTTCCAGCACAAATAGCTTTAACACGAACTCAGGTATTGTTTACTGGGAGAAAACAATGATTAGAAATATCTATAATTTATCTATAATCTATAATTTCTTAATATGCTTAGCAAATAGCCAAGTTGGCAATTCATTTCATGTCTTTAATCTTGTATTGAGTGGAAATTGCGGGTAAAAAAAATTGCAGTTAATTTTAAACACCCTTATATTGAAAGTCCTCCAATTGACTCCTTAAAGTTTTAACATGTCCTGCCAATACGAAAACAGGTAGGCAGGGTACTTTCCTTTTTAAAAGTGGGTGAGGAAACTCACTGCACCATAACCAGAGAGAACTTGTTATGCTGGCAGAAAAGAACAAAAGAACAAAATGTTCAAGGTTCAAGGTTCTTTATTTGTCACATGCATAGTTATACAAGTATAACACACAGTGAAATGTAGCCTGACACGCTCCTCGACATGTGCAAAAAAATTGGTAGTATATACATTGGGTGAATGTGCAGTAGTAGCAGCAAGCAGGTGAACTCTGTACATTAATATGAATAGACATCTGACTATTTTACAGGATAGACAATATAAACATATTTAAAATTAAAGGAATTGAAATGTACATTGTGCTTTGGTTTAGTGTCTGGAAGAGTCCTGACTCAGTCAATTATAGATGATGTGAGAGGGTGGGTGTGTGTGTTTAGGGCACGGATGGCTTGGGGATAGAAGCTCCTCTTGAGTCTCTCTGTCCTTGCCCGGAAGATGCGGAACCTTCTACCAGATTGCAGAAGTTGGAACAGTTTGTTGCCAGGATGGGACGGGTCCTTCAGTATCTGCGCTGTGCTAGTCCGGCATCTCCTGGTGGAGCGGAGTGGTCAGGAAGGCGTCTGGACGTGGCCGCGCCATCTTGTGAGTTGCTTTAGGGGTTTAGGTTTAGGGAAGGCTGATTTTGTTTGGCTTATCTTAAGCTGGGTCTTCTTTTAAGGTTTTTTTTTTTTTTAATTAACTTATAATATGTAGTTAGGTTTAAATTGTATAGTCAGTGAAAAGGAACTTAATCATAAAAAGAATCATAATTAGTTAACCAACCCATGGGCTACCTTAAATCTGAAAGTTTTGTTTCAGGATTCCTGCTGCCAATCAACAGTCAACGGATAACAACCTATACGAAACGAGCTTGTCATTTTGTTGCCTTGAAGTGAGAATTGATCGGAGTACTTTTTAAACACACACACACACACACACACACACACACACACACACACACACACACACACACACACACATATAATATTATATATATATATATAAACACCTTCGCCCCAAAATGAATGGACTTCAGCTAGGAATTTCATAGATCAAGCAACATGTATTGAAAAACTATTTTTAGCCACATTCAGTGTTGAAGCATTCAGCATTTTATTGAATGCGACCTGGACTGGTTTAAACTGAACTGCATAAATACGTGATGACCTTGTTTAGTCCTGCCTCATCCCATGCTGTAAAGCATGGGCCGAGAAACAGTTTCGTTCTCTAACCATAACAAAGATCCCCAGAGGACACGATTAAAAAAATGGGTGACAACAAAAGAAGTGGAAAGGATAAATGTTAGATCAAAGGACACTGAATGCATGCATTATGGAAAACGCCCTTGGGGAGTTTTAAGAAACCTTACATACTCATGTAATCATGTTACACACAGGAAAGACTATGCATGCATTGACGCACACACACACACACACAGACACACACATGGAAAGACATGCATTCCCTAGGTCCTTCTTCTAACCATAACATCTAAAACTAGATGCTTCGCCAAAATTCTGAATCAAACTAAGTGTTTTCACTCCTGAAGTGTCAGACGTAAATTTGTCCTCTCATAGCTAAAAATATGATACACACACATACACAACAGTCAGCAGCATCTCATGAGCCGTAATTGCCAGAGCATATTGACCTTGTTGAGTGCGCCTGTGTGTATGCATGCATTTAGAGCTCAATACAGGTTTTTAGGCAGGGTTAGACACCAGCCTGCAGGTCCCTGAAAAATTCGCATTTAGCTGCGTAAGCATCTTTTTATTTCTACCACATTAAAATTATATGCGATGATGGATAGACCTTTTAATAGATGGAGCCCTTAGGCTCTTCCACTGTGTGTGTGCGTGTCTGTGTATGTGAGAACTTAAGTGTGCGTGCTAGCCTGATTGCTGGTATGGGGGGTGGGAGACTGAGATGGTGCTAAGAGGGGGGTCAATGTGAAAGTGGGCCTCATGTAATTTAAGTGCGAAGCAGAAGCCTAATGAATGATGAACTTCAGAAAGAGAGAGAAAAATCTGAAATATGTAGTACTGACCTAAAATGAAAAGAGCTTAGAAAACACCCTCTTGCTCTTGCTGCATCCTTTGCAAGCTGTATACTAATGACTACTTTTTGAACGGTAAAGTATGTGCAGGTATAAACTGACACTTTTTACACTGTGCCCCTATTATACACAGCAGGCACAGCTACCTACTCTCACACACACTGTTTTCCAAAACCCACATGCCTTTGGATGTAGAGTGCTGAGAGGAGAAATGCCAGCGGCAAGAGTTGTCCTAATAACACCCTAAAATTGAGAGAAAGGGGAGTGAAGCAAAAAGAGGAGAAGAAAAAAGTGCAAAGTGCTGAATATGTATTTTAAACAGAATGTGGTTAGTTGGGGAATGATAAACGCAACATGCATGGACATCACTGGACACACATGCCTGTACACAAATATGCACAGGCAGACATGCTGATACACCCAGAGATTCACATGCACACCCATACAATATCAGGCTAAAGGAATTGATGCCTGTTTTGATCTGGGCTGCTAGCAGTCTTTGTTCAAAGCTCTGGGATATTCAAAGACAGAAAATAGGCTGATCTCTCAGCCTGAGCAAACACACACATTCAAATATACCACACTTATACACAATTACAAGAACACACACTACAACATTTGCATGCGCACAGTGTGAGATCCACATACCTCCATGTTCAAATCCTATAACGCAGAAAAACACATGGTTCAAAGCACCCATAATAGGCTTCTATTTAATGTGTTTACAAAGTAGAGAAAAAGTAAAAATATTCAGCGAACAATTCACTTATAGCAAAAACAAGTCACGTCGAACTGCTTCACTAGATGAGTAACATGCATGGAGGCTATTTTTCTGTATGGAAGATGCTGATGAATATTCTAACAATCACAACAAGAAGAACCGCGGATTGCTTGGCTCTGTGTTCTGTGTCAACACAGTTTGCAATCTGTGTTATCCTTCATCTATTTCTCATCTTGCATCCAAGGAGCTAATTAGTGAGTAATGGTAGCGATTCTTCTCGGTTATTGTGTACATAGTTCTGACTTATACCAAGTCTGCACTTCTTTCCTACTTGGAAATTTCTCACATTAGGTGGACCCAGTGAACCACAGTATTTGGGACAATGACTGATTTTGTTTATGTGCTTCAAATGGGTGAATCGATACATTCACAGGCATGGTGATGCGGCGTGCTTAATCTTAAGTCAATTGGTGGAAATAATTCACCAACTGAAAATAGATTTTTAACTTATCGTCCACTTAGAATTTGTCCAAACTGAAAGTGTTTTTTTTTTCACAAAAAGATAGAGGATTAAATTATTTGATACATTTCAGCATACTTCTAAGCAAACACTAAAGGCAGTCAGCATGAAAACAACTATAAAACACACAGTCTTAATGTGTAAACTCTGCAGTCCCAAGAGAGCCATTTATAACATGTTTTTTTGCTGATTATTGCTAGATTTTGCATTAGATGTCCTCAGTGTGTCACCAGGAAGGACAATATTTCCTGTTTGTCAGTCCAACACTTACATTACATTGCGAAAGGAAAGTTGGTACTTTCAATCTTTCAAAATGATGCATTTGAATGATTTTAGAGACCGACTTACAATGAGCAATTCTTAATTTTATGGCATTATGCCTCAGAAACGAAACATTGGAAAAATTAATGTATGGAGCTGTACTTTGGTTTCCGATAAAACTTTCTAAAAATGCATTCAGTCAACTCTGATTTCTTTTTTAATTTAACACATTTTTATTTATTTTTAAACATCACGTCTGCCTCTTCTCTGTGAAACTGAACTTTTTACTTCACATTTACTTCCCAGGGGGGCTGTTTGGAGCGGAAATAAAAATATTTGATTTCGGACATGGTTGGACAGCATGTAATAAGCTAGTTCTGTGATATTATGAAATATGCAAAATATTATCATTATATTACGCCAGAAGTTGGCATGGTCCGTACCCCCTAAGTGGGAAGAGTGAAAACCGTTAGCACTCGCTGTCATGCATTCAAATTAAAATAAAACACTGACAGAATGGCTAGATTGCTATGAAACCTTACCAGTATGATGTATAAGATACCTACAGACAAAAGAGAAAGCGGATATTTTAACTAACCACATGGTTTTCAGAACAGAGTAAAATATTGAACAAACGGAAGATTTCCCTGGTGTGAGTGTTCAACTGTACAACAATTGCTGCAGACCACTGACTGTTTAGTGTTAAAGATAATTCATATGTCTTGCTTTTCCTCCTGATGTTGCAGCTCTACTGTTGAGAAAGGAGGTGGTGAGGCCAAATGCGATTTTTTTTTTTGGGGGGGGTGTCAGTGTGCACCCTCTAAAAAGACCAGTTGACAGCTATTCTACTGAGGCTTCAGTTCTCGACTGCCTCAAGCTCTAAGAAGTTTGACAAAGAATATTGTGTGTTGATAAATCCGAGCTTTAAGCTGTAAAGTTGTCCTTGAGAGATCTGTAATTAGGTAATATTGTCATGGTGTTTTAGGCTCTCTTTTGCTTTGTATTTTTGGGTATGCTTTTATTTTGGTTCTGTATTTGGTGTTTTTGGTGTTCAGCTCTCTGTTATTTCTCATTGTCTAAGTTTTTGAGATGAGATTTATGTTTAAGTTCCATAGACTTGCGTTTATGGTGTCATTTTGTCCTTGTGCTTGTGAATTTATTGTCATCTGTACCTTTAGTTATAGCTTGCTTTAGCTGACAATAGGTTTATTATATCCCTTTTTTAATCCTTTTCTATTCATCCAGTCTTGTTTCACTGTCTGTCTCTCTGTCTTTCTGTGTCAATCCGTCATTGTTTCTGTGTTATTGTTGTTCTGTGTGTCTTGTGGTCAGTTTAATTTCCCCTCAAGTCATTTCACACTTATATATATGATTCATCCATCAATCCATCCATCTTTTATCTTTTTCATCCATCTTTTTGCTACTTTTTGATAAAAGTCTGTTATTTGCTTTCCTGAGCGTTGAGTGTGGTATGTACTTGAAAAATGATAGTGTTCACCCTGGGCAAACTGACAGTTTTAAACTGGAAATTCTTACTATTCCTTATCCTTGGGAGCAGCAAAAAGGTGCGGCAACTGATAAGCTGATAAAAGCAAAGCCAGATATGACAATGCAAAGCTGAGCCTGACACTCTGATAGGAGGCTCATCAAAACAGGTCAGTTTGCGTGCTGCTCTGTAAACACATTTTATTTAGGCGATAACATGGTCTTGCTTTCAACATCATTAAGCTAAATATCAGCCCCCGCTCGTCCTACGGTTCTGAGATCACCAATCTTTCTTTTCACATCAATCAAATACATTTTTCATTCTTGCTTTTTTTAGTTTTGTTTTCATCTTTGTCATGGAAAAGCAGATTTTGCATCTACTGACCTTTTGTGAGGAAAGACATTAAATGTGGGCTGCTGTTTATGTTGCAGATGTAGACAATCAGGAAGGGTGTGTTATATAGTTTCTGGCACAATAAAATATGAACTTGCTGTCATGCTTCAAAACCATTCATACGTTTTTTATTTGTTAGCAAATGTTAGCATTCATATTCAGCTTTAAAATCTGGTGCATAACTGCTCTTCCAGTCTACGCTATACTGGAATCTAACTATGTATTTTTTAAAACATGCATTTAATATTTAAACAAGGAGGAGGTATCTTTGTATGAAGTGCAACTGAGACAGTTAAAGAGAGTAGAGAGCACAGAGTCAGCTTAAACTTTGTTTCCATAGTCTCTAGCTTCCCCCTTTTAAAGCACTGTGCTGTCCAAAGCATTGCTTGTAGCGAAAAACAAACCCTGTTTTGGCTCTATTATCAGCAGCCCATTATTTATAAGCCACTGTCTTTTTTTATTCTTCTGGCTTTCTTGCTGCTGTTAAATATTTTCCCATAATTTTCCTTAAATAAGTAACTGTGAGAGCAATAATCTGCATTTTGGCCAGTAGGTATAAATTAAAAATAGTTATTAGTTAAAATATTGCACACACTTAGTTGTGTTACTTCAGCAGGTCCTGCAGTCTCATATGCACAAAACTAGCACTGTAGTTGTTAAATATCACCTCAGATGGAACCTTAGAAGCGAAGCAAAGGACTGGCAGCATAGAGCTACATTTAAAATAGATTTTCTGTATTTTGTCTTAGGTTTAGGGATCTTTAGAGTCTTTTCTGTCATGCAAGATCACTAACTGATCTGTCGCAGGGCTCTGGGATTCACCTGAAGGAAGAAATGTGCAAGTGCATCGGAAAAGATGGGTTATAGCAAATTATGATTTAATTAACTTTGCATGTTTACTGCAATCTGTGTGCATTTAATTAAAATTAAATTATTCACAGCATTATGTCTTAAAGCCATCCAACTTTTAGGTCTTAAAACTTTTCGCACAGCATACTATGGTTTCATTTTTTCACCAGCTATGTTTTACTTGAAAATCTTTGGGTGATGTCTGAGCCTATTACTAAATAATGACCAAGGTTTATAGTGAAACAGATGATTAGATGATAGAATTGCTGTTTATATATCCCACATAACGTGCTGGCTGTAATGTATATCATTCACTTTGCACAAACATCCCATGGTAAATGGGACATTTAACATTTAAAAGGTATACTGGGCCTGCTGCCTTGAGTCTTTTCCAATATTTCATTGGCTCATCATCTGGCAACACCAATTTACTTTGTGTGCACGGCGCCTGCAGGAACACTTAAATTATGTTTGTATTTCAATTTATAAGGAGGAAGCATAGAATCGGCGTAGTACAGAGTAAATGTATAAATGTACAAGTGTGGTATGCATAGATGTGTGCGGAGTGCGGTCTTGTTGGTGTGTGTCTGTGACAGGGGAAACTAAGATGAGAGGCAGAGGTGAAGCATGTTTTTTTTATGGCTGAGGATCTCTGTCTTTTGGGGAATTCCCTCAGCAGTACCCCCGCTAAAGCCCTGAGGCCACATTATTCACACGCATGCACACGCATGCGCGCACTCCCAACCACATCTTTAACAAATCCTCATGTAGACACTTGGATGCATAAATCTAAACATACAGAATGCAACCCAGGCACCAAAACTAAATCTTTTTTGCTACGGTTGGTGCAATACAGTTTGTGCTCAGTTGGTGCTCATAAAAGGACATAAAAAAGGATCAAAACCAAAACTAAAACTGTTCTTCACAACTGATGTACCTAAAGGGTTCAAAATGCTATTTCAAGCTGTTTTACTTAACTTGGACTTTCTGCGATGAATGAAATGTTTCCCAAGTATGTCTGCTCACATGCAATCTTTCTTTTTTTCTTTGGTAATACTGCATTTGTCTATAAACAATAAGGGCCATAGGTTTTTGGACAGTGACATATTTCAACATATGTTCCATAAAAACAAATGCATTGGATCCATAGTATAGTGGACTAAATATTTGACTAACATCAGAGATCCCTAGTTTGAGATTCTGTCATTCTTTTATGTTGTGCCAGGATGAGTATCTGGTGTAAGAATGTTTCTAATCAAATATGTGGAGCTGGTAAACAACCAATATGTCATTGACGTGCAGACGTGCAGATTTGGTATCTCTTCATTGTAACTCTCAATATGAAGTCCAAAGAGACATTTATGCTAAAGAAGGAGGTCAATGTAAGCTAATAAAAAAAAAAGTAAACATATTGGATAATAAGCAATGTGGTACATTCTTAACACAAAGGAATGCATTCACCAACAGCCACACCAAAAGACCTGAAAGACCACAGAAGATAGCTAAAGTGTATGATAAGATAATTACCATTGTTAAGAGATCCCCTTTCAAAATCAAAGTTAAGAACACTTAACTTAGTTAGAATATGTAGTGGGATCAGTTAAAGGATAAGCTTAAGACTGATATGAACACTCAATCTTACAAAGTGAAAACCACAAATGATACCAGGAACAGAAAGGCCTGATTAGACTATGCTTGAAAACATCTAAAAGAAATCCTACTCAGTCCTGGAAAATATCCTATGGACAGATGAAACCAAGATAAACTTGTACAAGAATGATGAGAAGAGAAAAGTATGGAGAAGGATGGAAACAGCTCATGATCTGTAGCATCTCACATAATCTGTCAAATATATGGTGGAGGCAGTGTTATGGCATTGGCATATAATAGCTCCCAGTGGATGATGTGTCTGCTGATAGAAGTAGCAGGATGAATTCTGAAGTGTACATGGCTATACTCTCTGCTCAGAGTCAGGGAATGCTGCAAAAGTAACTGGACTGCACTTTAGATTGTTATTGGATAGCAAGTGGACTTCAGGTGGTCATTGACTGTAAAGGACCATTCAATCCTTATATTTAAAATTATGTTAATTTGTCCATTTACTTATGAGCCTTTAAACGCAATATACTATAAAAATGACTCCATGTCAAAACAGTTAATCTAATACTTCTTGTCAAACCCCTTGAATTAAAGCTGAAAATCTTCACTTCAGGGTGTTGATTGTTTGCTGATTTGAAATCCACTGTAGTGATATACATACCACATTACAAAATTACGGAAAGAAAGACCTGTTGTTTCGAAGACATCTAACTGCACTACTACATAAACTCAGTTTCTGTCATGCAAGTTTTGCATTCCTTTCCAGCTTTACGATAGCATCTGAAAATATTGGCCCATTCTTCCATTAAAATTGCAAGTTTAGCACTCTGTTATATGCTTTTGCTTTTTTTTTTTTTAAACACTATGTCTGTGTGTAAAGGGCGATAGCAGCTTTCTTACTCTCAAATGACCAAAAGTTCGATTCCTGCTCAAGTAGACCCTTTACTGCACAACATTCCCTGCTGTTTTTCTCCGCATGCCCTACATGTTGCAACAAAAGGCTGCAGGCACACTTGGTTTTGGCGAGAGATCAACTGTGGGACTGACTCTGGTGCTTAACAATTGAGGTTATGACATTGATGCACTCCACTGATGGAAAGCAACAGGAGAAAAGACACAGAATAAGACATAATGAGCTGATTGATTATCCTGTAGATTGGAATGAATGGGAGGACCAGAGGTAGGTACTTATTGTGTGTGTGTGTGTGTGTGTGTGTGTATGTGTGTGTGTGTGGGTGTGTCTGGAGAAGAGGAGCGGGTGCTGATAGATAAATGACATGATATGTGACACTTTAAAATATACAATTTTGACCCCTAACTCCCTAGGCCCATCTCTGTCTGACAGAGTGACGCACAGTCATTCACACAGACACACACACCCACACACACAATGCATGCACACAAGGCATGCATTGTAAATCAGGTTTGATCTGTCAGAGGAGCGTGTCTTAGCTGTCAGTTGGCAGTGTTTTGAGTGTCAGGAGATGAGCAAATGTATGTGTCTTTGTGCATGCTGGTTGTGTGTTAAGGTTGTGTGTGGCTTGCGTGCATGTTTGACTCCAGTTGCTTAACAGGCATCAATCACTACTGTGTCTCACTAAGCTCCATCAGTGAGATCCTAGCTGATGTCATTTACAGACTCATTGTCTCGTGTGGGATGTGCAGCGGTGGTGCTTTCTCGCTGTGTACTGTATGTGTCCAATTAGCAGTTTTTATACATATAAATTAAAATATCTCAAGATGTGGGTGAATTTTGTGCTAATAAAGTTGCCTTAATTGTTCTATAGTTATCTCGAAAGTTAGTAGCTTTCAGTGTTACACATATACACTAGAGAGCAGTCCATCAAGCTCCTCAAACTTGATGATGATTCAGCATCCAGTGAATGTGACTTGTCAGCAAATAGACAGAAGGTTGAATGACTGGTGTTTTTTGACAAGCTGCTTCAACATAGGAGAAACAGTAGAGTAACAGTGAACTTCAGTTTTCCCTTCTGGCTGGTCTGCTGGTCAATAATTGCATTGAAAAGTAAAAACTGACAGGCTATCACCATCATAAACATTTAAAAGGGATTATACAGTCAGATAAACGTAAATGCCAATATTCACACACAGTTATAAATGCAGCACTTAATGGTAAATAGATTTTTTTTTTTATATTTAATTGAAAAAGACTAACACATGGGTTATGAGTCAGACTGGCTCATGTTCAGGGGTGGCCTAAACTCATCCAAATTTGTACCTTCCCCAGTTAAAAATTGAGAGGAAAAAGAAATGCTAAAGTTATAAAAAAAAAATTGCAATTACTAATGCTCTTTATAACTCCTGGTGCCTATAGCCTCAAAGTAACACTTCTTTCTGTCCATTATGTTCAAAAGACACACAGAGCTTTGAAGAGAGGCAGAGCCCCGCATTGCAAAGAATGACCTCCGATGGCTAGCATTATGCGCACAGTCTCATTGCTTTTAAGTAACCACACACTCGAACACATAACCTGCTCCTACTTGTATGTTAAATGAAAATGGTAAGTTTATTATTAGTACAGTTTTTATGCATAAGGTTCTCTCAGAAAAAAACTGTAATCTCAAAAAGAGGAGGAGAAACCAGCGTCAGGCCTCAAACTGGCTCTCAATGTGAGGCACAGGTGACAAGAAAAAAACATGTGCTGCCTGTAAATATTGGCTACTTATTCAGATTTAATTGTGTCGGTTGTCATATCTCGTTTTCACTCTCTGTTACCTTTTCTCTTACTCAAGCTTGTTTCAGTCTTAATTTGTTATGATGTCTGTTGTTAAATGTGTACTGAAAGTGTACTGTACACATTTAACAACAGACACTGGATACTGGACCAATAAATAAACCTAATAATTTTGTTTTACCTGATTTCTCCCCATAATTTTCATTCTCTTTCAATGTCAGTGCGCAATATGCAATATAAACTATTCTTTTCACCTGGATATTATCAATAATTTGTCATGACACAAAGCACAAAATTGCTTTAGGCTTCAGTCACACAGGTGTAGAGACCTGTCAGCGACCATCTGTCACAACAGAAAAACATGTATTGGTTGTGGTTGTGAGAGTACTGAAGGTTGCTGGCAGTACCTGTCACTTAGCTAACTGCTCAAACCCCAGTCATACAGGCCTAGTAAGCAGTCAGTGACACCCTGGTAACCACTGGTTGCTAGGGAAAAGTGTGTATACTGCAAAAGGTTGGTGAGTGGTTGCTAGAGGTTTCTAGCAGTTGCTCATGTAGATTTGGTTGCAGACGGTTATGCTGTGAAAAAACACCTTGCGATTGCTTTGGTAGCTAGAAAGTTGCCATTCAAACTTCTCACGACGCAGTAGTGAAACTGAAAAGTGCGATGTATGAAGAACGGTCACTGTCAAAGTTGCCCTTTTTGAAATGTATTGATTGCAGTGGCAAGAGGGAACTTTTACTCTGAAGGCAAATGTCCTCTGTTTCTGTTGTGCTTTTTGAAGTGTTACTACAGTTTGGAGAGTAATGTTTGCAGATGAGTTGGCATCTCAAATGCAAACTGTGGGCAACTGTGGCACTCTGTTAGTTTTTGGTGCAGCATATTCTTTGCCACCAATATCACCTGGCAGCAGACAGGAACCTCCAGCAATCACTTACCAACTAGTTAGGGAATACACATTTTTCCCTAGTGACCCGAAGTTGCTAGGGGGTTGCTGAGCAGTTTCTAGACCTGTGTGACTGAGGCCTCAGTTGAGATTTGTATGTAACTTGTTTTATTAAGTGCAGGCTACTGAACAGTCTCCTGTGAGGATTGTTTGTTTATTTATTTATTTGTTTATTTATTTATCCATGTGGCACTAAAACCTAGATTGTTCTTTTTGGGGGGTTGGGGTGGTTCTAGTGCACTCTGTCATTATTTTGTGTGTTTTGCAGAAAGAATACTAAGACTCACTTGATTATATCACAGATTTTCTCTTATACATAAATAAACTTTCTTCCAATTTTCGCACACTTCAGACTGCATTTGACCCACCCATTTACAGTGGTGCTTGTGGCTATCATTGGTCACTTTAGCCTTTACTGGCTAATCAAATATTAACGTCTCACCAATTACCCAGCCTTGCTCGACTTAGCAAAGCTTCTTGGTTGGGATTATTTATTATTGCTGCCACTGTTGCTTCTCTCCCTTTGGGCAAATTACTTGGAACCGCTATTAAGTGCTGGCTGTAGACTGTTTGCTGGGGTGGTAGGCGGTATTCGTTTTCCTGCACTGCATGCCCCAGACACTTGACCCTTGTCAGTCACATAATACAGCTAGTAAATCATTAGGTGTACTCTTTCGAGTTCCCTTTTCTGGTTTCTCTTTTGTTCCAATCACCACTCATGCTGACTGCCCACTTCCTTTTCTGTTTATTCCAAGCAAGTTTCTTTCTACTGCTGAAAAAATACAATGAGTCATCCTCCTATATAATTATAGGAAATACATCTGATTTTTGAATTCTAATGTAAGCCTGCACACCATAAAGATGCATAGATGAATAGTTACAACACCCGAGTCAATTTTATTTCAGCCTTTAGCTTGCTGCCTCTTTAAATGTTCCTCGCTTCATCTTTTCTCTTCTCTTCGCTTGTGTCCTTCTAGCTTTTCTCTCTGTTAGCTCCACTTCCTTTTGTCCTTAAACCACCTATTTCCTTGTTTCCTCTCCACTGCCTCACATATTAATTTGAACTTACTCATCCTATCAGTCTGTGAATCTGTCAGTATTTTCTCTTTGTGTTAAACATTAATATCCCTTTTCCTTTTGGTCTTTTCATTTTTCATTTCTTGATCTCTTTTTCAGACACGAGAGCAAAAGCACAAGGTTTTGCTATCATTAAGTTTAGCCTGATAAAGAAGCATTCAGCACAGGTGCTTTCACACATGCACCCACACGTGTGCTTTTGATTTATGCCATCAATTATATCAATCACATATTAAACAGCAAGCGCTATCTTAGTGCTTAATTACCAATTAACAATGAACGATTAACTGACAATTTACAGCACAAAGCCCACAGATTGAAAGTGTGGGCAGAGGCAGTGAGCATAACACAAGGACACATGGAAATTAGAAAGGATTTATGCCTGTTGATCTCGGCATGTGTTTCTACAGTAGTTTCATTTGCTTGCGTGTGCATTTCTTATTTGTGTGCTCTACATTTGTGCATGTGTGCTTGACTGACTGTGAGCTTAATCAGTTGTATTCGGCGTGTAGCAGCAGTGTTACTCCCCACCTTCATGGAGATTTATCATTCCACCATTGTGAACGCTGTCACGTTTTATCTAAGCACGCCTGCTCCATTAATGGAGATGGGAGGGAGGACAGCTTTTCATGTCATTAAGAAAACATGATACGGCAGTGATTTAAGACTACATTGGAATTGTGTTTAAAGCATTTAAAAGCCAGCAATACAGAGCTACTACATAATAAAAAGATTGTATTACATCTTGTCTTTTAAAGGGAGGAGAAAACTGACAGCCCCCAGCTGGTTTAACAAACCAAAGGTAGCATTCTTAACATTCAGAGCTTCAGCTTAATTAACAAGCTTCAAGAATTTTGTCCTCTCCATAAAAACTCCATTCCTACTTTTTTGCTTATATGTGAAACGTTCATCTGACAACAAAGCATCATATCGTATAGTTGCCAGTGGGATATTCCACCGCTGCATGTTCAGGATATGTCTCTGGCAATATATGCCTGGGAAATGTTCAAAATGCAGCAGTTATGCAGCAAAACAAGAACAAAATGGGCGTAAGTGCCCCTCTGTGACGGTGGAATTTGTAAGAAGTAGTGTGTGTGTGTGTGTGTGTGTGTGTGTGCGGTATGGTAAACTTCACATCACTACAGTGGAGTTAGATTATTGGAATCACACACTAATTGGGTTGCCGTGTTAAAAGCACTTTGATGCTGGATGTGAGTTTATTTTGTGACTGGATGGAGCAGTGTAGCATTGTAATATTTCTGTGTGGCGCATATATTTACATATTCCTTCATGGATTTAGGATTGAGTTGAAATTGAGCCCAGGAGTTTCTGCCTCTGGTGAATTTAATTTGTTAGGACACTTTTTTTTTCTGGTGTAGAAGACTGAATTATCTTGTGTATATGTCTGCCCACTGGCACATGCACCCTTGGAGACATTCCTCAAAGCAACGGCTCATTTTCGGTCTTTAAATATGCTGAAAGTCAGACGACTGCACGCGACGCACACATATACACACGCACACACAGATACCTCTATCTATCTACAAACACGGCAGGTATGAGAATGGGTGTAGTGAGGAGCATCTTCCCCTCTCACTCTGCAGGAGATAACACCTCTCCTTTGGAGCATCTCAAGGACTCTAAAAACAGCGAGAAAGGGAGAGAAAGATTGTAACTCTCCTCCTAAAATGAGTCTGTTCTAGAACTTTCTGGCAATTGCACACTGAACTGTTTAGTTTATGCTCTTTTTTGGTCATTTTGAAATGCACTTGGATACACAGAAGGGTTTAGATAAGGTTCAAAGCAACGAGCAGCTGCGGTAACGACACACATTTGTTGTGTCATGCAGCGGCTTAAGACTTAACTTTAAATTCCATGCAGTAGCCCAGCTTGTGCAACACTGGTTCAGCATCAGCATCATACTCCTAATAAGGAACTCAGTGTTAATATAATGCACCCACACTGAGTTTTCTCCAAGGGGACACATTTTAATGACCTGGTTTTCTTTCAGTTAGCAGTGGCCATACCTGCAATACAGCATGTTACTTATTATTATGACTGGAAACAGCATGGGGGTATACAAGTGAGAAGACAGGATACTCAGTGATGGGCCAGTAGCAGCCCATATGTGGATTGAGAGTCTGAGGATTTAACCACTTGACTATCTTGGCACACCACCAAAGGTCTGGTTTTTATGGAAGGGATTGACCCTTCTCTTTTCCTCTCATGCAGCCTGCTCCTATCTCTCTCTCCCGCTGCCTTCATTGTCATCTTTCTCTCCAAGGTACTTTGCACAGACCGCTAAACTGTTAGAGCATGCAGAGCGTTCTCAATAGCAGAGACAAAGAGGAATCATCCATTTGAAGTTACAGAGAATTCTCCTGTGAGATCACCTTCACTTACTGTCCGAGTTCACAGATGGCTCGAAAGTGACATGTTACTAATATGTGTGTTATAATTGTTTCCTGCAGGGAATGTAGACATCAAAATGACTTTAATTACACATGCAAGCATTCTTTACTGGAACCTAATTTTATTAATTAAGTTAAAAGAAAGTTTTTTAAAAAGCCTTATCTTAACAAATGCATAAATAGCACCCCACATCAAATTCAGTGGTAATATCTCACTTCTGAGTATACAGCTTGTTTTTGATGACATCCAGTACTTTAACTTTAAAAGTGTTGTTTCATTAACTACCGGTTATAGATTTATATTTCAGCAGATAAAAACATAGACATAGTGCCTGTCTTAATGAACTCAAACCTCATAGTAGCCACACCCCAAGACAAAAAGAAACAAAATTTTAAATTATTTACGTGTTGTGTCAAGCTACATAATCTCAGGGAGATTAAAACCAAAATTGGGTTCAAAGCCTGCCTTCATATATCAGGTCGATTGAATTGATTTGTCCTCCTCTGTGACATGACTTTCAATTTTGTGAAATTTGCTTATTGACTGCAGATCTATAAGGATAAGACTTTCAAATTTTATGTGAATCAAATTTCCCTCTTCCATATTTCTGCCTTTGAAGTATTGCCATCAGTCATCTGATACTTTTCTGATTGCCTGCTCCTCACTCAGTCTCTGGCACTCACTCATACATGCATACTCAGTCAATACTCACACACTCCTATAGCACCTATCTGCATAGACACTCAGCAAAGACTCAATGAAAAGGAAATGATAAAATGAAACAAAAAGGTTTGAACACATGCACATGCTCATGCATGCCCACACACACTCATACACAGACACACATAACCCTGCATGGATTTAATTGCTTCTGTGTTTGTAATTACGGCTCTGCAGGAAGTAGAACAGAGCACCTGGGTGCCCTGCAGTGGAATACACTCTGAATGAACTCTCTGTGTTAAAACCTTTCTAATCTTGGAAATAAAGGTTGAACTACTCTTGCGCCTGGACAGTTTAAATCTAATTCAAATACAAGCTGATTGCATTTCAGATATTTATGCTTTCCAGAGTGGCCTATTTTCACATAACACACTAACCATTACTTATTATTGCTTTTGGGTAATACTGTATGTGATAATTTTGTATGCATATTTGCTTTTTCAAGCAGATTTATTCAAGAGCAGTTGGATTTTCTCTGCTGGTGTGTTTCAAGAAGAAAAACAGGTATTTCTTTTGTGTCCTACTTTTACTCATCTGGGGTGCCTGTATAGGAAAGCCCAAAACGGATGAGTTGATTTCTATGTATGTTTAGTGCTTTTCTAATGAGCTCAAAGTAAAGAAATATCTATTTTAGATAAAGTAAGATGTAACAAAAAAGACTTATTGAGTGAGAGCAAATGAAAGACAATGATTATATTAGCTTATACCTACATAATGTTTAAGACAAAATGTACTATTGGTTTTTGTTATACATCTACAGCCAGGTGAAAACAGGGCTCTGTGCAGTCAAAAACGGTCATGTGGTGTAGTAGGACTCAGGCGCAGAGCAGAGTTCAGGGGGGAACAACGTTTATTTACACAGTCACCAGGTGCAGCTATATATACAGTGAGGGGATAGCGGGGGTGCTGGGTCCGAAAGGGAAGTCCGGGAAAGGAATCACATACACGCTAGCTCCTCTTCTTTACAACGGTTCAAACAACAGGTTGTGCACAGGAGAAAATAAGGTTACACAGAGATCACAGCAAGTTCACAAAGCTTAAGGATACCAGGCTGAGGTTCACTGACGTGTCTAGCACAATCATCCAGCGGTGAGACTGTCTGCGTCCCGGCCTTAAGAGTCCAACCCATAATTAGAGCCTGACGAGATGCAGGTGTGTGTGCCAAGGGCGGGAGCCTGTAGTGAGCTCCGCCCTGGCGGGGCGGAGAGAGGAGAATGTACACAAAACACATGTGGCCTTGTGGAGCTGGCCGGGCAGACACGGGGACCATGACAGAAACATGCTTACTGTTTCTAAGATCATGGCTCAAGAGTTGGGAGTTCGCCTTGTAATCGGAAGGTTGCCGGTTCGAGCCCTGGCTTAGACAGTCTCGGCCGTTGTGTCCTTGGGCAAGACACTTCACCCCAGTGGCGTCGTTAGGTCTATTTTAGGGGTGCTTAAGCCTCCCTAAAATATTCTTAAGCCCCCCTAAATAATTTGGTGTTTATTTATTTTTTTTATTTATTTATTTGTTTTTTTTTACAGAACTTGCAGACAAATTCAATATAAAGATGCAGGAATATGAGTTTAAAGAAATAAATTCAAATTCAAATTCAAATTCAAATTCAAATTCAAATTTTATTTGTCACGTACACAGTCATACACAGTACGATATGCAGTGAAATGCTTGGACAACTGCTCGTGACCTAAAGAGAACAAAAAGGAAAAGGCTATGAATAAGATAGGAAATAAATATGAAAAATTAAAAAGGGTAAATTTAACTAAGAAGGAATAAAATATAAATTAAGGTTAAAAATGAAATAACTGTACAACACAAATTAGAATGAAGGGTAAATTTAACTGGGAAGAATAAGATAAAGATAAATATATAAATTAAAGTTGAAAATAAAATAACTGTACAACAAAATACAAAATACACAATATAGAACTATATAAGAATGTATGAAGAAATATAAATGTAAATAAATATATACACAATAACAGCAGCTGTACAAGTATTAACCGGAAATGAAGAATATAGTGACCAGTGTTGTGCAAAACCAAAGTCCAGAAAGTCCAGTGTGTGTGTAAGAACTGTATGTGTGGGTCAGTACTGTGTGGTGGTGTGATTGAGAGACCGTATCGCCTGCGGGAAGAAGCTCCTCCTCAGTCTCTCTGTGTTGGACTTCAGGGAGCGGAATCGCTTTCCTGACCTCAGCAGAGAGAACAGTCTGTTGTTGGGATGGCTGAGGTCCTTCACGATCTTCCTGGCCTTGGTCCAGCACCGCCTGCTGTAGATTGAGTGCAGGTCAGGGAGCTCGGAGCGGATGGTGCGCTCAGCTGACCGCACAACCCTCTGTAGAGCTCGTCTGTCCTGCATGGTGCTGTTCCCGAACCAGGTTAAGATGTTTCCCGCCAGGATGCTCTCTATGGTGCACGAGTAAAAGTTCCTGAGCACCTTGGAGGGCAGTTGGAAGTCTCTCAAGCGTCTGAGGTGGTAGAGACGCTGTCGGGCCTTTTTCACCACGGTGTTGATGTGACAGGACCATGACAGGTCCTGCGTGATGTGAACTCCGAGGTATTTGAAGCTGTCCACTCTCTCCACTGGGCACTCGTTGATGACGGGGGTCTGGTAGTTCCTCTCCTGCTTAGTGCTGAAGTCCACTATCAGCTCCTTTGTCTTACTGACGTTTAGAAGGAGGTTGTTCCTCTGGCACCAGTTCTCCAGATTCCTAATCTCCTTCAGGTAGGCCGTCTCGTTGTTATCAGAGATCAGGCCCACCACGACGGTGTCGTCAGCAAACTTGATGATGGTGGTGGAGCTGGTAGTGGCCACACAGTCATATGTGTACAAAGAGTACAGCAGGGGGCTCAGAACACACCCCTGGGGGGCTCCAGTGCTGAGAGTGGTGGAGGCTGAGACGTGTCCGCCCATCCTTACTGCCTGTGGTCTGCCAGTTAGGAAGTTGGAGATCCACTGACACATAGATGAGCTGAGTCCCAGATGCTCCAGCTTGGTGGTGAGTGTGGAGGGAATTATGGTGTTAAATGCAGAGCTGTAGTCTATGAAGAGCATTTTAACATAATTCCCCCTTCTAGTGTCCAAGTGAGTGAGTGATGTGTGGAGGAGATGAGAGATGGCATCGTCTGTGGAACGATTTGGACGGTAAGCAAACTGTAGTGGGTCCAGTGTGTCTGGTAGTGAAGAAATGATGAAGTCTCTGACCAGGCGTTCAAAGCACTTCATAATAATATAAACCTGTCGCTATTCACATAAATATGATCATAACACGGTTGGTCCCTTTCACTTTACACTGTTGAGGTAGCGTCAGTGCTTCGTTATCCAATCCGTTCCAGTTGTTCACAGTGGACATCCACATTACTGAAAATCCAGTCCTCGTTTCACTGCTACTTTACACTCCGCTCGTATACACCTGCAGAAACACTAGCGTACATGCGGCAAACAGCAAGAAATCATGGATACATGGATATATAAGTTTTTCAAGAAAGTAAGTCTTCATCACTGGCTGGTAGTAACAATTAGTTAGCTCCAGCTAACAGCAGAGAGTCCCATGTAAATAATGAACCAGGTGCTCCCCATTTTGATAAATAAAAACCTGGCTAGCGCACTAAGTTAAACTGGTAGCATAATGTTAATTTTTGTCACTTGTTTTAGCTCTGAAAAATCGAGCTGAGCTCATTCAGGTATGGTTATCATCAGTGGAAATAATATCAATCACTCCTCCATCCCCATTAACCTGTAGGAGTCAGGGCAGAGAATCACAAAGAGGGAGAGGGGAGAGACCTCTATTGGAGAGGTGAGTCAAAGATTTGACAGGATGGAGTCATTTGTGTGGCAGACAGTCTGATTAGAATGTTATGGAACTCAATATGGATATGAAATATGAAACATTTCAGTCACGGTACAACATATAAGACCTGTTTAACTTGAGCTTTTATTTAGGAGAGTCAAGGTTAGAAAGTAGAGAGATCAAAGATATATATATATAGCATGAGATGGCACAAACACGTAAGGGCAGTGTTCTTACATGGAAAAGCTACCAGTGAACTAGCAAACAGGGAAACGTTGCACAGATGATAAATGTGAGTGAGATAGTTGAAAGAAGAGAGTATCTCAGACGAATTGTTGCAGTCACCTCTATGTTAGGGAGACAGGGACTCCCTTTTCGTGGCCATGATGAAGGTGAAGACAGCCCAAACACAGGGAATTTTCTTGCGTGCATGGAGCTTTTGAAGGAGTTTGATCCTTTTCTTCAAAAACATAATCCCCCATCAAATGCACAGTATATCTCGCCAACATCCCAGAATGACATGATTGACTGTTGTGCCCAGGAAGTTACTAGTGTCATTTTATCTGAAATGACAAAGTCTAAAGTCTATTCCATCATGGCAGATGAGGCAAGGGATGAAAAGAAAGAGCAGTTAGCTGTTTGTGTCAGGTACGTGTCAGAGTGGGCAGTGAAGGAGCGTTTCCTTGCACTAGCAGAGATAAAATCATTTGATGCCCAGTCCATTGCAAATGAGATTCAGCAGCAGATCCAAAACTATGGTCTTGCAGAACTTAAATGTGTAGCACAAACATATGATGGTGCAGCCGTTATGAGTGGCTCCACTGGAGGTGTACAACCACATTTTAGAAGGCTCCATCCTGAGGCTATCTATGTGCATTGTTATGCTCATCAACTCAACCTGGTTTTGTGTAATACTTGCAAGGCTGTCCCAGAGGCTGTGGAGCTTTTCAGCTTGTTGGAGTGTGTGTATTCTTTCTTCAGCACCTCCCTAGTCAATCATCATAAGTTCATGGTGACCGGTTCCAAAAAGAGAGACCACATCACTCTGGTCCTCTGCTCTCTCCACTGGCTCCCAGTTGCTTTTATGATTGATTTTAAAATTTTACTGCTGGTTTTTAAGGTTCTCAACGGTACTGCACCTCCTTACCTGGCAGAGCTTCTTAGCATTTACCGCCCCAGGAGATCTTTGAGGTCAGCAGACCTGATGCTTTTAGATGTTCCCAGGTACAGATTAAAGACTAAGGGAGAGAGAGCTTTTGCTGTGGCTGCACCCAGACTGTGGAACAGTTTACCTCCTCATATCAGATTCTCCACAAGCCTAGGAACTTTTAAAACTGCTGTTAAAACTCACCTCTTCTCATTGGCTTTTAGCAAGGTTTAACTTACTGTTTTAACTTATTGTTTTTATCAGTGAGGTGTCTATGTACTTGTGTTTTATTGTATTTTATATTTGTATTTTATTGTACAGCACTTTGGTCAGCCTTGGTTGTTTTTAAATGTGCTTTATAAATAAACTTGACTTGACTTGACTTGACATGGAGACTCAGGCAAAGCTTGGATTGACAAAAACTGAGCTTGTGCAACTTTCAAACACTCGCTGGGCATGTAATTTGTGATCAATCAGTGCAGTTCTTGAGACATTGCCTGCCATTTTGGAGTGCCTATCTGCAATTGGATCCCCCATAGCTGTTGGTCTCAGAGCAAAGCTCTACAAGTTCTCAGTAGTCTATGCACTACTGATGTTTCAGTCGATTCTGTCTGTAACCGAAGGACTCCTGCAGAAAGAGAATTTAGACCTGGCAGAAGCTTTTATCTGCAAACAAGCTGTGTGTGACACACTTAAGGGCAAACACTCAGATGCATTTGCTACAGAGCTGTATGAGAAAACCAAGGCCCTGTGTAACACCCACAGTATCCCTGAACCAGGTGCCAAGACAAGGCACAAGCAGAGGAAAATGGAGGATTTTGTCCTGGAGGCAACTGTGGGTTCACGCACTGAATGTGTTGTCTGTGTACAACCTCCTTGATTCAGACATGTTTCCCTCTCTGAAGGCAACCATCCAAGTTGCCCTAACAGTGACTGTCAGCAGCTGCTCATGCGAAACGTCCTTTAGTGCACTGCGTCGGCTGCACTCCTGGCTGCGTCAAACAATGGGTCAGAAAAGACTTCACAGTCTTGCAGTCATGTCTATTGAAAAAGACACACTTCAGCGTCTGAGTCACAACAGAGTGATTGTTTAAAAACAGACGTCATTCTTTGATGCTTCCACCCACCAAGTAACTGGTGATTGCAGCCATAAAAATGATGGACTTTTTTATTTTCAGTTTTTTTCTTGTTATTGATGCAGCAAACACATTTCTTCTGTTTTCTTGTTGTACTGTATTATAAAACAGACAATTGGTATAGATCTATTGGTGGCCTAGGATGTTTAATCTGTCCAAAAAAGTAGGAAAACAATCTCTCAGTCTTGTTTTCTCTTCGTGAAATTTTGTGCTCATTCACTACGTTCGTTAATATCGTGTGCATCTCTTGGGGGCTAAGCCCCCCCTGTCCTTAAAACCTAGTGACGCCCCTGCTTCACCCGTTGCCTACTGGTGGAGAGGGCCCGGTCAGAGGGCCCAGTCAGAGGGCCCGGTGGTGCCAGTGTCCGGCAGCCTCGCCTCTGTCAGTGTGCCCCAGGGCAGCTGTGGCTACAATGTAGCTTGCCATCACCAGTGTGTGAATGGGTGGATGACTGAATGTGTAAAGCGCTTTGGGGTCCTTAGGGACTAGTAAAAAGCGCTATACAAATACAGGCCATTTTAGCCAGGTGCTGCTAATCAGATGTACTTGATTAACTGGATCTTCAAATGTGACTATTTCCAGCAAATTTACCCCCATGGTCAGATTGAACAATGCTGCGAGAAGGACATCAATTCAACGGTTAAAGTTCATGACAGTGAAAACAGACTAAACAAGCATGGAGAAAGCCTCTTCTTGCTAAAAAGAAAATTGTAACATGGGTTAGCAAAAAGACTTCTAGAACAATGCCCTGTGGACAAACAAAACCAAAGTGCAAATGTCTGGTGACAATTAAACACAGCATGTCAGCACAAACATCTCATACCAAGTATCAAGCAGAGTGCTGAAGGACGATGATTAGGGCTTGTTTTTAACCACAGGACCTAGGCAACTTATAGTCATTGAGACTACAAAATACAAACTCTTGTGAGTTCACTTCCTCTTACTGTGTAGCCATCCATCCAAAAGCTAGAGCTTGGCCAGAACTGGGCCGTGCAACATGACAATGAGACCAAGCGACAATGAGACCAAGCACAGCACCTATTACAGAGACTCCAAAGCTCAGCTTGACTGAAATGTTGAGGTAGGACCTACGCCTGAGAATTGGCAGAGAGCTGTGCATAAATGAATGTCACTAAACCTCAACTGAAACAATGTTGTGAAGAAGAGTGGGAGACTGATAAAGTCCCATAGAAAACAACTACTTCAGGCTTCAGCTGCTAAAAGGGTTCTGCAAGCAACTTCATTATGGGGTTTACTTGGTTTTTAAGGCAAAGACTGTCATTTTTTTCCTTTTTTTAAATGACTGTACATGTAGACATGTAGTCTTTGGAGTTGGCAAATTTTTCATTATACATTCGATTTAAGAAACATCACACAACTCATATCATGTGAAGTTATGTGAGTTATATCAGTTCTATTCATGTTTCTTTTTTTCTTTTTTATGGTCCATTTATAATGAACTGGTAGTAATGTTTACATTTTGTAATAAATCAGAAACAGTGAGTGTCACTTTTTCTAACAGTTTGTATAATCGAATGCTGCTATTAAAGCCATAATTATGTTTTTTTTAATCTAGTGAATAATTACAGGGTTTAGTTGTGTATGTTTGTTTAGCAAAGAACCATGGTGGCTATTATTTCACTGTAATAACAGGATAGATATGGAATTTATCTCACACTTGTTCATCACCCTCACAGACCTTTGAAAGTCCTCAGAGTGAAGCCTCACCACTTGAAAGGCTACTTGGACTCTTGCTAAACTGAATACAGAAACCCAGCTCACTTGTTTGTGGATTGGAGTCTGGCACAACAGGTGTGTGCTTGTAAGTGAGTTTTTGATATTTATCAAATTCCCAAGAGATGGAGGTAGGAGGGAAAGAGAGGGAGAACCAGAAACCAGAAAGCCCGGAGAAGTGAAACAGCACAGCCCACATTTGGCAATGGTAAACGGGCTGGTACTTATATAACTCTTTTTTTAGTCTAAGTGAGCTTTTTTACTACAAACCCCATTCATCCAATTGCGCGCACACACACACACACACACACACACACACACACACACACACACACACACACACACACACACACACACACTTATATAATTGCTTTATTTCTATAAGCACCTTGCCTAACATTCAGACACACTCACACTCCAACAAATGCTCTAGGGATCAAGTTGGAGTTGAGTATCTCGCCCAAGGATGCTTCAGCATGGAGATTAGAGCAGTTGGGGAATAAAGCATTGACCTTCAGATTGGTAAATGTCTACTTTCTAACCCACAGTCACCTCTTCTATACACTACATTTTTTAGAGATATTTTACAGCTGAACAACACTCTACTTAACCATGTCAGCCTGGCAGGTTTGGAGTTAAAATTTGATTCCAGTCAAAAATCCCCAGCCTCTCATTCTGCTACAAATTACAAATTAATCTCAATATTTTTAGAGCAATAAACATACTGGAAAATATGTATATACAGTTAGAGGAATGGAGCACTTTCTCATACTTAGTTATGAAAATTCTGCACACACTGCAGTTAGTAGTACTGTAATAAGATGCTCCATTAGTTTGTGTCATGCTAGTGGCAAAATGTAGCGAGAGGAGCGAGAGGTATAAACTGGTGGTAATTGAATACCAGCATCCCAGTGGGAAGATGAAGGGTGTCCACGCTATTAGACTGAATTAGCCACCTTCTCCCACAGGAGCACACGTTTAGACACTGAGCACTCAAGTGCTTTTTTTTCTGTGTGTGTGTGTGTGTGTGTGTGTATGTGTGTGTGTGTATTTGTGCAGTTTGTAGGATCTGCGTTTTTAGATATGTGTGTGAGTCAATTTTCACTTAATACAGACTTTTGGCAGGCTAAAACCTATCTCGTCAAGACAGACCTTGAACTTTAATTTGACACTGGTATTCAAGAATAAGCTATTAGTGATTAATAAAAAATCATAAATTAAAAGATTGGGTTTCTCTTATAAAAAGAAATGGGGCTATGGCTGGATCCAGGTTGTGTGCATGCAAATGCAGGAAGGAATGGAGGCTGGTGAGTTAGAGAGCAGACATAAAATACTATTAAAATATGATGTTAAACGTCAAACATAAATATAGAGATTACAGATAATAGGAAGGAGCAATAGAGGGGGAAAACATAGCACAAGGCATAAAGCCAATGCTAGTTTGGCAAGATGTAAATTTTTGCATTATTCAAATCCAGTCAGGTGATTCCCTTTGCAACTGTGTCACCAAGTGCCAAGAACTAATGGAGCTGTGTGTGTGTGTGTGTGTGTGTGTGTGCGTGCGTGTGTGTGTGTGTGTGTGTGTGTGTGTGTGTGTGTGTGTGTGTGTGTGTGTGTGTGTGTGTGTGGGCTATGTCTATCATGGCACACTCTAAAGAAGCAAAAAATAGATTGTCTTTGCATTCCAGTATTTAAAGTCTATAACTAGCTCTAACAGAAGGCCATAACAGGCTGTTATGGCCACGGAGGAATAGATAAAAGACTGGAAGAGTATTTGGATAGAAAGCATACTTGAATAGAGTATTTCGATGATGTATTGTGTTAATGGGCAATCTAGAGCAATCATTATTTGAATAATGAATGTAGAGGGCTTGTATGTGGAAAATGATTAGTAATTGAGACTCTACTCTAGTCTAACTGATCTTTGCCTGCCCTCACAAAACAACATTTACCCAATACTGAGCTTGTATTGATTTAAGTAATTAACACAGCTATTGTGCACAGGTTCAGTGATGCAATTCACATGCAGTTTTGACATGTTGTTGGCACCACATCAAGAAATAAACAGATAAAAAGATTATAAAATTTATGTTGTACACTAACTGAAACTAATTAATGGTTTGGCCTTTGTGTGGACTGACAGCTTCAAGACATGGGCAATTTCAAGATTGAAAATTCTTTCTGTTATCTTAGTAATTAGCAAAAATTTATCTCAAGAACTTCCTAATTCCATACATTTTGTCCAGTCATATTTAGCTTTAACTCCTTTTCCCTTCCTGCCTTTAACTTGTTCATCTCTCCTTCCAGTTTCATAATACCAGCATTTTGCTCGACATAATAACTCATCACATATTTTATTTTTTTCTGCATCAAACAGTGTCAGAACCAATCATACTTACATGCATTGTCAGTGGAGTATGACATGCATCTAACATTTAAGCTAGAGTGATACTGGAGAACTGTTAACTTGAAGTTACATTTCAATACACTGCCTAGCTTTACTTTTAACAAAAGTAAAGCTAGGCGGTGATCAAAAGTAAACTTTTCCCTCAAATTGAGGAAGTGTTAAATGTTCGAGCTGTATTAAGGCTTTAACACTAGAACTGCCAGAGGGAGTCATTTTGGCCTTGTCCTGGAACACTACCAGTGATGGCAAAGAAGACTGACCACACAGTTGGCTACATGAACATGAGTTTTTATTGACAATTTGATGATATATTAGGATAGCTAACTCAGAGATTCACAGTTTATACGGAAGAAGATATTGCAATAGTTTGGAAAAACTGTGATTTGCTTCCGGTTTTGACTCTTTCTCCTCCAATACCAGCGCTGATCCAGAGGTTTCGAGTTTTTAGTGGCGACACCTATCGTTCAGCGAGCATGGATGCCCTCAGGGTTGGTGTAAATAGTAAGACCAACACTGTTTATGCACAACACAACCAATGCTGCAACGATAATGGGGCCACCAGTCAGTAGCCCTCCTCATCTGTGCTCTTAAGGCCTGAAACCCATCCAATGCAACTGCTCTGCTCCAGATTTCACTCTGTATTTCCTTGAATTAGCTCTCTCTGGACTCTCTGCTCAGTATAGCTACAGTTACCCTGCTCCTCTGCACAGTCAGCAACCTGCCCAGCTTTCCACGCATCCAGCCACACTTTGCCCGCTCTGCTATGGGTCAATATCACAACTGCAACTAGTTCAGTTTTGCTCACTACTTAAATATAGCATGGAATTTCGAAATGTCTACAGCTGGTCTATACATGGATTACCTATACTATGTGAGAAAACAGGACTCATGATTGGGAATATTCAGAGTTTGAGTAGACCATTCAATTTATATCCACTAAGTGTTGTCAACAAAATTATATACATATTTGTAAAAGTACATATTTGCATTTCTGCCATTTTTGCTTCATTGTGATTGTTTTTCTACTCAAAGCACACGATAGAGAGCATCACATGTGCCTTCTGTATCGACGACTCCATTGCTGCAAAAATTAGACACTGCTTGGATAAACAAGTATGAATGTCTTAATATTATTTCATTGGACTCATTGACCATATTTTTGTATTACAAGTATGGTTTCAAATAAGAATATGTGTGCAGTTTTTCATTACATGAGATTCCAGGCTTATACTTGAATGACATCTTCCAATGGGATAAAAAAAATGCAGAATTTGTGCAGCTAAGAAAAAGAAGAATTTATAATGTTTCTTTGCTGATAAATAAGTTGACTTTTGCGGGAACTCTTGTTTTATGTAATCCGATTTGATTTTAATATGAATCCCATCTGTTTTTATGAGTTATTGTTTAGAAACCAAGTCACTAGAGACCAATTTTATGTATATTTGCATCAGAAACTGGAAAGAGGTGGGTGATTATGCAGTGGGTTTCTCAAACGGGAAGTGAAGCAGATGACACAGCTATAATTTGGTCTCTCAGATGCTCCATCGACAGTCTCAGCACACACTCCGCCGCTCTGTCACTGATGGAGAGTCACGACTTCTCAAGTTTAAGAAATATGCAAGCACACACCAGCACACACACACATGCAGAAACACTCACACATAACTTTTGCGTCTCTTTAAGCCTTCTGAATTAAAGAGCTTCCACATCCACATCCAGACACACACACACACACACAAACATACACATAAATTTAAAAGACTCTGAGTCATGAAACCACATAATGAATAGTAATCATAGGCATTTCCATAACGCAAAACATAATCCCTGATGAAAATTCAAACGAAGAAATGAATTATAGAGAGGGAAAACTGCCAAGCATCAAAACAAGTGCAATAATGTAATGAATGATAATGTGAGGGAAATGATAGGAGGTCGGTAGTTAGTGGGATGTAGGAATGCTCAACGGTGGGGAGAGATTCTGCATGGATCTGCACATGTGGGAATGTATACATTCACCTGGGATTGATATGTTTTGGTGTCACAAAAATACAAGCATCATTTCTAGTCAGTGTACCTTTAAATGTTCATCTGCATGCGTAGGTGGGTGTATGCGTCTGTATGTGTGACTCTCTGTGTGTGTGTGTGTGTGTGTGTGTGTGTATGTGTGTGTGAATGTAATCTAATGGTTTATGCAGTGAAGTTAGAGCTTATTAAAGCGAGTGTAAAGCAGAGAGAGTGTAATTACCAAACATAAATGAGAAGCTCTCACCCAATGCATTAAATTACCCTGAGAGAGGAATGCCAGCTGATAATTGGACTTTCTCACATCTGTGTGTGTGTGTGTGTGTGTGTGTTTGCGTATGTGTGTGTGTGCACGTGTGAGAGAGAGTGAACGAGAGTCGGTGAGTGGCAGAGTATGTGTGCGGGCATCCATGTCTGCATACACGTGGGCACAAAGATGAAACCGTCTTAAGTTACAAGGTGTTGTAGGATTTTATTTTTGTATTTGAGCATGTGTGAGTACTGATAATATTTTACGGTGCAAGTATGTGTGTATCTGATGTCCTTCCTCTCTGTGTAAAGCTGTTGTTGCCTCTTGCACAATTCCAGAGTGTTAAATCCATCAAAACTCCAGTTGTGACAACCCATAGTTTACTCTTGGCTTTACCACCCCTGAGTGTGCATGTATTTCTATCAGTACGTGTAACACAAAGAGTAAAAATATGAAAACATGCTATTTATCCACCTGTGTTGCAGCCTTAACCAGAGTCTTTTTTATATTCCTTTCTGTCATTTTTCTGTAAGTGTGTGTATGGGTGAAAGATTAATTGTGTATTGGTGTTAGTATGTCAGCGGAAATGAGGGCTTGTGTATCCCGGGAATGTTTGTGATAAAGACTGATCGTCTATCAATATATGTGAAACACAACATAAATTCAGCTTTGTGGGTGGTTCAGTGGCCAGAGATATGTATACCAAAGCTTGTGTGTGTGTGTGTGTGTGTGTAGGTGTGTGTGTGTGCATGAATGTTTGTGTGTTTCTCTCTCTTGTGTGTCCCTGAGTGCATTTCCCTCCTCCTACTCCCCTCTCTTTCCTCTGCACTGTCCTTGCAGTGTCCTTCTCTCTGCCTCTCTATCCTGCTCTCTCGGCATCTCCATCTCCTGCCCTTGCTCTTTCTATCTCTCCGTGTCTTCGGTACCCCCTCCCCCTTCCACCCCTTCACACACATCCCCTCATCTCTCTTTTCCTCTTTGCTTTTTGCTCTTTCCCTCCTTCTTCTGCTTGCTCCTTCTTTCTCTCTAACTTCATGCGCCAGGGGAATAACATGCTTCAGAGGTTTCAGATGGAGACAGAAAGTGTAGCTCCAATCAGAACTGCACCAGACCTTATAAGTAAACATAGCGGCGGTGTTCAAACACTTACGTACATGCACACACGTGGTCAAATGTGCTTACACACAACTGGGGGATGGGAAAACTCAGTTACATGTGAGTCTGAGAAAGAAGACGAAGAAAGGAGAAAAAAACTAAAAAAGCCAGAGCACAGGGTAGATGCCAGTGCAGAGGAAGGAAGATGAAACAAGCTGTCAGAGAAGAAAACTTGCAGCAGATTAGAAGAGAAAGGGGAAAATGGGGAGCATTGAGAAAACTGAACAGAGAACGGCAAAAAGGCTTGGTGGACAGAAGAAAATAAAGAGAGCTAAAGCAAGGTAAACACTCTTGGATAAACTGACCAACAATAGCAGACAGAAACACACCAAAGCAGTGAAATGGGGATAATGGGGATAGAAAGACGGGCATTAGACAGCACACAGAGCAAAGTGACAGACCGACGGAGGGATAAATCGACAGAGACACAGCGAAGGGGTTAGTTTGCTAAATGGGTCTGCTTGATAATTGTGTTCTGTGACAGCTGACAGTAGTGCCACTTAATTAAAGCCAAGCAGGAAATAACTATTTATAGAGGCTCCATCCCATCAGCACTAAATGACATGGTGTTTTATTTCCCTGCAACTGACTGGCTGCAAAATGCTGACTTTATTTAATTTGATAAGTGTGTGTGTGTGTGTGTGTGTGTGTGTGTGTGTGTGTGTGTGTGTGTGTGTAAGGGAGTGGGTGACGGTGTACGTATGTGCAGTGAACGGCGGGGCGCGAGTGGGGGTTCAAAGGGACTGGACCACATATGTGTGTTGTTCAGCTAGTAATCTGTAGGAAGTGCATGTCTGTGATTGTGACGTATATATATATATATATACAGTATAACAACAACAAAAATAAATTAGTAAATTAATAAATTTGCAACAGACAATCGAAAGCAAGCACTCCAGCAAAATACATGCCTGCAATCACACGCTCACACACCCTTACACACAGAGAAACACATCCGCATGTAGGCATGTCCCACGACAACGCACAGTTTGACAGCATTCTCTCTGACAGTTTGAAATGTCAGCCCCAAGTGTCTGTCCAAGTGTACAGATGAATGTGTGTGAGTGTGAGGATGTGTGAGGCTGTAGAGCCACCATTTCCTGGATGTCAACTATAAGAAAAAAAGCATTCAGAGGTATCCAGCTGTCTCCTTGTTTAAGTGCTGTGCACTTGGTTAGCCTTGAAGTGAGAGAATTTTAAGAAAAACACTGGATAGAGGGAGTAAACCAAAACAAACAACCAAAGCAGAACATGCTTCTGCACTCAAGGATGCACTCTAAACACTCTACCTTTTGTGTTGGATTAGCTTGTTGAGCAATGCTATGCATTAGACAACTGTTATGGTCCTAAGGTTTTGTCGTTTTGCTTTTGATTTGGTTTAGCATACTGGAATTTGGGTTTCTGTTTGGATTTTGTTCTTATACTGTTAAGAATTTGAAATTTGTTGAAGTTGAGTTCTTTGGATTCCTCTTTGCTTTCTTTACTATCTATCTATCTATCTATCTATCTATCTATCTATCTATCTATCTATCTATCTATCTATCTATCTATCTATCTATCTATCTATCTATCTATCTATCTATCTATCTATCTATCTATCTATCTATCTATCTATCTATCTATCTATCTATATATATATATATATATAGTGATGATATAAGCAATATAAGCATTTTTTTATCCTTCGTTTCCAATGAGTCACTGTCATTGATGACACACTGAGTGTGAATCAAAATCAAATGACACAGCATGAATCAAATGTAAGCATAAATGTAGCCTAGATAGTGCTGCTTTAATGTCAATTTAAATTAAAGATATAACACTTTAATTTAATATTAAGTAAAGGAATGTAACTTTATTACTCTTCACAGTATTGTCACATTGCTAAACTGAAAAATATTTTCCACCTTGAATCTAGTTGCCTAAATCTCTCCTTTTCCATCATGTAAAGACATCAGTAATCCCTGCGTCATTATTATTATTGTTGTTATTAGTAAGGAGATTAGACATTTGAACGCCTTAAGAGTTACAATCGACTATTTGCTCTTCCTGTGCATCTAGCTAGTGTTCTAGCAGTACTGGGTGTGTTTAGATTTACATTATATTTGGGAAAAAACAATTGCTAGTATCTCCTGCTTCATACCCTTAAGTGGTGAAACAAGTTTTTTGTGTACACCTTTAGCGGGAATAGTTTTCTTGTCTAGTCCTGTGCTTTGTTGGAAATTGCTGAAATAGTTCCTTTTACGTGCCAAATAGCAGGAGAATGATACATATGACATGCCTGGGCTTGCTTACTAAGAACTAAGGCTCTTAGTAATCTAAACCTATGGCACTGCTATAGCAATAATATCGCAATATGACATTTTGACGTAATGTAAAAAATAATACCGTTATAGTCGGACAATATTATATGGCACATCCCTATGCCCCACCCTACATGCAGATGCTTGGTAGCCTGTAGTCTTTTGCATGGAGACCAGGCCAAATTACAGCTCAGCGATTGAAACAGATCTTTTTATACTGACTTTAAAGAGAAACATGAAAGGAAAGGAAAGGAAAACAAAGGAACGGTCACCAACCTTTAGGAGTTATAGAATTGGAAAAAACACTTTTGGTCTTTTCTGTCTGGTCTGACATTAATGACATCCTTTAAACACAGGTTGTTTGTCTGTGTGATCAGCAGGTTGAGGGAGATTATGTGTTTTCGGGTGGTATATGGTGTTCTGCTTTCACCAAATAGAAAGAAAGCAGTGGGCCACATGAGACACACACCTTTTCTGTGAAAAGCAGATTGCAGTAACCAGATTGCAACTAAGAGTGCTGTTTGCTGCTTAGCTGGGCTCACTAAGCCCTCTACCACACCTCTCCTTCAACTGAAATGCAAGAGGAGTCATCAAGACACTGCACAGTTGAGAGTAAAACCTCAGTGTATCACATTGTAGTTCAGTGCACACGTTAACATTATATTAAATTCTGCAATCAGCAAACAAAAACAGTACTAAATAGAGCGTCTACAGCTTCCTCATACTACAGCTTGAGTGTGAGGCTAGTATTGAAGTGTATGAAATAGCTCAATGGCACTTATGAACGATATATTATGACTCCAAAATGTTTCTGGCTTTACCTGATTCAAGTCATTATACTTCCAGCTTTTAAATTTAGTTCTGTAGTCCTGATCTGCTAAAGTGTAGTAGTAATAATAATAATAATAATAATAATAATAATAATAATAATAATAATAATAGTTTAATGTTGCATTTATTATTATTACTGTTGTTTAATAAGGGGAAAATACATTTGGCAACCTTGAGAGTTGCAGTTACTCCTACTGTCTACCTGGGTTCATTGAATTTGTTCACAACATTTAGAGCACTGAAAGCCGCCATGGGCCTTTTCAGTGCTTTTTTGAGTAGTTGCATTTCTGTTGTCGATAACAATTCCAAGTCACCAGTCATGATGATCAACCAGACATTTTAATTTAATTTGTTAAATTAACATATTAATTTGGATAAATCATCATTTATATTTGTCAGCAAAAGTGTCAAGATATTTCATTAGTTTTTGTCTTCGTGCATTAATATATATTTACTTATTGTCATGTTTAGCCCATAGAGTAGGCTCCAGCAGTGAATGGATGGACAGCTGATGACTACTACTACTACTACTACTACCAGTGTGTGAATGTGTGGATGACTGAATGTGTAAAGCGCTTTGGGGTCCTTAGAGACTAGTAAAGCGCTATGCAAATACAGGCCATTACTACTACTAATAATAATCATAATGATGATAACAATATGTGCATAGGCAACCTGAAATTTTTTCTAGAAGAAAAAAAATCCCACATCACTTTCTTTGTTTTCTTCATGCTGCGCTTTTCATGTGTATGTAAATACATACATGGGAGAATATGCTCTGCCAGAACACATCCAGATAGTTCATCCGTGCCAGCTTTTATCATGGACCTGCAGTTGAGTTTAGCTGAGCAAGCTCTAGCAGCCATGTGCAAAGTTGCATTTAATATGTGTAATTAATTTATGAAATGGAACACTGCATCACAAAAAACTGAGAGAACTCAGCAACATATGATTAAGACGATTAAACTGCATGCTTGACCAAAAAATATCTTTTCTTGAACATTTCAGATGGAAGGAGCAAAGAGTCAATATGATTTTTTTAGATGTAGAACTTAAACTTGCTGGCGAACACTTTTTCACACACAGTGGTGTGAAAAAGTGTTCGTCCCCTTCATAATTTCCTATTTTTTGTATATTTGTCACACTTAAATGTTTCAGATCAGCAAACAAATGTAAATATTAGACAAAGATAAAACACAGAAACACAAAATGCGGTTTCTAAATGAAGGTCTTTTTTATTAAGGGGAACAAGTGATTGCTATCTAAACCTAATAACTGGTCAGGCAACTCTTAGAAGCAAAAACTGCAATCAAGCATTTGTGATAACTGGCAATGTGTATTTACACACTTTTTTTCTTAAGCCATTCACAGGTAGACTTGCTGTTTTATACCATTGTCCTGCTGCAGAACAAAAGTGAACACGAACAGATGGCCAGACATTCTCCTTCAGGATGTTTTGGTAGACAGCAGAATTCATGGTTCCATTTACTACCTCAAGTCTTCCAGGCCCCGAGGCAGCAAAGGAGCCCCAAACCATCACACTACCACCACCATATTTTACTGCTGGTATGATGTTCCTTTTCTGAAATGCTATGTTACTTTTACATCAGATCTAATGTGACATACACCTTCCAAGGAGTTCAACTTTTGTCTCGTCAGCCCACAGAGTATTTTCCCAAGTACTGAGGATCAGCAAGATGTTTTCTGGCAAATGTGAGACAAGCCTTTGTGGTTTTTTTGGTCAGCAGCGGTTTTGTCCTTGAACTCTCTCATTGATGCCACTTTTGACCAGACTGTTTCTTATTTTTTAATCATGAACTCGGACCTTAACTGAGACATGTAAACCTGTGGTTCTTTAATCTTGATCTGGGTTCTTTTGTGACCTCCTGGATGACTTGTCAGTGTGCTTTTGGTAGGGCGATCACTCCTGGGAAGGTTCATCACTGTTCCAAGATTTCTCCATTTGCATATAATGACCCATGTTGTGTTACTTTTTGATCTCTTTTAGCTTGCTTCACTTTGTCTGACAGGTTATATATAAGTGATTTCTTGATTCAACAGGTTTGCCAGCAGACCTGTTGAATCAGGTCTGAGTGTGTTTAGTGAAACTGAACTCAGCACTACAAAAATGTGGTTAATCACATTTAACTTATGATTGACCAACAGGGGTGTGGGGCAGTTTACTTTTTCACATGTGAACAGGTAGGTTTGAATAGCTTTTCTTCTTTAATTAATGAAATCATGATTTAAAAACTGCATTTTGTATTTACGCAGGTTATCTTGGTTATCTCTTTTATATATTGAAATGTCTTTAGTGATCTGAAACATGTAGGTGTGACAAACATGTAAAGCACTGGGAAACCAGGAAGGGGGGGAGACACTTTTTCACACCACTGTATATATGAAGTTTAACTTTGGCAAAAGATTTTAGTGCCTACTGCAGATTCTCTGTTAATTCCAATAGTGTATTAGGCTATTGATAGTCCACGCTGATTTGTTCAGTTTAATGTAAAATTAGCTCATACATGCATTGCATCTGTAACAGTCCTTGCAACCTTGAATATTTCTAGTATGAACACATCTGCAAGTGTTCCACTAGAGTAAACAATTCATTTTAAAGGATAATGAATGAAGAAAACTTTAAACATGGCATCACGGATGAATTTAGATTTTCTCACTGGACTATGTGTCAATGTTTTTTTTTCCAGACAGGCAGAGTACAGCTCCTTGAACTACTGCCAAGACTGCTGGCACATGAAGAACTGAACACCAAAACACAAAAACAAAACACATAAAAGCAGCTTGTTTCATCCATACTAAAAATGAATACTTTTGAACTTAGTTCAGTCTCACACTTTCTTCCTTTACCTGCATTCTGCTTTTATATGGATGTTGCCCAGTACAGTGCCTTTTCTTCTATTTTTTGAGGTACCTAAAGTTTGGATGTTGGATTAACTCAGCAACATGGATGTTAGCAACAAATGAATGAATAAAAAAATATTCCAATATTCCCCAAAAATTCCATATATGCTTTAATATGACCAACACACTAAAAGGCTTGCCTCCTATTACTTTTTTTTTTTATGCATGATCTAATGCAAACCATGGTGCAGAATATAGGGTTAGAAATATACATTTCAGAAAGGCACATATGTGTAGTGTCAGCATCTGAGTAAAAAAAAACGAATTCATATAAACATTTCTGTGCTGCATGTGCATGTGTTGCAATATAAATGTTTTAAATACGCACATTTTTGAGAGAATAGAATCTCATTGATTCTGTGGCTATGATACATGAGCACCCCCCTACTGAAAGGTTTGTTCCAGTCTACCATTCAACAAAGGATAAGTAGTTAGGACTATCGATAGACACTTAAAGCTCACTCAAACTTGTAAGCAAGATTTTAAGTATTAATTTATCTCATTTATAGTTGAAGGACATCGAGAAAAAACATAATTTGGGGATTGATTCTGTGACTGTCAAATTTGAACATGTTTAATAAAAAAACTTTTTGAAATTCATATCTCAAGACGTGAACTCCAGAAAATCACCAACAGTCTCCATCGGATCTTGCTGTTTGTTTTCTCAGCCCTGTTGGCAGTTTATACTGTGAATCCATTATACACTGTGTAACCCTCAAGCCTTGAAGATCAGCCGAACCCGCTTCATTGTTATTGTTATATTTAGTTTTTAAATACTAACTTTGTTGGGATACAATCCTGTAAAATCTTAAACATACGCTAACGTTGTATCATTAAAACTGTAAAGAATAAAGCACTTTCAGTTTTTAATTTCCATTTTATGTGGGAATATGGATGGATATAGTACTCTCTGTTATACTTATGTCATTTCACCACTGATCAAATTTCATGTTTAATATAAAAATATTATAAAATGTTTTTTAATCACAAAATGATATTAAGAAGAATACTTCGCAGGGATTCAAATACTCACCCTATAAATTAGATTATTTTTTCCCACAAATCACATGTTATCTAAAATATCACTATAGTGACCATCGTTACTGAAACTAGATGACAAACCTATTAGTTCTGTGAACATTACTTCAGTGTGTGTTTCTGCACCAGGTTCACTCTTTCTTATCAAACTTCGCTAAGAGTATATTATACAGCTGCATGCAACACCATGTACAAATGGTATTGCACCACATTACCTACAATGTCTTGCAATTTATTGCAATCTATCATCCCAGTTATTACAACACATCATAAATAGGAGCCTCATTGGGAGATGGATGTAAGTGAAGTGGCGTGTCACTGGGGTTTCAAAATCACAGGAAGCAGGTATGAAAGGAATACGAACACTGTGTTGAGACGCCAACTTAAAGCATTAAGGGTGTTTACACTAATGGTGATTTAATCTTCCTTTTATTTTTTGCTTTTACTCTGCCTTCTTTTCCATTGAGGTGTTCCATCTTTTTAATGTTCACTATAACTCTTTTGCCACCTATAAATCTCCTTTTCAGGGTGTTCATTTTCCCCCATTGCAGCCATTTCTTTTGTATTTTCACTGCTTACTCTTTGTGCTTTGCTTTGAAATTGTTACCACAATGCTTTTTTTGAACAGTTAAAGTGGCACTGATTCACAGTTATCAACACCTGCTTTTTCAGCCAGCACTTTAACTTCTTTTTGTACTTTTGGCATTCTATATCACCCCACATGGGTCTTCGTGTTTAATTATTTTATTACTTTCTACCGCATTGCCCCCTTTTTTAATCTTTCATCTTTATTCTGCTGTTTTTGGAGCCACCTCTTATTCACACTAACACGTTGTTGTTTTCCACTTCCCTTCTTCACAGCCGTGTTGTGCCGACACGAAAGTACAAATCTTGTTCACTGTCTCTTTTGCTATTTTACTTCCTTCACCTGGCTGTATCCCATGGCAGAGCTGGCAAAGCACAGAACAGAGGAGACAGCGTTAAACAGTGTCATCTGCCAACCCATCCAGCCCACGAAGCTTCATTGTAGTGTGTTGTGAGTACGTGCATGTTTGTGTCTATGGATGCATGTACAGTATTTGTGGCTACAAATATTTTTTGAGGTACAAACTATTCTTTGTGTATGATCAAATCTGTGCATGCACAGATGTATGCAATCTAACAACAACAGCTCATTGATGTGCCATCTTTTGAAATGTTCGAGTAGTGGCACACTGAGACTGTTTAACTGAGAGGGCCCTTGGCTTTGAACACTGACAGCCCTCTGGCTGGCTGTCTCTGCCATACAGTGGCGGTCGTTCAAAAGTCACCATCTTGATTGGCAAATCAAAGGCATCTACCGCCAAGTGCTGTACTGCAGATACATTTCACACTGAAGTTCTCTCCTATATTAAGCAAAGACCCACAAGGCAAGGGTGTGACAAAGAATTTTGTGAAGAGACCGTGGGTGGAACTGAATGTTCTAAGGATTCACATTTATTTTTCATATATGATGAAAATCTGATGTCTTGGCAACTACTAATTTTCCAAAACATTTCCAAGAGTTGATTAAAACATCGCTGTAATTTTCTCCCAGATGATGGCTTGAGTGTTACCAGTGGTGTCATTATGATGCAGAACAACTGGAGGTCATGACCTTGGAAATTGCATACATGAAAAGCATCTTCAGAGACCGCCATGGATTTCATTTAATATGCACTGCAATCCATAGCTTGATACTATTAATACCCATTCACTCTCCATTCTGCAAATCATCTATTTAGTGTAGGGTGGTGGTGGGGGTGGGGGAGCGGTCTGAGAGCATTATTGTGATTTGAGTAATGCTTTCCGAATTAAGGATGGGAATAGAGGCAGAGACGGTGAGAGAGAGACAGGAATAAAGTGAGGAGTAAGAGAAGCAGAGAACAACTGCACTAAGGTAAAGGATAGAGAGATGAGTGCGCAGAAAGTGTAGGGAATCAGTGGTGGTGGGGTGAAGGGGACAAGGGAAAATAGAGGGGGATTGAAATCCTCCTGGGATGCACACAGAGAGGAAACACTTAAGATGACTCAATTCATCACAATCACTGCTACAAAAGAGAGAGAGAGGGAGAGAAATGAAGGCAAGAGATGCAAAAGAGAGCAAGACTATGTACTGCAATACATTAGTAAGACTAGAGTAAGTGTATAAAGAGGCCGTAGAAATATTGACAGGGCTGGGGGATGTGGGACTCAGTGTGAGGCTCCTCTAATATTAAATTTTGTTACTAGGAATTAAGTAGTAGCTTTATTATGTTGCCTACTGGTGGTGGTCAGAGGGCCCGGTGGCGCCAGTGTCCGGCAGCCTCGCCTCTGTCAGTGCGTCCCAGGGTGGCTGTGGCTACAATGTAACTTGCCATCACCAGTGTGTGAATGTGTGTGTGAATGGGTGGGTGACTGGATGTGTAAAGCGCTTTGGGGTCCTTAGGGACTAGTAAAGCGCTATACAAATACAGGCCATTTATTAGGGACACACGACAACTTAGAGTGATTCTGACAATTAAATTTTTCCTCCACTGTGCATTGCAGTAGTTGGCAATACTGTCAGTGAAACACAATAAGGCACTTATCTACTTGTTGTTTTACAGTAAACATGGACACAGAAATATCCCAATTTTTGATCTACATTTGATTTTGCACAAATTCCGCAAAAAGTGGTAGAATGTGCTTCTGTATCTTGCCTGTATAAAAATCAAAAATGTAAATCAATAAGACTGTTCATAGGATACATGCTTATTAGTCATTAATTTTGACATTTTTACACATTATTACACCTCTTAAACAGACCAGGTTAGGCTGCCCAAATCACCTTTTCTTGTAGAGAATATTAAGACTAAGCTATTTAATTTAGAAGGAATACAGAAAACACTTCAGTTAAAAAATAATCTTGAAAAAAATCTTAAGCTTCTTTTGATTCTCTTTGCATATGCTTTGGTAAGAAGATGTTATTTATTTTGCGCTGAGACAGAGTACATAAGCTTTGGCATAATGTCTTTTCTAATACCAATATATATATATATATATATATATATATATATATATATATATATATTTTTTTTTTTTTTTTTTAAACTATAATAACAGTGTATTATGATGATAAAGCGTCTCATTGTACTTTTGTATATCTGTTAAATGTAAGTCAACTATGCAGTAAGCCTTACTTGTTCAGCTTTGATCTCTAGTTTGCTGTGAAAAGCATCTAGACTTGATCTTTGAACGTCTGTCTTGGCTAATAGCATTTTTGCACAGCAGGCACAGAGTACAATAAACTTGTCTAAAATCATGTGTCGGAATTTAGTGATGGTTCAAATACTTGGGATGACTAATGAGGCAGTGAGTCAAAAGTAACAGAGAGTCTCAACAAAACTGTTTCAACAAAAAAGTTTGATATAAATTGTCAGTTTGATCAGCAGGACTCTAAGCACTTCAACTGTGTGCCTTTATCAAATAGTTAATGTATTTCTTCTTAAAAAGATCAAACCTAACAGACAGCTGGGGCCAAATTAGAGGAATGAGCTTTAGACTCTTTTTGACTTTGTTGAACTGTTTTGTAATTATTATTTTAATAATGATTCTAATATGTAAATAAACAGATTCTTGTCTTTCTAGTGATATTTTGTTGAATTCAATTCCAAGCGGAGACAGAAATTCCTTTGGGGTTATGTCAGAAAGGGCATCTGCAAAACCAAACATGCAGAGCTGCCCACTGTGGTGAACCCTTGTGGCAAGGGAGGAGCTGAAAACAGCTTCAATGTAGAACTGGTCATCCTAAACCACAACTTCTTTAGATTTAAAAGTAGTTCTTGATAAAGTAGAAGAAATGTCTGCATTAAACCAACACCAATTCAACTATACTGTAGATGAGATGCGCCCTAACTAGCCTACTGAAATTATGAACCTTCTAATAGCACATTGGCAGGTGTGTCTGAAAGACACCCACACTAACTGTGTTGTCTGTTAACTGTCATTTACATTTCTCTATTGTACAATCAGTCATGTAAATGGTTACTGAGATTGGCATCACTGTCAGCGAACTGAGTTCTTGATGCAACTTTTCAGAATACATTGTGTTTTGTGTCTTTTATACACTGAGTTCTTCACGCACCCCTGGCATCTCAGGAACTAAAGTAGATTCTTTAGTAATATTTGGCAATAATGTCCCCAAAACAAGAAAAATCCATATTATTAATGTAAATGTAACAAATGTTAGTATTAGCTTTAAATGAATATCCGCAGACCAACATGTTCACATTGTAATGAAAGACATAAAGAAATGGCATTGTTGCATTTCTTGTGGAGGTTTAGAGCTGCAATGGTTAGCATTCTGTCCTCACAACAATTCTCACCTGCTGACTGGGACCTTTCTGTTTGGGGTTTGTGTGTTTGATCTGTGCCTGTGCTGAGTTTCTCACACAGTTCAAAGACCCACACATTACATTAATTAGTAATTCAAAATTGACTGTTGGTGTGAATGTGAGTGTGAATGATTGTCTGTTTCTCTGTGATATAGTGGCAAAGTAAAGGGTATGTCATCCTCCTTCTGGCCCAGACTCAGCTTAAATAGGCTTCGGTCCTCCAGCAACCCTGAATAGGACAAACGATTAGGAAAACAGATGGATGAACTTCTGAAGTAATTTAGAACCATTAACCAGGGAATATTTGCTGTATTTTTATGTTGGATTTTGTGCTAAACTGGCTTTTTTGTTACCATGTGAGCACACATGATTAAGATATTTTGGAAAAGGTTGCATTAAAACATTGTGCAATGTCTAACAAGCACTCCTTGTTCTGAGTCCAAATCACAACCAATATCCATTAAGATGCATTACTTCTATGCTTATTTTTGTTCAGCCTTGAAAACAAAGGTTTATAACAATTCATGCATATTTGTACCAGCTCTCGTTTTTTTATTTAATTTTTTTTTTGGTAAAACTACAAGGACATTAGTTCTCCCAAAACACATTGTTTTGCTCAGCTTCTCGTTTAAAACCTCCTAAGCTCCAGCGCCCAGAAGGTTCCATTTTATCGTCTGTAGAACAAGCTCGGCTATATAAGTATTGCAATGTGTGATATCCACAGAAGCCTCAGAATCTTAGCTAAAAGAAGAAAATAAGTATGTTTGACTTTTGATAAACAATAACGTCATTTTGCATTAAATATCAAGTGGATTTTTTTGCCTTGCAACTTCTGATTGGTGAAACTGACGTAAACATGGCAATGTTAACATGATTCTGTTGGCTCGAATGATTAAAAAGAGGGGTCAATGATGCAAATCAGCCAATAGAAGCCAAAGTTACTGGCATTCAGAGTTTAAAGGGTTAAGGGACTTTTCCAGAAGTTGATTAAGCACAGGAAAAAAGGCCCAATGTACCTGAGTGTATGTTCAATTCTTCAAAAAATATTTAAAAAAAACAACATTTTTAAGCATCTAAATAAACTTAAATCATTTCTGCTGTCCAACACCTAAGAAATTTCAACTGCCAGATGGTGCCAAAATGGGCTAAATGTCAAAATGCCTTGCTATCTTGCATTAAAAGTGCATACATCTTTGCACAGATAATGTTCATATGTTTATTACAGATTTTCTGGAGTTTATTGCATACTGAAGCATATTTTCAAAGTTGTTATATCCAATAAAATCCAAAAATAAATGTGGAAAAAAATTACTTGATTTTCCTCTGTTTCAGCCTCAGTAATTTTAACACAGTAACATCTGATTTAATATTTATACATCTGATGAAATCTCAGTGTTGCCTTCATTTTTATACCAAAATTGTTTATATAGAGTTTGTAATTGCAGAGGAATGCTCTATTTATTTTGGGCATGTCATTTTCGAGCAGGAACCTCAGAAAGACCCTTGGGCCTCAATTGGTTTTAAGTAAGGAAATTAGCATTGAAGAATGCATGTTATAGGAATACTGGCGGTATCCAGACGGCAAGTTGGTGTCACGTAAACCAAAGGTTTGGACACAATTTGCAGAACTTTATAAGCCAAACAACACAGATTTAAACCTATCCTAAAACTTCAACTGCTGCTTAGCTTTTGGAAGAGCAACAGTCCCTCAGGGCCTTAACTCTCAAGGTCACTGCAAAGTTTTATTCTGTGGAAAATCAGTGAAGGCAGATTTGCTTTCAAAAGACTGTCTTGTGAAAATGTTAACATCAAAGAGGGCTTCGCTTAAAAATAAATGCTATCTAATTAAATGTCAAGTTCATACCCTGCCTTTTATGGACAAATCATACTATTCTTAACATAACATAAGGACTTATACAGCATGTATGAGTTTCAAAGATATTTGACTGCAGATATTTTGCAGGCAAAACATACCTGAACTCATGTTTATGAGGACACAGTATTGTGAATTTCAAACCAAAGGCAGAAAGAAAAATCATCTCTAATAAACCACATTCACTCCCGAGAGAAGGCTCCCTCTGCCTCTCACACATGAAGTGTAATGTCGATAGAATGAAAATTGAAAGAATGACAGGCAGGTGACGAGGTTCATCCACCAATCTCAGATTAGCTTTATTAAAAATGTACCAAGGACAAATGGAAGACAGGCCTTGGATCTCTCTTGAGTGAAGATGAACTCTGAAAGGCAGGAGCTGTCTTTCAGGCTTGGACACCACAGGATGTGCATTCACACATATACACAAACATGAGAGGGAAAACTGTCTCAGCATACATTCTTTGAGAGGCAAAATGTGCCAAAGAGAGTTAGAGATGAAAAAGAGGTGAGGGAAGGAAAGGCAGGGAGTCCCAGAGTGAGATTGTGTGTGTCTTTGTGTGAATGTGGGTATGATGGCATTCCAGAGAGGTTAATTGGAGGTTGTGGCGTGATGATATGATTCAGAGAGATCATTAGCATTCCAGAGCTAAATATTAATGATGAAAGTGCTCAACTTCAGCCGAAGGAACACAGTGGTATTGCAGGTTAGCGCCCAAAGCCAGAGTCGGAGGAATAGAAATGCAAAATATTCAGAACTAAGAAGTATAAGCCATAAATGTTTTACATCAACATTAACATAATTTGATGGAGGCTTTTTGTCTGCACACAGTGGGTGGCACTTAAAGTCAAGTCTTACCAGGGTAAATTAGAGAAGGAGCCTTGCTTAATCACTGCACATTTGGTAATGAAGTCATAAATTGCTCCCCACTTTTTTTTTTTTTTTTAGGAACAAGGAGGCAGACGTCAGACAATAGTCCCTGAGGAGATGATGGAGCGGGTCAATGCTGGGCTCAGATCTACCCCCCGGCCCAATCCCTTTTTGTCCCCCATAAACCCCCCACCAGAGCAGCCAAAGGTTCGCCATCGAGCCCCGCCCTCAACAGAGCAATCGAAGTCACATTGCCCAGCCTCGCCCCCCTTAGTTCCTCCTTACCACCTTCATGCTCTGTCTCCGCAGTCTGATGTGTGATGTGTGGAGGGTCCGGGCTGGATTATGGCAGTGGTGACTTTTCCCAGGAGAAGCTGGGACCCTGTTTACTAGAAGGTTTTAAAATCTCTATACTTTCAGGTGACAGAAGGAGACATGTGGCCTGGTCAAAACACAGAGAGCTGCACTCTAAAAGATCTTTAAACATAGTAAACATACCTTGTGTGCCACAGACTGCTCCCAAACACGAGGGGACAAGTAATGCCTCTAAAACACTTAAGTTGGCTTTATTAAACGTTAGATCTTTAGCTGGGAAAACATTTTTAATTAATGATTTAATCACTGAGCACAGCCTTGATTTTATGTTTTTAAAACCCTTGGAGATCCCTAAAAAAGACATCCACCTTGGTCCCTAATGGACATAAATGTCCATTCCCCAAAAAGTGCAATAAAAATATTATATATTAATATTTTTTTCCACTTTAAATTGGTCAGTCTTTTAAAACTACTTCTCCCTGAAATATTCATATAAAGTTTTAATTATATTTTCGTTGTTTTAACCCTTTAAATCCCAGTTTTACTTCATGAGCGCCCTGTTTTTTTAGCCCCCAAAAACAAAAAAACTCAATATTTAAAAAAAACAACATTTGAAGTAATATTTGATTGTTATCATAATTAGGCCTTTAGATGGACTAAAGATTGGCACCAAGAATCATTTCGATCGCCTTTTATTTTTTTTCCAGGAGCGCATTTCATAAAATGCACACTATCGACCACGCCCAAAAAGTGCAATAAAAATATTAAATATTATTTTTTTTTTCACTTTAAATTGGTCAGTCTTTTAAAACTACTTCTCCCTGAAATATTCATATAAAGTTTTAATTATATTTTCGTTGTTTTAACCCTTTAAATTACAAAAAAACTAAAAAAAAAACTAAAAAACTAAATATTTTCCCAAAAAAACATTTGAAGTAATATTTCATTGTTATTATAATTAGGCCTTTAGATGGACTAAAGATTGGCACCAAGAGTCATTTCGATCGCCTTTTATTTTTTTTTCCAGAACCAGAAAATGGTCTCCAGGCGGCAAATGCTGCTCGTCGAGGCTGAAATGAGTGCATTCTCCCGGGTTAACTCGCGACGATGATCGGGGCATGTTGCGTCGGACTCCTTTTTCCAGCGCACACTTCCGGTACCACGTGACAACAAATACGTAATTTCCTGTTGACTAAAAAAAAAATGCACCCTCTCATGGTCCTAGGGACCAAAAAATGGTCCGCCCGATCTGCGGGCGAAGCCGCTGCTGCACGCCGGAAAAGAGGCGTCATTTCCGGCAGGTCTGTCCAAGCAGCCCGCTGTTTTCCAGCAGAGGTCAAATGTGAAGCAAGGGCGCCACCCGGTGGACAAATAAAAAAATTACAACTCTAAGGCCTGTAGTCCAAAACGAAACCTAAGCTGGAAACCTGACGATCCCTTTGACCGTAATTTTTCTGGCGTGAAAAATAGCGTTTATAATGGGTTTCAATGTGGACATTTTTGTCCAAAGGGACTAAGGTGGATGGATTGCTGTAACTTAGCCATTTTAGGCTGATTTAATGAATTGACACCACAATTAAAAAAAATAAGTAAAAAAAACATTCTTTGACAAATTTGGCTTTAATCCACTCAACACAGTGAAGATGGTTTAAAACTAAAAATGAAAAAGACAATAAATGTCCTTAAGACCCTCCAAGGGTTTTAACTGAAACTTGGTTTCAGTTAAAACCCAGTGGAGCTGTTCTCATCGAGACGACCCCTCCTAACTACAGTTTTATCAGTGAGGCCAGGGTGAGCTGGAGAGGAGGAGGGGTTGCTGTCTTATTTAATGAATCATTTCAATGTAAGCAGCTATCTCCTGGAAGTTTTCAGTCTTTTGAATATGTGGCTTTACAGCTGAAGGCTCCATCCAAAGTTGTGTTTCTTAATGTTTACAGGCCTCCCAAATACTGCACAGACTTTTTTAATGACCTCAGTGAACTGCTGTCTGTGATCTGTGTTGATTTCGACTGTGTAATTATTGTTGGGGATTTTAACATCCATGTGGACAACCCTCAGGACAAAGGGACTAAAGACCTGAGTAACATTCTGGGCAACTTTGGGCTGACTCAGCATGTAACAGAGGCCACACATAATAGAGGACACACTCTTGACCTACTGATCTCCAAGGGCCTGAGCATTTCAAAGGTTACTGTGTCTGATGTGGGCCTGTCTGATCATTACTGTGTTTTCTTTGAAAGTAAAATCTCAGCCCACACAAATATATCAACAGCAGTGATCACAAAACGGTGTATAACTGAACACAGTAGTGAGATCTTTAACCAGGTCTTCCCATTAACACCTGACCTGTCCAGAGGTTCAGTCAATGAGCTCGTCAATAGCTTCAATGCAAAAATGTTAAATGTAATGGATACTATTGCTCCCATTAAGGTGAAGGTTATCTCTGGAAGGAAAAAGTCTCCATGGAGAAACTCCACACTGGTGAAAAATGAAAAAAGAGAGTGTAGGAAAGCTGAGCGCAGATGGAGAAAAACAAACCTCCAGGTTCATTATGACATTTATAAAGAGAAACTTCACAATTATAATTTACAACTGAGGAATGCAAGGAGGTCCTACTTCTCTGACATCATCACTAAAAACAGCCATAATGCTCGGGTCTTATTTTCTACAGTTGACAGGCTAACAAACCCTCCTGTGCCAGTCGCAGCTGAACTTCATTCAACCATGGCCTGCAATGACTTTACCAAATTCTTCACAGAAAAGATCCAAAAGATTAGACAAGCAATTGGTACATCAACAGCAGATCCAGGATATGTACTGTGTCCACCGAAAAACCGTTTAAACACCATCAAACAGTTTCACCCTATTAACAGCAAAAACCTGGAGGACATCTTAGGTCAACTGAACTCCTCCTCTTGCTGTTTAGATGTCCTGCCAACAAGTTTTTTCAAAAAAGGTCTCAAAGACTTTGGAGTCAGACATGTTACAGATCGTCAACTTTTCTTTAATGTCAGGTGTGTTTCCAGAACCACTAAAAACTGCTTTAATAAAACCTATACTGAAAAAGGACAATCTTGACAAGACACAAATGAACAACTACAGGTTGTTCTCAAATCGATCTCAAATCTCCCATTTTTAAGTAAGATCATTGAAAAAGCAGTTTCTCAACAGCTCAGTTACTTCTTAAAACAGAATAATTGCTACGATGCCTTCCAGTCAGGTTTTAGACAGAATCACAGCACTGAAACTGCTCTGACCAAAGTGTTCAATGACATATGTCTGAATACAGACAGTGGAAAAATGTCAGTCTTAGTTTTACTGGATCTCAGTGCAGCATTTGATACAGTTGACCACAACATATTACTCAAATGACTGGAGAACTGGGCAGGTCTTTCAGGAACTGTACTAAACTGGTTCAAAACATACTTAGAAAACAGGAAATACTTTGTATCAATAGGTAACTTCACATCTGAGAAGACAAGTATCACATGTGGAGTTCCCCAAGGTTCCATCTTGGGACCCCCTCTGTTTAACATTTACATGCTCCCACTGGCACAGATTATAAAGAACAACAAAATAAACTATCATAGCTATGCAGATGACACACAAATATATATCACAATGTCACCAGGAGTCCGAGGCCCTGTACAGGCTCTTGGTAAATGCATTGAGGAAATTAATGACTGGTTGTGCCACAATTTTCTCCAGCTAAACAAAAACAAAACTGAAGTAATAGTCTTTGGCGCCAAAGAAAAACGATTACAGGTCACCAGAGAACTTCAATCTATACATCTAAAAACCACAAACCAGGCGAGAAATTTGGGTGTAGTGATGGATGCAGACCTAAACTTAGAAAAACACATTAAGACAATAACAAAGTCAGCTTACTATCACCTCAAGAATATATCAAGGATAAAAGATTTGATGCCTCAACAGGACCTGGAAAAACTAGTCCATGCATTCATCTTTAGTAGGCTTGATTACTGTAACAGCATCTTTACAGGTCTACCTAAAAAATCAGTCAGACAACTACAGCTCATTCAGAACTCTGCTGCTCGAGTCCTCACTAAGACCAAAAAAGTGGACCACATCAGTCCAGCTCTGAGGTCTTTACACTGGCTGCCTGTCCGTCAGAGGATGGACTTTAAAGTTCTGATGCTGGCCTATAAAGCTCTGAATGGTTTAGGACCAAAATACATCAATGACCTCCTGACCCAGTATGAACCATCCAGATCCCTCAGGTCATCTGGATCCGGTCTTTTATCAGTTCCCAGAGTCAGAACCAGACACGGAGAAGCTGCATTCAGCTTTTATGCTCCTTATATCTGGAACAAACTCCCAGAAAGCCTCAGATCAGCTGAAACACTCAGTTTATTTAAATCCAGGTTGAAGACTCACCTGTTCTCAGCTGCATTTGAATAAAGCACCAAATCCACATTTTTAAGCTTAAATTTCAAAACTAACATTTTAACTACTGATTTTATCTATTGTTCTGATTTTATCTGTTTTGATTTTATATACTGTTTTGTTTGTTTGTTAATTAGTTAGTTAGTTTGTTTGCTTGTTTTAATCAATTTTAAACAATGCTTTTCATTTGTTTTTGTTTCTAATGTCTCTGTAAAGCACTTTGAATCACCTTGTTGTTGAATTGTGCTATACAAATAAACTTGCCTTGCCTTGCCTTGCCTTGCCTTGCCTTACTATAAACTTTGAACAGGCCGATGTTGTACATGATGGATATTGAGCTACAAAACGTCCTGGGAGCCTCAGTGCCACTGACAGATAGAGCACCGAGGTAATTAATCATAAGCACCAAGATCAAAGTTCCTCTCTAGGAGCTCCTGTGGCTGGAACTTTTTAGTCTTTTCCTTGCATGACCATGCACTTACAAGCATGCAAATAAACAGACTCACCTGCACGCAAGAACATACACACACACACACTTCACAAAAAACCCGAGCAACCTGTTCTGCATTGTGGGTTATTTATGGCTGTATGGTGAGGGCCCAGGTCTTTGAATGTGTTCAGAGACATGTGAACTACAGTAAGTGGCTTTGAAATCCATAGTGGCACAGTATTAAAGAATTTCTCCTATTAGTGAGCTGGCAAATGTTCACCGGAATGAAGACAGCTTACATGAATCACAGCAGTTACTCACTGTGCGTGCATCTGTGTATATGTGTCATACACACATATGTGTGTGTATCTGTTTGACTGTGTCTGTGTCTATTCCAGAAAGTCCTTTTAAAAGGGAATCTAGGAGGATGGAAGAAAGGATTGGAGGAAAAAGGCATTACTCTTGAGGAAGCAACACAGGAGCAGATCTACAAAACTATTAATCTCTTCTTCTCCCTCTGCTCCCCTTAGCCGCCTCTTTCTATCTCTACCCTCTTTCTCCTCCTGCTTCTCTTCTTCTCCTATCTCCTCTTTTTCTCCAGAGCCCTCCTCTGCATTTATTTCATTAATCCAACTCTCCTATCCCTTTCCCTCTCTCACAGCTGCTCCATCTATTACTTTCACTTTACATCTCCTAACTCTGCTCCGTCTCTCCTATGCATTCCCTCCCACCCTTTATCGCTCTTTGTCTCCATCATGACTTGCCTCAGTCATTCCCTCCCTCCCTCCCTCCCTCCCTCCCTCCACCATGTCCATATTTCACAGTTTCCCTCCTCCTTTTGACCTCATCTCCTCTTAGTTTAATCTTTGTTTTTCTCAATCTTTTAGTCTCTTATTCACTGTCTCTCTCTGGCACTTTCGATCTCTTGCTCTTTCACCCTCTTTCTTTTTCCGTCTGTCTCTGTACACCCTTCCCTCTCAAGTCTCTCTCATCCTTTCTCTCTCTCCGCTGCTCTAACCCACTTCTGCACTGCCACTCTGCTGTACGTTGCAGAGATTCAGACCTCAGTCTTGCATGTGGTCAGGTTTTCAAAGCCACAGTTGCCACCACAGGTTGACATAAACACACAGGCAGACACATTAACTAGGTCTCACACTCATACACACTCTTTTAGCAGTCGCAGCTGCAGTGGTTCTGGCTCAGTAGCTGAGGCTGCATGGGGGTTCCTTTGTGGGTGAGGAGCTCTACTGCAGCGACTCAATCTTCATCTTCTTTTTTCCCCCCACACTCTTCCTCCCCGTCTGTCTCCTCACCCCCCTTTTCGGCTTTCATTGCCTTATATGCCCCCACCTCTATTCATCAATCCCCATCCCCATCATTCACCAACCCTTTTTCCTTGCCCCTTTATTAACCCACTCTTTATGTTTTTGTCTTTTTTTACTGTACATGCAGCTGTCCTCTCCCACAGCAAACTTACCTCTCCCAACCCTCACGTCTGCTGAAGCACAGCCCATTCTTTGGCGTCTTGAGTGGCAAAGCCCCTCCACCCCTATCCTCACATCCCCCACACCAAGGACCATACCCACCCTTGGCCCTATTGTCTGCAGAAAAGAGCACACCCCCTTATTATTCTTACTTTGCACCACCGCCCGTTGTCATGGGTGCACACACTCACATTCATCCTCATCACCTCCCTTTCCCCACCTCGGTACCCACACTTCCACTGGTTTCATGTGCACAAACGTATGCATCAACACACACTGAGATGTTCTCTCTGCCCCCTCTAGTTTGGCTGCACACTACACTTCTACTCAGCCCAACAGTTGCAGTGCGTCTCCAGCAATGCAGCCATGTGCTGACGTTCAGTGGTGCTTTCTTATCTCCCAAAAGACTATTTCTACCTTCATGCCTCTTCCCACTCTTTTCCCCCTGACCACCTTCACCTTCTCCTCTTCTTCCATTTCACTGGTCCATTCTTCCTGCCTCCCGAAAAAGAGAAAATAACACCCCCCCCCCCCCCCCCCCCCCCCAGTTTCTTGACTCTTTCCCAACCTCTTTAATCCAATTCACATTGTATACAGCCATAGCTCTCTTACTCTATCCGTACTTCACCTCGAAAACGCACAATTGTTGCAGATTAATGAGATGTGTTTTTCTGTAATGTTTTTCTTTTTTCAAACATACACTCCCAACTTAATCTTCCCAACCACAGCAGAACCCTGAATGCTGACACTTCAGATCTCTTTTCTTTTTATCTGCGAAAATATATCCAGCCATTCTTACTTTTACAGCTTGATTTTATCCTATTTATTTTCATAGGATGTGAATCATTTCCTGGAAATATTAATGAAACACAAGCTGCTTGTGTTTTTAGTGAATCATCCCATCTCTCTATTTTTTGGCAGGAGAGAGTGCACATGCAAAACAAATATATGTAAACATTTGATATGAACACTAAATGGATGGAAACACTTACCTATGTAAATGTTGAATAAGAGGAGAAGAAAGGGCCAAACTGCACTACAGCCATTTATTCTGCTAGAGAACCCCAAAGCAAGACACTGACCTGCTTCCTGTTCACTTGCTGTTGGTTGCTATGAGACAGAGTTTGAATTTTTTGGTAAACTTTTAAATTAAAGATGTAACTGGTCAAAGATTTTCTTTAATTTGAAAAAAATCCTAACAGTTAATAAATAAAATGAAAGTCAGTACTTTTCCTTCCATTTCTTTTCCCCCTCTACAGATGCGGCTTGTTTGTCCCTATGTTGTGTCATCTTTCTCCCTTCTCCCCCTTCTTCCCCATCTCCTTATTCTCTTTGTCTCCCACTGTCTATTTTCCCTTTTCCTCCATACTTCCACCAGACACACACACTTCCTTTACCTCTGCAAGTGCTACATTATTAATTGCTCTGCATTGGCCATACTGTTGAAAAAATGCACTCACAGTGACAAAGGCACAAAATATACTCAAACAATAAAGTACTCCTAAATTCACTTACATGGGATGACACAGGATGTGAATGTGCACAAATTTATTTTCCACACGTTTTTCTTGTTCTTGTTGTTGTTGTTGTTTTTGTAGTTTTATACACCATGCATATATTCTGTCTGATCTCATCATACATGTAAAGGTAAGCCCAAGGCAACTCCCCTCTGAGGCTTCAATGTTACGCTGGTAGTGATCACAGATTGGTTCCCATGTGCATCACTACATGTGCCTTCGTCTTTGTCTGTGTCTCTTTGTTTGATGTCTACCCTGCATGTGTGTGTGTGTGTGTATTTATGTGTGTTGTTTTGTTTTTCTATTTTTTCTCGCATGTGTCTGTACTTGTGAGGATGCAGTGTTAGCCTGTAACGGATGACGGATGCATATATCTTGTATAGTAAATGTCCTGAACTTTGTACTGAATGCTGACTTTTATTTACTGGGTTTGACTATAAATGAATTGTGGATTTAAACATTATATATTATAAGTGAGCCAGTTTGTATTTGAGCAAGTTACTTAAACTGTATTTACCTGAATGCACTGTGATTAGTTATGGAGATCTGCGATTTCCATGGCCTGTTAGCCAGACATGAGGGTTTGAATATGTGACAGATACACAGAATTAAAGCGTTGTATCCTCATTGGTCACAGGCATAATCTTAAGTCTTATGATTAGATATGGAGATATAGCTGAAATGCTTTCATTGCTTCAAGGGTTTAAAGCATGTGTCTTTCGGCCACAAGGGAGCATTTCTGTGTGGGCATGCGGGCACTCTTGTGTGCATAGGAACTGTTACTGCGCAACTTAAAAGTTCAGCAGCAGCTTTAGTGTTGTACTTTATAAAACTGTTAGATTTCACACAGCAACGTGAGCACGTTCATGCTAACCGCGTTATTGCCATTCAGCTGAAGAAACATGCGTGATACACAGGCAACACGAGACCCCACCCCCACATGCAAGACCCGAAGAAAATGTGAACACACCTAAAGAAATCATTAATATTTAAACAATTCCACCGAGACCCAGAGAAAAACACAGGACATGCAAGCTTGCTCTCTGAAGAATCCATCTGATTGACAGATAGGTTTGCCAGGGTGATCTAATGTCCTCACTTTCACCTCATTCCTTCCTCTTCTCTTTCCTTCACCCCTCTGAGAACGATAGAGCACTCCCTTAAATATAAATCAGTGGAATCACACCATGTCAGAAGACTAGCTCTCCCCTGTAGTCTCATCAACCACCAACATTGCCTGCCCACCACTCCATCTCCATCTGTCTGTCTCCTTGCTTTCTGCCTCCATCTTTGGCCACCATCTACCTAAGTGTGTTTGTGACCACATTTATTTTATTAGAGGATCATGATTTCTGCTTACTAAGAGTGACTAGAGCAAAAGAGAGAAGTAAGATGTAAAACATGGTTACACCAGTAATTTATGCAAAGTATCAGGGAAGAACTGAGTGTTGACCCTCTCTCATGCAATGTTAAAGTGTGAAGAAAATACCCTGTAGCAAACTGAAAGAAATTTATTTTAGTAAAAAAATAGCAAAATAAAAACACATTTAATTACTGTATTCAGTTTTAGCATTTGCCAAAAGGTAATTTTTTTCAACTAGCATGACAAAGTTTTGTCACATATGTTTACTGCCATAATGTCTAAATTTTAGTGCCTGTTTGAATTTTTTCTTTTTTTTCTTCCCCTAGCATTGCAGTATAAACTGCCATGAGGTGACTGTTACTGTGATTTGATGCTAAATAAAATATAACTTGACTTTTTAACCTCCTAGGACCTGGCGTCCACATATATGGACATCACATTTTGGGTTGTCTAGACCAATATACTAAATTTTGCCCTACAAGGGGCTGATATCCACTTACGAGGACATTATACTGCTACTGTTCTATCGAAATTTAAAGTGAATGTCCTCATATGTGGATCTCAATTTTCTCAGAAACAAAAATCAGGTAAAAAAGAAAAAATCACCTAACTCTTTATTGTTAGTTGCTAGTGATGGGATTTTCCGGCTCTTTTCCGGCTCGGCTCATTAAAAAGAGCCGGCTCTTTCGGCTCCGAACTGGCTCTTTAGGTTGCTTTGTTGCTTTAATTAATTTATTATTAACAACAATATAAAATTATGCACAAAAGGAATTGCTAATGTAAAAAAAGTGGTTTTATTTATATATGTTTATATATAAATATATGCAGTGGCCCCTAGAGACAAAGCACGTACAAACTCCAAAACACATTTCTAGCGTTAACTGAACTTCCAAAACAGAGCTACCTCGATCACTTAAATTACACAATTGAAACTCTGGCTGATTGGGACCTACACCCAGTTTCACACCTTGGCTGAGGCGATTAGAGGATCATCAGGGGTCCTTGTGTCCCTCTGTGGGGGGATACTCCCACTAGGTTTAAATCTGGCACTCTACACCATTTGACCTTAGAACTGAAGAAGCTTCTCAGATGAGAGGTGAATCGTCTTCAAGTAACTTAAAGAAGTCCAGATGCTTTTCTATGCAAGCTCCTTTGACTACGATGACCTGGATGACTGAGAACCTTCACAGACATACACAATTGAAAGCATATGTGTATTGTTTGTGTATTTAGACACAAGCACTCATATACACTCAACAAAAATATAAACGCAACACCTTTGTTACTGCTCCCATTCCCCATGGGATGGACGTAGAGACCTAAAATTCATTCCAGATACACAATATAACCATCCCTCCCAAACAGTGGTCACAAATCAGTCCAAATGTGTGGTAGTGGGCACATCTGCTATATTGAGATAATCCATCCCACCTCACAGGTGTGCCACATCAGGATGCTGATCTGACATCATGAGTAGTGCACAGGTGTACCTCAGACTGCCCACAACAAAAGGCCACCCTGCAATGTGCAGTTTTTTGCGCTATTGGGGGTCTGGGGACCCAGAACCGGTCAGTATCTGGTGTGACCACCATTTGCCTCATGCAGTGCAACACATCGTCGCATGGAGTCTATCAGATTGTCAATTGTGGCCTGTGGAATGTTGGTCCACTCCACTTCAATGGCTGTGCGAGGTTGTTGGATATTCGTGGGAACTGGTACACGCTGTCGTATACGCCGGTCAAGCACATCCCGAACATGCTCAATGGGTGACATGTCCGGTGAGTATGCTGGCCATGCAAGAACTGGGACATTCTCAGCTGCCATCTGCCCTGAACAATGTGAACCATGATTCATCCGTGAAGCGCACACCTCTCCAACGTGCCAGACGCCATCGAATGTGAGCATTTGCCCACACAAGTCTGTTACGGTGACGAGCTGGAGTCAGGTCAAGACCCCGATGAGGACGACGGGCATGCAGTTGAGTGTCCCTGAGACTGTTTCTGACAGTTTGTGCAGAAATTGTTTGGTTGTGCAAACCAATTGTTCCAGCAGCTGTCTGGGTGGCTGGTCTCAGACGATCTTGGAGGTGAACCTGCTGGATGTGGAGGTCCTGGGCTGGTGTGGTTACACGAGGTCTGCGGTTGTGAGGCCGGTTGGATGCGCTGCCATATTCTCTGGAGACGGCTTATGGTTGAGAAATGAACATTCAATGCACGGGCGACAGATCTGGTTGACATTCCTGCTGTCAGCATGCCAATTGCACGCTCCCTCATTGCTTGTGGCATCTGTGGCATTTTGCTGTGAGACAAAACTGCACATTCCAGGGTGGCCTTTTGTTGTGGGCAGTCTGAGGTACACCTGTGCACTACTCATGATGTCAGATCAGCATCCTGATGTGGCACACCTGTGAGGTAGGATGGATTATCTCAATATAGCAGATGTGCCCACTACCACACATTTGGACTGATTTGCGACCACTGTTTGGGAGGGATGGTTATATTGTGTATCTGGAATGAATTTTAGGTCTCTACGTCCATCCCATGGGGAATGGGAGCAGTAACAAAGGTGTTGCGTTTATATTTTTGTTGAGTGTATATTCAAATAATTTAAAAAAATGTTCATTTACCTGTTACTACCACACACCAAATCCGGTCATTGGTACTTGCTGGCTTGTGTAGCCACTAGGTAACAAAAGCTCAACACTGCGGCCTAGCATCCTGTTGCACTTCTGTGGAGTTTTTACGTGTTTTTGAAGTTTGCATGTACAAACTCCAAAACACTTACAAACTCCAAAACATACACATTCCAAAGCACGTACAAAACTCCAAAACACTTACTAACTCCAAAACACATGCAAACTCCAAAACACTTACAAATTCCAAAACACTTGCAAACTCCAAAACATACACATTCCAAAGCACGTACAAAACTCCAAAACACTTACTAACTCCAAAACACATGCAAACTCCAAAACACTTACAAAATCCAGAACACTTGCAAATTCCAAAACACTTGCAAATTCCAAAACACCTACAAAATCCAAAACACTCACAAAATCCGAAACACGTACAAATTCCAAAACACCTACAAATTTCAAAACACATGCAAACTCCAAAACACTTACAAACTCCAAAACACTTACAAACTCTGAAGTGCGTACAAACTGCAAAGTACGTACAAATTCCAAAGCATGTACAAGCTCTGAAGCTCCAAAACACAACGGAAGTGCTCCAGGATGCTAGGGGCAGTGTTGAGCTCGATTTGCAAAATAAACGGCAAGTTTGTTGCAAACACATAGAGTTGGATACCAGCAGAAAACACCTACAAAGATAGAACAACCACACTCATATATATTCAAATAATTAAAAAAAATTTACCTGTTACTACCACGCACCAAATCCGGTCGTTGGTACTTCCTGGCTTGTGTAGTCACTAAGTAACAAAAGCTCAATAATGCCCCTAGTGTCCTGGAGCACTTCCGTTGTGTTTTGGAGTTTGCACGTGTTTTGGAGTTTATACGTGCTTTGGAGTTTTGTACGTGTTTTGGATTTTGTAAGTGTTTTGGAGTTTGTAAATGCTTTGGAATTTGTAAGTGTTTTGGAGTTTGTAAGTGTTTTGAAATTTGTAAGTGTTTTGGAGTTTATACGTGCTTTGTCTCTAGGGACCACCATAGAAAAAAGCACCCTACAAGCTAAATATAACTAAATTGGGCTATAAAGAAAGTTTAATATAGGAAAAGTGAAATATAAATAAACAACACAGAAAAACACAAAACTATGTCAACTCTTTTTGAGTGCTATAGATTTACTCTTCTATGAGCTAAGTTGAGTTACTGTAGTTCCAGTTTTTAGTTTGTTAGTTTTTTTTAGCAGGTTTTTGCAAAAAAAAAAAAAAAAAAAGTTACCTTGCCAAACTTCAGAAAAGTTGGTGTAAAGGTGGAGCATGGGCCAAAGGGAAAATAAGAACTTGTACATACACAGACAGAGGAGCACTGCATTGAGTCAACTACACCCTCTACACGCCTACACTCTCCAAGCGTCACCATAGTTACCTGCAGCAATGGTGTAGTTGGCACTGTTTTCATCTTGTCTGGCTGTGTGTCCTCATGACAAAATGTGACCCCAGAGAAACCCTAACAGGCTTAACCCGAACTACCACAATGGTGGTTTTGAGTACTTTAGCATATCTTTATGCATTATGGTTTGTCAGCTGAAAACTGCTCAGCTGATTGGTCCACTCAACCCTATATTTAAAATGAGCCAATCAGCTTCATGAATAGGAGTAATTACAATAATGGGACCTCATATCTTTATTTGTTTTCAGTTTGCTCTGCTCCACTTTTAAAATTGCTGCAGAGCTGACTTGTTGGCATGGTAATGTATGAGTGTTTTGTTAACTTAAGTCGAGTTTGAATGTGAGGAGATGACCAGTTGGTCTCTGGTGATCGGTTATGGAAATGTTATCCCTTCCTTTGGACATATGCTAGAACGGAAGCAATGTCACACTGACAGCGGAAATGAAATGCAATAATTGACACCTCTCTTTGACATGAGGCAAGGAAATGGGTGTAAATCAGTTTGGCAGAAGAAGGCACCCATCTAGATGTGACAAGGAACTCATGACAGCATGACAAGATGTTAGCTTGCTGTCACTCAGCGGCTCAACTGTAATGTTAGCTATAGCAGAATGCTTCTTATGGATGGTGGATGCAGAAGGTACAAAGAAAATTGTTCATACAGGAAACTGCTTAGTGTACAACTTTCAATCAAGTACAAATTTTGCTATTTATAGTTACGGTTGCAAAACTTTTTGATTACACCTTCATATAACCTGCAATCACAAAATACAACAAAACGCTCACAGTGTGAATCTCTGTCTTCATCCAATTTTCTCTATGCCCTTTTGAATATACCCTTCTTACCATGCCTAGTTCTTCTCTGCTCTGCTTTCTTTCTTTCCTCCACCATTGTGACAGGGTAAAAGCCCTGCTGATTCATGTTCTTCAGATGTTACATACAAATGCACACATATCCAGCAGCGCTCCACCACAGAACCCCACGACACTGGTTGCAGTAAATCAATTCTCAAAACAGCTTAGTTTATTAATAACTGCCACGTTAATGAATACATGTTTATTTCAATGTCTAATTGAGTTATTTTCAGTTCAGTTTTAGTTATACAGCAGCAATCCACAGTCGCCTCTAGACTCTTATATTTTAAGTTAAAGACTGAAATATTAGAGGGAGAACCCCAGCAATGAGAAGATAGCTTGTAAATAAGTACTCGGTGAAGGTGGGAAGAAAGAAGTGACTTTTTAATGGGGATAGACCTCCGGCAGAGCCAGGCTCAGAGAGGGGCAGCCATCTGTTGTGACTTGTTACGGGGGTTGGGGGGGGGTTGGGGGGGGGGGGGGGGGGTTGGGTTGGGGTCGTGGTGGTGGATAAACCTGCCCTGAAAAACCCTAATTTAATAATGTGAAGGAATCACTACAAATGTGTTTAGTATATCTGTATAGAGAATAAATGATTTATCTGCCATGGTATATCAATGTTAATTTTATTACAGTAGCACATTTAGAAGCAACACAGTTGACCAAAGTGCTTCAATAGAATAAAACAGTATAACAATCAAATAAATACAATAATATAAAACCTGGTACTGATGTTTCAGTTATAGACTGTATATATTATTTATATTGCGTATATTATGCATATATTATTTATATACAGTATATATAATGTATTTAAAATGTTGAATTATCATAAAGCTAATCCACAACATAAATGATAATTTGTCACTTGTTCTTCATCTTTATCGTGCTAAACAAATAAATGACTTCTAGAGACAAAGTCAACCTCTGCAGAGACTGATGTAAACGGAGTTGCTTCCTTGATATTCTGACGTCTGTACAGCTGTGTGTCCTAGCTTTCTGGGTCATTTCTGTTTCACTCACAATCCCAGTGGATTTTAGGACGACAAGGCCCTGCACGATAGACAGTGGCTAAGCCCCTGACTTCTTCTGCTTCATCTCACACACACACACACACACACACACACACACACACACACACACACACACACACACACGCACACAATGACAGAAAACAGCAGGAGAGAGGTGATTGCTCCAGGCAGTAGTTTGTTAGCTACACATTACCTTGCCTGCCTCCTTGGGAACATCCTACAGTGACAATATTTACATCCATTTGATCATATAACTAAAAAAACAACATCCAAAGTTATCGAGGTATGCTTTGTATTCAGTAGATTATCAGAATATATGTCAAGGCTTTTAGAGTCTCAGTGTACTGGACTTCCACACCACTAGATAATCTTACAGATCAAAGATATGGCACGAAACCAACTTTATTCTTTAATTTATGCTGCACAGTTGGCAAAAGAAGCATTGGTTGCAGGGGTAATGTGTAATTTAAGACAGCAGGGAACAATGATAAAGCACTGGTAAATTTATGGGAGGAGATATCTACAGTAGCTATAACATCACCAGCTGCACTTTTGCCAACCTTGCAAGAAGAATGTATATATTGTTCCTATGCTTTCAACTTATTTATTTAAGCTTTGTTTTTGCATCATGTAGTTATTTTACAATATGAATCCATATATTTAGAAAGTGTTCACACATATTGTAAGGGTCAAATTTCGTTGCGTCTCCGGCATTTTGTTTCTGTAAAATGCAGTTTCACATTGTTGCAGATCACAAGTCCAAAAGATTGTGGGTGATGTGAAAAAGGAATACATATAGTGCCATTTTAATAATATAATGGGATATTAACACAGGTCAACTATTCACATACGTGTGGCTCTCTAGCTGAAATAAATCACAGAAAACATATTGTATGGCTCATTGTGGCTTTTTAAAAGCAAAATATGATAAACCAAATTGTTCAAATAGCATATACATGATTTAAAAAAATAGAAACATTCTTTTACTTATGTAAATATCTCCTCAGTTATCCACTGAGGCATTTGTGTGTGGATGTGTGTTACAACATTCATTTTAAGACTTTTGACCCCTAGGTTGACACTACTGCTCAACTCACAGTTACAAACAAAGTATGTGGGTTACCCTAAAAAAGATGGTAGCAAGCACTCAAATCTCACACCAGAGGCCAGAATTCACATTACATAACCTGACCTCTTTGTCCAAGTTGAACTTGAACAAAAAAAGTACCAAAACATAATAGAAGACTGGAAACAACACTCATTCTCAATCCAGCGGAAGGTTTACTTCCACCCAGCCTGCCGACTTACTCCTTTATTCTCATTACACTGTAGTTATCAAGACACAAGAGGTTTTTGTCATTTGTATGTCAACCAAATAAAATCTGGCAAGCTTGCTGAAATAGATTATAGATTTAGTTTTTACTTGCTGGACCTCTAGAGTCCACAGAATAATCTTTAAGAAAGCAATATGAGAGTGTGCTAGTTGAACAGCAGTGGTGTACTGTGTGCATATGGTGCGTATGTCCAACAAACATCTTGACCTCTGGGCTGACACTCATATCATTTGCTTATCTAGCAAATGCAGATATGCACATGGTTAATTTGATATGAAACCAAGCAAACTAAATGAAGAAAAAAAACCCTTTTTTTTGGGGGGGGGGGGGGGGGGGGTACCATGATGTTTCTATGTCCCACTTATAATTTACATTGTAAGGGGGTGAAATATGGCAGTTGTGTTGGACTGCATTAGAAGATAACAATTAAACAAACTTGCAAAAAAGGATAAAACAGAGGAGGGGATAAGACTTAAAAGTATTCCATTGCATTCTATTCTATTCTCGCAGCACAAAAGACGTTCCATATGCTGTCATCAATTACAATGGCATGAATGTGTTTGTGCTGATGATTTGAACTGAGTCAGATCCTTCAAAGTGGTCTTTAGGCTCATTCAGTGACTCAGACACATTGACAAACACACACACACACACACACACACAGTCCAACAAATCTTGTGACTTGCAACAGTCACGAACCACACACTGAGACATAGCCACATTCTCTTTAATCATTAACCAGTGCTCGTTACTGGAATTTTTGCAGTGGCCCTTATCCATTATTGGATAGCTATCAATGAATCACATTTACACTGAAGAATTTCATGTACGCTCACATGCACCTTCACACTTCCAATTAACCATTCCATTGATTTTAGGTTTTTCCCGGACATGTGTCAGTGGGTGTCTGATACTTGTAAGCATTTTAGTGGACAGGATTGCATTGCAAAGCAGGTGGTGCTGGGGGCTGAGTTCTAATTCTTTCAGAAATTACTGCTGACTTATATGTTCTATCTCGAAATCAATATATGTGTCAGTGTGAAGCACTGGTGCCAACGTACTTTGGTAAATGTATGCCTATGACCCAGACAATTAGTACAATTCCATCACAACTAGATAATATCTTTCAATTTTTAGTGTAGTTCAGTCTCTTTGATTTTTGGGATGTGGAAGACCACTGATGTGACTTTGTGCCTCTGCCATCAGTTAACCATATTGCATATTGATTTGCTCAGCCATGTGTGACTGAAATTGAAACTGATAAATTGCTTTCTTTTTTTAAATGACATGCTTATGGAGATGTCAGTGAATGAATAATAAACAAAGGCCCAGTAAATAAATGAACAGAACAGCAATGAAAAGAAATAGGTTGAATTGTTACAGTTTTTGCCCGTTGCTTGAACACTATAAACCCATGCTCAGACTAAAGTAACACAACGTGAAGCTTTTGTTACCATACCTCAAACACATGTACCCATACCTTAAACAAAAGCGCTGCTTTGCACCCCAGTACCAATTATGCAACACTCCTACTCCTTTATGCAACACACCTACCCCTTTATGCAACACACATGGTCCTGCATGCTACACTCTATTTCATACATAAGACACTTCGCTCACAAAATGAAATCTCAGGGTGCCATTCGGAAAACACATGTATCCAAAATACAAAACACATCGGATAATTGCAACCACTCAAATACACACCTGAAGGCACGTACTTGCAAAACCGAACACCAATTAGCCAACTACAAAAAGCCCTCAGCGTAGCCATTTCAAGAACTTTGCAAGCATGGATGGAGGGAGAGCAAGAGGAAGAGGAAGAGGTAGAGGAGGAGGAGGAAGAGGAGGAGAAGGCCGAAGAGGCCATGAACGGACCCATATTTCTGATGAAATAAGAGCAACTTTGGTGGACCATGTCATCAACCATGGCCTGACTATGAGGGAAGCTGGGCAGAGAGTCCACCCACATCTAAGCCGCTTCACATTGGCATCTGTAATACGAACATTCCGACTAGAAAACAGGTATGTCTTCACCTCCATACCTTCTGCTCTACTCAGATGGTTTCATAGCACTGTTCTACAGTATATCACATTACCATATCAAGTGTACGGGGTGCTAATGCTCCTTTTGCAGCCAAAGTGGCTGATTCCTTATATTAAAGTACAGTGTTGTACAGTGGATGACACAGTACATACAGTAAAGTACTGTAAGAAAAATAAGCAAACCGATGACAATATGTGGTTGTATTCCTCCAGAATGACCCGAAGACCTTCTGGGGGAGGACGGCAACGCCTGTTCACACAACAGCAGGAACTTGCCGTTGTGGACCTAGTGAGGGCAGACAATGCCATCCGTCTCCACCAGCTACGACGGAAAATACTTGCAGACAGGCGAGTGTTCAGCAACATAAACCATGTGAGCATCACCACCATCAGACGCATCTTGGGTAAACTCAGCATCACCATGAAGCAGCTCTACAGAGTCCCATTCGAGAGGAACAGTGACAGGGTTTCGACATGCAAGAGGATATTTTCCCCGGTGCCCAGCGGGAGAGGACACTGCTTGCGATGTTGATGAGGTCCTGTGGCCAGACCCCAACAGACGGCGGGATCCATGAGCCCACTTATGCACAATTGTCATGGTTTTTTGTGTTTACAGTATAGTGTTTTTTCTATTGCAGTATTATTGTGTTGTGGTTTTTTTTTTTTTTGCTTTATCTGAATTCATGGTACTGCGATGTACACTATTGAGTAGGTCTATTTGCGTTTTTGGTTGTTTGGAAATGTGTCTCCTGTAAATGTGCCTTCTGAATACACAATGGAAATCAAGGACTGCAGTGTTTTATGTAAAGAAGACTAGTGTGTTCCCCCTGATCTGTAAGTGTTTGCATATGATGCAAGTATGTGTCATTTTGTCAACAGAGTTACATTTTGACAGAGGAATGTTAGGTTTTGACAGCAGAGTTTAGGTTTTGGGAGTGGAGTTTCATTTTGGCACAGATGTGTATGGTATATTTCCCAGTGTTGTGTCGTGTTTACTTGTGTTTAGAGTTTTGGCACAATGAGCGACGTTTTGCCAAATGTGTTCAAGCAACGGGCAAAAACTGTAATAAAGATTATTTTAAATGTTTCATTTATGCTATTTCTACATCTCATTTTTTGTTTGCCCCTTCCCTCAATGCAACCACTTGTGACTGCATCAGTCATGACACTGATGAGGCTGTTGGAAGACTGAAGCTAAATTTAATCAACTGAGCAATTTGAGGAATATGAAAATCAAACCAAAAGTCACTCAATTTCAACTCAGCTATCTGAACATCCTTATGGCTAATGGTGTGTAACAGATTAGGAACACCGTGCTACAAATGCATAATAAACACTGTGGTTACACCTTATGCTAGACGCATGCAAACATATCTGGCCACAGATGGTATAGCTTTCCCATCCCCCAGTAACCTCACACAACCATTTGCTTTAATCATACATGATTTAATCAAAGAGTCATCTTTTGGGACTTCATGGCTTTCAAAGAAAACAGAACCCCACGACACTGGTTGCAGTAAATCAATTCTCAAAACAGCTTAGTTTATTAATAACTGCCACGTTAATGAATACATGTTTATTTCAATGTCTAATTGAGTTTTCAGTTCAGTTTTAGTTATACAGCAGCAATCCACAGTTGCCTCTAGACTCTTATATTTTAAGTTAAAGACTGAAATATTAGAGGGAGAACCCCAGCAATGAGAAGATAGCTTGTAAATAAGCACTCGGTGAAGGTGGGAAGAAAGAAGTGACTTTTTAATGGGGATAGACCTCCGGCAGAGCCAGGCTCAGAGAGGGGCAGCCATCTGTTGTGACTTGTTACGGGGGGGGGGGGGGGGGGGGGGGGGAGGCGGGGGGGGGGGGGGGGTGTTGGGTTGGGGTCGTGGTGGTGGATAAACCTGCCCTGAAAAACCCTAATTTAATAATGTGAAGGAATCACTACAAATGTGTTTAGTATATCTGTATAGAGAATAAATGATTTATCTGCCATGGTATATCAATGTTAATTTTATTACAGTAGCACATTTAAAAGCAACACAGTTGACCATAGTGCTTCAATAGAATAAAACAATATAACAATCAAATAAATACAATAATATAAAACCTGGTACTGATGTGTCAGTTATAGACTGTATATATTATTTATATTGCGTATATTATGCATATATTATTTATATACAGTATATATAATGTATTTAAAATGTTGAATTATCATAAAGCTAATCCACAACATAAATGATAATTTGTCACTTGTTCTTCATCTTTATCGTGCTAAACAAATAAATGACTTCTAGAGACAAAGTCAACCTCTGCAGAGACTGATGTAAACGGAGTTGCTTCCTTGATATTCTGACGTCTGTACAGCTGTGTGTCCTAGCTTTCTGGGTCATTTCTGTTTCACTCACAATCCCAGTGGATTTTAGGACGACAAGGCCCTGCACGATAGACAGTGGCTAAGCCCCTGACTTCTTCTGCTTCATCTCACACACACACACACACACACACACACACACACACACACACACACACACACACACACACACACACACGCACACTTAGAGACCAGCTGACACACAGGGATGTTATTCATAAGTTTCTGGGACAGCGTCAACCTCAGTAGAATCATGAACACAGTGCCTATGTGGCTCCCATTCCCAGCGATGCCGTTTTCTCTTTTCTTTTAGCTTCACCTCCTTTCCTATGGTCCTTTTCTCTCACCTCTTTTTGTGCTCTGTCTTCATTTACAATAGAAGAATGTTTCAAAGAAAAAATACTCAGCTACCATATGCATTCTGAGATACCAAATAAAATGGATTACATTCCACTCAGAGGCATGCTTTTTTTAAGCATTTCAGAGCTACTTTATAAGAAGTGCTTAGAAATTTCTTGAATTCAGCTTCAAAATAAATATAGACCTTTTTAGTGATGCTCCTCGTGCTGGTGGCATTCTGCTCCTTGTGCCTCCTCCTGCTCCTCTTCCTCCTCTTCTGTTCCTCCTGGGCATTCTTGGCCTGTAGGAGCAGAAGGTGACAGATGTACACCGTACCTGCTGATCTCCCCTCTGACCTCCCCTCCTGTACTCCTCCCTTGTGAGTCCTTATTCCCCTCCCCTACATTTCTTGCAAACCAGCTCTCTCACTCGCCGTACCTCCTGCTACTCTCTGCTGTGCCAGATATCTTTTCTTAAGGCTTCCTCTTTGTCTTCATCCATTCTCCCACCTGCACATTTTTCCTCTTATGAGTAATATTAGTCATAGTGATTCTATATGTTCATGCTAAACATCATCTACAACACAAACACCCACATACGGTCATGAAAAATCAAGTTCTACATGCAGTCTATTTACACCCACCATTCAGTAGCTTTTAGAACAACATTTGGCTGAAATAACTTGAACTAACAATTTTCTATGTGACTGTATGATCATCTATGATCAGTCTGTCTTTCGTGTTGAGAAATGTTGGCCCAGTCTTCTTTAGAACACCACTTCAGTTCTTTGAGGTTTACAGACATTTGTTTATGCACAGCTCTATTGAAGGTCCCACCACAGCATTTCATTCCAGCTGAGGTTTCTGACTGGACCTTGATTATTTTCTTGTAGACTTACTGGTGTGCTTGGGGTCATTGTCAGGTTGCATAACCCAGTGTTGATGACCAAGCTTTCGCTGACAAACAGATGGCCTGACATTTGACTCTAGAATATTTTGATATACAGAGGAGTGCATGGTTGATTCATTGACTGCAAGGACCACAGGTCCTGTGGCTACAAAACAAACCAAAACATCACCTCTTTATTGTGGTGTTTGACAGCTGGTATGAGGTATTTGAGGCACCGTTTATGAGCAAACATCTCCACTTTGCTCTTGTCTGTTCTCCAAGTCCTTTGATTTTTTCTTGAAAACCTAAGCTATACATTATGTCTTTTTTATTTTTGGAAGAAACTTTCTCCTGGCACCCCTTCCAAATAAGCCATATGTGTTAAGTTTTTCCTAATTGTCTTGTCACAAACATTAACATTTAAAATGCTAATTGAGGGCTGTAGAATATGAGATACATCTGTTGCTTATTTTGCTGTTTCTCTGAGCGTTGCATGGTCTGGTGTTGGAGTGAGTTTGCTGGGATGTCCACTCCTGGCAAAATTGTAGCATTGTGTTAACGCTCACCTGCTAGAAACCAGCAAACTGTTAAAGATTTATTTATTTTTTTAGAAATGTGGTGCTGATGATCAAAGCAAATGTATTTGATTTGCAGAACCTGGCTTAATTGCAATAGAAGCATTAAGAGACCTATGAAAACCATTGTTTTCACACAACTGTGTGCATCAAAAGTAAGTTTGACAGTTGAGCTCCTTGTACGCTGATTAAACACCTAGTAACACAATTAAATGCTTAAGCTTGCCACAGTTACAGTTTTCTATGTTTCATTAATGTTCACTTTGTTTTGAAAAGTTATTTTCAGTTTATTATGGGTTCACTCAGTTTCTAAAGTGGGTCATCTCATTTCACTTTCAGTTTTATAGTTTAAAAAGATTTATTTCTTTGGCTCTCTTATTAGTTTCAACACTGGTGTCAGTTTGTTTATTATAGTATGTGATGTGTTTTTCAGATTCAATACCTTTTTTTTTAAACCCATTTTTACCTATTTATAAACACAACACTGTCAAGGACAATTGAATCCCAACAACGCAGTGCTGCCTCACTCTCTGCAATCATACAGCAAGATTGCAGATACATTTTCTCTTTGCTCTCGCTCTCTCAGGCTCCAGGATAGGCACCCTCATAGGCATTCCCCTCAGTTAAGGGGCTTGGCAGGTACAGTGGCATCTGTATGCCCAACCTGACTCATGGATATTTCATGTTGCTGAGCAGTACTGGCCCACACCACACAGTAGTGGGTAGGCAGACCAAAGCTGCTCAGTTGAAGTCTCACCCATACCGTGCAGTGTATATAAGGGTTGCCTTTATAGCTGCTAGAACTGAGTCATCCACTTTGCCATGCCCTGTTGTATATCACTGCACTTTATTCCCCGCTACACTGTGAGTATAGCCTTTGGGCGTAATGCGAGGGGGAAGAAGTTAGCATTAGAAATTGTTATGCACTGGTAAGACAGAAATAAAAAACTGAAGGTGGTGGCGTGATGAGCACTCCACCAAAGAGAAGCACTTTCTGAACCATGTTACGTATCCAAATAATTCAACTACTTAATATATAGCTGTTAATAAAGATTCAGAAATAAACAGAAAAGACTGTTGCAATTAACTAATAATATATTTTTTAATTATTTCTAGCATCATCTATAATAAAAGAGAATAGGAAAAGCTAAAAGAAAAGAAATTAAAATAAAGTCATAAAATAAATATTTTAACTTGTCCCATCACACCTACTTTTAATCCAGACCTCTTCCTCTTTCTTTTCCTGCTTCCTCAATCCATGTCCTCAGGAAAGGAAGTGGGAAAGAGAATGACACGTCTTCTGTCTGCCACTTCATATTAAATGGGAGCAGACATGGTCAGTCAAACGTAGATAACCCCAGGGAATGGTTCACTGCTCAGGAGGCTTTTATTAAATATAGTCATAATGCTATATAGCTATCTGACTGCACTTAAAATAGACCCTCCACTCGCTACTGCAGTGCTCTCTGTGGGAATGGGATATTATGAAAGTGTGCAAAGTACTAACAATATTTGAATACTGGTGTTCTATCATGAGCTCAGAAAGGCTGCACAGTATATAGTCAGTTTGGATTAATTAAAAAAACATTAATGGTGATATGGCAATAACTACTTAATCATATGAGTACTGCTAAACAGTTACAGCCAGGAAATTTACTGTTTTACTGTGAGAGACATCACAAAAGTGACTGATGGGAATAACTCTTCCTTTGTGAAGAATTTGAATGCCAGTATTCTTTGAAACTTGGTATTATAGACTTAATTGAGGCCTAATGCTTCTTGGCAGATTAACATATCAATTTCTTATAAATTCAATTCAACTTAGTTTTATTTATATATTGCCAAATCAACGCTGTGACAGACTGACGACCTGTCTAAGCTGACTTTTGCCTGCTTTTGCTATAACAAGTTGGTTGTGCAACACAAGTAATCTGCCCTTTTATGAATTTTTCAAGTAAGTAATCCAATATATATATGATTATACTGTTGTAAAATAATGTTTTATATTGTTATATTGTTGTTACTCTTATTGCTATATAAAAAAAAGAAAACTCCTCCAGCTGTTTTGCTTATTCTTCTTGGCAGGTAGCTTCGTACTACATATGGATTGGCAGCAGTACACTGGAACCTAACAAATTGGATCCACTCAAATCTGACACTCTTAGGCTACGTTCACACTGCAGGTCTTAATGCTCAATTCCGATTTTTTGATCAAATCCGATTTTTTTTGTCTGCTCGTTCACACTACAAATAAAATGCGACAGCAAACGCACTCTAGTGTGAGCGTCCCACATGCACAAAAGAAGACGTCACACACAACGCGCTCTGTTTAGACCCAGAGCAAACAATATTGTTTGACTGATGGCCCTTAATATACTTCAATTTTCCCAATTTTTGCTTTAAGTTATTTTGTTATTTACATAATAATGTAGATAACCTAATAATTATCCTTATTGCTGTTTTAGAGGGGAGCAGTGCTTCAAAGGATAGTTGCAGATTTCTGTCAGAATTTGCAGATTATACAGTACAAATAAAATGTTCATGTTTCTCCAACGTTGTCTTCCCAACAGTTTCACTGACATCTACACTGGATGGCCAGGAAGCGTTCACGATGTCTTATCGGGCGCTTCTCCGGCGCTGATAATTGGCGTCTGTCTTGTGTCAGTGACGTAAAAGACGGATTTAATGCGACTTGACCATTCACACAGCGGTTGCTTTCTGAAACATCGGATATGTATCGGATTCAGTACCACATACGGATGTGAGCCAGATCGGATTTGAAAATATCGGATTTGTGTCGTTCACACTGTCATACCATGACGGATTTGATGCGCTTTCGCCTGCAGTGTGAACGTAGCCTTGGGCAAAAAGCTTGATGCCTGAGGGGTGCGATTGTCATAACAACAGCAACCAATAGTTCACAAGCTAGCCAAGCTTTAATTAGCATTTAGCGTGAATTCAACATATGTTTTATATAAACAGCCTTCAGATAAAACATAGTGACTTTGTACTTGAATAATTAACCTTTCCGTTTTTCCTTTTACTGCCATGTCTTCACATGTAGTGACCACACTCTCACATTTTCACAACACGAAACACTGATTCTGGTTCTGCCGGAGGTTTCTTCCTGTTAAAAGGGAGTTTTTCCTTCCCACTGTCGCCAAAGTGCTTGCTCATAGGGGGTCATATGATTGCTGTGTTTTTCTCTGTAGCTAATATTGTACGATCTACTGTGCAATATAAAGTGCCTTGAGGCAACTATTGTTGTGATTTGGCGCTATATAAATAAAATTGAATTGAACTGAATTGAATTGAAGCATTTAAATAAATCTGATTTCATTGGGCTAGCCTGCTCTCATAGCTAAAAAGTTTAACTTTTTTCAACCAAAATGTGAACTCTCACTATTCAACGCGAATAAGAGGCAACAGACCTGAAGTCTAAAATGCATCTGTGTAAAACTTATTTCATAGTTAGAGAACACCTTGTGTCTTCCAGTAGTTGAACACAGCACTACCAACTAACTAAGATCATGCTTAAAAACAGACAAAATAAAAAATCACACTATTGACTGCTGGCTGAACATGAGATTTTAACAGTGCTCACTCTATTTAAATATAGACATGTTTTGACCCATCCATCCTACCTGCTATCCTCTTTACACAAACTTCATTTTACTTCATACTTTACTCTAAATATATTTGTAAAGTCATTTTTGGGTAAAACAAAACTGACACTGTGCTCCTCGTGTCTAACCAGCCCCCATCACCTACTCAAGGAATGAGCAAAAGCAAAAGTAAACAGCAACTGAAAACAAAGTTCCCCCATGGGAGACGAACCCAGTTTCCTCTTTACATGCACATCTAATAGTGCAAAGAATGGTGCACGAAGACAACTGCACCAAAGGCAACTTTCAGCATATCTCAGTGTTACCAGCAACCTTGACAAAACTGCAGTATTTGATGCCCCAGAAATGATAATGATGGGATCTCTGTTAGTACTGAACGCACTGCATGTCAGGGCAGCCATGCTTGCTGACTGGGACATAAATGACACAAAAATAGCATTTGCAATTATCTATTTTCCACAAAGGACTATACACTATCTATACACACAAGGCAGTCTGCACTTTGACTGCATTTTAACATGCAATACACAGCTCTCAGTTTCATCACTATCCATATGCAGACAAAGCGCACACAGAAAACATTTAATAACTTCTCTGGCCCGTGGACAAATAAACCAAGGTCATACAAAAAGTGAGGCCACTTATCAAAACGTGTGAAAGCCCAACAGCACTCTCACACATCCAGAAGAAGCACCACTTCAGCTAGAAATAAGCTAATATTTATATAGAAGGGGAAAGCATATATATATATATATATATATGCCATGTGCATAAATGTGCCCTGTATGGCCTGCATTGATAAGAACACCACTCCATTGTGTATGGGCTGTGAAATAAGTGTCTCATGACTGTGACACACACCAAACACACACACATACACACACCCATATATACCCAGAGACCTGCCATCTTCAGAAGTTTTCTGATGACTCTGCGGTGGTTGGATGCATCAGCAGGGATGATGAGACAGAGTACCGGGCTGTGGTCGACTCCTTTGTTACGTGGTGTGAGCAGAATCATCTGCAGCTCAACGTGGCAAAGACCAAGGAACTGATCGTGGACTTCAGGAAGACCAGGAAACACTTGACCCCTGTTTCAATCCAGGGGGTCAGTGTTAACATTGTGGAGGACTATAAATACCTTGGAGTACACATTGACAATAAACTGGACTGGGCTAAAAACACCACAGCACTTTACAGGAAGGGCCAGAGTCGTCTCTATTTTTTGAGGCGACTGAGGTCCTTCAACATCTGCCAGAAAATGCTGAGGATTTTCTATGAGTCTGTTGTGGCCAGTGCGATCCTCTATGCTGTTGAATGCTGGGGGAGCAGGCTGAGGGTCGCAGATGCCAACAGACTTAATAAACTGATCCGTAAGGCCAGCAATGTTGTGGGGATGGAGCTGGACTCCCTCAAGGTGGTGTCGGAGAGGCGGATGCTGTCCAAGATAAAGACAATGTTGGATAACACCTCCCACCCACTCCATGACATGTTGGTCAGTCACAGGAGCTCGTTCAGTGAGAGACTGAGATTACCGAAAAGCACCACTGAACGACACAGGAAATCATTCCTGCCTGTGGCCATCTCCCTGTACAACGCATCCACTTAACACACTGTTTGCTGCTACAACTACACATGTTTCTTTTCCAAATATTTATTTATAAGTGACTTATGTATGTATGTATGTATATATATGTATATATTGTACTATTCTTAGTTAGCGTATTGTCTGTCTTGTCTTAATGTTGGTTTAAAATGGAGCACTGTAACAAAAAATAATTTCCCCCAGGGATCAATAAAGTATTCTGATTCTGATTCTGATTCTGATATGTATGCATGTATAGTACAATATGTGGTACACAGCAAATCCATTTAGAAAGGCAATTTCAAGTGCCTGTTATGGGTGCGCCATATATCAGGTAACAGATCGAGCCTCTTGTCCATCCTAAAGAAGAGCTGACTATAGTAAGCTTGATGGAAGTCACGGCTTCACAAGAGAGATGGATGACAATAATATCACTGTGTGTAGGTAGAAAATATGTGTATGTGTCAATGCAGGAGATAACATTGTGCCACTCTTTAAAGCTGTAGGGCAGAAGCTGTCCTTAGCCATCGTGGTAGCAAATATCTCACAAGTCACCTATGAACTTTGTCGGTTGACAAATTAAACACACACAAAAAAAGGAACACGTTCATATTAAGGAGCTCAACCAGTTAACTCTTGCATACTATTCTGGGCCACAATTTATCTTCATCTATTGAGATAGTTTGTAGATCCACCTGTATGATTCAAAGAAAGTAAAATTGTAGTTTTAGGAAATCTCGAAACTGAATTTGTATATGCCATGCATGGGTGTATATTTGTAGGACTACACTTCGCCCAAGTTCCCACAGAGACAGGCTCGCAATTTTTGAAGTATCATGGGGAAAACTCAAAACAGCAAAACAGTAAAGCAGCATAGGAGTGATCATATATGGTGCACAAAAAAGAAGGTCATACAGAGGTGAGAGGGTGCCTTGACACGAGCTCTGTAATAGGGTGGAATAATGGTGTGGTGGTTAATACTAGCACCTCACAGTAAGATGATTTCTGGTTAGAAAGATGGGGACCCACAAGACTTAAATGGCACCTGAGCTGCTATTTCATAGTGTGAGAAGTAGCCCACATGCAAGGTTCCTACCAGTGCTTTGAACACACAGACTAGTTTGCAATAAGCTAGTTTTTTGTTCTAAGTGTTGATTAATTAAATTGTTGTTGAATGTTAATTTGATATAATGCTGATAAGCATAAATGTTAGATTTAAGGAATTTATATGAGGAATTTATATTTATTATCCTTTTATTAACATCAGATAGGCTATTTAAACATTCATCCATTTAAACATTCTAAAGTAGGTATGTAGTTCAAAATCTGCTATAGACACTGAAGAGAATTCATACTATAAAAGCAAGAAATATGAACAGTATGTAAGAGTTAAGTGTAGTTTTGTAGTTCGGGCTACTAATAAAACAAAAATGCCATTTTTCAATGTCAGGAAGTCATCACTGATTTTCTTTTTGATTACTGATAGAAAACCAACTCCAGATATGATGGCATCCATCCTCATTTTCTGGGCACATTTTCTGATTCAGAGCTATTAGTGGAATTATGAAACAAGGCTCAGCTGTGTTGAGAAAAGTAAAAAAAAACAAAAAAAAACCCCTCAAATAAACATTTTATGAAAGAGCTGGCTGTTGTTAATGGAGTGCTTCCAGAATGCATCTCAACATTGGCAAGTCGAATTGTCACTGTGCCTCTGTTGGGTCCAGTGTTGAAAGAGGGTACGTTTTACAAATATTGGCTGAACTGTTCAATGTCAAAGGAGAAACATATGTAATTTAGGAAAATAGTGCTGCAATTGGTGTTGCCAAAATTCAATATCGTAAATAAGGCATTTCATGCCTGAGTTTTCACGACCACAACAGGTCCTAAAATGTTTTTTAAATTTCAGATAATACTTTAGGGTAATGTGAAACAGAGCATGCAAAGCATAGACAACTGTTACAACAACTTACACATACACAAAGTTAAGCGTCACAGTTAAGCTACCTTTTGATGAATTAAGAATCATTACATTCAGAGAGACAGATTTCATTAGTGAGGTTTCACGAGCATAGTGCACAGCTCATACAAACACAGTCACAGTGGTGGATTCATCACCATATGCAAAGGGGGAGCCACAAATGCTGTTACACTGCAGAGCAGTGGTGATTCAGTTACAGTGCAGCTTTTGCGTGCCTCGTTCTTCAGCTACAGAAAAGCTTTCTGTCACTTCTACTCCATATTTCTTTCGTTTCTCCCTCTACCTAAAATACCCCTGCACTCTACATCCTGACCCCTTGTCTTTTCTCCTCTGACCAAACCCACTTTCACTGCCACATCTCCCTTTCTTCATCTTTCAGTTCCCTTTTCCCCTAAGTCCCTCATTCCCTCTCTGTCACCTCAACCTGTCTCTGCCTTTCCCTGCTCCGCCAATCCCCTATTCCCTGTCCTGGTCATTGGTGTGCTGTGAATTTGCATTTAAAAACTGTCCATTTTCACTTGGCTACAATAACACCACAGCTCCCCTGATGCAGTTTGAGCACAATAGTAAACACTCCCCACCCCTACTGCGCAAACTCTCAAACCCCCCCCCGCCCGCCGGCCCGCCCTCAATAAATAAATGAATGAAATAAAATAACACAGCGAACAGGTTTAACTGCAAAAGCGGAAGATGTGTGTGATAAAATGAGCAAAGTATGTAATGATGACAGACGGGAAGCATTGAGGACACACACAAAGACACATTGAAACATGTAGCGTTTTGCTCAGAGTAGTTGGTAAACAGCGATGTGTCAGAATGGGATGGAGTGTCAGTGAGGTGTCAGCACAGCATGGCCGACACGTCAGTCAAAGCAAACAACGGCCCTGAGCAGTTTAGTGTGTGTGCTGGGTGTCTCAGGGAGCCTATGTGTGTGTGTATATGTCCCTGAGCTGCCCCCCTTAGGAAGGGATGCCAGTCAGCATCTAAGCAGTAGAGGAGAGCAGATGAAATATTGATCTATGATAAGACATGAAGTACTAAGTCAGTGGTTCCTCTCTGGGTGTGTATGTTTACGATCTTGTTCAGCCCACAATTTGGGTGGCTAATATGCGTCATACATTCTGTCAATGATAAATACATGTGACAGGATGCTGAATGTCCCATGTTTTGGTCATTGCAACGCCTACAGGGACATTGTGACATGCCTCATTAAACTATTGTCTTTTAAAGCCTAGCACCAAGCACATTTAATAATATCTTCAATTTGGATGTTAAATACTCAGACAGGCACTGAGGAGGTCAGCTTGTATGTGAGTATAATACAACTGTCTGTGCTGGAAAAAAGTATGTAATTCTGATTCTGTTTTAGAAATTTTATACAATATTATTGTTATTGCTGTATGCTATGTTTACATAGCATACATGATGCTGCATCTGTGTCAGGTATAACTCACATTAGCTGCTCATTTATCATAAAGGAGATGAAAATAATAGAACTAACAGAGCCAGTCCATGGATGGGAAAGGGCTCTTTGGTGTGCAACTCCTTTGGCTGGCAGTTTTGTTGATCTGGTCATTGATATGCCAGGCTTCAAAGAGATGTTGAGTCTGTGCTTGTGCAGTCTGGGTAAGCTGTCTGTATCTTTTTTTTCTTTGCAAAGTTAGTAACATAATGCTTTTTTTATTGGTTTCCTATTCCTGTGATAAGCTACAGTGACTAAAGTGCACAGCCATGATAGTGACTCCATGAGGCTGTACTGAAGAACTAAGATGAAAAAAGGTCAAATGAAAGTTTAAAAACTGCAATCTCAATCTGGACTCAAAAGTCCTATACTTGTGCAATAAGTTGATTATGCCAACCACCAGACTAAACTCCCTACATATACACCCTCCGTTGCTATTACTCATCATCATTTGATAATGAGTAACAACCAAAAAACAAAATGGCAACAAAATTGTAACAAATAAGTATGCCTGAGTAGTACCTACCACATGGGAACATGATAATAAATGGGCACCTGGTTCCAAATGTGATTAGAACAGGTCTTGTCCATGTGTCTGTATTTGACTCGGGGAGAGGGAAACTGTGCCACCAAGGATAATTGCAGGTATGGGTCAAAGTGATCCTGATGATATTTGAATGAAAGTGACTTTGACTTTAACCCATTCCAGCTTCCATTCAGGATGGAAGCTGGAATAAATTCACTGTCCTACAGAGAAACACATTACCGCGTGAATTAAAGACCCCTACCAGAAAAAAAATCAATATTTAGATTAAAATGTACTGAACTTCTGCCAACAGTCTCAGTCTTGTCAATTATCGTGCAAATTACAAGATTATTTAAATAACTAACTTTTGAAGGGTAAATACGGTAAAGATACAAAGAAAGAGCTATTAGCTTCAGCATGGACAGATGTTTATTGAAAGGTTAGTATCAGTCAGCATTAAACGCACACACACACACCTACACACATAGATTTATATACTGCACTTATGCAAACATGTAAGTATGTACAGATTAGGATGCACAAGTTTAAGGAATAAAGTGAAGTAGCAGTTTAAAAATAGTTTGCGAAAGGAGCTCAAAGTGTCTCCTCATCATCACTTCCAGCAGAGGTTAAAGATAGTGTGTGACTTTGTTAGTGCATGTGTGTGTGTGTGTGTGTGTGTGTGTGTGTGGGTGTGCGTGCATGCGTGCGTGTGTTCACAGAACACTCAGTCAGCTTGCTCATCATCACTTTCAGAGGTTGAAGAGACATTTTGTGTTAGTGTATATTTGTGTGTGCGTCTCTGTGTATGTGTGTGACACCGCTCTGCTCTGTATTCATGTCTCGTGCTGATTGCTCTAAATGAATCTTGCTTCAGCCTGCTGAGAGAGGGAGGGTGAGAGAAGAGAGAGGGAGAGGTGCAATGAGAGTTGGGGAGGGGAGAGAGCGAATGAAAGAAGGGAGACGAAAGAGAAGAGAGAAGAGTTAAGGGATGGATGAATAGATGAAAGCAGAGAGGGAAGGGCGGATTAGAAGGGGTGCAGGAGGACTGAAAAAGTGCATATAGCGGGGATTCTTCTCCCCCCCCCCAATCAGGTGCAATGCGGAAAAGGTGTTAAGATCTGCTGAATTTGCTTACCCATAAGCCTTAGCAGGCTGCGAATACAGTAGGTCACCACTCCTAGGAGAAAGTGTACTTACTGAGAAAGATGACAGATGAAGAAAAAAAACTTCTGAATTCCATTAAGCCTTTTCATCAGATAATAGCTTAAAGGCTGTTGGGAGCAATGACAATTAACAGTGTCAACACACCTGTCTATTACATGTATTTATTCAGTGTTGTCAAGTATGTCGCTGTGACTTTGCACAGCATCTGGCTGGGGTTATGAATAACTTCTTTTTTAACAAACATTTTTCTATATTTGTGTTTGCCCGAAACTTGAAATGGAAACATGGTGACATTAAGCATAGTTTTGAGATAAGTTTGAAGTTCCTATTACAGAAATAGTGCATCATCAATGCAAGACTTTATTCTTCAGGGTTAAATTGTAGTTCATGAGAATATAATTTAATTTTATCGATTAAATTCTTATTTAATCCATGCCAGCAATAAACACAACTAGTAAAAATTAGTAAAATTGTTATTAGTTCTGTGAAAACAAACATTGGAAAGAAACTCTGCTATATGGAAAGACAGCAGAATCAGCAAACACAGTGGTAAACAGCGGGCCTTATTTGTAGCTCTAGGAGTCCAGTCACTGTCTGGAACACTGAAATCTGCCTCCAGTTAGACTAGAAAACCCCCTCGAAGGTATTGTCTTTTGCATAAAATATCAGTCATGATGTTTCTCCACACATCCATGTCATCTGTAGCTATATACTGTGCTGCTCCCAGCAGCTGTGAAACTGTAAGACTGTAAAAAAAATCAGTAGGGCACAATTTACTGTGTACTTACACAATATCAACGGATGATGAGATCTTGGTGATGCCATTGCCCAGTGATGGAATCAGGTCAAAAATGTCATATTCTGTATCATGACTTTTGGGCAAGTTAAATAAAGATTAAAATCCTATTTCCTATCTCTGAGGCTGGGACCTCATGTTTTAGCTCCCAGGATGATCCAGGGGTCTATGGGTAGAACTGCAGCAGCTTCTGGAACTAATAACTTTACCTATAATTTAGATTTGAAAAAATCCCAATTTGCAATGCGTCTAGATGATATGAAGGCTATTTTCTTAATCAAAGAAATGATTTCTGATCATCCACTTTAGTTGCCAAGCAGTTTGGTGATGCTGAGCTGGCCAGGTTAAAAAATTTACTAGATTATTGATTTAGCAACTTCTTTCGCTTGTGTCAACAGCTCTTTCAACATTATAATCAGAGTTGCAGTGAAAAGATACAAAAAAGATAAGATAAGATAAAGTTCATAACTTGGAATTAACTCAAACTATTTTTTTCTGCTTAAACTCAATACTTTTGGTTAAATCCTGTAAATCAATGCTGAAAGTCTGCAATTCAATAATATCTTGATTGCTTGATTTACAACGTTATTGTCCAAAACCTCCGGATGGAAGACAAGAGGGGAAGGCTGGAGCATATCCCCGGTGTCACAGGGTGAGAGGCAAGGTGCACTCTGGACAGGTCGCCAGTCTGTCACAGGGCTCACAAAAAGGCAAAGACAGCCATTCACACTCAAATTCACACCTGCAGTCAATTTTACAGATTATAGAATCACCCATAAACCAAACCAAAGCATGTTTTTGGACTGTAAGAGGAAGCTGTAGTAACCAGAGAAAACCCAGGCAGTCACACGAAGAACTGTCAGAATCAAATCTTGTTTCAGAAAATAGTATTCAAAGGAATCACATCTTATTTTAACGAGTCATTATAAACTGCTTTCAGAATGAGGAAACCTTCAAACTGTGTACCTCACATTGTTTCATATAAAAAAAAGTTTTTTTTAACAAGAATTACCATTGCTATATATCAGTCAGTTAAACAGCAAGATTCACTCAGACTGTGGACTCCATTTCTTGAGCAGCTGTATTTCATTGGTTCATTCATCAAAGCCTGCTTCCTGTCCTCGGTCTCCCACCGGAACCAATTTGTTCATAACCCTATGAATTCTGGCACCCTCGCCCCCAATGAGGAGACAAGGACCGCTTCCTACATAATTAGTCTGTACCAGGCATTGCAGTCACAGTGACAAAAACACGACCTTATCCAGGATGGTCTGTAATTCTGGTTTGTGCTGAAGGAGGCACAGAGGGAGTTGGAAGGCACATAAAGGGGGGTGAAGGGGAATGATAAGGTATGAGCAAAAAGTGAGTGAAAGATTAAAAATTTGTTATAATTAGGTTGTACTGTTGAGGGACCAAGAAGAATGAGTCAGACAAAGGGGAAAAAAAGAAAAGGAAAATCAGGACAGGATACAATTAAAAAGGAAAAGGAAAAAAGCAAAGTATTGTGATGGGGAACAGAGAATAGAACAGTGCATAAAAGGTAATCAAGGGTAGACAATGTTTACAAAATGTTTAGGAAAAAACACGTTTGGAGACAAACCAATTTTAAAATAAAGAGTCTGATCTCCTAAAACATACAGCCAGTTCCAAAAACATAAAGAAAATGTACTTCCACTGCACAAAACTGTATGTCTGAGGAAGTGTAAGGTGTAACAGATGGACAGATATTGTCTGGTAAAATTCAGGATTTGTGGAATGGATTAAATCTGACAACTGAACTCAAACACTTCATAGCGATGACATTTCCACATACAAACTATTGTTCTAGAAAGTCACTTTCAACTCATTCAAACTGTTTGATTCATTTATGGGATCCTGCAATTATATTTACTTATAGATCCGTGCTACTTTAACAGTGATCATGGTGAGTTCTCACAATAACCAAACCATGCATGTAAACCTTATTGAATCTGAACTATACTTGCTTTAGATAATAAGCTTTACTCTAAACTTTCATTTGTAGTAGCTGTCTGTGCCATACTGCATGGATAGATTAAAGCCAGCCAAATAAATGAAGGAATTATAACTAGCCAATATATACCTAGATATCACACTTAGCACTAATTACAGGTATACAAAGCACATTTTACAGAGAAAGCCAGTAGAGAAAAGCCATGTAAGAAAAAAGATTGAAAGTAATGATTTTGTGTTTGCTATGCAATGTTCTAAAAGACTGGATGAGATTTTAAAATAAGCAAAGCTCTGCTGTTGGTGTTTGAAGGTCTGAGGTGAAGGACAATATCTTACATGGAAGACTGTGCACAAAGAATTACAATTTTGGCTCACAATGATAGTAAAGATAGGATACACTAAGCTACACCTACCCTCTTATTAAAACCTGCACATTCTCTCTATCAAGGACTGGATGTGACGCACATCCAGGTAAATATGCACACAATAAAAAAAAAAAAAACCCAAAAAAACATGAGCATGCATGCATTGTGTACATATGGGCAAAATAAAGCCTGCTTCCTCGTTATGCTCCTCTAAAACATCAATGAATTAAAACTCTAATAATTAACAAGGCTGGAAAAGGTTAATAACCAACCTTATTAATTTTGGATTAAATGCGCGGTAATGAAATCAAAGGCCTGTGCTCAATAAACTGTTAAATGTTGCACTTCAGAAAAAAGTACACCATCTCCTTCTGATCTCACCCCGCAGCTGTTGTCTAATTGCTGGTGGAGGGCTTTTATTTTGTTTATTTTATTATTTATTTATTTTTAGAGAAAAGGGTAATTGGAAGAAAGGAACATCATGTGAAATGAGTGATGTTAAGCAATTGGCTGAGGAAGTTGCCTAAATCCTGTGCAGCGCAATTTAGTGACTTATTATCAAGACGACTCATGAGATGAACCAGAATGAAAAAAGGAAAACCAAAAGTTTTTTGAGAAGATTTAAGTGAGCTGCTGGAGGATATATCACGTATGTGTGTTTTGTGTATGTGCGTTCCTCTTCCTGTTTTCTTTCCCTTGGATGACTGAGTTTGATTGCAAAAGCTCTAATATTGTGAGTCACATTTTGTTGAAAATGCCACCCAGATAATTTGAAGATCTGTGATGTGCAATAAACATTTACACAACATTGTTAACATCTAATTTTGTTGAATAATGACATCCTGAATGACCAAAATGCCAATGAGATGTGATTAGGCAATCTACCCCAACCTGTCCTTTAAGATGACGTGCAAGATGACACAATGACTTACTCTTGCAGTTTGCAAGTTTATATTTGTTATAGACAAAATTAATACAAAATAGAAACATCTTTTGGATGCTTCAAAATAGTTAACAATCCAATTTATAATAAATCTAGTTGTGATGATTTGCATTGCAGAATTATATAATAAGGGAAGAGGAAAGATTATTAGATGGGTGGATGTACAGCCTTGGTCAAAAAAGAGTGGGCAGGGACCCAGTTGCTTGGTTTTTCAAAGCTTTTTTTATTCATGACCAAACTTTACTTTCATTTCACACATTGTGCTGTGTTTTGCTTGGTGCTCCTGCCTTAATTAATCATTGTGTGCAATCTACCTCTTCTATTCTACTAGTAAAATTGTGTTGCTTTCCTGAGAAAACCAGGATTTTTCTGTAAGACTGGTTTTCAGACTTTTGATGTCTCTTCCACTTTATCATTTACTTTAAATGACCAATTTACATACGACAAGCTGTTGGACAATATCACAAAATTCTATGAAAGTTTTTGTGTAAAAAAATGAGAGCAAATGTTTAATTGAATAAGTTATTTTCACAGTTTCCCCTCTGCCTTAAAAAGTCACTTACAGTTAGGTGCATAATTATTTGGACAACCAGTATTTAGACAATGACACACGTTTTGTATTCTACCTCTGTGCACTCTGTACTTTCAGTCTCTGATTTTAACCCCGATATGTAGATGTGAATGAAAGGGTTTAAAGGAATAGAATTATAGCTTATTTTATACACAGTACCCTATTTTCAGACTTACAGGTGACTGGACGAATGACTGAAAAATGATTTCATGCCCAGGTTTGTTGTTCTATAATTATTCCATGATTGTCCTATATATTTAAAATGAATAACTTACAAACATTTAATGCAACAAGTAAATGCTAAAGAAATAATGCCATACTTTTGGTAAACCATTTCAATTAATGCTGAAAGTTTGCACTTCAGCACATTTTCTCAATGTTTAGATGCATCTTTGGAAATAATAAAAACAGTTCAATGATTTGCTTGTTTTTGTCATTTTCAAAGATGCAGTCGATGAACTTGAGATTAAAAATCAACTGATTTAAAATATTAACTGGAATCAACATCTGTTCAATTATGACAACCTTACAGCTTTGTCAGCTCTTGATTTAACTCAAAAAAAATTATAGGCCACCCTTTGCACCATAGCCAGTCAATCAGTGCTTTCAATACAGTGTTTGATTTTAAGCATCAAGAAATTATAATTATTTTATGAACATTTGCATATAATAAGAACTGATTGTTTCTGGTTTCAAGATTGTAAGCCTGGTATGTTCATATTTTTATTACAGCAAGACAAGAGTAGCTGATAAGGTAAAGTTTCGTCATATTATGGTATTCTGGTGCATTAATAAAAAATTTTTTAAAAAAAGGTTACCTGTATTAAGAAGGTAAGGATGTTTTTTTCACCCCACTACAGCACATTAACTGCTTTAAACAATAAAGACTGTATAGCTGTACAGTAATATTTTGAAACAGATCATATGACTGCTAAGCAGTACCAGATAAAATAAAAATGTGAACTTACAGTTTACTTTAATAAGTGCATGGGCAAGGAAACAAACCTTTGTTACAATTTGTATTGTTGTTATAATAACAGAAAAAAATGTTAAAATAATTGAATACACAATGGAGATACACAATAAGTTCCCAACATATCATGAGATTGAGAATAAGTAGCAAATCACTCCATGCACATCCACGTTTGTGTGTCAAATGAATATTGAAACGGAATTATGTTCAGCACATGGTTCATGAAATGAAAATGTGTGGTGATAATACAAAATTACATACAGAGTAACAATAAGTTTCTTAGACATTCAAGCAACTGTTAAACTTGATTTAACATTTTAATGAGTAAAGAAATGCTAAGGACATTCGGTATAATATTGTGGGTATATTACAGTGCTGGTACAGTGTGGGAACATTTGTTAATTATGCTAATCCACTGACGGATCACCAGCAATTGACCTAGTGTGCTTTTCTATAAATGTGTAAGATGTCTAATGCAGTTTCTTTTTACAGTAATTGTACAGTAAGTCCTTAGCTCCTTCAAAGGTTCTGTTATTGCACCAGCAGCCATTTGTGAACATTTTACTAACTGCACACTAAATTGCACAGTAACAATTGAAAAGATGATACTCAAACTCAGCATCTCAGGGTTTTTTTTTTGTTTTTTGTTTTTTGTGTGTTCCTCTTATTGCATTTTATGTATAAGAAAATCACTCAGCTGGAAGCAAGTCAATTCATCTTAGATTAGTAAAATAAATCAAATCCCACTGGCATGATAAGGAAAAATCTACAATCATAATTCTACTTAAAATCTTAAAACTACACATCAACCAAAGATTTAATTGTATTTGGGTTTGTTGGAATAAATGAATAAATCAAACTGGCAATTTAGTCTGACTGTCAACACCAAATATGGTCAAAAGTTCTATAAACTACTGCACCATCTTTGCTGGGCTTTGTCTCTGCAGAAATATTTCTTTCTATAATGGAATAAAATGTCTATTCATTAGATGCAGAGAAAATGAATCATTGTTCTACTGAATGCAGGGAACACAGTGCAGCTTGGCAATGTATGAAATGTTTAGATTTATTAAAGGTGCCTTTGTTATATCGCAATAAGTTTTATGACTCATCAGTACTTGTTTCTTTCACAAGTTGAAATGAACAAAATCCCCCCGGGTCAGATCTTAGTTATTTAGTTAGTGCATTGCTGAATAACAGGAGGTTTAAATTTTAACATTAAATATGGCTTGCTTTGTTTCTGAGGATGCTAGAGGGAAAAATCTAATGAAATTCATTTTTGTGGTCTTTGAAAAACAACTTCCACGGGCTTGAAAATTGCTTGTGCTTGGTAATCCATCACAATAAACAGAAAGTCTTAATTTGATTTTGTTACAGTTGCTACGTTATTGTTCTTTCATTGGGAGTTGTTTTCATAGTATTTCACACCTACAGTGTGCTTACTGTCAATCAGAAGGAACTGCAACTCTTCACCAGAAAGTAAATCCCTCAGAATATTTTAACTTGATTTCAAATCTGCCTCTTTTTATTTATTTATTTTTAGATTCATAAACAGAACCCCAAAAATGGCCCGAGTTTGTTTTTATCCCCCAAAAATCTCTGCTTTTGGAGTCAGTTGTGAAACACTGTCACTCAATATCTTTTAAAAATGCCAGTTATCTTATATTGTCATGTAGAATGTGTTCTTCATAAGCACAGAAATGAAATTAAAACCAAACAGAGACCGAGCCCCGTATGCTGTGTGTGGGCGTAATGTATATCAGTTACAAAATACAAAACATTTAGATGCAGTATTTCGGTGAATGATTGTGTCAAAAACAGAAGCTCATATGCACACACCTCAGGTTTTCTACCTCCCACTGCAACTTTCCTAAACATAGAGTTTTTTATCCCTGACAATACTTTCCCTCAATCAACACAAAAGGTTGATGACACCGCGGCTGACTCAGCCAGACGGTGGAAATCTTCATTGTGCTAATTAGATCTTTCGCTGTCTGTTAAAGACTTTTATCTCTCCCACATCTCCATGCCCATCTAATCTGGCCTTATCTCCAGGCTCCATCTCAAGGTGATTGCTGCCATGGAGTTAAAAGGAACTCTATTGTCTGAGCAGAAATAGTGTCTCATTTCCCCTCAGTCAAACTTGTCTAAAGTCATACTTCACAATTGTTTGTGTGTGTATGTGTGTATGTGTGTGTGTGTGTGTGTGTGTGTGTGTGTGTGCGTGTGTGTGTGTGTGTGTGTGTGTGTGTGTGCGTGTGTGTGTGTGTGTGTGTGTGGGGGGGGGGGGGGGGGGGGTCTATTTGAATGTGTATGTGTATTGCTGTCATCACCCTGTGGAAAATTCCCTGAATTGGTACAAAATGTCATTTTGTGACTGCAGGCCAACATGCAGCAAACAAAACCAGACACACACATGGAGGCGCACACAATAAAGTTAAATAAAAACACAGCTGGCTTGTTCAAACCCTAGACAATTGGTTTTGTTGCAGGATAAACATTTTTATTCAGTGCCACTACCAGCTGTGTTCAGGTCGTTTTCATAGTGCTTATACACTTTTCTATTCACATTTGGTTTGTTACATTTGGAGCACCTCAGGGACTCAAATGCCTGGTTTCTGCTCAAGCAAACATTTCTGTGAAAAAAGCATCCAGATGACTTGGATGAGGCGATTTTACTGTTTGTTGACACTGCAATGAGCATCCATTTCAGACAGCTGAACACATGAGACAAGCTCTAAAGTGGTGGCCATGGATCCCGTGTTTGAAGGGAAGCAAGGGAAAGATGCCTGCAGCTTTTCTGTTGGCCAACAGTCTGGCAGGAACAACACATATAAAATCTGCCTGCTGCTGCATCTCTCCACCAGAACTTCAGGAGGCAACTTCATAATCACTGCAGTCAGGTTCTGCTGCAGAATGGCATGTGAGATCTCTATTTCCTTTAGCAGTATGTTTTGCTTCCACACTCATGCTGAATAGTGTAAAGACATGGATCATTCTGTGCACAAACTATAAAAAACAATAATCAAAGTGTTTGCACCAAAGCTGCCCTGCATGCTTTCATGATGATAGTCAAGTCACAGCGCTTCCAAGCTGACTCTACATTTCTCATCATGTTCTCAATAAATATCATTTTGTAATGTATATTCATTTAACTGAGACAAACAAGTATTGAAAGTTGTCAAGTCTTTTCCCCAGTTATACGTTGGCATTTCATTATATAGCTGCTTGAGACACTATGTATACCTACAAAAGTGCTAGTCTTTTTCCAGTTTTGACTGCACAATTAAATCTTCAGTTTTTCTGAAGGATTTTCTATCAGGTGGCTGAAAGAATTGCACAGTGTGTGTGAGGCTTAGAAGGAGCCAATCTAAACACAACTTTTAATTATTCTATAGCCACCACATTCTGCAATCAACATTTAACTCATAATAGTAAGCTAAAGAGAAAACTTGCCTATATCCAGTTGGAAAAACAAAAAAAAAAGGAAAGGAAAAGAAAAGAAAAGAAAAGAAAAGAAAAGAAAACCAAGACACAAGAAACACTTTGTTAAACCTTTTTTATTTGGTCACAGTAATTTTACAGTGCAATGAATTCTACCCTTTTTTGGGCAAAGACACAGACTTAATTAAGCCAAATTCCTCCAGTTTGGCTGTGAAGTTGCTATTACCCCTGTAATGAATCTGTAATGTAAACTGAACGTAAGACATTGTGTCAGCATTGCGTAGTCTGTCTGTGTACAGTGTAAACAAGGGCCCAGCAGTCTGAAAGTCTTATATGGTAGAAACTGGGTGGTATTGAAGCATGTAGGAGCATTTTTGTTTTTTTTAAACATTTAAAATGATCACCATCCTAAGGTTGCATATGAAGACAAGCGTGTTAAGAATGGTAACATATTAAAACTGACTAATTATTTCTTCATGGCTTCTACACTGTAACATCTTAAATTCAGTACATTAAGTGATTATTTAACAGTTAAAGGTCGTGGAAGCATTTAAAGTACACAACTCTTCACATAATATATTCTCTGTTTCATTAAGAGTGATACAATTTGCTTTCTTGCTGAAACAACAGATGTGAAAGCAACTACTTAAGGACAACTTTTCTTTCTAAATTTTCAACTGTTTTAGCCTTTTTTAAGCTTTTCATCTGTATTTTTTAAAACAAATGTTGGCATTTGAGATGTATTATAAATCATTTGCAGATATATTAATAAAGTGTGCTGCCATTTTATTAATTTTCTTGGAAGATACTGCAGTAATTCAAAATTCTAAATGTTTTAACATAAGTTTGTAGTCTTAAGTTACATACAACATCTACCTATAATGCACAAGAAAGAAACCAGACAATAATCAGCCCATGCAACTCAATGGTTTGCATCTATGTATGTATAATGACTTTTATGCCAGGGTAGCACTTCTACAAAGTACTTTACGATATGCTTCTCATTCACAAATCTCACTACAGACTTGCTGTCATGAGTAACTTGTTGTTCTGGGTAAGGACATTTCAGCACATAATTTGAACCACTACCCCTGCATGTAGTGATAACTCACTCTACTACCTAACCCACACCTGGAGTGTCTGTGGAAAAAATTTAAAGGACAGACTTAAAGATTAATATTAAACGCACAGTTGTGAGCCTCAGTATGCAATATCCATGCATCACCATTAATTATACTCACAGTGAAAGACACATGTGTCACTGTCTTTAATACACTCAGGGTCTTATTTTTAAAAGCCAAACCTTTTTCTTCATCAAAGTTTCTCTTCTTTTCCTATTTTACTCTGATATAGTATTCTCCCATGACAATATGCTTGTAGAGTTAGATGTAAGATATGACACATTCAAAGACTGATTGTGTGGGAATGTGCTCATATGCATGTGTGCTTTGCAGGGACTCTCTTGCTTTGATAGTCTATAATAAATCCTAAGTAACTTAAAAGCCCACCTATTCCAACACAATTTTAGAAACATGTACTGTGTAATTTAAATATTTTTTATTAAATACATTAAGGATTGTTGTTGCCAGAGTAACTGCTACCTCAACCACTGTCATAATTTCATACAACACAGCAATGTTTCTGACATTCCTAACATGATCTGTGGTATATAGTAGCATATGTGTTTAAAAGCATTAAGTAATTACTGCCTCACAACCAGAAATACTAATTAGTTCTAATCAGTGATTTATTTTATTTTACATCACAGGTGTTCTGACAGAGTTCATTTCTCCAGATGCAACTGTATAAAATGGGGGGGGGGAATTGGAAGTGGAAGAGTTTACTTTTTATAAAAGCACTTTGACAGTTTCACAGTTATGGTCTAGAAGATGATAATTATTGCTGTATCTAGGGAGTGTTATACTCACAGTATAACATATAACTGCATTCAATAAGGGAACGTTAATCTGCGAAGAAAGGAGGCATCTGCTGCTAGCACACGTTTGCAACACTTGCAAATTATGTTCAGGTGATTTTTCTAAATGTAAATCTTCAATTGGCTGTGAAACCATTTCCTATGAATATTAATGTGGCATATATGTGAGATAATGACCTTTCTTTACAGATAGCAAATTAATCATTCTGTCATAACAAAAAGCAACAATGTCACAGTCAAATCACTGACGTACTGATGTGAGACTTGAAAGCTGATCTGTTAAAATCTTTACTTATATTATTATTTGAAAGTACTAGTCAGAATATAACCTAGCTATAAAATTGTGTAAAATTGCTTTTTTTTAAAAACTTGTTTTTAGGGTGCCTAATCCTAGTGAAAGTCTTCATAGCACCCAAAATCCTCATACACTCAAGAAGAGATGCCATATCCCCGCTGCAACATCTGTTGAGCTCCTAGAGTCCTTATTAAGTTCAGGTATTATGGCTAAATACTAAATTATAGTGAGTGTTGTGTCTGGAGGTCTCCAAGTTCTCCAAAAACACCTTTAATCTCTGTTTTGCTGTACATTTTAAAGATGGTAGAAGTGGTGATGTGTTTTTTTTACCGGAGGTTTATCTAGCGTCTTGTGTTATTTGCATTAGCTACCTTCAGAAAGCTAAAAGAGCTCCCCTGTGTATCACTACATCAGATGGTAGCACCAACAAACAAGTCTAATTCATAACAGCCGCAAGCAAAATGAATGGCTTGGGACCAACTTGTTTCTAAGAGTCTGTCCTCTGCTTGAATGGGTAAGGTAATATAAGCTATGTTTCACATGCTACAAGTATTGGGACTGATATATTGTGAATGACTGTTTACGTGGGGATTGTTTACTTAGAAAAGTTAGAAAACTATAATCCTTGCTTACAAGTAAAAACTGAAAAGACACCACAACCCTGGTAGTGAACAATTATTTCACTGGAAAATTTAAATCTGTTACAGAAAGTTTCTAATAATAACAACCACAAAACACATCAATTCACTGGCAAATACACAAACCATGCACTTATATTGCAACCTTTAACTTACCTGTAGCCACTGCTACACTCAGATATAGTTATTTCATCCTGTTACATCCAAAATCAGACTATCAGCATATCTCACTGGGCAAGTGGTAAATGGTGAATGGAAATGGGCGGGTTCTTATATGGTTCACCCGAAAGACAAAACTCCAAAACACAAACTTAACAATGTGGTGTATGCTGTACAGTGTAGCGAGGAATGCCCAGACCTCTAAATTGGAGAGACCAAACAGCCACTTCACAAGCGTATAGGGCTTTGGAGTTGACGTCACGCTGCAATGCATTATGGGAGCGCAGCGCCATTTTCGGGGTCTACGAATCAAACCAAACACACTGTGTTGGAACGACGACTACAAGAAAGATGCTTAAAAGCAGCTCAAAAGAGAATGAACTGTATAGAGACTGATTTCATTCAGAGGCGAAGCAGCGGTACTTGCAGAAAATAGCGTGCATTGGAAATGTGGACCCATATGAAATACGGCCGTGGAGTAGAAACCCTGAAGACCAACCGCTATTGATGTAGCCTGACATATTCTCGTACCTTGTCTGTGGAGTCAGCGCGTACAAGTCGTCATTCAAGCAAAGGTAAGTCAGCTCGAGTACTGCGAGTGAAATGCGTTTGATTTCCCTGCAAACATTCAAATTAGTGCAGCATAAATTCATTCATGAGGGGAAATTACAGTGAGAACACGTGGAGGCTGTTAGGTGGATAACATAATGAGTTCAGTGCATTGATGTGACATTGTCCTGAAGGATTGTTATTCTTTATGGTTAAAGAAATTGCACTAATTTATTCATATTTATTATAAATAATCCTAATTAAACATCTTGCTTCCATGTTTGTATCCTGTGTCACTAAAAATACATTTTATTTTAATTTTATATATTGATCAATGACCTGCAGAATCTCCTTATCATATTAAGTGATTCATAATTTTCACTTTATGCTTTCTCCATCTCTAAAGTGATTACATCCTTGCATTACATACTTTAGGTTAATTTTCTGCAGGCAGGTTTCTGACAGAGAACAGGCAGATTTACACTATAACATGCAGATGGACACATAAAGAAATGAAAAATGACATGTATGTGCTAACTTTCTAAACACTTTGTTACATTTATGATAAAGTAGATTAAACACATTTACGTCGGCCTTGGCTCATTAGTTCTTGTCTTTAAATGAACTTTGTCTGTGTGTGTTTCAGGTCCTGCACTCTCAAAGACTGAATGAACCAGCATTGCAGCCATGGTCACTTCAGCTGCCCAAAAAAAAAGGCTCTTGATCAAAACATAAACAGACCATCTGTAGTGACAGGTAAAAGGAGCCGTCCTCAAAACAGAAAAATCCCACCTGCTACTGCGGAGGAGTTGTCACTGCTATTGGATACTTTGCTGGAACACAGTAAAGCTGTGGGTTGTGGGAATGACCCATAATGTTTAGGGGTCTAGATTTATGCCTGTAGTGCACTGCCATGTAAATAATTTGCATTTACTGAATATATACTGACTGAGTACCACTGTTCAAGAGTTGAATAAAGAAACAAACTAATTTTTGCCTCTTTTTTTTTATTTTTTATTGAAACCACCTTATAGAGCATCACATCATTTACAATGTAGAATCCATGTCATTTATAGTTTACAAATGACAAAATGTTTACACAAAATCATGAGTGTTTACATGACATCACCCACTACTAACATTATTTACTGTATCTTTTGAAAAAATACAGCAATTTTAACAGCACAATACTTAAGAATATTTAACAGGAGCAGGTTTCATTTTTCCCTGGTTTTATTATCACACTGTTCATCAAAACGGCAGCAAACCTTCACCATCTTATCCAGAAGGGTCACCTCTTCACCCTCACATGGAAAAAGTAATCTGATTGGCATGGTGGTATGTTTGCAGCAGGTCCCTTGTGTAGCACTGGAACCCAGTCACGATGTTTCATCCATTTCATAGACTGGTTTGCTGCAATAATGCCAAATAATTAGCATCTCTATAGATAGAAGGTAGTTCTGCAAAATCACTCAGTAGGATGTATGTTCTAATTTGCTATGAGCTCAGAGCGCATGGAAAATAAAACTAATAGGCTATAAAGAGTGATATGAACATATTTAGAACTTACCGGAATGAAAATGTCTGGAGCACCAAAAGATATTTGGAGATGGAAGAGAACTGCATGTCAGCTCGTCTCACAGCTGCTCTCCAGGCTAGACGCCTTCGTTTGCTAACATCGATACACGAGCTGCTTGTGTTGCTTCCAGGTTGGGAAAGAATGAAAAGATAAACCATTTTCAAACTTATTCTCTTGCCGGTCGTGTGATCGAACATTGCAGCCGACCACACAGCAAATACGAACCATGGCTGTTGTGTGTGCCTTCGCTCCCTTTTCACTTGCGCTAGACCCCCAAAATGGCGGATCGGACCAAAATCCTTTCCACGCCCACCCTCCGTGACATCACGCTCCAAAGCCCTATGGCACAACATAGAAGAGCCACCTCCACGGGACAAGACTCAGCAGTCCATCTGCATCTAAAGGACAAAGGTCACTCGTTCGAGGATGCCAATGTTCACATTTTGGACCTAGAGGACAGATGTTTGAAAGAGGAGTGAAAGAAGCCATCTATGTCCACTGTGAGCCACTATCTTTGAACAGAGGCGGTGGCTTACGGCACCAACTGTCTGCCATCTATAATCCAGTTTTGAGTTCCCTCCCCAGACGCCTTAACGCCCACTCACACCCTGGGCCATCTGACCTCAGGAAATCACATGATAGGGTGGGGCTAGGTTACACAATGAGCTCACCTGAAACCCTGGCTGATTGTGACCTACACCCGTTTTCACACCTAGGCTCATGTGATTAGGTAGAGGATCATCAGGGGTCCTTTTGTCACTCTTTGGGAGGAAACTCCCACTAGGTTTAAATCTGGGACTCTCCACCATTTGACCTTAGAACTGAAGAAGCTTCTCGGATGAGAGGTGAAACATCTTCAAGCAACTTAAAGAAGTCCAGACGCTTTTCTTTCCAAGCTCCTTAGACTACGATGACCTGGATGACTTCACAGATGTTCTTATATGGTGATTTTCTACTCTACCTGATCACTCAGAGCTCTTTTATACAGATGGCCATACAAAATCAAGACATTTTCTAGAAAACAGAGTGAAAAGCCCTAAAGTATATCTGCCTGCTACTATAGTCCTGTTTTATAGTTTATGCTATTGCTCAACCTCGTTTATTGCCATTAAGCTTTCATCTGTGTACTAATAATCATCTTGTCATGCTACATAACATTTAATAAAACAAGGCTGTCTTCTCAAAGCAAACTATATTATTTTAGTGACTAATTAGCCGCTGCGATGAGCCTAATGTATTCTTGCATGGAGTGATGATGCTAAATATCAACTCATATTATACAAATTATATAATTCATATGATATTTTTGATATGATGTGGGTTTGTGAACCTTTTTCTTTCTGCATGGCTTTCATTTTCTCTTTTTTTTTTTTTTTTTTTTTTTGCCTTTCCCGTTTGGCTCTTTTGCCATCAGAATTATTGTCTAAAGGCAAAGAAAGATGCCCAACGGATTTACTTTACCAAATTGACCATCCCAGCCTTGCCATAATGGTCCATTTGATTCACCTTTTATTGTTTATTTTATTTTCACTTGCTGAATATGGGACAGACTTGACTGGGGGAAAGAAGGGGAGAAAGAAAGAGGGAAAGAGAAACAGCTGAGAAGAGGGACGGGGGAGAAGGGCAAAAGACAAAAACCAACAGAACGGGCAGAAGAAAAAAAAGAAAAAGAAAATGCATATATCGATCACCTGGATCACCTGTTGAGAAAGAAAAAAGAAAACAAGCAGAAGAGAACAAGAGTAATAGAATAAACAACATCACAATGATATATGGGAATATGACAGTAAATACTAAATATTAAACATTATTGTGCAGCACATAAGATCAACAGAACACAGTGTGCTTTGAGGTAGGAGCCAAAAAGGGTGTAGTTTGTGTGTGTTATCACCCGTGTGTACACCTGTGAGCATGGACGCGCTTGTTTTTTTAAAAGGTTCCTTCATGTAATGATCTGCTAGAGGGTGTGGGGGAGCCACTGCCCCGTCCTCCAGGGCATGAAGCAGGTATGGAGGAGATCAAAACTCCAGACATCCAGAGGCCCCCAGAACACAAGAGACCAAGGAAGACCAACAGAGGGGCAGCCGCGCCACTGTCCCAGAAAGAGCTGAGGAGAGTCCCAGATGAGGGCTCACTCAGCAGCCGCGGAGCAGAAGCCAGGGGGAGTTGCAGTGACGCGCCCGTGAGCTCCGCCGGCAGCCAGCTGTGCCTGAGTGACCGAGCCCCAGACTGAGAGGCCGGAGGCACCCCACCTCCGAAGTGGCCCGAGCGAGGCCCAGGCTCCAGGCCCCGATAAGCGGCCGCCAAGGAGTGAGCCGGTGTGTACCTAGACGCCCATCCCCGGACACAAAGAACCACCAACGCACCGATGTCTGAGGGAGTCCGCCACTGGCAGGGGAAGTGGTGGTGGGGGGAGATAGGCCTCCAAACCTTGGAGGGCCTGAGATGTCCCCAGAGAGGTGGCGTCTGACACCCAACCTGACATATAGACACAGACATACAGGCACACACAGATACAAACATCCATTCCCACCCTCATGCTCTCATATGCACTTACTCCACACTCAACCAACGTGGAGACAGACATAAAGAGACGCTGTACACACGATCACACTCCCCAAGCGTACTCTACGAACCGGGTCTAGGTACCCTTGCCCCTGTAGGGGGGAACTGCACCCACCCAGACCCAGGTGGTGTTACCCTTTTCCCTGCAGTGGGGGGATGCAGACCGCCCCGACTCCGGGGTAGCCTCCTCTGCACCCTGGTGACATACCCCTACTCCAAGGCCCTGCATGTGTGGGTGGTTGTGGTGGAGCGGGAAGAGGGAGGCAGCTGGAGATGGGGAGGGAAGGAAGGGAGGGGCAAGTTACCCCTCCCTGGGGCCAGCTCCCCCGCTGACCCCAGTAGGCACCCCCATACTCCGCAACCCGCCAGGGAAAGGGGCCCCAGGCCCTTCCAGACCGGGGCCCAGTGCAGCAGCGCCCCCCGGCCCCACAGAGCCCGGGACAGTCCACCCAACCCCACCACAGAGAAAACTGCACCCACCCCACCATCCACTGATCTTCCAGACTACATAAGACAATAAACGCTCAGGCTGAGATCTTCCTCCACCTCTCCTGTATCTCCCCCTCCTGCAGAGAGAGTTCCTGAAGGGCGGAAAGCTCCTGCAAGATGTGACAATCTCCCCCACCAGTTGAAGAGCCCCCACGTGGCTCGACGCATCGGCAGCACCCTGCACCAGGGCTGGGCGCCCATGCACCCACCCACCCACAACCCCGGCAACACACCAACCAGGACCCAAGCCCCCGAGGCCCGGCCAGGGCCCCAGCCCAGAGACGGAGCGCCCCCAGAACCTCACGCCCATCCCGGATCCACCCAGGGGCAGCCAGGCTACCAGGTCAGTAACCCACGTCCGTCAGCACAGACCCTCCCCTAGCCCCGCTGCACGCAGCCACGAGGAAACAGTCACCTGAGAGCCAACAGAGCCCCTAACCGGACAATTGATCTGATGTGGTGTCAGAGGCTGTATCAAGACTAATGTAATCTAATAGATAATTTCTATATTGGTTAGAGTTAAGATTATTTTTATTTTTCCAGTTCATGAGGACTGTTTTCTTGGCTATGCATAGGGCAGTGAAAACCATATGGGCGATATTCTTTTCTGAAGTGACATTATCTAAGCTGCCCAACAAACACACTAAGGGGGAAGTTGGAATGTTACATTTCAGACACTTCGATAAGTCTTCACATATCTCGCGCCAAAACGTCTGAACTGGTGGAGAGAACCAAAGAGCGTGGATATAATTGTCCGGTGAATTGGTTTGGCAGTGTGAGCAGTTGTTGGTAGACGTAAAGCCCATCTTGAACATCCGATGACCTGTATAGTGCACTCTATGTAATATTTTGTATTGAATTAATTGAAGACTGGGATTTCTAATTAGATGAAAGGTTTTTAAGCAAACCTGAGACCAGAAGTTTAGGTCTAAGCTGACTGATAAATCCGCTTCCCATTTTGCAATAGGAAGTGATATTGATTCATCTGTTCTAGAAAGCATTCTGTATATTTTGGATAGTAATTTGGGGGTTTTAAGAGTAAGAAATTGAACCACACTTGGTGGTGTTTGTAGTTCAACTTGACCCGGTTTAAATTTCTTTTTCATTATGGATTTAATTTGTTGATATTCTAAAAATCTTTTCTTGTTGATCCCATATTGTGTAACTAGTCGGTCAAATGAAATAAATTCTGTTCCTTCTAGTATATGTTCTAAATATTTGATTCCTTTACCACTCCAATCTGAAAAGTTTATCATATTATTGTTTTGTAATATGTCAGGGTTGTTCCAGATAGGCTTTCATTTCTCAAAAGAATCTTCCCTTTCTCCAAAACACACACACTTACACGCACACACGGGCAGCCAGCAGGGGGCAAGACATTAAGTTACAACAATTCAAATGCGGCTCAGCATCTCTGTCAACAACATGTCACTCGAACAAAACTCTTCTGAGAGGAAAGAACTTGAGAACTTTATTCCCCTTCAGACAAACAAACAGACCTGCATTTTGGGTAAGCTGGATTTTCTAAACAGGGACAGCATTAACACTGATGCTTCTGTGTGTAGCAAATGTGGCGATGGGCAGCAGATGAAAGGAGGAAAACTTGAAAATCTCATTATCAATATATAACTCTAATGAGATGAGTGTTGACAGAATTAATCAGGCAGTGTGCATTATTTTTTCCTAAGAATTAAATAAAGAGAATGACAAGATCAAAACTAGATATCCGATTAACAGCCCTGACTATAAATCTGATATGACAGCCAGTATTTGAACAAAATTCTGACAGTTACCAGCTCACCTACAGGCTTATGTACTGACAGTTTAAAAAAAATATATTTCTGCAATACAACTGCCAAATAAATAATTATCAACAGTTCTAGTGTGAAAAAAACTGTTATATGTCAGCTCTATTTAAATCTGTTCTTGTCATTGGTAAGTTTGAATTGTGAATATGAGCTCTGATAAAGTCAATTCCTCTGACTTGATCTGCTGGCAGTTCCTGTAATAATGAGTGGGAATGATATGTGAAGGATTCTTTATCATGACTTGTTGTTCTGGGAATTATTATTGTGCCCTCTAACCCTCTCCAGTGTTATGATCAGTGGAAGCTTTGATTTGATCTGATGCCACAAATATCAGGCTTTCAAATAAACACCAAAATGTAATCACAGATAATAATAAAAAAACAAAACAGGTTCTGCTTAAGTATATAAGCTGCTGTTAAAAGTTGTTTTGCACAGTCTATTCTTGCATGGAAGATAGTCTATAGCACATTACAAGACACCATTATTCTAACTGTATCTATTATCCACTGAGAAGCTTAATTTTTGCATGTACTTATAAGTGAAAAGAACAGTAATTCACATAATTTATAGCCACAGAGGATGTGGCAATAAAATCACTGCCATTAAATAGGGGTTTCAGAGATGAAATTAGTTTCCATGCAATTATGAGTCTCCGCTAATTCTTAACACACAGGCACTGAGCATGAAGAGGGGGAGGTGCAGTGCACCAACGCAGGGACACGTCCACACACTAGCAGGCGAATACTCCTCCACGTGTTCACCCACGTACATACACACACACACACATACAGAGACAGACACACACGGATTCAAACACATTTCCTCAGGCATGATTGAGTGTCGTTGGTCTTGTTAGTACCTTGTCGTCACATGAGAATGTAGTTAATTAAAAGTGCATGTGATGTTTATTAAGATTGCTAGCAAGACATCCGCCTACACTTCCTCAAACCTCTTTTCTTAACTTCATTAGCTTGATCCAACACTCACAGCTCCCCAAACACGCTGTCGATGATTGCTTTCGCACCATCCACTTTTTGCACAACCTTACAGAGGAGAGATTTTGAACTGTATGAAATGGATCTTATTCTCATTAAATTACTTGCAATTTTCTATCTGTGCTTTCTTGTGTGTATTTAAGGACTTGGGTGTCTCTGTGAGCGCTATGCATCTGTGTGCGTGAGCATGAAGGTCCTCTGATTGAGGATGTCAAAGGTGGCTACCCACACAGCAATTACGGGTACCAGGAGAGTGTGTTTGTATGTAATGTGATTGTGGTTTCGCTGAAGGAGTTTTTAATAGAGGTGGAGAAACAGATGGCACACACTCATTACACCACGATAGGTTAACACATGTGAAAAGCTTGAAAAGCTCCTCTTCCCTTCTTTCTATCTCGCTCAATCAAACATTGTTCTGTTACTGTTTGCGCCGTTGCGCGCTGACACAATGCCTCAACAATTAGCGCATACAGATAGGACACGAGACCCACAATCGCGTTTGCCTTTTTCTTCTTTTCTTGACAAGAAGTGCCATAATCAGATACCTGGCTATAGCCAAAGCCCCACTTCAACACAGGAAAAGGTTTCAGGTTTAAATGTATTCACTGCTTTGAAGACCAATATCACTCGCACAAGGGAAGCTGTGTCAACGCTCTAATGCAGTTCAGAACCGTAATACCTCAATCGAGGAGTTTAAATATTAAAACTACTATTCTGTCATGAAAAAACTTATGAAAACTCCTGAAATATATGAGATTTTGTCCATTCCCACTAGCCCGCCTGCCCTTGTGCTCCAATTTCCTTTCAGAAGAGATTGAAAAGTCTCTTAGAGGCTTCCGTCTCATTTCTACGCCTGTCAGAGATCTCTGTGGTGAAAAAAAGAAGAGGAGTGCTAAGAAGGGTGAGTATAGATCAAACACTTTATAATGTAGTTCAGTGAAGCTGGGAACTCCAAACGCCATTAGTTGCAATGACACGCTGCCAAATCATCATCAGAACCTCCCTGTCAGCTTTTAAGAAAATCGACTTCATTTTTTAGACAAAAGGAGGCTTTTGACAGTTAAGGGGTGTGGTGGAAGAAAAGGAGACTGCTAAAAAATAAAATGACAGAAAAAGGGAGAAAAAAGGAGAATGGGAGGAGGAGGGTCTAGATAAGATGAGAAGATGAGAGGTAATTGCTTCTATTATAGAAAAGAGGGGAGAGATGAGGAGGCCAGTGAGGAGGGAAGAAGACTTGCTGGTGAGATATTAAAGTCACACCGTCCGGCTTTAAAAGGTCACCTGTGATGTCTATGCCTGTGTACCTGCTTTATGGACACACACACACACACACACACACACACACACACACACACACACACACACACACACACACACACAGCTACACGGCACACAAACCAGCTTAAAAGTTTTTGTGCTTGCTTTGATAGTTTTGGCCTCCGTTCTCTGATGCTTTATTTGTACATATATTTGCTGGACATCCACTGTTCAGACATTTTACACATATACACAGCCTGTATTTATGAAAATGTAAAGGTGGTGCTGTTCTGCATCTGTTAAAGTGCAATTTTCTTTCTGAATGGAGAGAACAAAAGTGAGATGAGCATCAGCCTTGGTGGCAACAGTTAAATCTGACCTATTTGTATCTCTCCGCTTTATCAGTCTTGTATCTCTGATGTCTGAATGCTAAAGTGGCTCAACTGTCTTCACCTCTGCTTTGCTTGTTCAGCTGCCTCCTCCTCTTCCACCAGTCCTTTCATTCAGAGGACCCAAAGGAGGTTTATCAGCATGTCCTTTCTCCGTTTTCTTATCTGTGTTCAGTCTCCGCTCGATGTTAAGATCTTCCATCGCACAATGCTTTTTAAGTCAAGTTTGCTCAGAGTCATCAACATTTCGCTATTAGTTTAAGGTTATCGATTTCTTGTTTTACATAAATAAGTGGCATCACTCTCATCACAATATAGCTTTTGCCTTATTCTTTCTTTCACCAGTTTCATTGCCTCTGCACTCGTGCTTTCCTTCCCTTTTCCCCACTGTATTACTGTGCAATTTATTCTTTCTTACATCTCTACTCCCTTTATTTTGCATACTTAAAGATACATTTTCCATCCGGCCTTGAAATCTTTTGAAAGTCTGCTCTTGCTTTTCTTTGTTCTGTCCTCATTCTCCGGGCCATTTATATGGATACACCGTAATAAAGTGGGAATGGTTGGTGATATTAAAGTCCTGTTTGTGGCACATTAGTATATGTGAGGGGGCAAACTCCTCAAGATGGGTGGTGACCATGGTGGTCATTTAGAAGTCGGCCATCTTGGATACAATTTTTGTTTTTTCAATAGGAAGAGGGCCATGTGACACATCAAACTTATTGGTAATGTCACAAGAAAAACAATGGTGTGCTTGGTTTCAACGTAACTTTATTCTTTCATGAGTTATTTATAAGTTTCTGACCACTTCTAAAATGTGTTCAATGTGCTGCCCATTGTCAATGCAACCCTCTTCTCCCACTCTTCACACACTGATAGCAACACTGCAGGAAAAATGCCAGCACAGGCATCCAGTATCCGTAGTTTCAGGTGCTGCACATCTCGTATCTTCACACCATAGACAATTGCTTTCAGATGACCCCAAAGATAAAAGTCTAAGGGGGTCAAATTGGGAGACCTTGGGGGCCATTCAACTGGCCCACGACAACCAATCCACTTTCCAGGAAACTGTTCATCTAGGAATGCTCGGACCTGGCACCCATAATGTGGTGGTGCACCATCTTGCTGGAAAAACTCAGGGAACGTGCCAGCTTCAGTGCATAAAGAGGGAAACACATCATCATGTGGCAATTTCAAATATCCAGTGGCCTTGAGGTTTCCATTGATGAAGAATGGAGCCACTATTGTTGTACCCCATATACCACACCAAACCATCACTTTTGTTGTTTCAACAGTCTTGGAGGGATCCATCCAATGTGGGTTAGTGTCAGACCAATAGCAATGGTTTTGTTTGTTAACTTCACCATTCACATAAAAGTTGGCCTCATCACTGAACAAAATCTTCTGCATGAACTGAGGATCCTGTTCCAATTTTTGTTTTGCCCATTCTGCAAATTCTGTGCGCCGATCTGGGTCATCCTCGTTGAGATGCTGCAGTAGCTGGAGTTTGTAAGGGTGCCATTTGTGAGTAGCTAATATCTGCCAAAGGGATGTTCGACTAATGCCACTCTCCAGTGACATACGGCGAGTGCTACGCTGTGGGCTCTTGCTGAATGAAGCTAGGACAGCCACTGATGTTTCTTCATTAGTGACAGTTTTCTTGCGTCCACATTTTGGTAAATCCAACACTGAACCAGTTTCACAAAACTTAGCAAGCAATTTGCTAACTGTAGCATGGGAGATGGGTGGTCTTGTAGGGTGTCTTGCATTGAAATCTGCTGCAATGACCCGGTTACTGCGTTCACCAGATATCAACACAATTTCGATCCGCTCCTCACGTGTTAACCTCTTCGACATGTCAATGGCTGTGAACAAAGAGAAACTTGTAAATAACTCATGAAAGAATAAAGTTACGTTGAAACCAAGCACACCATTGTTTTTCTTGTGACATTACCAATAAGTTTGACGTGTCACATGGCCCTCTTCCTATTGAAAAAACAAAAATTGTATCCAAGATGGCCGACTTCTAAATGGCCACCATGGTCACCACCTATCTTGAGGAGTTTGTCCCCTCACATATACTAATGTGCCACAAACAGGACTTTAATATCACCAACCATTCCCATTTTATTACGGTGTATCCATATAAATGGTCCACCCTGTATATTAACCCCCTCCCCTTTCTCCACTGCACACTACCATGCCCTATTGACTCTCCTTCCCTTCCCTTTTCTCCTTCCTTTCACTCCTCTTTCACCTGCCACAGTGCCACCAGTGAGGCCACCTATGAGATAAGCAGCGCCAGTGTAGAGCCATCAGGTTCCTGACAAGATGCGCCCCGTGTGTTCAGACATGACCCACTGCCAGGCAGCTACTGAACCTGTCAGAGAGACACTGGCGGCTCAGGGCACAAGATGACTGCCAGACGGACATTGCAGGATTCGCAGAGGGGACAGTTTAAAGTTAAAATTGTTGTTTAGATTCACTTGAGACCATTGACCTTGTCCACCTTGAGCATGCTGTCAGGAGTTGTGAACTGGATAAGGTTGAGCAAAAGCAAACAGAGAAAGTGCTGGGAAGTAACAAAAGCACTGCCATTACATTCAGATGTAACATCGTCACTTACCACACACATTAACAGATGTAAAAGAAAAATGGCAAAATTTACTTTCTAAACGGAATGTGACAGATAATGGCTGAGTGGCAATTTTCAGGGTTTAAAACTTAAAAACAGCACATAAGTGTTCAAAGTGTCATTTGAGGCTGATTCTAAAAGCAGGTCAACATGTGCAGCTGTAGCTGGCAGCAGTTCACTTAGCACTGACACCAGAAATATGTTTGCGGTGTTGGTGCCTCATGGAAGATTTAAATGTAGTTAAAATGACAATACTGCTTACTGTGCGGTTAATTGAGAAAAGTCAGTGCTTTTATTTGGATAACACATGGCTGGTATTTGTGTCTCTGCAATACACACGTACATGTGTGAACTGATGCACCTTGCTAGTGTTAAGCTAATGATGTAACATTCCATCCTCTTATTCAAATACGGTCTCTTCTGTCTGCCAAACATACAACAGTATCTAACACTATGAGATCTCATTTTGAAACCTCAAAGTTCAGTGGCTGCATGTCAAATTTAAAACTGAATTTTAAACCCTTCTTCTCATGTGCAAAGTCTTGAATAATAAAGCTCCATCATATCTTAAAAATGCTTTGGTATCTACCTATCTCTACTAGAGGTTCAAGGTTCAAGGTTCTTTATTTGTCACATGCATAGTTGTACAAGTATAACACACAGTGAAATGTAGCCTGACACGCTCCTCGACATGTGCAAAAATGGGGGGGGGGTAGAGGAATATATATATATATATATATATATATATATATATATATATATATATATATATAGTATATACATTGGGTGAATGTGCAGTAGTAGCAGAGATGGACCGATCCGATATTACGTATCGGTATCGGTCCGATACTGAGGTAAATTACTGGATCGGATATCGGAGAGAAATAAAAAATGTAATCCTATCCATTAAATATCAAAAAAGCACCTCACAAAACTTGCGACACGGCGTAACTTGGCTCATAACCGTAGCACGTCGGAGCAGTGTGCTCACGTGATAGAGCAGCTGTGTGTATTTGTAGCCTCGCTACCAAACCGGCATTTCATCTCCGATGAAGTTATCCCAGAGAGAAGTAAAGTGTGTAAGTTCATCTCTGAATGTTTGTAAAGCATTCCCACGTTAAACTTAACAACCGATATATGGAGCGACTGCCTATTCTTGCTGCTACTTCAATGGTGAAACTGATTAATGATCAGCTGATCGGCTTTTCTGTCGCGAGAACAGGGAAAAGGGGTCACAAAGATATACTTTTCTTTCTTATTCTCATTTAAAATGTCGAGCTTTTAATAAATAATTATCTGAATCTTACACCCAAAGTTTTAATATTATGTAAAATAAGTCCATTACTGTATATAGTAACTGTAAGTTTAATATACCCTAGTAAGCTATACTACTTTTTCCTTTGGGAAGGTACCATCTGTGCAGTCTGCAATTCTGTTGAAGAAAGGTGTTGAATCTATTTAATTATTCTTGAAAAATAATTTATTTCTGTGCATTTTTTTCCACACTGCATCAAATTAAAGTTGATTACGTCGATTAAGCATCATGAGGTGGAGGGTGGTTCCCTATTTTTTTTTTCTGGGAGTTTGCAACCCTATTAGTTAGGTTGCTTAATATTTCTGCTAAGTACTCTTTAAAATATCAAAATTGGAAGGATTGAGTAGGTTTAAGTTTATTAGATTGATCAGTATTGCTGAACTATGAAATATTTTGGGTGCAGTGTATTTTTTACATACAGGTATAACAGAATAGCTTTAGTGTTGTTATTTATTTAAACTTGAGTATGAACTTATACAAAATGCAGCAATATATTTAAAAAACTGTTTTATTGATTAAAAAACACACTATATCGGATTCATATCGGTATCAGCAGATATCCAAATTTATGATATCGGTATCGGACATAAAAAAGTGGTATCGTGCCATCTCTAATCTCTACAGAGGACTTCACTCTCAGAGTGTGGGTTTGGATTCAGAACAGACACCTTTACTGTCTTTACACCTCTACTTCTCTACTTTTAAGACTTGGCTTAAAAACTGTGATCTTTGATAGAGCTTATAGTTAGGGTGGATCAGGTGAGGCTGCCGGGTGCTTCGACATGAAGCATTTCTTTGCTACTCACTTTTGTTTATATGTATTTATTGCATTTGGGAGAAAATATTTTATAATAACTACACACTGTTAAGCATTAGAAGGGTATTAGTTAAAACTTTTTATAAGAATCAATTTGAATGTTTTAGTCTTGTTTAATAATCATATAAATAAAGATCAAAATAATGGATTTTTAATTTTTCAAACAATTTCGAAATAAAGTATTGCATCAAGTACAAACAAGCCATGTGAAATATTACCCATTCCTTTATGATAAACGTATTCATGTTTTATTTTAAATGAAGAAGTTTCAATACCCAAGTTAAAATCTTCAGTGACTCTAGCTGCTCAGTGTGTCTCTTTTGCTCTTAACCCCTCCTATGAACTCCGACACTGGTCCTACTTACATTTCAGTATTCTGAAAATATTAAGTGAGTTATATTTGCCTCCCGCAATAAATATTTGTATGTTTTGTATAACTTTATGTTTTGTCTGTTTCCTTTTTCTGACTGTTAGATAGCTGAGTCTCAAGGTCCTGCTGCCCTTTCAGTTTCATTTATATTTTTTGTAAGTCACACAGGGTCTACACTTTAGATAAGGTTGCACAAAGTCCTTTGTAAAGTAACAACCTGAATTAACCATAATTTACAATGTGAAATAAGTAGTGTGAAGCTTCTGTTAACACATTCAAAAACAACTAGCTCATTTCATAATTTTTATACAATAAGATGTTAATCATTTACTTTCTGAATTATACTATGGACCATTAACAGTGCCTAAATAACTTGTTTGGGCTTGATGTCATACTTTATTTAGAAACTATAAACTGTAAACAATTATATGCTGTATGAACTTGTAAAGCAAGACTAAACCATTTTTACATATATGTTCAAAAATCACATACTAATATGTAATACTTACTTGATTAAATAAGTATTGACTAATACCTTACTAATGCTTAATAGTGTTTAATTATTATAAACGGTGTTGGGGTGTAACACAATACATGTCCTGGTGTTACGTATTTTTAATACAAAATATGAGTAACTGTATTCCATTACAGTTACCATTTAAAAAGGTGGTATTCAGAATACAGTTACTTTGTTGAAACAAAGGGATTACACTGCTGTCTTTTCCTGCTTCATATGTTAGGCTATGCCCTCTCTATTTCTGGTAATTCCACGCCGTTGGAAACCCAAACAAAACACACACACTCATTAAGAGGCTCTAATGTCTGTGTCTCAATCTTGCGACCCATGTCACCTCTACCTGCAGCCCGCATAATGACGTGAAGAAATATTTTAAAAAAAATTTTGTTGAAAAAATTATTTAATATGAAGGCAATATGAGTAGAGTATTACAGGCATTGCCCTAAAGAATGTAGCCTCATGGGCAGCGTAGCCCAGGTGTAAGTAAGCTAATAAGACTCAACTGTACACTGTGTTCGTGTTTTTCTCTGAAACAATAAGTTCCATTGGAGCAGCCTTTCAACGCCTCTCTCTGTCTCTTGCTAGCAAAGTTGACTCAGACAGCAAAAGCTAGTTTTCAGCTACGAGCCCGACATGGAACCCGACGTATTAGTCAGAGGTCACTTTACTACGGTTCGCAGCTGCAGGCCTGTTTTATATACGCGCGGAATAGTTTTCTATACAAGATCACTGAAAAAGTGCAGCCTTACCGAAAGTCCACCCTACTGTTACTCATTTTATATTAAGATTTAAAAATCTAGTTTGTATTGGTATGGCGAGTAGCCTTCAGTAATAATAATAAATCACACAGCAATAGTACATTCATGTAGTTGTAGTTTGATAATATATTAAGTAATCCAAAGTATTCAGAATACATTACTCTCATTGAGTAACGTAATGGAATACGTTACAAAATACATTTTGGGGCATGTATTCTGTAATCTGTACTGGAATACATTTTAACACTGATTATAAATTCTTACCAGTTGGTAAACTTTTGTCTTGTCTCTCTCAAATAATTTGTGCTTTGTACCAATCTCTCACACTTTCTTTTTCTTCTTCTCTTACCCCCCAACCAGTTGTCATGGTCCTCGGTTGGTGACCCAGTGTTTTGAGTTTTGTACTATTATTGATCTTCGATTTCTTTATGCTTTATGATGATGATGATGATGATGATGTTTTGGTTTGGTTTCTGTTTTGTATTTCTAGCTCTCTACTTCTTCTTTGTCATGTGATCTATAGTTCTTAGGTTTCGGCTCCTGTGCCCTCATGTTTAGTGTAGGTTTAGTTCTGTCATGTTTATTTCCCAGTCAGTCGGGTCTCATGTTGCAGTTTGTGACTCATGTTTCTGTGCTCTGTGTTTCCTCTGTTCAGTGTCTAGTCCGTGCCTCTGTGCCTGTCGTATGCTTCCTGTTTTATTTTGATAGTCCCTGTCCCGTGTGCAGGGTGTCTGATTCTGCTTCCCCTTGTCTCGTTAGGTCTGATTTGTCCCAGGTGTGTTTCCACCTGTTCCCCTCCCTCTTGTTGTTCTGTTTGTGTTTTTAGGCCCTCTGTTTCTCTCTGTTAGTTGTCGCATCATACCCCTCACCATGCTGTGTTTTCTCCCTTTGGGTTCCTGAGGAAATTCTAGTTCATAGTTCCTGGTTCGTTGTCCTCGTTTATGTTTCTTAGTCTTTAGTTGCTTGAGACCAGTCTAGTCCTAGTTTTCATGTTCAAGGTTTTGGTTTGTTTTTGTGAGTTTATGGAAATGGTGAAAAGGGAGTTCTTCCTTCCCACCATTGCCAAGTGCTCCCTCACAGAAGATCATCTGATTGTTCTAAGTTGGATATAAATAAAACTGAATGTAATTTAATTAAAGGGTGGTGGTTACATCTATTTTTTATATAATAAACCATAACCACTGACTTGACGAAGCTTACCTGCGTTTCCACAGTAATTGTGGATTCCATGCGTGTTTTAAATCTGAAAAGTCATAATAATTCTCAGCCCATGCAGAGCCACTCCTGAATATCTAAGCAGCTTCCCACCTCCAATCATACATACACATGCAGTCCCTGTGGGCCTGACGATGCTGTGCTTGTCTTGTAGTACGGGTTGTGGCTTTTACCAATTAGCAAAGCAGAAGAGAGAGATTTAAAACATGATGACACCACAGTGTTGTTTTATCCCACAGGCCACTGATGCTCCACAAGCACAGATCATGTGTGATCAGATCAAATCTAAGTGCTTACACAGGCCAGATGATACACATACTGTACTTACCTCTTGCTTTGATTAGCAGAAACTGGCTGCTACTTTCCCTTTTAACTGTTATAGATTCAGTAAGCTTTTACTTAGCTTTTCATAGAGTCCTGTGAAAAGGCTTTTGTTTTGTTTTTTCACATGACTGGAGTATTATGTACTACGTTTCATTCATTTTAGTTCATAGTTTATAATTTTGAATCAAAAATGAGCTAGGTCGTGCTTTTCAATTCACAATTGTCCCAAACCATGACAAATCTCTAACCTTAGCCAATTAGTGTTAATGCCTAAATCTAACTGAGCAGTCCGTGAAAACAAGAAACTGCCCTGGGTAGTGGTCACGCTAAGGTCTCCTATCCAAAATAACCTTCTTAACCCTTAATCTCTTAATCTCTTAACCCTTGTCCCTTTTTAACATTAAAAAAGTATTATTTGTAAATGGTTGAATCACTTTAAGTCAGTTTAACTGCAGAACTGTAGTTGGAGGTTGAAAAGCAGCCAGTAGTGTAGTAGTTCTTGTAACATCTGTTTGTTTGGTTTTTCTAAATCCATGCAGAGCAGTTTACCTCTCAACCAGACAGGCCAGGTAATTGGCACTCAGAGTGCAAATCAAATTTTTGAGTAATTTTTACCAGCTGCATCGCTACATAAGATTTTAGTGCTTCCCAACCTGCCAAATCCCACCTTAACCCCTGATTATCTGCACGTTACACTTGATTTATTTGGCAAGTAAATGTTAAAGGGTTTTGTGTTGTATTAAACAATAATGTGATTTTTAATGACGTCATCTTCTAAAAGCTGACATGTGATAAAAATGCAGTTCTCTTATAGGTGCAATAAACATGAATTTTAATTTATTATTCAGCATTTATTTTAAGTAGTAAAAACCACTGGAAGATTTAGGAAATGCACCAACTTCTTTTCTGTTGATGTGGATCAACTTTCTCAAGCCACTCCCAGCCAAGAAGAGCTACTAGAGCAGGGGTGGGCAATCTCAGCCCACGAGGGCCGGTGTCCCTGCAGGTTTTAGATGTGTCCTCGAACCAACACAGCTGATTTAAATGGCTAAATTAGCTCCTCAACGGCTGTGTCCCAATTCAGGGTCTGCACGCTTGAAGTACGCATTTTAAGTGCGGTTACGTCACCGCCACACGACGACGGCTGTCCCAATTCGAAGTGTACTTCTTTTTTTTTTTCTTTTTTTTTCTTTTTTTTTTGTGTCCCGTTTGGATCATTAGCCATCAGAATTGTTGTCTTAAGGCCAAGAAAGATGCCAAGCGGATTTATTTTACCAAGTGGATCATCATGGCCTTGCCATATTGGTCCATTTGATTGACCTTTATTATAATTATGAATTTATTTTATTTTCAGTTCCTACAAACGGGACAGACATGACTGGGGGATAGGACAGGGAGAAAGAATGAAAGAAAGAGAGGGAGAGAAAGAAAACCAAAGGGGAGAAGAGACGGTGAGAAGGGGGGGAAGAAAGAAAAACAAAAAAACAAACAGAAAAAAAGAAAACACCTGGGTCACCTGTGTGGAGAAAAAAAACAGAAGAGAAAGCAAACAACAAAGAGCAACATAATAAAAAAAACAGCACCATCACAATAAACTAGCTAGCAGTAGATAACAGTAGATACTAAATAATAAACGATATTGTGCAGTACGCAAGATAGACAGCGCACAATGTGCTTTGAGGCAGCAGCCAAGAAAGCTGTAGTCCGCGTCTGTGAACACCCGTGTGTACACCTGTGTGGATCAGCATGCTTGCATTCCAAAGGTTTCTCCATGTAACGATCTGCTAGGGAGTGTGGGGGGGCCACAGCCCCGTCCTCCAGGGTATGAAGCAGGTATGGAGGAGATCAAAACTCCAGACATCCAGAGGCCCCCAGAACACAAGAGACCAAGGAAGACCAACAGAGGGGCAGCCACGCCACTGTCCCAGTAAGAGCTGAGGAGAGTCCCAGATGAGGGCTCACTCAGCAGCCGCGGAGCAGAAGCCAGGGGGAGTTGCAGTGACGCGCCCGTGAGCTCCGCCGGCAGCCAGCTGTGCCTGAGTGACCGAGCCCCAGGCCGAGAGGCCGGGGGCACCCCACCTCCAAAGTGGCCTGAGCGAGCCCCAGGCTCCAGGCCCCGATAAGCGGCCGCCAAGGAGTGAGCCGGTGTGTACCCGGACGCCCACCCCCAGACACAAAGAACCACCAACGCACCGACACCTGGGGGAGTCCGCCACTGGCAGGGGAAGTGGTGGTGGGTGGAGATAGGCCTCCAAACCTTGGAGGGCCTGAGATGTCCCCAGAGAGGTGGCGTCTGACATCCAACCTGACATATAGACACAGACATACAGGCACACACAGATACAAACATCCATTCCCACCCTCATGCTCTCATATGCACTTACTCCACACTCAACCAACGTGGAGACAGACATAAAGAGACGCTGTACACACGATCACACTCCCCAAGCGTACTCTACGAACCGGGTCTAGGTACCTTTGCCCCTGGAGGGGGGAACTGCACCCAGACCCAGGTGGTGTTACCCTTTTCCCTGCGGTGGGGAGAGGCAGACCGCCCCGACTCCGTAGCAGCAGGGAGGCCCCACACTCCAAACCGCAGTCGGACGGCCAACTCCTCCTAGTCCCCCGCTCCAGCAGGCCGCAGAGAATGGGGGTGAGAGAAGACTTCAAACCTCCCTCCACCCACTCATTGTAGTGTTGATACATGTGTGTTCTAAAGTGCAATTAAAACCCAGGAGGGCATGGAGCTACCTGCCAGAGAGCAGCAGGTAAGCGCATAGCCCCTCCTGATAGCCCTCAATGTCTACGTGTATTTAAAATTGAGAGGTGGGCAACGACGCCAGGGGTGAGGTGTACACCCTGATGGTAATTTGGACTCCGTGTATCGTGCCCACCCCCAAGATCCTATATGTATGTGTAATGAGAGTGTGAGTAATGTGAATGTCTAAGTTGTGGGATAAAATTGAGGCAGAGGCAGCCAGAAGGGGACGGGGGGGGGGGGGGGGTAGCCTCCTCTGCACCCTGGTGACATACCCCTACTCCAAGGCCCTGCATGTGTGGGTGGTTGTGGTGGAGCGGGAAGAGGGAGGCAGCTGGAGATGGGGAGGGAAGGAAGGGAGGGGCAGGTGACCCCTCCCTGGGGCCAGCTCCCCCGCTGACCCCAGTAAATGGCCTGTATTTATATAGCGCTTTACTAGTCCCTAAGGACCCCAAAGCGCTTTACATATCCGGTCATCCACCCATTCACGCACACATTCATACACTGGTGATGGCAAGCTACATTGGAGTAGGCACTCCCATACTCCGCGACCCGCCAGGGAAAGGGGTATGGGAGCAGCAGCGCCCCCCGGCCCCACAGAGCCCGGGACAGTCCACCCAACCCCACCACAGAGAAAACTGCACCCACCCCACCATCCACTCATCTTCCAGACTACATGAGACAATAGACGCCCAGGCTGAGATCTTCCTCCACCTCTCCTGTATCTCCCCCTCCTGCAGAGAGTTCCTGAGGAGAGGAAAGCTCCTGCAAGGTGTGACAATCTCCCCCACCAGTTGAAGAGCCCCCAGGTGGCTTGACGCACCGGCGGCACTGTACTTCAAATGCATACTCCAAATGCGCCGTCGATTTCCCCAAATATCAAGCGTGGTCCCATATATCCCACAATCCATTGCCGCAAAATACGGCAGATGGGAGCGGCCGAAGAGGTTTTTGTTTTTTTTTCAAAACTTTATTGAAATTATAAAGCGAACAGTCAGTCATTCCAGTTCAGTTTGTACAGTAGACATACAAGACAAATAAGAGTAACAATATACAGTACAATGAAATAAGAAGGATAAATAAATAAAGGATAAAAAAGAAAAAAAAAAGGGGGGGGGGGGGAATGTGACAGACTTCATAACAACTTTGTATTTGAAAGTTGTGACCGCTCATTCGTTAAACATTTCTCAATGAATTTCAATCAGTGATAAACCTTTTTTATTGGAAGTTAATTTAAGAGAGTTTAAGTAATATTCAATTTCAATCAAAAACAAATTAAATGATGGGGTTGAGTTTTGAAATTGACATTTATGTAAGTGGACTTTCCCTAATAAGATGGAGCAGCCGAAGAGTGAACTGTCAAAAGTACTGAATATGACGTCACTTATTTATATATATATCACTTATATATATATATATATATATATATATATATATATATATATATATATATATATATATATATATATATATATATATATATATATATATATATATATATATATATATATATTGTGGCATGCAGAGGAGACTTTACAAAGAAGCTCACAGAGAGAGATTGTTATTCAACCCCAAGCTGGTAGGGGGAGCTCTTTATTACAACACACACTGATGCTACACTGTGCTTCGAGGGTCATCAACAGCATAACAGAACTCACCCATGGTTGCATTCATTCTATGAAACAACAACTGTAAGTGCCTTTGAACCACAGTACAAACACAACATTCAGGATAACAGTTAAAAGTAGTGTAACCATAAACAACAAAACAAGAACATCCAAACAGCAGCACACGTCCCAAGGCATGATGGGAGAGAACTAGCCGCTCCCCCAACACGCCACACAGCCCCCACCTGAGTGGTTAGCTGTCCCCAGCAACCGGCATGTCCATAGCAAAGTCTCTGAGGTGTTGGGGAAGGCGACGGCTTCGTTGAGGACGTTCCGTGGGTCCCCCAGCTGCCTCCGAGGCCAGGTTGGGGGCCTGCAGTTGAAGCTGGGACCCTGACGTCTCCCTGGATGGACTCAAGGGCTGATAGGGTGCCAGGCGATCGCGATGGAGTATGACCACCCTGTTCCGTTTGACCAGCCGCACCCTGTAGACCACGTCGGACAGCCTCTCAAGAACAGTGCAGGGTCCAACCCACTGGCTCATCAGTTTGGGAGATACCCCTTGCAGCGGGTATCATAAGCTCGCTTCTGCCGGGAACCTGCATCTCGGAGAGCCTGCCTGGTCAACTGATGCACCTCTCGGAGCCGGGCGAGGAGGTTGTGGAGGTAGTCCAACCCGGGGTCCCCGCACACTTCCGGCCCGGGGGGAGATCCAAACACCAAGTCCACTGGGGTACGAAGCTCATGACCGAACATCAAGGCCGCTGGAGTGCACTTAGTAGACTTCTGGACTGCAGAACGGTAGGCCATTAGGACCAGGGGAAGGTGTTGATCCCAGTCACGCCGCTGGTGGGAGGTCAGGATAGCAAGCTGGGTGGCCAGGGTGTGGTTGAAGCGTTCCACCAACCCATCGCTTTGGGGGTGCAGTGGCGTCGTCCGGGTCTTTCTGATACCCAGCCGCTGACAGACCTCCTTGAACACCGCAGCCTCAAAATTCTGGCCCTGGTCGCTGTGCAGTTCCTCTGGTACCCCGAACCGGCAGAACATCTCGTTGACCAGACGCTCAGCAGTGGTAACAGCACTCTGGTCAGGGACTGCATAGGCCTCAGGCCACTTAGTGAAGTAGTCCATGGCAACCAGGACGTAGCGGTTCCCCTGGTCAGTGGTGGGGAAGGGTCCCAGGATGTCCACACCAACCCGCTCCATGGGAGCCCCCACCTGATACTGCTGCAAGGGGGCATGAGAGCGTTGGGAAGGCCCTTTCTGAGCCGTGCAGGCATCACACCGATGGACATGGAGCTCTACGTCCTGGCGACACCCGGGCCAGTAGATCCGAGACCGGAGTCGCCGCAGAGTCTTGGTAACTCCAAAGTGTCCTGCCCCCGCTGCACCATGAACCAGCTGGAGCACCCTGGACCGCAACTGTTGAGGTACCACGAGCTGGAAGACCTCACGGTGACCCCCGGGAGCCTGCCAGCAGCGATAGAGGAGGCCGTTTCGGTTTGTGAGGTTGGCCCATTGGGAGTAGAGAGCCTTGGTCTCGAGGTCCAGTGCAGATACCTCTGGCCATGATGGTCTCTGACCGGCTCCAATCCAACACTGAACCTGGGAAAGGGCAGGGTCCTGGTTCTGGTTGTGTTGCAGCTGTTGGGGATCCATGGCCTCCAGACCCTCAGTATCCCCCACGGCGGACTGGACCTGAAGACTGCTACAATGCCCACCTGGAACAGAGTCATTCTCAGGGCCGCCCTGTGGTGACGCGATCACTGAAGTCATGCCCTCCCGGTCCTCCAAGCGTTGGCAGTACCTGCACTGTTTTTCCTCACAAGGGCGTCGGGAGAGGGCATCTGCATTGGTGTGGAGACGTCCCGCCCGGTGACGGACTTCAAAGTGGTAATCTTGCAATGTCTCCAACCACCGGGCTAGCTGTCCCTCCGGTTCTTTAAAGCTGAGCAGCCAAGTGAGGGACGCATGGTCTGTGCGCAGGAGGAACTTCTTCCCGTAGAGGTAGGGTCTGAAATGGCGGAGACCCAGGATGATGGCCAGCAGCTCTCGACGGGTGACACAATAGTTCCTCACCGGTCTGCTGAGGGAATGGCTGTAGTAGGAGATGACCCGCTCCCCCTCAGGGCCTTCCTGCGACAGTACAGCCCCCACCCCTGTGTTGCTGGCATCGGTGTCCACGACAAAAGGGAGCTGCAGGTCTGGGTAGGCTAGCACCGGTGCCTCAACCAGTGCAGATCGGAGCCGATCAAATGCCACGGCACTGTCCTTACTCCAATGGAACTCCCGGCCCTTCTGTGTGAGCCAGTGCAGGGGGCTTGCAATGGTAGCAAAGTCCTTGACGAAACGCCGGTAGTATGATGCCAGGCCAAGGAAACTCCGCAACTCAGCAATGTTGCCCGGAATGGGCCAGTCTTTCACAGCGGCCACCTTTGCAGGGTCAGTGGAAACCCCTGCTCCGCTCACAACGTGACCCAAGAAGGTCGTCTCCTTTCGGAAGAGATGGCACTTTTTGGGGTGGAGGCGAAGGCCAGCCTGGCGGATAGCGTGGAAAACAGCAGTCAGGTTAGCCAAGGCTTTCTCGAAGTCTGTCGCGTGGATGAGGAGGTCATCCAGGTAGACCACACAGCGGTCGCGGGGGATGTCAGCCAGAACCCTCTCCATTAGGCGCTCGAATGTGGCTGGGGCATTGCAGAGGCCGAAGGGCATCACCTTAAACTGCCACAGTCCCTGGCCAATGGAGAAAGCAGTCTTTGGGCGGGCCTCTGGCGTCAGCTCCACCTGCCAGTAGCCACTGCGCAAATCGAGGGAACTGAACCAGCAGGACCCAGCAATGTCGTCGAGGGCATCGTCAATCCGGGGCAATGGGTAGGAGTCCTTGCGTGTGATGCTGTTGAGTAGACGATAGTCGACACAAAACCGCCAGGTACCATCCTTTTTCCGAACCAGTACAGCCGGGGCTGCCCAGGGGCTGTTTGAGGGTTCGATGATGCCCGCCTCTGCCATTTCCCTGATCTTCTGCTCTGCTGCGGCACGCTTGGCAAGGGGAAGGCGACGAGGGCGGAGGCGGATGGGCCGTGCAGCCCCAGTGTCAATGTCGTGTTGTACCAGGCTGGTTTGCATGCAGTCCTCATCCTTGGCTGCAAAGATGTCGGCAAACAAGTCGAGTATCTCTCGCAGCTGCCGTCGCTGATCAGTCTGGAGACCCTCGCAGCTCCTCTGGTATAGGTCCTCGACAGCTTGCTTGGTCTCTGCAGACAGTTGCAGTACTGCTGGTGAAGGGGAGGCCCCTTCCCCCGCCAGCGGCGACAGGTCCTCAGGCTTCCTGACGCTGGCTGAAAAGGTGGAGGCAGGCAGCGGGACTTCCATTGTGGTGTGGAGCTTCACAGCCTCCGTGCCCAGGTAAAGGATTGCTCGGGACACGTCCACTGTGGCCTCCCATTTGGCTAGCAGGTCCAGGCCAATGATGCATTGGTCCTGGATGCTGGCTAGCCAGAACTGGTGGTCCACGGTGCAGTTAGCAACAGTCACCGGGAGGGATCTTTCCCCCTTAACTTTGGCACGCTCCCCCGTGACTGTGGTGATGTGGAGCTGAGTAGGCTGCCAACCCTGCGGTATTGGGCCATCAGAACCAGGGAGGACTCCAGCCTGTACTAAGGAGAGCGTGGATCCAGTGTCTATCAGGGCTCTACAGGTGGTGCCGGCAAGGTCACAGTCCAGATACAGTCCCCGTGTCTGGCCGAGCCGGCCAACCCGCAAGTGTGATTCGGAGGACAGAGTGGTGGCAGGGGGCAGTTCCTCCGTTGTGCCACCCCGCCTTAGTTTAACGGCAGCTGGGGTGCCAGGCTTTGTGGGCTTGGTGCTGGACAGTAGCGTGCGATGTGGCCTGGTTCTCCGCACCGATGGCAGTTACCCCTGGATTGGCCTCCTGCTCGCCTATTCCCTCGCCGAGATCGCCAGGGTGGTGTGTTGGTGGTTTGGCGGTCCTCCTCCGCCTGGTCGCTCCTTTCGTAGTCCGTTTGGCGCACTTGGTGACTTATGCCAGGGCTGCGTGCACCTGGGCTGAGCACATGCTCCACTCTTTCGGCCTCAGTTAGAGCTGCCGCCAGGGTTTCTGGTGCATGCAGACGGATGTGCTCTTGTAGTCTTTTTGGCTGGAGACCCCGGACAAAAGCCTGGAGAGCAAGCTCTTCTTGTGCTGCAGCATCAAAAGCAGGGTACCCTCTACGTGCATAAAGACGTAGGTCAGCAGCATAGGCACCCAGACTCTCCTCTTGTCTCCGTGGGCGGTTAGCAAGTTTATCTCGGGCATCATCTGCATGTGTACGGAGGCCAAACCTGCTCTGCATTGCTCTGGCAACAGCAGGCCAACTTAAACGCTCTTCTGGCTGAAGATCTGTGAGGATCTGCAGGGCCCTGCCTTCCAAGGCGAGGGCAACTTGGACAGCTGTCTCCTCTGTTGACCAACCGTTTAGCTGAGCAGCCAGCTGTACCTGGATAAGGTAGGTCTCTGGAGGTGCCTCCCCATTATAGCGTGGCAGCTTCATGCTCCCCCGGACAGGAGCCCCTGATGGCAGCGGCGGCTGCACTTGGTCCTGGAGACAGTTGGCGTTGTCCCCCTCGGCTGCCAACAATGAGGGTGTGCTGCTCCCAGGCATCACCATGAGTGGAGGCTGGCTGGTCGCTCGTGGTCTTGGAGCCTGCAGCATGCCTTGGCGGCTCCGACAGCTCCCCAGTGGGCGGGGGTGTGAGGCTCCATCTGGTAAGCCCCACAGGTCTTCCCCTGGCTGGCTTGCTGCTGCCCGGGGATCTCCCCGCTTCTTCGATTGTGCTCCATTCACTGCTTCCAGGTGAGTGATAAGCTCCTCAGTCTTCCTCAGCTCCTCTTCCTCTTTCAGCATAGTGGCCATGCTCTTGGAATCCCACTTCTGACACCAATGTGGCATGCAGAGGAAACTTTACAAAGAAGCTCACAGAGAGAGATTGTTATTCAACCCCAAGCTGGTAGGGGGAGCTCTTTATTACAACACACACTGATGCTACACTGTGCTTCGAGGGTCATCAACAGCATAACAGAACTCACCCATGGTTGCATTCATTCTATAAAACAACAACTGTAAGTGCCTTTGAACCACAGTACAAACACAACATTCAGGATAACAGTTAAAAGTAGTGTAACCATAAACAACAAAACAAGAACATCCAAACAGCAGCACACGTCCCAAGGCATGATGGGAGAGAACTAGCCGCTCCCCCAACACGCCACAATATATATATATATGTGTATATATATATATATCATAATAATCTGACAATACTATAATATTGGCCATATTATATTTACATTACCACAGTGAGATGACTTTAGTCTCATGAACAACATTAACTAATTGTTATTTACTAACTAATCTTAAATGACTGTTCAGCACAGAAATGAAGCCCAACAATCATGTTTTACAGTCTCGTGGTCTCAGCCTCAGATACTCAACTAATCAAAGTGATGTCATGACAAAAATAAATGACCAACAAAACATTTTTCTCCTTCATTTCTGTCAAACAATGCTGTATGTAACGTGTCTCGCGGTTAGTATCATGGTTGCTAGGCAACCTGAACAGCGCGACGAAGCATATACCGTCCCATTTCACAAGCCTCTCACTTCCGCACTTCTCGTACTAGTACGCACCGTGCGTAGTACGCGTAGTGCACGTTCTTCAAGCGTGCAGACCCTGAATTGGGACACAGCCAACATGTCCTGAAGTTCTCCAGAGGCCTGGTAACAAACTAATCATGTGATTCAGGTGTGTTGACCCAAGGTGAGATCTAAAACCTGCAGGGACACCGGCCCTTGTGGACTGAGATTGTTCTAGAGTCGCACCCCTGTTCTAGACTCTGGTCAGTTCTCTGACACTGGTACCCTCATCTGTACAAAACCCCTTTTTCACTTCTTCAAGTGTGACTAATAAGCTATACAACACCGAAATGATAATCAGGCAATAAAAATAAAATTTGTTCCACTCTTCTTCGGGCTTTGTTGAGATTCACCCTAGCAATCTGTATCACCTTCAGGGATCGTTCCTGCCAGCAGTGTCTCACCAATTACTGGATTGTTTTTTTCACCCACAGGCAATATTGCAGAGATGGATTGTCCCCCTTCTGCGGCAATAATTTCTTTGTTGTTTGCAGCAGTTCTCTTTAAGCTTTTAATATGTTTTTACTTCGTTTTGACCTCTGTAACCGGCCATAACAGTAGCGATAGCGCTTACTTATTTAGTCACCCTTTTTTGACTGTTCTGTAGAGTGATGTTTAGCCTTTTAACTTGTTCCATGTCAATGTTGACAAGTATGTCATGAAATCCTTTAAAGAAAAATGCTTAGCCTTCTAGCTAATTTCTTCTGTAAATGACATTGCTCATGCAGATTTCACACTGCTGTGTGTACACACATATGATAAATACCAGTTTTCTTTTACACTGCTTGTATTTGAACGGAGAGCACTTTAGAGCTCTTTCAACATGTAGTTTGATTAATGAAGCTCATGGTTTGTAATTCTTGAGTTCAGGTTTCTAATTTGGAATTAAACCATCACTTTTATACCATGTTTGCTTGTTTCTGTATTGCTGTACACCCACACCCAAGCAAAGTTTCAAAAAGTGTATTTTTTTCCCCTTCAGATATGATTTAAAACTAAAAAGCCATATGGCTGAATCTGATGAACATGGTCTGTTAAGTTTGAGGTTGAAGGTTGATAGAGTTTATGTGAGAACAGTTTTTCTTTTTTTGAGTTTGAATAGTATGTTTTTTGTATACTATTCATCCTAGTGCAATGAGAATTCTTAAGACCTGCACAAAAGTAAATGTCAAATCTATGTGTTTTTTCTATGTGTATTGTTGGCAACTGGGGTATTTTATATTTACTCATAAATTCAATCTTTTAGTTTTTCCCTTAGATTATAAAAAATAAAAAATCTAGATGACTGCAGCAGGAGTTCCCAAGACCCCCTTCTGCTGACTGTCCCAGCAGCTTTGTCAACAAATATGGGTTAGAAATTTATCACAATGTCTGCCCTCACTGTGAGGAACCGCCTGCAGGAAGTTTTCAGATTTAAAGAACGAGCTCTTCTCCCTGAGTTCAAAGTAGTTGGTACTGTGAAACATGACTCTATTGGGAGTTGTTAAGGCTTTGAATTAGTTTCTGTCAGTATGGCATTTAAATTGTATGCCCCCATCTCTCCCTTGCTTGCTTTTGTCTTTCAAATTCTTGCTCTTCCTCTCTTCCTCATCTTCTTTCTAAATGCATCTTTCCTGATGTGTAAGTCCCGCCATGTTCTTAGCTTGGTTTCCCTCCTATCTCAGCAGGATGTCATGATAAAATAAAGGCTACAGGCTTAGCCTGTGAATGTCTAACCTTGTAAAGAACACCATATGTGATCAGTTCCCATGTTAAAGTGGTCTTGCTGAACTTGTGAACTATGTATATGTGTGAATGTGAGTGTGGCTTGAAGGCACAGTGCCCTGAGGGGGTCACAGTAAAACCACTCAGCAGAGGGATAAATAACCTCCATTTTCGGTCATTACCCCTTTGTTGTCTTTCACTACCTCAATTTCTCCATGATTCCGGAAGGAGGGCTTTCTATTCATCTATTTTTAATGCCTCTTGTTTTCATTTGTGGAAAGGGTGCAGTCTAAGCTTTGTGCTTTTCCTCACCCCCTAAAAATAAAACACCCTTAATATCATCCACTACCTGCAACCCTCCATCAACTCATCTCCCCTCTCTTTGCCTCCGGAGGGGTGTATGTAAGTATGTAATGGTGTGTGGGAAATAGAGCCCGTTCATCTTTGTGTGTGTGTATTTATGTGACCAGAGTGTGTTCGCGCGTGTGTGGCTATGTAGGAAAAACAACTCATCTCCTTACTCATCTCCTCCCGGAACAAATGCTTCCTGAGTGAATTTTGCTTTCAGAGGCACAATCTCCCCTCCAACAATAGCGCTCCCATTTTAAAGATACCACATACACCAACTTCCACACATACATAAATTTCACAGATAACAAGAACATTTGCGCTGGCCTTCTGCTTGCCCTAGTTAAGAGGACATAATGTTCACTGCTCCTCAACATGTGTGAGAAGGAAAAAACATTGGTGTCATGTCAAGAATGACATTAGCAGAGCAGTGAAGTAGAAGGAGGGCAAGAAATGCAATACATTTGTGCGTGTGAGTGTGTGTGTGTGTGTGCGTGGTGGGATGGGGGTGGAGGGTGGGTGTTATGGGTGAGTGAGTTTTCTGTGTTTCTTACTAGTGAAGCTGAGAATGTGTGTCTTTTACTGTGTATGAGTTCTGTGTGTATTGTACATATTGTATTTCATTCCAGCTCAGTTTGGATTGAATCATTTTGCATTTTTTTACTTGTATTACTTTAATATAAGCAAATGGCCATTAGAGATTTCATTTTGCTGAGAGCCAATATCCTTTTCTTTTTAAATGGAAGCACCCTAGAAGTCTATGAGTTAAATTGTGTATTTGCAAAATCCATGATCGGCTCTGTGCTGCCTCTGCTGCACCCCATCCCACCTCTGTCTGCATTTTTTTGCCCCTTTTCACCTTTAAATCTGTAAAAACTGGCATTTAAATAAACAAACACTGGTGCAATGCAGCACTGGCTCAATTTCAAAGAGATATTTTTTATTTTACGTAGCTATTCTGTGTGTTATTTAGCATCTGTACTGTCTGATGTTTCTTTTATATTGTGTTGCATTTTATCTCTAGTGTCACTTTGAGTTGCCTTGTTGTAGCATGGTGCTATACATATGCTAAAGTGCTGGACCACCATGAGTTCACAAAACATTTTCAGTGCCTCTGTTTTTGGCCTTGGTTCTGCTGTTGTGTGGAATATTAGTGGAGAATTTCATGCCAGTCTTCTAAAATAAATTTCTTCCTTTGGCAATCTGATGATGGTGTTGGAGAACTCTTGCCAACATGCTCAAAATCTTTCACAGATGTTGAAGTAGCTTGGGATCTGGTAATACTGACAGCTAAAACATGATTCACATCACATTTATGCTCAGTAACCCATTCAGTGATTCTTTTTGTCACTAAAAGGGGCAACTGTAATGTTTCTCCTCTAAATTATTCATTTTTCCCTTTTAACTTGTTGCCTCTCTGTGACTACTGTTGGAAACTGAATGCAGACTGTGCACCGTAGATACTGCATACATGCAAATTGTTTTCATCTTTCACACACGCTTATTTTTTTGCATAGAAACTGTGTTCTGTGTATGTGTTCATGGTTTAGTGGATCTAAACAGCCTCCCTGCAGAGTTGGTCTGGTCAAATTGCCACTGAGCCGTTTAAGATGCCCCATAGGTCACGCCTTGTCTCTTCTTGTCAGTGCATGCAGGTAACATCATGTAATGTATCCCTCCTCTCACTATAACCCAATGGCCTGGGGTTTTGGCACAACTTCTGATCGGTGTGTGCAGCAGGGCACGGGCCATCCTGTCTCCTAATTGAATTATCGGAGTGCAAAAACAGGCATCAGACGGGATTCATGTCAGACTTGCCCCAGAGCATCCAGCCAGCCAGCTAGGCAGGCAGGCGCTGGTTATTCAGGGAAAGACAAGCACAGTGTGTGCATGTGAGTCCATGTGGTAAGAGCAGAAATGTGTGTCTCTTTGTGTATGAATGCAAGTCAGAGCCTTTGTGCATTTGTGTGAATGTGTGTGCAGTAAGGCTCCAAAAAGAGCACTTTAATTTCCGTCTCAGAGGAAAGTGTGATTGAACACAAACCCTTTCGCCAGTGGGTCAAAACAGTCACACACTACAACAACACAAGAGAAGATAAAAAAAGGAGAAGCCTTATTTTGTTCTTCATTTTTCCCTCTAATCTATCTTCATACAAGCCTTTCTCTGATTTTTATTTTGTTTCGTCATACATTTAAATTTTTTTCCCTTTTCCACTTATTTTATACTGAACATGATATAGTAATTTTCTCTTTTTTCCATCAATTTATAGGTAATGGGAGGTTGACATTTTAGCAAATATAGGGTATTTGATTTTGCTTTCTCATGAGGATCTGGGTTTCTGGTCATCCTTGTGTGTGTGTGTGTGTGTGTGTGTGTGTGTGTGTGTGTGTGTGTGTGTGTGTGTGTGTGTGTGTGTGTGTGTGTGTGTGTGTGTGTGCGTGTGTGCATGCGTTGTAGTGTTGTGGACCATCTGGCCATAGACAGACCTGACTATGGATACAATCACAACAGATTAGAATGAGGTGGAAGGGAAAGCTCCTTTTCTCCCCTTCATTTAACTCGTCCCTCCTTGTCTGCTTTGCTTCATTAAGCTGCTCCACTTCTTCACTTTGTGTATTTGTGTGTGTGCATGTGTGTGCATATGAGAGTGATTGTGTGCTTGTGTGTACAAACACTTAAACATCTGTGTGTGCGCGTGCCACGCTTTTTGAAGTGTCAAAAAGTGTAATTATCTTGCATTGGTCAGTAATTGAGAACAACTCACCTATTGACTGCTTATGGTGCATGTTTAGCTCCTGAGGCTGTCGTTGACATCATGACTAACCTGCTGGATGTTAATCCTCACTGGATTGGAATGCAACTAACAGTGATGCTAACGAGTGTTAACACTCTGATGATTAAAAAGATTAATAAGGCTAATGGGTAAAAAGCAGCATCAGTTTAGATTGAAGCAGTGACACAAGCAGACACAGGATGGATGGGGGAAATGGGGTGGGGGTGGGTGGGTGCACACAAAGGATGGCGCTGAGTGAGAAAGTGTGTGTTTGGATTCGCCTCATCTTTTCAAGTCTGTTTGGCACTCATTCACCATGAGTGGCTGTGACCCCAGTTTTGGCATGCAGTGAGAGTAAGCTGCATGAATGAGAGTTGGAATGCCTGCATATGTGTGGCTGCTCATATGCATTATATCTCACTGGGTCTATGCTGCTCTGTATGTGTGACTGTATGTGTATGTTCAAAACGGGCTCGGCGTGAAAGGCGCTAAGTACGAGTCACCTAGGGAATGATTTGAACAAATCATCTCATGTCTCTTCAGCTCCACGGTGACGTAGCTGCTGCAGAGCTTTTCTGTCCTCTTCACTGGACTGTTGAGCGGGGGGTGGGGGTGCGGGGAGCGAGGGGGGTTGCATGAGGACTGAATGTGTCTTAGTGACAGACTGATTCCCCGTTGTTAAAATGTGTATTCACAAGATGAGGCGTGCGGGGCGCTTCAGGCAAGACGAAAAAGCGGCACAAATTGACCTTGATGGGATGTCGTGGTGAGAGAAGTGGATTTTGGCCATTTTCTTTTATCTTTCGCCCCGGAGTAGTAATGGCCGCTGTTATACTTTTAATTCCTGAAGTCATAGTTATCGATGTTACTGGACATTGAAATGATGTATGTTTCAAGATGTTTTGTGGCTGACTCATATTTTCTCTAGCAATTTTTACAGCACTTTCAGTCCTCACTGCAGCCTCACAAACTGTGCAGTCAACGTCTTAAAGGTGTTGTTTATTCATCTAATAGGTGCCAGCTTTTGCAAAAACTTTAATAATTGTAAATATAATTCATAAATAATGTTGCCTGATGTACCATCCCTTTTTTTTCTTCAATTGATATAGGGGTAGGAAAGAAATGCTGTTATGCAGCTGCCTAATAATAATGGATTTACATGCCATATAATTTGAGACCATGTATTTTATTATGGATTAATGCTTTGATGAATTGTGGTGTTTAATGATCAAAATAATTAGGAAAAGCTGCTACATTTTTCAAGATAAACTGTGGATCTGTGGTCCAGAGTTTTATATAAGACGGCAAGAGAAAGAGGACAGTGCAAAGTCAGATCAGTTAAAGTTAAAAAGTTAAAAAAGAAATTAAGTTACAAGTTTTGAACTAATTAGGAAGCAACTGTTCAAAGATACAACATGTGTCTTGTATCTTTGAACAGATCTTGAGAGCGAAGATTTAACTGCAAGTCAGATTAAAGTAACGCAGTTGTTTGATTCAACTAAAAGGAAGCAAACAGGAAACAACAGTAAGTGACCAATTAACAACATGTATCCATAAATTACTGGACAAAAGCAAAGTGTGTGCAATGTTGCCCATCTGAATGTTTTGTTTCAATTTTTTGGCTGGAAAAAAAAAGCAGCGGTGGCTATTTGGAATCCATTTGTTTATAGAAGAAAAAATAAACTTAATGGGTCATGCTTGTACACACAGATAGGGGATTTGCAGGTCACATTTTGAAAATGGAATTCCACATGTGCAGAAATGTTATTTAGGGTAATAGTACACCCTTTGTTGTCATGGTAGCACTTTTCCATTGAAGATTTCAAATTAATTTTAAGAGTACAGTACATGTCTTAAATTGTGAAGTTTAGAAACAAGGATTCCCATTTTTTCTGGGTTGACTGTGTCTTGTAGTCATGGTTACGTCAGTTTTCATAGATTTGGTGGAACAGTACTGAACAGATATGTGGGAGAAACAGCTCAGGGAGAGAAGAAAGAAAAATCAGTAAATGTTATCTGTGGTAACAAAACTGAGTAAATATGTTTCTAATATTGCAAACTGTGAATATTTAATAATTTAATATTTGGTTCAATTTACCTTTAAATGATATGACTATGTTCATTGACGAAGCTGCTGTTGAAATGTAATGTGAGTTCTTGTAACAAGCAGATGACAAACATTGGTGTGTTTTGTCATTGATTCATCGATGGGTGAAGACATGAAAGTCCATAGATATGTCTGGTGGTGTACAATGTTTATTTATATATTTTTTATAATATATTATAATAATATATTATATCTACTTTTGACTGACTGTATGAACAGAACATTAAGTTACAAATGAATGTTTTGGCCATATGTTTATCTGTCTTAGTCATCTTGTAACTTTTTCAGAGTTAATTTTATTGCATTTAGTCATGCTAGTGCTTATTATGGCACCCTCACTGTCAATCAGGTTTAACTGCACTGATGTGTATATATTTGTTTGATTCTATTCTCCTTTTTTGATTAAAACTGTTTCAAAGATTTGAGTACAACTGATCAATTCAAGTCTATGGGAATTTCTAAAGCCAAAGCTAGTGATGCTGATTGTGCTGAACTGTGAGGAGTTGCTATTATTCTTCCTACTTTAGAGCCCTGTAAGTCAAAGCTTTTCAATCCAACCATCTTTATTAGAGATAATGTGATAACAGTGTCCTGTCTGTAACTGAACAAATGATATTATTCGTATTTCATAAGATTAAAAAAGCATAAAACAAAAATGAACTACAACATGAACACTAGAATTAAGCCTTCCTTTTTGTTACCCTAATAAAGTGAACGTTTCTATTTTATGTATTCCCCACAATAATCTTGTACTTTTTTTCCATCCCATAACTAGTTTTCATTCAGAAACAATTAATATCCTACAAACCAGTGTTTACAGAGCTGCAAATAACACTGCACAGGGCTAAAAAGAGACGAGAACAGTGAGTCAACATAATAGATGTACTAAACAGGCACTTTCTCTTTAATGGTGTCAATAAATAGCCACATCGCCATCTAGTGACATTTAGAGGGAATATGAGCTTCAAAACTGGCATTTGAAGTCATACTTGCAGCTGCTTTGTGCAGTATAGTGCTGACCTTGTGTATGTCATTGGGGATATAAACATCCATTCAGGTATTCTACACACAGACAAGGTGTACAAACAAATGCACATATCTATCTTGTTCTTTCTCCCAGACACTCACAAAAATACACACACCAACACACATAAGTTCCAAATATCTACTTAAAAGTGACTTTGTACACAGAGTATGAACTGCAGCTTTTGTCCACAGAAATCACACTTAGTCAAAGAAAGCACACGGATGGTACTTGCAGAGCCAAAAAACTTATATTGATATTAATGTGCTGCATGCATAAAGTTAGCCAGATAAAAACATGTGGGTAAACAAAAATAGGAGCTTGCATAAACCCTTTTTTTGTGTTTGTTTTCATGTTTGTTTGTTGTTTACCTCTACAACAAAAACATTTTAAAACTCATTTTGGTTAAAGCTGTTGTACTGTTATAAAGTGGCTAGCCTCTAAGGCCTTCAATGCTTGTGTGTACAGAATCAGACACTAAGCCTGAGTTTTGATTGTAAAAAAATGCTGTTTTACATTTAAAAATACTTGACCTCCCCCCTGACCCTTACTCAAATCTTTATATTTAAAGGTATACATTAGCCACCCACAACATATCTTACATCCTATATATTTTCACTGCCAGTATGTATACTACAGTTTGCAGTTGTAGTACTCCCTGGCACTCTTGTTTGTACAAAGCTAACCTATAGACAAGTAAGTAACAAGATAATATTCTTCTGATGATAAAACTGAGCAAGTTATTTGTTTTATATGTATTTTAAATAACAGTTTAATAAAGAAATTATGTTTATTTTCATGTTTTTCCTGTAATATCACTGTGCCGACAGTTTGTCCAAGATGTGGTTAAGTAATAGTTAAATGAGATTAATTAAACACAATGTGAAATGCAACATTGTTACACTGAAAAAAAATCTTTTTATACTGACATCAAAGTTTCCACACAGTTATGAAACTCTGCACAAACCGCTTCCTGTCCTGTACGAGTGCATACACTAAAATGGGGGCTGAAGATGTTGACCATGCTGTTGACATTTACAGAGGTGGGAGCAGTTGTGGTTTCTGCAGGTCTATGCTTCTTGCTTGATGTTGCAGAGGGGTAGCTGTAAGCTGCGATGCTGACAATGCTTGCACTGCAAACACTGTTGCGAAAGTCAACTCATAGTTGCACTAACATACAACCACAACTAACATTTGCAAATAGGTTGTGAAATATAAATAGCTTCATTTCAGCCTGCCCCGCATTTAAGTTGTGATAAATGTTCAGCCTAGTTTAACCTCTTCAGGGACTGCTCTGCCACACCATTTCTGTTTACCACTCTGATGGGCGGCAATTTAAGTTTCAATTTTTTGAAATATATGCAGCATGGCATCATGCATTTTTTCCCTACTACAACAGAGCTCTTTGTACAGTATCTTTTAATCTTATTTATATTGTACTTTATTCTATTGTATATAGTATTTTATTCCTTTTGTATAGTTTACTATTGTATTATTGCTTACCCTATCCTATTGTGTTTTTGTTAACTTTTACTGCTCTTAAACTCGTACTTACTGCCATGACCAAAAAATTTGCCACGTGTGGGACTAGTAAAGATTATTTTATCTTATCATGTGAAAATCATTCTAGAAGTCAAAGAACAGTCAGAATTTACAAACCTATTTAAATATTCAGACATTATTTTATTAGTTATCACTTCTGTGAGCATGCCATGAAAAAAGTGGTCACATTGACATTTTTCTGCTGGCTGACGTAGAGTTAAACAAAAAATTTGGATCTACCTCGCTTTCAGGGACAAAGACCAATAAAAGCAAACTATTATTTAAGTTTAAAACAAAACCTTGATATTCAAAAGCATTTTTAGTTTTCAGCTTTATAAAAAATGTCCAGGAAATAGCCTTGGCTTGTTTCCATTTTCCTGAAAAATATTTTACCAGAACTCATAACAAAGTTAAGCTGTGAGTACATATCTCTGGTTCTCTATTGTGAGCCAGTTTAAAGTCTTTTGCATCTGGATGATGAGGAATAGTATAGTAATACTTCTCCTATTAATGTATTAATCCAAGGGGATGTCATAACAGACTGGTTGAATGAGTTTGAATTTGACACTGTTGGAGTTTTTGGAATTATTATTCAACCTGTCAAAATTAGTTTTTGTAAATAGACAGAAACCTAAATAAAACTGCTTGTGCTCAAGTCCCACTACAGGCTGTCAACCTAAATGCCTTAATAATACATTTATAAATGATTTTGCCACTTATCTGATTAAGATAACATTTACATTTGTTATGTTTGATCACATTTTTATTCTGTACACAAAGTTTTAAGTACTTGAATAACATGTAAAAATATTTGTAATGGTTAGGGTGGATGACAAAAAAGATATTATTACCAACAAATGACAACTACTTTCATCATATGTCCATTGTATATCAAATTCAATTGTATAACATGTTTGACTGGTAGGAAAGAGCTTCCTTAACCCTCTTTTGCTGACTGAACGAGATTTTCTGGTATAATTCATTATAGGTAATACTGTGCATAGCCATAATTAGCAAACTGATAGAGAATTAGCCTTTACTTAACACTTATTACTGCTAAAATGATCAAATTAAGAAGTAAATTGTAAACAGATTTATATATGCAAACAAGCTGTAACTTTACAAAAACCATCCAGATGTTTGTAGGTGATTTTTATACTTGTTTAAAAGACATTATAAGAAGGCAGATGGAAAAAAGGGTGGAGTATTCACACAACTGTGAATCTTTGTGTCTTGTTTCTCACACTGAATAGTTTTGTTTTTACTTTTTTACTTTCATTTGCACAAGCTGTTTGGTTGGCCAGCGATTCTCAGAAAAGTTTAGGTTTAGGAAAGAATTGTGGTCTAGATTGAAACAAGTCAGCTCATGACCCAGAGCCTTCTCACTATTGTTGCATCACATGCATCAAGAAATACACCAGTCTCTGAGACACCCACAGCTTTGACACTGAATAATAATTTTTAGTGCACCAATTTATGGCATAGGCATATTGTACATTTTAACATTACTGATCATTGGTAAATATTGTTTATTAGTAATAATTGTTTTAGTTAAAAATATTTTTTAACTAAAGCATTGTTTTTAACATTATATTAACAATATACTAAATCTGTGGAAGGCTGTCCCAATAAATATCTGTTCCAAAAGAAATAGCACCCTCTGGTGGACAGTGTCAGTTCATCAACTCCAAATGCCAGTAGAACCCAAGCAAATTGATATTGGAAGGATTTCAAAACCCAGCTCAGTTAGCTGAACTGTTTGATGTATTGCTTAATTAAAACTAAAACTTTTCAGCTATCTTTGTAATAGGGTCATAAACCTACAGATCATTCCTTCAATCATCATATTTTTGGAACAACTAGAACAAGTGCTTCTGACTGAATGTAAAAAGCATTAGTGATAGTTTGTCATTATAAATTTGAAATGAAATAACTGATTCTGGATAAATAGATCTTTAAAATTAATTACAGAAACTTGGTTAGAACAAATATTTACATATTTTTTCTGTATTATATATCAATTGCAAATGTCAGTTCCCTTGTTATAATACTTCATGTACTGAATTGCTTTAGAGGGTGGGGTGGAAGTGGGGGTGGTGGCTGTGGTGCGGGGGCACTGACCTCATTACTGACATCTAGAAAGTGTCACAGTTTTTCAAACAGGCTGACCTAGAAAAAATACCATAGGACCACAGCAAGCATAAAAATAAAGATGGCAGATCACATGATCAGATAGTCCTTGTCCAATCTGATAGTGCTTGAGAGCAAAGTCTATATAGAATGTAAAATTTAAAGGGTTAGTGCATGCTAAGCTGCTTCTGCATCCCAGTCTCTGGATTTCCTCCTTTTTCCTCTTTTTGGCTACTTTTTAAACTCACTGGCTGTAGGCTGAGTCACAGGGGGCTATATACAGGGTTTGAAGCTGCACTTCAGAGTCTGTGGCCATTTTGGTTTCCAATCAAAGCACCACAAGTTTTTGAGAGCTTGTCTATGCTATGCTATTGTTTATATTAAGTTTATGTTAGCTTGTTGTTTTGCTTGTTTCTCAGTAAATGATCAGTTTCATTGTTTTGTGTTAAGTTTGTGAAAAAAAGCCTGTAGAGGAGACAACCCATTTTTGTTTAATCACCACCCCTTTGTCATGTTTTTCCTTGAGTTGCTAGGAGCTCATTTGTAAGTTTAAAACGTTTTTTTGTGTATGTGTTTTGCGTGCGTTTTAACTAAAGGCTTTTGGTTTGGGTTTTTTTTTTCTTTTTGCTGATTTGACTCTTCAACAACTTTGAAAGCTCCTACAGCAGCAGCAGATTAATTAGCTTTTACCCATAAGAGTGGGTTTGTGATAACTCCTCTGTTCCAAAGGTTGAATGGGAATGCAATGTTCATAAAAAGGGTCATGCTGTTTCTGAGTGTTTAGCCTTAAAGCACAAGCACATCAAATGACAGCAAGCAGACAACATGGGTGGGGTTAATAGAAACCATTTAGCCCACTAAATAGTCAGCATGAAGACTTGAGGAATTTGCCTTTAACAAATAAACCAGAGGATGAACAACCTATTAAAATATCAGTGATATTGTTGGATTCTGGTCTTTATTAATGTGATATGCTTCCCTGCATACTCACTATAGTTCAGGTAAACGTTTCCTCTCTGGATAAATGCTACTTAGGTTTGCTGGCAATTCCTTTCTCTCAATCTTTCAAAGCCTGAACCTTTAAATAATTGCCAGAAAATTCTAAAGTTTTGAAAATGACGTGTTTATTATGACTTTTACCAAAACTCCAACCCTAGAAACACACGCACATACATTTAAACAAAACTGTTTACTCAGTGCATTCAATCTAAAATAGGAGAAACTTAAGTTGGTCACTTAAGTGACTGGAACTTATGAGTAATCAATGTGATTTAATTTATTAATACAAATCAAACTGAGTTCTTGAGGTTTCTATTATTTATTAGATTTATTTATCAGTTTATCTCAACTAGGCAGTCATACAAGTCATTTGTTCTTCTGTTATATTACCATTGTGGTTTAAGGACCACAAAATATCCCTTTATTTTAATTTTCATATTTATTTCCTATCCTATTCATAGGTCACGAGCAGTTGTCTAAGCATATCGTCACTGCATATCGTACTGTGTATGACTGTGTATGTGACAAATAAAATTTGAATTTGAATTTGAGAGGTCAGAAGTGAAATAAAAAAAAACATTTTTGATTCTTAATAGCATTAGTTTTTGGTTTCTTTTTCGTTTTCTCCAGTTTTGTTAGACTCAGGCAATAAAATAACTTGATAAGGCTAGGAAAAGATCATGGTTTGGCTCAAAACAGACCCTTTTACAGTATTTAGCACATTTTTTAAGGCTTGTTTTTTTGTGTTTCACCCAATCTAATACAATACAATACAATACAATTTTATTTATATAGCACATTTAAAAACCAGAGGTATGGCAAAGTGATTCACAGAACCAATTAAGAGCAATAATAAATAGAAATAAATAAAATAATAAAAATAAAATAATATACTGACAGGTGGGAGAGATAACTAATCAATAGTAAACCAGGCATAGTAGTAGTCACAAGCCGAAAGGCTGAAGGTTAAATCATTATAAACATTAATCAAAGCAAAAAACACAAGTTACAGTACACATAAAAGGCTAAATAAATACATTTTTAATGGAGATTTAAAAGATTGAATTGAATCAGACGTCTGATTTAATTCAATAGCAATCTAAAGATATTAAAGAACACTAATAAACTTGTAATATGCACCAGAGTTCAAAGAGATATCAAGACGAGTATCACAGATGAGAAATTTCTGCATGACAAGCCAATCACCGCTTTGACTTCCTTAAATGGAAACATCATGTGCATGATATATACACTATCTGTCTTTGAGCTCTCAACTATCATCACAGATGGCTGGGCTGCATGTGTTTGTGGTTGTTCTCTTGGGTAATTCTTAAGATAAGAGAATTTGATGTTTTTTAAGAATAATCAGTGTCTGCATTGTCATTCTTATTGTTGTTGTTGAGGGAATTTGTTTTTACCAGATGGGAATTCAAGTAAACTGCTTCACATTTCATTTTCTTATACCAATCTGTTTGTATTCCAGGAGTGGTCTCCTGTCAGAATTGGATTTCTGCATCAGAAGTGATAATCCATGCAGGACACAATATCACCCTCTATTGTGACTGCAAATTATCCTCTGGAGTATATATAGTATGGTACAGGGATTGTTCTCATGAGAACCAGCCATCTCTTCTTTTAAAACTGAAATATAATTCATGGGGAAATAACACATTTGACCTACTGAACCCCTTATCGCATTTTCAATTTGTGAGGAATTTTTCCTCTGAGTCCTATGACCTTATGATTTTAAACGTCACTGATTCTGATGAAGGCCTCTACTACTGTGGAACAGAACAACAACGGCTGGAGGATAAAGAATTCATCGTGCCCAGATTTATTTACACATATGGCAATGCCACAACAAGAATCATAATAGGTGAGTGTTTTTGTCAGGTTTTTCTTTTGTATGATATTTCATGTGATCTTAATTGATATGGAATTTGAGTGATGTTGTGCATCATAGTTTACCAGAACACTCAAGGAAATATTGTTTTTTAATATTTTTCAAAGAATTCTTACAAAATCAGAGACCCCTTGCTACTTACATGCAAACCATTTGGTATACATTTATTTTTCATATAATCACAGTATCACAAACCCCTGGGTTGTTTTTTCTTTTTACACTTCATTTCTGAAAAAAAAAGTTTCCAATTTGAAAAAAACAGTAGCGCAGTGCAGTTATCAAAATCAATCAACCCATGTCAAGAAATCAAAGGAAAAAGCCACAATTGTATAGCAGTAACAATTTTCAAAAAATGTCTATTCATTCTGCAAATAAAACTTAGCATGGGTTGTAACAGAAGATTGATAACAGCATGCATTTTATGATCATGGTCAAAGAAATCATGAAATTCCTTTATGAGATTAAAATACAATTAACCTACTTATTAGAGCTTTTTGTTTGATCCAGGTTTCAGCAAACATCACCAACCTCCTCAGAACTGTGACCTATGTTGGATGCTGCTACTCTCTCTTTGTCCAGTTTTTGCTGGCATCTCCTCACTCTTCTCCTCACTTCTGGTTTATCATCTATGTAGGAAAAGATTTATTAACTGTAAGTATTACTATTCATATGCCGTTCGTTTAAATCAAGAAACTCAGAATCAAAACATTTCTAATTTCAGTCCATTGTTTTGATTTTGTAACGTAATTTTTTTTCAAAGCTGAAGAACCTGAAGTTGACCAGATACATCCTAAAACAAGATGTCTAACAAGAATAAAGGTAATTTACAGAATGTTTTAACTTTATATTATACTACAGTAATAGCATTACAGTAGAACAAAATGGAGCTTCTAACAACAAACGTGACCTCTTAGGATGAAGATATGTGTTACGCTGCCCTGGAAATCCGTCAGGCATCGCAGAGGCAAAAGAAGAAAACACAGAGTTCTGACTTCTGCACATATTCTGCTATCAATATTTCTAAGGTGTAGAAAATTCTACACCTAAGTGTGAAGCTGTTTTGTGTGAAAGTGTGAAAACTTTTCAAATATGATTTGTTAATATTATAAATATTTTGCTGCAAGCTCCTCTGTTTCTGGTGATGCCAACCTTTACTGCAAATGGTTGAAAATGTACAGAAAATACATTTTTATTTCAGTAATTTTCTTGAATCGGTGTGAGTAATGGATATTTTTGTGGTTCAAAAAGGGACATTTTGGTTCTAAAATACTCTGCATGTGAAGGTTTTGTGTTTTTGTAGCTTCACTCTGAACCGAAATGTACACAAAAATATATATTTTTTAATTGAAATTGTTTTTATTACGATGTTTCAGGCTACATGTCATCTGGTTTGTAAGTGAATTGTTAATTACTTGGCGTTTTTTAGATGTTTTTAGAATATGCTTGCACTTTTTTAAATTAACAGAAAGGTAGGTTGCTATGTGCTTTTTTACTGGGCTGGCCAACTAGAAATTAAATTGGAATAAATCTATTACATAAAGCTTGACTGACGGTGCTGCCTTAAACCATAAAAACTAACAAAAAGAACTATAATGGTAGTTACGTTTTCTATCGACTTGTCTGACACATGACTGTTAACAGAGAGTCTTTTGATTCTTACTGGGATTATTTTAATGTCCATTTTATTCTTATTTTTCTCTGGTTAGGTTCAGTCAATGCAAAATACTTGGGAGGGGCTGGAAATACTTAGAACTTGGAAAGGGCTTAGTTCAAAGTACCTTTTCACAGGTTTTAGAAAAGCTCTTTTGCTCTGTTTTCTGTTTTATCAGTTGTTACTTTTTACTGGTAGAGTGGTTTTTACTGGTATAACCAGTAAAAACTATTGTTATAACTAGAGATGGACCGATCCGATATTACGTATCGGTATCGGTCCGATACTGACCTAAATTAGTGGATCGGATATCGGAGAGAAATAAAAAATATAATCCGATCCATTAAATATCAAAAAAGCACCTCACAAAACTTGCGACATGGCATAACTCGGCTCATAACCGTAGCACGTCGGAGCAGTATGCATCACGTGATATCTCTAAGAGTCTCACACCCCCCTGTGATGAGTCAGGCCCCAGCATTACGATGCTCTACTAACCTCAATCAGTTTGATCCAGTTTCGCTCCCTACTCTTAAGGGTATAATTGATCACCTAAAAAACTCAAACGCTGCTCATGACATCCTTCCATCTCGCATTATTAAAGATGGGTTTAACATTATTGGGCCCTGTATCATTAATTAACCTGTCACTGTTATCGGGTTGTGTTCCGGCTGCTTTTAAACACGCTGTAGTGCAACCTATACTTAAAAAGAGCTCCCTTGATCAGGATGACCTCGCTAACTTTAGACCCATTTCCAAACTCCCGTTTCTGTCTAAAATCCTAGAGAAGATTGTTCATTCCCAACTTCAAACTTATTTGGATGCAAATAATATCGGGGAAAATTTTCAGTCAGGGTTTAAGCCACGTCATAGCACGGAAACTGCATTACTGAGAGTCTTTAATGATCTTCTCCCAATTGCTGACTCAGGGCGCCCTGTGGCGTTAAATTTTCTTGATTTGTCCTCTGCTTTTGATTTGGTGGACCATAATGTCCTTTTAATGAGGCTTGAGGATCTGGTGGGCATCACGGGCAGTGCCCTTAGCTGGTTTAAATCCTATCTCTCAGAAAGGTCCTTTTCTGTCACCATGGGTACCTACACCTCCTCCATTGCCCCTGTTACCTCTGGTGTCCCCCAGGGGGTCTGTGTTGGGTCCCATGCTGTTCTCTTTATACTTGTTACTCTTGGGCCGAATCTTTGATAAATACAATATTTATTTCCACTTCTATGCGGATGACATTCAAATCTATTTTGAACTAGCTGTCACGTCGTCATTGCAACACTTCTCCGATTATATGAATGAAGTTAAAATCTGGCTACTGAGCAATTCCCTCATTCTAAATGATAAGAAGAATGAAATTGTAATCTTTGATACTCCCTTCTCTCGGGCTGAACTAATTGGTATTTTTGGGCCCTTTGCTGACTCCCTTTCTGACACTGTGAGGAACCTGGGTGTTGTCTTGGACAGTTCCTTCAAGTTGGACAAACATGTGTCCTCTGTAGTTAAATCGAGTTTCAATCAACTATGTCTAATCTCTAAAGCCAAGCCCTACTTACCACGTAAGGACCTGGAGAAACTTGTGCCTACTATGCCTGGTGTATTATTGGTTAGTTATGACATACTTTTCTTTCTTATTCTCATTTAAAATGTCTAGCTTTTAATAATTAATTATCTGAATCTTACACCCAAAGTTTTAATCTGATGTAAAAACTATAGAAGTCCATTACTGTATATAGTAACTATTAAGTCTAATATACCCTATAGTACTTTTTCCTTTGGGAAGGTACTAACTGTGCAGTCAGAGCGTTCTCACTCCCGAGGCGTAACATGTCGACGTTTTGTCACGTCCCGCGGCGTTCCTGAGGAACGCGAAAGGAGACCTTCGGCGTTCTTATGGTACGCGGCGGGTTATGGCTGGAATCCAGTGAATGACACTCCCGCGGTAATAGACGTTCCAGCCCTGTATTCCAGCCCTAAACCTAACCTTATCCCTAGCCCTAACCATAACCTTATTCCTGACCTTATCAAGGGGTGGCAAGGTCTTTAATGATGTTAAATAGCGTGTTTCTAAGCGATTTGAAGAAAAAGAGCGAACATGTGTAGATTCAGTCCAGACGGTTCTCATATGTCCTCTTTTTTCCGAGGTCGTCATTTAGGAACGTGGTGGGTAGCCGAAAGCGTAATATGGTGACGATTTGTCACCTAGCGTAAAATGTTACGCTTTGGGAGTGAGAACGGGTTGGTGCAGTCTGCAGTTCTGTTGAAAAAAGATGTTGAATCTATCAAGTTGGACAAACATGTGTCCTCTGTAGTTAAATCGAGTTTCAATCAACTACGTCTAATCTCTAAGGCCAAGCCCTACTTACCACGTAAGGACCTGGAGAAACTTGTGCCTACTATGCCTGGTGTATTATTGGTTAGTTATGACATACTTTTCTTTCTTATTCTCATTTAAAATGTCTAGCTTTTAATAATTAATTATCTGAATCTTACACCCAAAGTTTTAATCTGATGTAAAAACTATAGAAGTCCATTACTGTATATAGTAACTATTAAGTTTAATATACCCTAGTAAGCTATAGTACTTTTTCCTTTGGGAAGGTACTAACTGTGCAGTCTGCAGTTCTGTTGAAGAAAGATGTTGAATCTATTTAATTATTCTTGAAAAATAATTGATTTCTGTGCATTTTTTTTCACACTGTATCAAATTAAAGTTGATTATGTCGATTAAGCATCATGAGGTGGGGGTGGTTCCCTATTTTTTTTTTTTTTTTTGCTGGGAGTTTGCAACCCGGTTGCTTACTCTTTAAAATACCATAATCCGGTTGTTCAGTGATGATGCGACGAATCCTACTTCCGGGTCTAAAGTAGTCTGCGTTTAATATGGCTTTTGTGTTGTTAACATGTTTAATGTTATGTATTTTCTTCTATTTGATCTCAAAAAGCTCCTAAAACAGTTAGTGATCCCTGTTGTCCTCCCTCTGCTTTTATTACCACTAATCATTTATTTAAGCTCAGTTTTTAAAACCTTAGGATGTAACTACAGCCCAGCCCATGCAGCAGTATATGAATGACTAACCTCGTATTGTGGATGGATTATCTCAGTTGTTCTCCTGGCTGAAGTTTGGTCCTTTTACAGCATCCTGCCATGCGATTACATTTGTTCCTGACCACCGAGAACACTCACGTTAACTTTTATCGAGTGGGGAAAAAAGTTAGCTTGTTTATATTATGCTAACGTAGCTGTGTCGCTAGCGGTCACATAGCACATCATTATATACCAGCTAGCCCAACTTCAGTAACCCTACAAACGTCACTGCTGTTTAGTTTTCTGTCTTCATTTATGCTGGAAGTGATAGCAGAGCTGTACGTTTTAATTTGTTTCCAAAACCCCGCAGTCAGGACATGCTATATTGTATTTAGATAGAAGCTAGCGAGCTAACTCCCTGCTAACTTCTAACTCCGTTAAATGTCAGAAATTCCGTTTTCATGGATGCCTGGATGTTAAACTCAATTGTTACACCTGGTAGAGCAGAACGCTGATCATTTTATTAAAGATGAAAGACTTTAGATAGTTTTTCAACTCTCAGTAATGCCATAGTGATCATTTGATATATGGACCTGCAGCGGAGTTTAGACCCAGACATGGCTAGTGACGTCAGACTGAACAATCGGATAGGGAGGATGGAGTAGGTTTAAGTTTACTAGATTGATCAGTATTGCTAAACTATGAAATTTTTTGAGGGCAGTGTATTTTTTGCATACATGTATAACAGAATAGCTTTAGTGTTGTTGTTTTTTTAAACTTGAGTTTGAACTTATACAAAATGCAGCAAGATATTATAAAAACAGTTTTATTGATTAAAAATACACTATATCGGATTCATATCGGTATCGGCTGATATCCAAATTTATTATATCGGTATCGGACATAAAAAAGTGGTATCGTGCCATCTCTAGTTATAACTAACAATGCCTGTACTGTAGTAGTTCAGAGCATTTGATAGGTTAGAGTGGCTTTTTCTACATGCAAATGCAACTCAACATACTAAATTTGTTTTAGGACACGTCACAAAAAAGGCAAAAAAAAAAGGCTCATCCTTTGCTTAATGACAGGTCAGCCACATAAAGTTACAACAACCCAAAAATGACAATAAAGGTAGCCTCAACAAGCCTTGTGATATGTGAAACTCACAGGAAACCCACAATGACAAACAGCTCATGTAACTAAACACCTTGGCCTGTACACTGTTTAAACCACCAGATTAGCACATAGTGTGATTAGTTTTACTTCCAACAGTTTAAAATAAACACATACAATATTATATTAAAGTGTACACAAGCCAAAAATTAGCAGCTCTTCTGAATAAACAAAGTGATTTACTTTTTAATAAACATGTAATGTGTCCAGACATTAAATGGTCTGATTCTTATATAGCACTTCTTCAATATGCTAGCGGAGGAGATTATCCCCACTGCGAGAGTCACCACATTCCCAAACCAGAAACCGTGGATGGACAGATCGATCCGCACTGCAGTAAACGCCAGGACCGCCTCCTACAACGCGGGTCTTGCCACTGGCGATATGAGCGCCTACAAAGCCGCCTCATACGGCGTGCGGCGTGCGGTGAGAGATGCCAAACGCCGGTACCGGGAACGTGTGGAGTCCCACTTCCACCAGGGCGACACACGGAGTATGTGGCACGGACTACGCACCATTACGGACTACAAAGCAAGGGACACTGCGCTGATCAACGCTGACTCTGCATTCACCAACGAGCTGAATCAGTTCTACGCCCGTTTCGAGGTTAGCCAGGCGGCTAATGCTATCTACCGCCTGACTACCGAGGACAGTGACGTCATCAGCGAGAGACCGGTGACCAGCATCGCGGAGCATGACGTCCGAGCGGCACTGAGGAGAGTGAACACAAGGAAAGCGGCGGGGCCAGACGGCATCACCGGCCGTCTGCTGCGCTGCTGTGCTGATCCACCATCATCCCTGTGCCCAAGAACAGCAAACCCTCATCCCTGAACGATTACCGGCCAGTTGCACTGACCTCGGTAGTAATGAAGGTGTTTGAGAGGCTGCTGAAGAACATCATCTCCTCCTCCATCCCAGACACCACAGATCCGCTGCAGTTCGCCTACAGATCCAACAGATCCACAGAGGATGCCATCGCCCACGTCCTACACACCACTCTCAGCCACGTGGACAAGAAACAGGGTAACTATGTGCGAATGCTGTTTGTTGATTACAGTTCAGCGTTTAACACAATAGTGCCCTGCAGACTGTTCACAAAGCTGAGGGATCTGGGACTTAACAGCCGTCTGTGTGCATGGGTGTTGGACTTCCTCACTGGCAGAACTCAGGTGGTGAGGGTGGGCAGGTGCTTCTCCAACAGCATCACCATCAACACAGGAGCACCGCAGGGATGTGTCCTGTCGCCACTGCTCTACTCCCTCTACACTTCAGACTGTGTGGCCACCCATGGCTCCAACACCATTGTGAAGTTTGCTGACGACACAGTGGTGTTGGGTGCCATCTCCAACAACGATGAGGCGGCCTACATGGATGAAGTGAAGAATCTGGCATCGTGGTGCCAGGACAACCACCTCCAGCTGAACGTTGGCAAGACCAAGGAGCTGGTGGTGGACTTCAGAAGGAGTCAGCACAGAGACTACAAGCCCATTATCATCAATGGAGCTCCAGTGGAGAGGGTGCAGTCCTTCAAGTATCTTGGTGTCCACATCTCCTCAGACCTGACATGGGCTGCCCACATTCAGGTCCAGACCAAAAAGGCTAGGCAGCGCCTGTATCACCTACGACAACTGAGGAAGTTCAGGGTCTCTCCAAAGATCCTCAGGATTTTCTATACAGGCGCTGTGGAGAGCATCCTCACACAGAACATGACATCATGGTTTGGGAACAGCTGTGTGAAGGACCAAAAAGCTCTCCAGAGAGTGATCCGTACAGCAGAACGCTGCTGCAGGATTGCTCTCCCCCCGCTTCAGGACACCTACACCAGGAGATGCCGGACTAGAGCAGCGCAGATACTGAAGGACCCGTCCCATCCTGGCAACAAACTGTTCCAACTTCTGCAATCTGGTAGAAGGTTCCGCATCTTCCGGGCAAGGACAGAGAGACTCAAGAGGAGCTTCTATCCCCAAGCCATCCGTGCCCTAAACACACACACCCGCCCTCTCACATCATCTATAATTGACTGAGACAGGACTCTTCCAGACACTAAACCAAGGCACAATGTACATTTCAATTCTTTTAATTTTAAATATGTTTATATTGTCTATCCTGTAAAATAGTCAGATGTCTATTCATATTAATGTACAGAATTCACCTGCTTGCTGCTACTACTGCACATTCACCCAATGTATATACTACATATACATATATATATATATATATATATATATATATATATATATATATATATATATATACAGTGGGGCAAAAAAGTATTTAGTCAGCCACCGATTGTGCAAGTTCCCCCACTTAAAATGATGACAGAGGTCAGTAATTTGCACCAGAGGTACACTTCAACTGTTAGAGACAGAATGTGAAAAAAAAATCCATGAATTCACATGGTAGGATTTGTAAAGAATTTATTCATAAATCAGGGTGGAAAATAAGTATTTGGTCACCTCAAACAAGGAAAATCTCTGGCTCTCACAGACCTGTAACGTCTTCTGTAAGAAGCTTTTCTGTCCCCCACTCGTTACCTGTATGAATGGCACCTGTTTGAACTCATCATCTGTATAAAAGACACCTGTCCACAGCCTCAAACAGTCAGACTCCAAACTCTGCCATGGCCAAGACCAAAGAGCTTTCGAAGGACACCAGGAAAAGTATTGTAGACCTGCACCAGACTGGGAAGAGTGAATCTACAATAGGCAAGCAGCTTGGTGTGAAAAAATCAACTGTGGGAGCAATCATCAGAAAATGGAAGACATACAAGACCACTGATAATCTCCCTCGATCTGGGGCTCCACGCAAGATCTCATCCCGTGGGGTCAAAATGATCATGAGAACGGTGAGCAAAGATCCCAGAACCACACGGGGGGACCTGGTGAATGACCTGCAGAGAGCTGGGACCAAAGTAACAAAGGTCACCATCAGTAACACACTACAACGGCAGGGAATCAAATCCCGCAGTGCCAGACGTGTTCCGCTGCTGAAGCCAGTGCATGTCCAGGCCCGTCTGAAGTTTGCCAGAGAGCACATGGATGATACAGCAGAGGATTGGGAGAATGTCATGTGGTCAGATGAAACCAAAGTAGAACTTTTTGGTATAAACTCAACTCGTCGTGTTTGGAGGAAGAAGAATACTGAGTTGCATCCCAAGAACACCATACCTACTGTGAAGCATGGGGGTGGAAACATCATGCTATGGGGCTGTTTTTCTGCCAAGGGGACAGGACGACTGATCCGTGTTAAGGACAGAATGAATGGGGCCATGTATCGTGAGATTTTGAGCCAAAACCTCCTTCCATCAGTGAGAACTTTGAAGATGAAACGAGGCTGGGTCTTCCAACATGACAATGATCCAAAACACACCGCCCGGGCAACAAAGGAGTGGCTCCGTAAGAAGCATTTGAAAGTCCTGGAGTGGCCTAGCCAGTCTCCAGACCTCAACCCCATAGAAAATCTGTGGCGGGAGTTGAAAGTCCGTGTTGCTCGGCGACAGCCCCAAAACATCACTGCTCTCGAGAAGATCTGCATGGAGGAATGGGCCAAAATACCAGCTACTGTGTGTGCAAACCTGGTAAAGACCTATAGTAAACGTTTGACCTCTGTTATTGCCAACAAAGGTTATGTTATAAAGTATTGAGTTGTATTTTTGTTATTGACCAAATACTTATTTTCCACCCTGATTTACGAATAAATTCTTTACAAATCCTACCATATGGATTCATGGATTTTTTTTTCACATTCTGTCTCTCACAGTTGAAGTGTACCTCTGGTGCAAATTACTGACCTCTGTCATCATTTTAAGTGGGGGAACTTGCACAATCGGTGGCTGACTAAATACTTTTTTGCCCCACTGTATATGTATATATATATATGTTCTTCCTCTACACCCCCCCCCCAATTTTGTTGCACATGTCGAGGAGCGTGTCAGGCTACATTTCACTGTGTGTTATTTCACTGTGTGTTATACTTGTATAACTATGCATGTGACAAATAAAGAACCTTGAACCACTTATCTACTCTCCTAGAGCTCTACTCTACTCTATTCTACTTTTCTACTCTCCTATTCGCCAACCTTTTTTGCGCCAAAGACCGGCCTTTAAGGTGTCGTGGATAAATACAACAAAATAAAATCAGTGCTGGTACCAAAAAAAAGAAGATTTATTCATAACACACAGGAAAACACCCAGTGAAAGCGAGTTAAGGATAAAAAATAAATAATGATAAAAACTGGTAAAAACCCTGAAAACCATAAATTTCACACCCGAGTCTCAACTCTCGCAACCCGGTACCAAATGACTCCCAGACCGGTGGTTGGGTACCGCTGTCCTAGAGCACTCAAATCATTTTATATGACATGTCTCATTCACTTTCTTCTATGCTTAAGGGCTTCCTGTCTACCAATCATACTCCGACAGATGAATAGGAGAGCAACTTGAGGTTAGTAACTTCTTCAAGGGTTTTTGGTATGCAGACTGGAGCAACAAGGGATCAAACCACCAACCTTCCACACAGTAGAGGACCCACTTCATAACAGATGTCTCTGCTTCCCACACTTCTGTTAGCATCCACCCAAATACTTTCATGGACAATTTATTATTTAAACACTTATGAATACTTATCACTTGATATTTAGTGCAAATAAAGTACAGTTTGAAAGTGTATGTACTGAAAGATAACAACCCTGTATTTTCTGGAAAGATCACAGTATGTAAATGTGGCACCAATGCAAGATACCGTACTTTCTTGAAATTGAAACTCTACCATCCCCTAACAATCTTTTGTTCACAGGGGTATCCCAAAGGGAACCATGCCATAATCAAAAATTACATTTTTCCCACTCTGCATAGATTGTAAAGAAAAAAATAGAGAGAAAAAAAGAGATTTTATAGTTTTAGTTTTGAGCATTTGGTGCACTGAGACAATCATGTAATTGCTCAATGCTTTCACACTTACTGGGATTAAGTAAAATAATCCATTTGTTCATATGGTTACAGTAAAAGTGTATCTCATTTATTCATGAATTTATTAACATGTAAACTTAATATTTAAACTCTTTTATGAGTGTAGCCAGGTGGCTCCCACTTCAGGTGTACACACTAAGGCATGCATATAATCATATAATCATTAAGCATGTGTGTTTCAGGCTGTGTTATTGATAAAAATCAGTTTCTGTATCACATGCTGACTTTGTACAGGTTTTAATATAAACTAGTTACTGGATTTGACCTTAATTAAAAGGATTGATCAAGCTCCATCTTTGTAATTAACTTACGCCAGTAAAGACAGCAGTATTGTGTCTCTATATAAATATTTTACTTTGCCTGACTTTCTGCTTAATATATTACCATACATTAACATACATTACGGTAATAATATATAACCTCTAATGGGCACTTTCTTCATTTTCTTGACTTCTAACTGCTACGATTTACAGGTGGGTCAAGTCAGTTAAGCGACTGCATGGTCTTTGAAGAACATATTTGGATTGCTTTTGCACTATGCAAATTTACTGGGGAAGAAAGATTTTTTTTGTTTATTTGTTTGTTTGTTTTTTTTGTTTTAGATTGGGCTAGGACTATAAAATCTTTCACACAGGCGTTCCAAATATAATTAAATAAAACTTGTGGACAACTAGAAAGTCTTCTTTGTATTATGAATATCTTTTCTGAAATGAAGACATGAAGAAATAAATCAAAGCTCTGGACGAAATCTAGGGCTTATAAACTTGAATGTGCAATTTGTTTACGCTTTTTTTGTTTTTTCAAAGTTATCTTTTACATCAGTAAAAGATAACTTAAAAAGCCTATAGAAAGCAACCACAAAGAATTTCGCTCAGCAACCAATCACAACTAACATTTCCTTGAATGGAAAAATCTGCATGGCTCATGACATCTGTTAGTAGGTCATGGTGTTGCCTTCTAACTCCAGGATGTCATCATCATCACACATGGACGGGCTGCATGTATTTCTGATTGTTCATTTAGGTAAATCATATTTATTCCATCTTTATTGATGTTCATTTTTGTAATGCCATGGAGATGCAAACAACCTTTAATTTTGTTTGGGGGGGGGTTTCTCCAGGATCTTTAACTTCCAGTCAAGATCTCAGATATGACTCACTGATAGAGATGGCAATCAGACCAGGAGAAAATATCACTCTACACTGTGATTGTAAATCGTCAGTTGGAGTTTACATAGTGTGGTATAGGAAATGGGGACCAAAGTTCAAATGATGGGGCTGCTTACAGAAACATTCTGAATCCATTCCCTGATTTTCACCTGGCGAAGAATGAGTCCTCTCAATCTTACGAGCTGCTGATCACAAACATCACTGATTCCAATGAGGGTCTCTACTACTGTGGAACTGAAAAGCTTGCGCTTACGGATAAGAAACTAATTACTCCTGGATATGTACGCACATATGGTAACATCACAACGAGGATTTTCTTTTGTAAGTAATCTGTGTATCATTAATACATTTTCTGTGAATTGTTTAAAGGATCTGACAAACTAAGCACAGAAAGAAAATCAGGTCTTACATAACCCCGTACTTGTTTAATGGTCAAAGTGGCGGCAAGATTATGGATTGAAAGAGAAACTGAATTTCCACTATTGAAACCCATGCATGCATGATGTAAGATGCTTGGATTTTTGTTCCATCCCTAGAATTAAAGATGAAACTGAGCACATCAATCATGTTCGTCTGTAATGTCACAGTGTCTAAATTTTCACAATTTCTAGATATCTGGTGTGTTGGTTTTTTTTCATTCAGATTCCAGTGAACCTCATCACCGTGAGACTCAGCCCGACTGTGCTCTTTGCTGGATGCTCTTCTATTCTCTCTGTTAAGCTTTTGCTATCCTCTCATCTCTCCTCTCCTCCCTTTTGATTTATTACTGTCAGAAGACAGGTAACTCCTCAATGTTTCATTTTGTCCAGCCAGTTACTTTTTATCACTTTATTCCTCTGGTCATTTGACCATCACTATTAAATTGAGTTTTTGGAAGAAAAAAAAACTGGGGGAAAAGTGGCTGATTAAAATGAATGTATCTTTTAATGTATTACCATAATTAATATTGTGATATATTTTAATATTTATTTTATATTCATTTTAATTACATGTTGTTCATTTCTGTAGCTAAGGAACCTCAAGTTGATGAAAAACAGTATGAGAGAAGAGACCAGACTACAAGAAATCAGGTAATTAATGGCTTTCATCAGTCTTCACATCAGTGATATGATATATGTATACTACAGCTACTACTTATTTTCTGTAGTCATGATGATCAAGATATTGAACAGTAAAATACATTTATCATATTACACAAGTATATCATGATACATCTAAATTATTATGACATTTTAGGATGACGAAGTGTATTATGCTCCTTTGGAAATCCGTCAGGCATCACAGAGACCAAAGAAGAAGAGGACAGCCCAGATTTCTGATTTCAGCATCTCTGCTATCAACACTTGCACCATGTAATAATAATAATTATGTTTTTTCCTCCCACAGAAATGACAAAGAAATATTTATGTCTGGTTATTGTTATACAGTGGAAATAAAAACCTACCATCTTTAACTTACAGATATTAACAATTGCTCTGACATGAACAAAACTAATATATACGATTTGACAACATGAAAAAAAAATTGTTAAAATTACTAGCTTTTTGTTGTTGTTGTTCTTTATAGTTAATAAGTGTGTTTTATTACACACACACACACACACACACACACACACACACACACACACACACACACACACACACACACACACACATATATATATATATAATATATACATATATATTAGTGATGTCAGGGTTAATCTCGCTAACGCCATAGCCGCATTAACGCGCAAATCTGTGTTTGGGTTGTTTGGCTGTTGGGTTATATTAGTTATTATATTAGATATATTTATATCAGTTATCTAATTCAGCATCATTTATTTTTACCTCAATGTTTATGAACTTGCCTCAACTGTCATATAATGTCTATTTATCCTCTAAGTCAGCGTTATAAATGCTCTTCCGGCCAAACCCTGTAGGATAACTTAATGGGTTGAAAAAACAACTTTTTGCGGTGTAATTCTCAGGTGATATTTCTCATTCAGCTCACAATCAAAATGTTTTGTTTGTGGTATTGGACAAAAAGATAATATAAAGCAATCACTGTAGTACAAACCAGCGCTATACAATATTTTTCTGGGAATTATTGTCAAACCTGAGAACAAACATCATAGCTTAGGAAGGTTAATTCCTGCACACTGCAGACCACAGCCTCTCTGTGTGCGCACCGCGGATGACGTCAGCGCGCACACTGTGTCTGAGGAGGATGTGCGGAAGTGTTTCAGGAAGGTGAACGCACGCAAAGCTACTGGTCCGGACGGGATTCCCAGCCGCATCCTCAAGTCATGCGCGGCTCAGCTGGCTGGAGTGTTTACACACATCTTCAACCTTTCCCTCTCTCTGTCTGTAGTCCCAGCCTGCTTCAAAATGGCCCAAATCCTCCACCATCTCATCACTGAACGACTGGCGACCTGTAGCCCTGACCCCCATCGTGAGCAAATGCTTCGAGAAGCTGGTCAGGGAATTCGTTTGCTCTTCACTACCCAACTCACTGGACCCTCTACAATTCGCATACTGCGACAACAGGTCCACTGATAATGCCATAGCCCTGACACTACATACTGCCCTGTCACACCTGGAGAAGAGAGACACGTATGTGAGAATGCTGTTTGTAGATTACAGCTCAGCATTCAATACCATCGTTCCCTCGAAGCTGGACAGGAAACTGCAGGATCTAGGATTGAGCAGCTCCCTCTGCAGCTGGATCCTTAGCTTCCTGTCTGACAGACGCCAAGTGGTCAGACTGGGCAGCATCACCTCATCCCCCATCACACTGAACACTGGTGCTCCACAGGGGTGTGTACTGAGCCCTCTCCTGTACTCACTCTACACCTATGACTGTACGGCCACTAACAACTCCAACATCATTGTTTGCGGACGACACTACAGTGGTGGGTCTTATCACCAACGGTGATGAGACGGCTTACAGGGAGGAGGTCAGCGCCCTGACCCACTGGTGTCAAGACAACCATCTCACCCTCAACGTCGCAAAGACAAAGGAGTTGATAGTGAACTTCCGGAGGTGCAGAGAAGTACACACCCCCATCACCATCAACGGCGCTGAGTGAGCAGTTTCCGGTTCCTTGGTGTACATCTGGCTGAGGATCTTACGTGGTCAGTACACACAAACAAAACAGTGAAGAAGGCGCAGCAGCGCCTCTTCTTTCTCAGGAGACTGAAAAGATTTGGCATGAACCCCCGCATCCTCAGGACCTTCTATCGCTGTGCCATTGAGAGCATCCTCACTGGATGCATCACCACCTGGTATGGCAACAGCACCGCTTACAACCACAAAGCTCTCCAGAGAGTAGTGCGGTGCTCTGAACGGATAATTGGAGGTGAGCTTCCCTCCCTCCAGGACATCAACAGGAAGCGGTGCCTGAGGAAAGTGGGGAGGATCATCAAGGACTCCAGTCACCCCAGCCATAAACTGTTCAGACTACTTCCATCAGGAAGGAGGTTCTGCAGCATCCAGTCCCTTACCAGCAGACTGAGAGACAGCTTTTTCCATCAGGCCATCAGACTGCTGAACACGTCATAGACACCTCACCTTCACTACTGGAACTTCAACATTATGCACTCCACACTGTATATAAATGCCACTTGTTTTGCACATGTCCAACTACCAACCTCTGTATATTTTATATATTTTATTTTATTGTTTACTCTATTTAATTTGTAAAATATGTATATACACACACACACACGTAGAAAAACATATTTAGTATACACATCCAGTAATGCATGCACTCTTATATTGTACATATATTTATTACTCTAAGATTTAGCCATTCTTATATTTTGCTTGTTTTATGTTATTGTATTTTTGCACACCTCTGTTGCTTGTGAAGCTCGCACACAAGAATTTCACTCGCATGTACTGTACCAGTGTGCCTGCTCATGTGACGTGACAATGAAAGTGATTTGATTTGATTTGATTTAGAACAGAAAACAGCCACATGAAAAAAATCACATAAACAAATACAGCAGCATCTAAAAATTTGAGTTTTGACTCAATTAAAATAGTTATTCTCCTCATTTCTAATAGAGTAATATAACTATTTCAAAAGTATTTTTCTCATCAACATACATGTACAGTAACTTAGCAATGGTGATTGGTACAACAGAAAATCCTTAAATTTGCTAAAGTTTTCTCACATAAAGGGAGATGAGGGTATTATTGAAAAACATCATCCTGAAGCTCATTAGCTTCCAGTACAGATTGTATGCATGTCATTTTACTTAGTTTAAACTGATTTGAGTCCTCCAGCTAGCGTATTTCCAAATTGACAAGTGAATATGGATTTTAGTTTACCAAAATAACTACACATGAATATTTGTGAGAAGTAAACTGGACAATGTGGGAAATCTTGGTGAAGTTCATTACCTGGAAACAAGATTTGAGATTTTTCTATTCTATTCTATTTGTAATGGACACTGGATATGCAAATGTCCACATGGATAAACACACTGTTCAGGCAAATGAGAAAAAAAAAATTGCGACACAGCAGCTCAGTGTGTGATTTGATCACAAAAGTTAGTTTCAATGGCAAAAACAAGCAATTAATTTTGATATAATTGTCTAGATTTTTGTTTGTTGGTTACTCATATTGGCAATAAATGTGGATGAATAAAGTTAAAGGGAGGAAAGCTGATCCAAATAAAAGGGGCGTAGCTGCCAGGAGCAGAATAGTATACATACAGGATAGCGACGAATACATGTATATCCTATAGACCAACGAGAATCATCAAGGCTAGTAAACATTAATTTAAATTGACTAGATTTAGATTCACTCAGTCAATTTAATATTTTATATTGCCTTTACATTCTCTGGGGTTGAAAAACAGTGATGATAGCCCATGTAATACCTGCTTCTGCAACTATTGGTTAAATCCACAAAGGGTAGTGAATTTCAGAGCAACAAAATGTTTTTGGGTTTTTTTTGTCCACACAACATCCAATCTTAGAGTTACCCCATCTGTCAAATCTGCACACTTTAACTCCTGAGCACAACAATTCAGTTCAATTTATATTGCATCAAATCCCAACACCAATCAACTCAAGGTGCTATATATTGTAAAGACTCTACAACGAGATAGTGTACATGAACATCTGTGTAGCATATTGATTTGTTTATATAGCTCAGTAACTGCCGTTGGTTTCCTAAGGCACCAACGGCTGAGGACAAGAGAGCACAACCTGTCAAACCCTAGTGGTGACAAAACACCACTAGGTTGTGAAAGATGTGGCAGTCCTATTAAACAGCAGAATCAGGAAGAAGGCATATAAGAAAACTGTAATGTACCGGGGCACAAGGAACAACTGAATCAAATGTGGAACACTGTATTTCACATAGTAGTTGCAGTGGTATTAGGGGCAATAAAACCAGTAAACCCAAACTGTAAGATTCCAGTACATTGCAGACACAACATCAAAGGTCTCCGTCCAGAAGAGGTTCTAAGAATAGTTAAAATACTGTGCAGAACCCTCAAACTTGATAGAGGACCCAAGTTTGAGGAACATGGCGACAATGTAGGATCAAGTCAACAAGGTCCCAGTCTCACAGGTTTAGAGACCATTCTGATCTGGCAACCACCAGTTGTGAAGAAACTAGTAGATGACTTGCTATGGGATGACTGATATTGGATGACTTCCTCTTCCTGTTGCTGTGTACAGATGTGCTTTATCTACAGGTTAATCTGATTAACTCATTTAATTACAAAACTTTACTTAAAGGATAAACAGATTTAGTAGAAATGTAACTCATGTTAATACTAATGACAGTGGTTTTATTAATTTTTCTTCAAGGAAATTCAGAAACTAATAAGATTAGAATGTATTTTTGTGAAAGCACTTTCACTTTCAACCTAGCTATGTAGTCTACAAGAAGTTACAACAATATAAGTTGACAGTAAACCCAACGTTAACAACCCCCTGTTCTGTGAAAGTCACAGGAAACCCACAATGATAAACAGTCCCTCACAAGCACGCACAAACCTTCAGGCTGTTGAACCAGTATTAAGTGCAGAATGTGATTTGTTTTATTGTCAGTAGTTTAGAATGTATTTTCAGAAAAAAAAACATATATATATATATATATATATATATATATATATATATATATATATATATATATATATAGCGAGAGAGAGAGAGAGGGAGAATCAGCACAATTCAGAAAATAATAATATTAGGAAGTGTTATTTGTGACAGCACTTTCAAGATTACCTTTTTTGTTTTTCCAAGAAATGATATTTGAAACAAATTGTAATCATTTTCCTTGTGTCCTTAAAGTCAAGGTTGGTCACCATACAGGCTCTGTCTCATGCTGCAGAATGACAGAGGACTGATCATCCAGTGTGGTATTATATAAAAAAAACAATATAATCAACACCAAGTGAACTACAGCATCATCAAGAAACCTCAGCATTACTTTTCATACTGCAGTGTTTTGAAGGTTTTTTTTTATTCGGGCTCCACCCAAGTTATTTACACTGCCCATGGTCCCCTGGTATCTTGCATAGATAATATCAATTATGCGCTGCTCATTATTGCTGCCAAATTTTAACACTGAGATCACCACCTAAAGGGAACCAATAACATAACGATAGATGGTCTGTTTAGAGGAGGATCTTAAATCAAGAAATTTTAATATTAATTTTTGATTCTGTTTGTGTCCTCCATCGTTGTTAATGTGGACATATTTTCTTTATTTATAACCCAACAGAGGGCAACTTCTTCAGATTCCAGTGATATAAAACGTGGTTAAACAATAATTGTGCATGACTAGAAGGTCTAGGTATGTATACATATTTAAAATGCATGTATAAATTGATTTTAATAAAAGCTTTCAATAAAGTGTAATTGATTATTGATTTTTTTTTTTTTTTACAGTGTGTGTGTTTTTTGTTGTTTTTCCTTCTTTTCTTTCTTTTTTTGTTCATTTTTGGAAAATGACCTTTCTGGTTACCATCATAACATCACTTGGTGTTGCACCTATAGAAAACAACCACAAAGAAATGTTCCATTCAGCAGGCCAATCACAACTTACATTTCCTTTAATGGAAAAATGTGCATAGGTCATGACATCTGTTAATAGGAAGTGTTGTTGTCTTCTAACTCCAGGTTATCGTCATTAGACATGGACGGGGTGCATGCATTTCTGGTTGTTCTTTTAGGTAAATCATCTAAATGTTTTTCAATATCCCATTTTAACAATAAACATTTTTCTCATTCTGAATGTTTAAAAATTGTGCATATGTGAACATACTTTAATTTTTGTTTGTTTGTGTCTTCCAGGAGCTTTATCTTCGAGTCAAGATCTGAGAAATGAATCAGTGATAGAGATGAGAGTGAGACCAGGAGAAAACATCACTCTCTACTGTGATTGTAAATCATCAGTTGGAGTATACATAGTGTGGTACAGGAATTGTTCTCATGAGAAGCAGCCTTCCCTGGTATTAAAAACCAGGCTGGATCGGAGATATGGTGCCCCACACTCAGATTATGAGTCTACTTTCTTCCATCTCCTGAATCCATTTCCTGATTTTCATCTGGTAAAGAACAATTTCTCTCAATCTTATGACCTGCTGATCACAAACATCACTGAGACTGATGAAGGCCTTTACTACTGCGGAACTGAAGAGCTCAAGGTTAAGGATGAAGAAAAAATTATCCAAAGATATGTGCGCACATATAGTAATATCACAACAAAGATCCTGCTTCATAAGGATTCTGGTGAGTCTTGCATTATCTGTGCACTGTTTTTTAGCCCTTTGAAAAACTAACCACAGTAAGAAGATATGATCCTACATTATGATGCATTTTAAAATGGACAGTTTGATTGTTTAGTAGATAGTAGGTGAATGATTATGATGATTTGCATGCCACCAGAATAAATTTAAAATGAAACAAGAAAGATGCAATTTTTTTTTATTTTTTGACAAACGGAGTTGTAAATGAAATGCAAATTTTTTATGTTTTCTTTGTGGTGTTTTAACACTTTCCGTCCCTCAGAATGCTTTGCTTGGCCTTAAATAAAGCTGTCTTAAGCTTTTGCCAGTAAGCAAACTGCATTCTAAACTGAAATCAAGTCAATGACGTGGCCGTTACTAAATATTTTATTTATTTATTTATTCATTTTACTTCTTTAAAACAAGCTAGATGCTGTTACAGCACATTCTGGGTTATCCTCTATAATATCAACTACATCTGTAAAAAGCCCTCATCTTTGTGGCTAAAAGATGAGCCTGGTGTCAGAATGTAGGTAAAAATGAGAACATTTATACTGTACAACTTCGTCTGAAGTTTTAAAGCACATATCTTGCAAGGTTATATGATCTTTTGTACTCTAATTTCTACTTTGTTATGATAATTCATAGACAATTAGTTTTACTATTGAAACTATCATATATAGTAATGTTCAATGCTGGCATTAGAGCAATAGAATAAAAAATAAACTTGAGCTTCAGATTTTGAGATTACTTAAAAACTGTTTTTCTTGCAACTTTGGTTGCAATTTTTTAGAGGAGCTAATATGTTTATTTCGAACATAAAAATGTTATATCACTTGCTCCTATATTTAAAAGTTGTATTTTGTGTTGTGATTCACTGTCCACAACCTAAATAGCATTTGGCTTAATCTGAGCTGAAAGCAGTTGAGATTTTGGTGAGGTCTGATGCAAAAATTCACAGAGGGTTCCTGCATTTGTTTGGATTTTCACTCATTCACACAGGGTCAAAATTATATGTACAGGTTCAAATATGTATAGTGGTGGCTGTGACACATTAAAAAATAACACATTACTGTAATCACATTATATTTTCCAGTAACATTTTACTGTACAAATTCAATAATGCAGCACATTACAGTTACAATTATGTTGTCACTTGCGTTACAAAGGTTCATTCATTTGCTGTGCGGCAGAAACCATTTGCACATTGTTAAAATCAGGTGATTTCAGTTCATGTCTGAGAGGAGAAAATTGGTGGAGCAGTACAGCAATACAGCTTTTGAGGAGTGGACATTAATTACATTTTTATTGCACAAAAGGACACAAGCACGATGGTCAAGCGGAAACAGCTTCCAGGACAGAAACAACCACATTATACTGCTAACACAACATTAACTCTTTGCAAGCATCTACATACACAACATGCTAACACAAAGCTAGACAAGAACTGAGAGAAATTTTAAAGCTGAGAACAAACTGACTGATCTTCAACAGGGACAAAAAACAGTGATGAGCATTGAGGCTAATAGTCACCATTTCTACCTGTTCATGTTTCTAAAGTAGAATGACTGTGTCGATCATTTTCAAGTTTCTTTGAGCTGGTTTTAATCTTTGCTTTGTGTTGTCAGGTTAATGTTCCTATCTAAAAACTGAAAGAAATATTGTACCTGTGTCCCCATTAAGATCGAGATTTGTGTTGGTACATGGGGCTGTAGCCTACATTAGCTGGTTATTATCAAACGATGTGTTTCAGGTCATTTTATGGAGTAATGACTAACTTAATGTAACATATGAGTAGTGTAACAAATAATTTTTCCTGGCAAGTAATTATGCAAAGCATAGCATTACTTTTAAGTAAAGTAACAAGTAATGTATTAAAAGGAGGTGCTGAAGGTTCTACAATGTCTTTGAACCAGACAAAGTCAAGGCATATTAATGTCTCATTAGTGATCACAACTGACTACATTTGGTAGTTTCTTTTTGCAAACATATCAATTTGTACAATAATTATAACCATAATAATTTATTTGTTAGCAATCTTTGGATTGACCAATACTCAGAACAATGGGAAACCCCAAGGAACTAAGTGAAGACCTAAGAAAGAGAATTGTATAAGTTGGGAAGGTCTCTTGGAGACCTTTCTAAATGACTGTAGAGTCCAAGATTATCAGTTGAGACAATTATAAATAAGTGCAACTTATTTGGATGTTGCCATTTTGCCAAGGAAGAAGACTCAGACTAACCCTGAAATAGGAGGAATCTGGTTAAGATGTTCAGGGACAATTCAGTGCTCAAACATGCCATGAACTGAAAACTCCTCAAATGCCAGCATCACTGCCCACAGTGAATTGAGTTTTACATTGCCATGGACTGAGAGGGTGTTGACCAGTAAAGAAGTCCCTGCTCCAAAATCGACATCTTCAAGCTCGACTGACATATGCAGCTGCCCACACAGACGAGCCAAATACGTAATGGATAAAAGTCAGACATGAAAAAGACTGAACTATTTGGCTACAATATTGAGAGGTATATTTAGAGGAGTAAAAGACTGGGAAGAGTGAATCTACAATAGGCAAGCAGCTTGGTGTGAAAAAATCAACTGTGGGAGCGGTCATCAGAAAATGGAAGACATACAAGACCACTGATAATCTCCCTCGATCTGGGGCTCCACGCAAGATCTCATCCCGTGGGGTCAAAATGATCATGAGAACGGTGAGCAAAGATCCCAGAACCACACGGGGGGACCTGGTGAATGACCTGCAGAGAGCTGGGACCAAAGTAACAAAGGTCACCATCAGTAAAACACTACAACGGCAGGGAATCAAATCCCGCAGTGCCAGACGTGTTCCGCTGCTGAAGCCAGTGCATGTCCAGGCCCGTCTGAAGTTTGCCAGAGAGCACATGGATGATACAGCAGAGGATTGGGAGAATGTCATGTGGTCAGATGAAACCAAAGTAGAACTTTTTGGTATAAACTCAACTCGTCGTGTTTGGAGGAAGAAGAATACTGAGTTGCATCCCAAGAACACCATACCTACTGTGAAGCATGGGGGTGGAAACATCATGCTATGGGGTTGTTTTTCTGCCAAGGGGACAGGACGACTGATCCGTGTTAAGGACAGAATGAATGGGGCCATGTATCGTGAGATTTTGAGCCAAAACCTCCTTCCATCAGTGAGAACTTTGAAGATGAAACGAGGCTGGGTCTTCCAACATGACAATGATCCAAAACACACCGCCCGGGCAACAAAGGAGTGGCTCCGTAAGAAGCATTTGAAAGTCCTGGAGTGGCCTAGCCAGTCTCCAGACCTCAACCCCATAGAAAATCTGTGGCGGGAGTTGAAAGTCCGTGTTGCTCGGCGACAGCCCCAAAACATCACTGCTCTCGAGAAGATCTGCATGGAGGAATGGGCCAAAATACCAGCTACTGTGTGTGCAAACCTGGTAAAGACCTATAGTAAACGTTTGACCTCTGTTATTGCCAACAAAGGTTATGTTACAAAGTATTGAGTTGTATTTTTGTTATTGACCAAATACTTATTTTCCACCCTGATTTACGAATAAATTCTTTACAAATCCTACCATGTGGATTCATGGATTTTTTTTTCACATTCTGTCTCTCACAGTTGAAGTGTACCTCTGGTGCAAATTACTGACCTCTGTCATCATTTTAGGTGGGGGAACTTGCACAATCGGTGGCTGACTAAATACTTTTTTGCCCCACTGTATGTTATCATCAGTCTACACAATGAGCTAACCTCGATAACTTTTGTTTTTCAGGTTCAAGTGAGAACCGCTGTTTTACAGCTTCAAGTGAGCACCATCATGAAACTTGTTGGATGCTACTTTATTCCTTGTGTCCAGCTTTTGCTGTTATCTCATCACTTCTCTCTTCTCTTTTGATTTATTACTGTCAGAAGACAGGTAAGTCCTCAACGTTTAATTTGTCTACCAAATTATTCTTCATCTCTTTATTTCCGTGCTCATTTTGCCATCATGATTAAATTAAGTTTTTGTCTCTAAAATTGAAATATTTTCACTTTCTCTATAATTCTGCTATTATAATTTTACTATGATTTTTCCTTTAATCTGGTTATAGTTGTTTTCTTTTGGTGTACTGAATTATAATAACACTATGTTAATTTCTATAGCTAAGACACCTCAGGATGATGAGAAAAGATACAGCAAAAGAGTACAGAAAAGATGGAATGAGGTAATTAAGAACTTTCATCAGTCTTTATATGTACTGATATTTAATATTTATAATACCTTATTTTCTGCACTATAAGGCGCACTTAAAATCCTAATTTTCTCAAAAATCGACAGTGCGCCTTATAATCCGGTGCGCCTTATGTATGAATTCTGGATTGTCGGAGCATTACAGCTACCGTAGTCAGGAGCCTAGCGGACTCGGAGTAATCTGGGTCCAAAACTCCGTCCGCTTCAGTTCCCAAAGTCAAACGAACACTGCAGCATCACTGAGAGTTAAAAACTGTCTAAATTATTTCAACTTTAATAAAATAATCAGCATTGCTGCTTTACCAAGTGTAACAATTAAGTTTAACATCCAGGCATCCATGAAAACAGAATTTATTAAATTTAACAGAGTTAGAAGTTAGCAGGAAGTTAGCTCGCTAGTTTCAACCTAAACATGATATTGCATGTTCTGACTGAGAGATTTCTGAAAAATTTAAAACATACTGCTCTGCTATCACTTCCAACATAAATGAAGACAGAAAACTAAACAGCAGTGACATTTGTAGGGTTACTGAAGTTGGACTAGCTGATATATAATGATCTGCTATGTGATCGCTAGCGACACAGCTATGTTAGCCTAACAAACACAGTGAAGCTGGAGGATGAACGCTAACTTTTTCCACTCCATAAAAGTTAACATGAGGGTTCCCGATGATGAGGGACAAATGCAATCGCATGTTGGGATGCTGTAAACTGACCAAACTTCAGGAGAACAACTGGAATAATCCATCCACAATACGCGGTTAGTCATTAATATACTCCCAGCAACACTGGAATAGAGCAGCTGCGAGAGGATTCAACATTAATGAATCAATAGTACGGAAGTGGAGGAAGCAAGAAGAATGAGTTGAGTAAAGTTTGACTTATCTGACTGTTTTGTTTCGCTTACTGCGCCTTATAATCCGGTGTGCCTTATGTATGAAAACAGACCGTTCATTGACAGTGCACCTTATGGTGCCTATGGTCCGAAAACTACGGTACTGCTAGCATTTATTTTCTGCTGTTCCTCATTAATGTTTAGCAGTGAATTCATTTTAGCATATTAAATCAATAGATGATGATAATTCTAAATAAATATATCTTTAGGATGAAGAACTGTGTTATGCTGCACTGGAATTCCGCCAGTCGTCACAGAGACCAAAGAAGACGATAGCCCAGAGCTCAGATTTCAGCACTTACTCTGCCATTAATACTGACAGCATGCAATGAACCCATCAGTGCAACAGGCTGTATAATGAATTCTATACTCTTATACTTATATTTTATACTTTTGGTGTTTGTGCTTATTAATTCATGTTTTGTTCACAACAGTGTTATCACAACGGTATTTATTACATCCCACAGAATTGCTTAGATCTGTGAAAGTAAAAATATATTTACTTTGTTTGCCAAGAGGATCATGCTATAGTCTTTAAGTTAGATATGTGAAACAGTTTCGCTTTACTTTTTATGCAAGCAATGTAATACATCTGTAAAGTTTAATAAAAACATTTCACTTGTTTCCATTGTTTGTGATTATTCTTCATTTTTCTTACTGTTGGTCTTGAGAACTACTGTGTATTATTCAGCCAAAAAATAGAATAGAAGATTGGAAAAATGTTGCCTGGTTTGAGTCTCATATCTTAATTTCTGCTGCGAAATTCACGCATCATGTTTAGAATGTTGTGTAACTTTCAGGCTGGTGTAGAGTAAATGTGTAGGGGATGTTTGCTTGGCACATTTTTGGCCCGTTAGTACGAACTCATTTAAACACCACACTCAACCTGAGTATGATGAGTAGATGTCGTCCCATCCAGAACAGTTAAATCCTTCCCCAGGGCGTAGATTTGGTTTTGACATTGGTGGGGACGGATGATTCAACCACCCTGTTTCTTTTTTTCCCCTTTTTGTCTTTGCTTCTTGATAAAAAAGGAGAAATATACTTGCCTACATATGCTATTCTACATGCTTTTAAACCATTTAAAATTACAATTCATAGTTTTACATTTGAATTATATAATGTTAAATTACTATTAAACAAATGACTGACTAAGTATTTTAGAGTTTAGTTTACTTCAGCCATATTTCATATAAATCAGGTATCATACAAACATAAAAATAGCTTCAAATACAGTCATGACAATAAAAGAATATGACTTTAAGGACTTAACAACATTACTTCAGTTATACTACACCAACATCTCTTATACATTAGCACTAAGGGAACACTGAATGACCCGGTGGGTTTTGTCTATAAAACTACTCATCTAAGATTACCACAAAGTAAAAGATCTCTCAGCAAAATTATGCAACATTTTAGGCACTATTGCCCCGATCAAATCAGTGACCTGGGATTTTTTATTCCAAACATGAACTACTGTTACAGCAACAGACATGGACTACTGGTGTCCCACACAACAACTCAATGCCCACTATGTGAAGGGACCACACACATGCCTTCTCCTCTCGTTGACTGAGATAAACTGCTGGCATATTTGTTTTACATCTATACTGTCCGGTCTCTCCTGGTGGACATACAGCAGCATTTCTCATTTGAGTCATTGTTAACCTTAGCCATCTTTTTAGTCTTCTGAGAGCACTGAAGCTTCTTTCAGCCTCAGTACATGCGTTTTATCCTCAGATTAAAATTATTATTATTATGTGCTTGATGTGCCTCACCTTTGGCCCTGGCTCTTCCCCTCTGACTGCACTAGGACATATTGCTACCTGATAAAATAACACATTGATTCATGCCATATGAAAAGTGAGATGTGTCAATTCAGATTCTTTGTCAAACAGACACTAATGAATCAATTTACATCAGCAGCCTAACAATTGTCATGATAAAATAAATACTAGTTAATCTATAGCACCAAATCATCAGTCAGTCACCTGTGACCTTGCCTCTTCACCTCTGTCCGAGCTACAACATGGCAGAGCTGCCTCTGTCACCTGATGAATAACAGTGAGACATTCCAAATACATGCAGTCACACATGTGCTTCAAATACAGTAATGAACCATCAAGTCATCATCCAATTTCACCTGTGATCTTGTATCACCATTGTTGGTTGGAATATTTGCAAAATCATGACTACCTCATGATATTTTGTCTCAAAAATTAACCCTATGAATATGTCAGTACAATTAGGATGAAATTATTGTGTCACCAACATTTGACATTAGACATATAATTTTAACAGCCTCTGTAAACTAATATCCTGGCTTGCTCGAGGCTGCCATTTTCTCTGACATTTTATATCAAAATTAGAAATGCTACTCTGGGAGTGCTGCCTGTTGCTGGGCAGAGAGCAATTCCCGGCACTGGTCATCTTGCAAGTTTCTTCCTTCTACACCCTAACAGTTAGCAGATAACATAGTGAAACATAGTTAAGCAAAGCTAAGGATTTTTTCGCCAGGTCATCCTGACACATAGACATACTTCATCTAAGCATACAAAGGTTATACAAAAATCATACAGTGAAGTTCTAACCACCTACATCTGAATGTGAGGGTTAACTACAATTTTCACATCACATTACCAGCAAAAGTTTCTTGACCAAGTACTAAGTCATGTTTTTGCTTATTTTACTCTGACATGCAAATCAGTTTATGAGTTTTATTTAATGTGGGGTTTTTTTCCTGGGTTTGGGTTGGTATTCAGTCTCTCTCCATTAAAATGAAACTACCATAAGATTTTAAGACTGTTCATTTCTATGTAAATGAACAAAGTTACAAATTCAGCAGGCGATCAAATAATAATCTCCAACACTGTATATCTTTTTAAAACTGGCTTAATGCTATAGTCTTAACAGAGAGGTATTATCAGTTTCTCTTTAAACATTTTCATGTAGCAAGTGTAATATGTCTGTTATTAAAGTATAGTTAATAAAATATTTCACCTATTTTATTGTTTGTGACTATTTTGCACTTTCCTTAGTGATGGTGGCATGGACTATTGTGTCACTGCCTGGCATTTGCATTTGCTGCTCTTACCACACATCTTACCATTGTTTTCCTGTCCTCATACATGTCTTGTACCACATATCACATATGTCTCTGCCAGTCCTGACTTCCCTATGTTATGGTATCATTTCACTAGATCCACAAAGACACAATATAAGTCCTTCTGACCTTCACTATACCACCAAGTGTCCTTGTCCTCTTTCCAGAGGACTTTTGTCAAAGAAGGAAGATACTGCCCCCTCCCCTCCCCCCACCTCCTCCCTCCACTTTTAAACATAGGACACACATGGGACGAGCGACTATTAAAATATAACGGGAAACATAAACACAGAGACGAAACCCAGACTCAAGACATACAACTAGACACAAGGAAAGGGTAACAAATATAGAGACATGACTAAGGACTAACATTACAAGACATGAACCAAGAACTAACTAAACTCAGAAGCACGAGAGAATAATATACAGTATCTCACAAAAGTGAGCCTTCACATTTTTGTAAATATTTTATTACATCTTCTTGTGGGACAACAGCAGGTGCAAATGAAGAACAGGTGTGTTGAATTTGATGTTATTGCTCTCATACTCTCTCACAGTGGTCACTGGAAGTTTAACATGTCACATCATAGGAAAGTATTCTCTGAAGATATGAAAGAAAGAATTGTTACTCTACATAAAGATGGCCTAGGCTATAAAAATATTGCCAAAACCATGAAAATGAGCTACAGCTCGGTGGTTAAGACCATACAGCAGTTTAACTGGACAGGTTCCACTCATAACAGGACCAAAGAAGTTGAGTGCATGTGCTCAGCATCATATTCAGAGTTTTTCTTTTGAAAATAGATGTATGAGTGCTGCCAGCATTGCTGCAGAGGTTGAAGGAGCGTCAGCCTGTCAGTGCTTAGATCATACGCCTCACGCTGCATCATGTCCCAGAAGAAAGCCTCTTCTAAAGATAATGCACAAGAAAGCCCACAAAAAGTATCCTGAAGAGACTAAGGACATGGATTACTTGTGGTCTGATGAGACCAAGAAAATTTATTTGGTTCAGATGTTATCAAAGGTATGTGGGGGCAACCAGGTGAGGAGTATAAAGCCAAGTGTGTTTTGCCTACAGTGAAGCATGGTGGTGGGATGTCATTACTGTTATGAGATACTGTACATAGAGACTATTTTGAAGCTAAACTATTTTGTAATTTCAAAGAAATAAACAAAACCAAGTCTAGAAAAAATGAAAACAATGAACATACATGTATACAATCCAGCTGATCCCACAAGTGTTTAATCAGGTTAGGGGCAGGACCACAGTCAGCCATCCCATCATCTTCACTCCAACTACTGTATACAGTGGCTTGCAAAAGTATTCGGCCCCCTTGAACTTTCCCACATTTTGTCACATTACAGCCAAACATGAATCAATTTTATTGGAATTCTACGTGAAACACCAATACAAAGTGGTGTACACGTGAGAAGTGGAATGAAAATCATACAGGATTCCAAACATTTTTTACAAATAAATAACTGAAAAGTGGGGTGTGCGTAATTATTCAGCCCCCTGAGTCAATACTTTGTAGAACCACCTTTTGCTGCAATTACAGCTGCCAGTCTTTTAGGGTATGTCTCTACCAGCTTTGCACATCTAGCAACTGACATCCTTGCCCATTCTTCTTTGCAAAACAGCTCCAGCTCAGTCAGATTAGATGGACAGCGTTTGTGAACAGCAGTTTTCAGATCTTGCCACAGTTCGGTCCAATAAGGGATTGCCACGGGTTAGAAAATTTCATCTCAATATCTTCCTTCATTGAGATTGTCAACAGACCACAAGAACTTTCGTCTTTACATCTAGACCATCACATAACATTACACCAATAGAAAACAACCACAGAATACAGTTCCTTTCAACAAGCCAATCACAACTTACGTTTCCTTTAATGGAAAAATATGAGCAGGTCATAAGATCCGAGAGTCAAACCAGTTTTAGTGTCTTTTAACTACAGGTCATCGTCACACATGGACAGACTTCACATAATTCTTGTCCTTCTTCTAGGTAATATTTTGGATGGGTAAACTTTGTTAAACTCTGTTGAACTGAAATTTTGAAGGAATTTGAACTATTAATTCTGTTTTACGATTTACATCAACTTACATACTTGATTAGAAGACTTTTGTCTAAAAGACGTTTGTACTGTGTTTATTTTTCAGGAGGCAATTACATTTCTGGATCAGTGGTGGAGAGGGTGGTGAGATCAGAAGACAATATTACTTTGTACTGTAACTGTAAAACATCAAGTAAGGAATTTCTTGTGTGGTACAGAAACTGCACCCATGAAAATCAACCTTCTCTTGTTCTAAAACTAGAAGAGGATTCATGGAAACCCACCACTGACCAAGCAACTTTGGTGAATTCCCTATCTCGGTTCCACTTTGTAAAGAACCAGTCGTCTGGATCCTATGATCTGCTGATCATAAATATTTCTTATTCTGATGAGGGCCTCTACTACTGTGGAATTGGGACGCTCAAGGTGGAACAGACTTCAGTAATCAATCTCAAATATATTTACAGATACGGCAGCATTGCAACAAGGATTCTAATTAGTAAGTACTGTGGTGTGATTTATAATTATTATTATTTTTTTATTATTAGTAGTAGTGTAATGTGAGGGTTCACTAGATGGTTTGGAATCTCTCTGAATAATTAGGAACAGCAAGATGGAGACGGATAACTTTTTAGCAGCCACTTTACTCTCAGCACACCGCAACAACCCACACTTCCTGTGTGCCGCCCTCATGAATACTTCACTGACCTCTCAGAAGCCAGGAAATCTTAAACTCAGATCAAAACAGGGAAAACAACCAAGTAGATATAACACATACTTATTACTGGTTTGAACATGCATGTCTAAACATTCAAACATGTAAACATGTAAATATCAAAACACGTAACCACCAAATAGCTACATAACTAGCTTTATAACCTTTGTAAACACCTCTTTGTATATCAAATTAGATTTAAGTTTACTTCTACACTTTACAGTAGTATTAGAAAAAGTAGTAGTTTAGTATTAGTCGTAGTTCTTTGTGTTCAGTGGAGAATTATATGTTTGATATATAATTATATTTGATTCTCTTTAAAATAGCCTTTAAAGGATAATGATGTTTAGAAAGACTTATGTAATATGAAAATATTAACAAAAAACACAGCACAGACCTAACTGAAAAATATTTGTGAACAATTTAGATTCGAGTAACCAACACTACTCAACTTCAACTGATTGCCTGACTACACCAGACTGTAGCATGTGTTGGAAACTGCTATTCATCCTGTGTCCAGCATCTGCTGTTTTCTCCTTTTTTGTCTCTCTTCTTGTTCATCACATCTGCCAGAAAAACGGTAACTGCTAAATATAGCACTTTTATTCAATCCATCCTTCAGTTCTTTCAACCACTTTTATAACTGATTCAATCTGTTATCATAACGTTCTCCAAAAACTTCAAATATTTGTAATCATATTACAAATTGTTGGAAAATAGATGCTATATTTAAGTATTGCATGAATGAATGTGCCTGTATTGGTCACTTGCGGTTTCTAACATTGTGTGTTGTTGGATGTTTTTGTAATGATGTTGTATTTATTTCTGGGATTGAAAGTTGATCAGCAAAAACCTGAAATGAGTGGAAAAGCAAGGAGAAATCAGGTAAATTGCATTAGTATCCAATTTCTGTTATATTTTCAGTTGTTTTTTTTTTTCATAATTAATTCTACAAAACAAAAACTTTCAAAAAAGTTTTTAATGGATTAAAGTCAGTAGCGACTATAGATGCTGACATTTTTACATACAAATTTTATACACACAGCAAATTTATTGTTAGTAATTTCTAACAATTACTCAACACCATGCAGTGGCGAATCAAAATTATGGTTTGTTTTCTTAATAATAGGCATATATTTCCATCTCTTAGTGCAGCCATTTTTCTATCTTTATTCTTAAGAACGAATACAGGTTTCACCATTTACAGTGCTTATACTTTCTTTATGCACCAATATACAGAATTATGTTTAACAGTGACTTACAGAAAGTCAAAGTCATTGCAATCATTAATTAATCCTTAATTAAAATGCACATTCACAGGATGAAGATGTGTTTTACGCTACAGTGAAAACGGGTCAAGCAACACAAAGACCAAAGAAGAAGATAACCTATAGTTCTGAATTCTGTACTTATTCTGCCATCAATACCTCCAAAGTTTAGATATAAAAAGGTCAAAATTGTTTGAGAAATTTTTGTATTGTTCACCACACAAAGTTGAGCAGTGACTAAATTTAAAAGTTTCTCTTCTCAATGAACTTTAAACCGGTTGAGGTTACATTTAAGATGTATACAACAATGGGTTAATGATGTGACATTACCAGAGTTGTTAGCTTTAACACAGGGATTTATAACAGGCCTTTGCTTTTAATCAATTCACTGAATAAATGCTGTAGTAATTCTGTTGCATTCTTGTGTTGATAAGTTACCGTATCAGTATCCCAGTTGCTACAGATACATAAATGCTTAGTACAGACTCCTCCATATCATTAAGTGTATGGAGTAAGGGTGAGAATAATAAATAAATATGTTTTTTTAAGATTAAACATATATGGGGGCACTTCAGAATTTTAACTTAAATTGACCTTCATAAGATAAGATAAGATAAGATAAGATAAGATAAGATAAGATAAGATAACTCTTTATTGTCATTGCACAGTCATACATAGTACAGTAGTACAATGAAATTGGAAAAACTGTCCTACGTCGGCACTACATATAACACAACACGACACGATATGACACATCACAACGTAACAAACAACACAACACAGTATATTAACTTAGTATAAAAAAGAAGAATAAGTGTATGTGTATTGCACACTGTTATTATTGCACATTAATTATTACTGCACCTTGTTATACATATAAATATTATTGTTATCGTTTTAAACATTGTAAACTCCCCCTAAAAAGTCCAGGGAGGTATCCAGTCAGGTCAGCTATTTACATTGATCAGGGCTATTGCCCTGTTGTAAAAGCTGTCCTTGAGTCTATTTGTTCGGGACCTCAGCAGCCTGAACCTCCTGCCAGACGGCAGCAGCTTAAACACCCGGTGTCCTGGGTGTGTGCAGTCCCGTAGGATGCTGCGTGCCCTCTTGAGACAGCGAGTGCTGTACAGGTCCTTCAGGGAGGGAAGAGGATGTCCAATGATTTTTTGGGCCATGTTGATGACCCTCTGGAGTGCCTTTCTGTGTGCTGTGGTGCAGCTGGAGAACCACACACCGATGCAATATGTCAGCACACTTTCAATGGAGCAGCGGTAGAAGACGGTCAGCAGCTCCTTCTTCAGGTCCATTTTTCTGAGGATTCTCAGAAAGTGGAGACGCTGTTGGGCCTTCTTTAAGACCGCAGAGGTGTTAGAGCTCCATTGGAGGTCTGTGTCTATGTGCACACCCAGAAACTTGAAACTGGAGACCCTTTCCACGCACTCCCCGTTGATGCTGACAGGCTGCAGCTCGGACTTCCTCCTTCTGAAGTCAACTACCAGTTCTTTTGTTTTGGTGGTATTGAGGTCTTAGAAAATTGACAAAGATAGTTACCCCTTCCCTCTTCGAAGCGTGTCTGGTTTCACAGGTCAGAGCAGACTTCATTTCTAAGTGTAAACACAAAGAATAAAAATAGTACGCATCTTTAGTCCCCAAGTGCTAATTTATAGCTGATGATATGTTACCATTTGGTATCTAAACTTGTGATTACAATATACAATGAATCTTATAGGAATATTGAGAGACCAATAACCCCATTGCCAAATATTAGAGAAATATTAGATTTAATAATTATGTGAACTTTTGAAGTGACTGTGCACACAGTATTTACATTGATCAGCTGAAATATTTACAGTAATTCCAGCCTGTTTCACTTTTTGCCCATCATGTGCCTCAGAAAGAAATCTAACATGTAAAACTGCAGACTGTAGAAGACCTCTGATGGTGCCCTATGGTTTAGACCATGATTTTAATAGGAAATATGTTATAGTCTGTATCATAGGATCTGGTGATGTTGTAATTAATTAAGGTATTTGGAAGAACGGAATCTCAGCAGTGATAGGGATTAGGGAAGGACTAGTCTAGACAGTGGTGGAGATGAAGATTGGCTTGAATGGAGGAGAGTAACAAGGGAGAGGTGGAGATGGAGAGAGATGGGTTGCATGATGGCGTCTGCAACGGAGAATTACAGATGAACAGACAGATTTAAAGTACTTGGGGTGGAGGCTGATTGGCTCGAAGAATGTGGCATGATAGGATTAGACCAGTGATGTCAAAATGAGTTTGAGAGTGTGTGAAAGTGGAAATGATGTAATGCTTAGATTATCTACCAAACACCTGTGAAGCAGACAAAAGTGTGACTACAGAGCTTCCCTATTGAACTTATATATAAGCTTCATTATGAGATGTTTTTGGAAGCAGATGTGCGTACATTTTTTTGTTTGGGTGATTACTAAAAAAGTAATGCATTCCACGTTACATTTTCTTTAAAGTAATGTATTGATTTTTTTAGTAAGGACATATATAGTAATTAGTAAATAGATTTTGAAAACAGTCTTTATTCATATATTCGCTTAAAAATAAAGTCAATGTTAGTTATTACTTTTTCCCTTTTTATAATGTTTGCTTCTACATGATATTAAAGTTTTTGTGGTAGTTAAGATGTTCTCATGTAAATTGATTTCTTTTTTTTCAATTATTTCAAATGATTTTTAGCATTTTAAAGTCAGGTTAAACTTTGGTTAAACAATAGTATCTATATTATAAAACCTTCTGTGATTTTTCTGTGTTTGATTATTATAGGAATTACAGTGTTTATTATTTGAAGCAGCAGTTGTTTTCTTGTCACAGTTTTTCAAAAGATTGTGGGGGTGGGGGGGGGGGTGATCATACTACAGGTCTATATACAATATCCTTTGTAAAATATATAGCTTTTGTCTTTAATTGTTGATTTGTATCATTGTTTTCCAAAGTATTTTGTAAACTCTGAATAACAGTTTTCATCTGAGTTTTGGAAATGTTTCCATTTTCTGGATTTCAATTTAGCAGCTGTCTTATCTGAAAATAATGTAATAATCAATTCACTAATAATCAAATAAAATGTCAGTTAAAATATTTGGAATTTTTTCTTCTTGCATCCTGACTGTAACAAACTTGCATCGTGTAGTAACTGTCTTAACAGTTAACCAAGTTAATGTGGGGTGGAAGATATGATAGATCCCTACTGTCACAAGTAAATGTGTCTGCCATAAATTTTACTAAGTGCAGAAGCTCAATTAAAGTTTCAGCTTTAATATCAAAAATCCTTGAAAGAGTAGTTGTCAAACAGCTAACAGATCATCTGCAGAGGAATGGTTTATTTGAAGAGTTTCAGTCAGGTTTCAGAGCTCATCACAGCACAGAAACAGCTTTAGTGAAGGTTACAAATTATCTTCTTATGGCCTCTGACAGTGGACTCATCTCTGTGCTTGTCCTGCTAGACCTCAGTGCAGCGTTCGATACTGTTGACCATAATATCCTATTAGAGCGATTAGAACATGCTGTAGGTATTACAGGTACTGCACTGCAGTGGTTTGTATCATATCTATCTAATAGACTCCAATTTGTGCATGTAAATGGAGAGTCCTCTTCACACACTGAGGTTAATTATGGAGTTCCACAGGGTTCAGTGCTAGGACCAATTCTGTTTACATTATACATGCTTCCGTAGGCAGCATCATTACAAGATATAGCATACATTTTCACTGCTATGCTGATGGCACCCAGCTCTATCTGTCCATGAAGCCAGATAACACACACCAATTAGTTAATCTGCATGAATGGCTTAAAGACATAAAGACCTGGATGGCCGCTAACTTTCTGCTTCTTAATTCAGATAAAACTGAGGTTATTGTACTCGGCCCTGAAAATCTTAGAAATATGGTATCTAGCCAGATTCGTACTCTGGATGGCATTACCTTGGCCTCCAGTAACGCTGTGAGGAACCTTGGAGTCATTTTTGACCAGGACATGTCCTTCAACGCACATATTAAACAAATATGTAAGACTGCTTTCTTCCATTTGCGCAACATCTCTAAAATTAGAAATATCCTGTCTCAGAGTGACGCTGAAAAACTAGTTCATGCATTTATTACTTCCAGGCTGGACTACTGTAATTCATTATTATCAGGATGTCCAAAAAACTCACTGAAAAGCCTTCAGCTAATCCAAAATGCTGCAGCAAGAGTACTGACAGGGACTAGAAAGAGAGAGCATATTTCTCCTGTTTTGGCTTCATCACCCACCGGGAACGAGTCCGACTTATTGCGAACCAAGCTCTTGCAACGGTTGTATAGGGATCGAATGGCCCGTAGCAATGGGCCAGACTCCCCATACTCCCGCAGCACCTCCCACAGGACACCCTGAGGGACACGGTCGAATGCCTTCTCCAAGTCCACAAAACACATGTAGACTGGTTGAGCAAACTGGTTGGGAGTGTGATCCCCCTGTAGTTGTTACACACCCTCCAGTCCCCCTTCTTAAAGATGGGGACCACCACCCCAGTCTGCCAGTCCAGGGGTACTGCCCCTGATCTCCACGCAACATTGTAGAGGCGTGTCAACCAGGACAGCCCTACAATGTCCAGAGCCTTCAGGAACTCGGGGCGGACCTCATCCACACCAGAGGTTCTGCCACCAAGGAGTTGTTTAACTGCCTCAGTGACCTCGCCCCTGGAAATTGGCGGGTCATCCCCCTCATCCCCAGACTCTGCTTCCTCCTCGAAAGACATGTCAGTGGGATTAAGGAGGTCCTCAAAGTATTCCTTCCACCGCCCGACAGTTTTCTCAGTCGAAATTAGCAGCATTCCGCCAGCACTACACACAGTGCAGGAAGAGCACTGCTTTCCCCTCCTGAGACGCCTAACGGTTTGCCAGAATCTCTTCAAGGCAGTCCAAAAGTCTTTTTCTATGGCCTCTCCAAATTCCTCCCACACCCGAGTTTTTGCTTCAGCCACTGCCCGAGCCGCATTCCGCTTGGCCTGTCATTACCTGTCAGCTACCTCCAAAGTCCCACAGGCTAACCAAGCCCAATAGGACTCCTTCTGCAGCCTGGTGGTGTCCAGAACATATGGTCGCAGGTCTGGTGATACGATTACAAAATCGATCATTGACCTCCGGCCTAGAGCGTCCTGGTGCCACATTCAAACAAGGTGTTCGTTATGGCCAAACTGTGATTTGCACAGAAGTCCAATAACCAATCAGTACTCTGAACTGCCACTCGGCGCATGAGCGCAGATGACAGTCAGGACACCCTGGGTCGGGGAACGCAGGGCGCAGGGAACAAACCCTCTCATCCACCTGGAAGAACCTCAATGTACTGGCAGCAACCCGAGGGGATATTAGAATACCCACCCCAGCCCGCTGCCTCTCACCAGGAGTAACTCCAGACTGAGACAGATTCCAGCCCCTCTCCAGGAGACTGGTTCCAGAGCCCAAGCCATGCGTAGAGGTGAGCCTGACTATATCTAGCCGGTACCTCACAACCTCACGCACTAACTCAGGCTCCTTCCCCACCAGAGAGGTGACATTCCATGTCCCAATTGCCAGTCTTTGTAGCTGGGGAGTCCTCCAGGGCCTCCGCTTCTGGCCGCCGCCCGGCACACAATCCACCTGACCCCTACGGCGCCTCCTGCAGGTGGTGGGCCTGTGGGAGGATGGGCCCATGTCCCCTTTTCGGGCTGTGCCCGGCCAGGCCCCTTGGACTAAGCCTGGCCACCAGACGCTCGCCCTCGGGCACCCTCCCCGGGCCTGGCTCCAGGGCGGGGCCCCGGTAACCCTGCCACCCTGTCCAGGGCAGAGTAAACTGTTCCCTCAATGTTTTTCTCATAAGGGTCTCCTGAATCACTCTTCATCTGGTCCCTCACCCAGGACCAATGTAGTTTTTTTTTTTACTTATAGGCCTTATAAGCCTATACTGGTGTTTTTAAAAGTCATGTTTGACTTCATGGTTTTCTGAATAGTTTCTGGGATACTCAGAACTCTACTTTAGCACTACTTTACATAGTTTATTTTGATGCACATGCTGTTTTCTTTGCAAATTTGCATTATAGAATTTATTTAGTTTTTTCTGCTGTATATAAAAATTGGTGTATCTCAAAAATAAAATTATGACGACACTCAAAATAAATTTGTTGTTGTAAACTCTTTTTTGCAACTTTTTTATATTTAAAGTTTTGAGGGATAAACCTCTGAAATGTCTCTAAGTAGAAATATATGTAAAAAAAACAAAAACGATTTTCAATTTTTTGTAGTTTATTGCGCTTTTTTGCAATTTATGTAGTTACTATAGACTTAATGCATACATATTATTAAAATTTGGGCTATAACAGTTGTATTGATGTATAGCGACTTGAAATGCTCTGGCGGACTTGGTTCTATGCTAGGTCTTAAAGGGATTAATGGTAAATGGACTGATTCTTATATAGCGCTTTTTTACTCTCCCTGAGTATTCAAAGCACTTAATACAACACACCAATTTATTATCTTAATCTCCAGTCATAGAGGCCTGGGGTCCATTTATTGAATCCCAACTGGTTGCTGAGTAGTTGCTAGCTGATCTAAAACCAAAAACCTCCTTACTTTGGTTGCTTGTAGGTTGCTGTGAAAGATGCCCTCTTTATGGGAAAAGAAATCCCCAAGTGGTGGTGAAACTGATAAGAGTGGACCACAAAATGGAAACCTAAATGTTCTCCATTTCCTTTCATTTTCCTTTTCACAGTTACCACTACTTAATGAATAGTTGGTAAATGTTTGCAAGTCTGCATCTTCCATGCAAAGTACAAAGGTTTGCGGCAATTTGCGTGTAAGTAAAGCAATCACGAAGAAGTCTCTGGAGAAACACCTCTTTGTGACTGATTTCACCTAGCAACAGTCAGCACCCACTCATCGACCAGATGGGGGAATACACATTTCACCTGACAGATTTCATGGCCGGTGTGACTAAGGCCTTCACTGTCTAATCAGCCTGATCAATGTGTTTGATGCAAAGGCATTAGAGTGCAGGGGGAAAAAAGACAAAATGTTAGCAAAGAGAAGGCTTTATACAGAACGTTGAGATCATGGAGAGGCAATCATCATCTCCTGCCATGAACAGAACAACCAAAATCAGCACAGATGCAAATGCTCCTTGTTAGAAGAGTTTCTGTTTGCTTTTGTCTTTTATGGTGGATTACATCTGTATGGTTTTCTACATACTTTAAGCAATTCAAACAAAATTATATAATACTTGTGCTTAACTCAACGGTCTTTTATATATCCTAACATGCATGTCTGTAATGGTTTTGAGCAAAGCAGAAAAATTATTTTATGCAAGGCTCGGAAAATTATATTTGAAGTGCACTTTCTGTACTATCTGTCAAAATTATCTTTTACATTCATTCCAAAAACATCACTTGTTATTGCACCAATAGAAAACAACCACAAAGAAAATGTTCCATTCAGTCGACCAATCATAACTTCCACTTCCTTTAATGGAAAAATCTGCTTGGGTCGTTGCATCTGTCAGTAAGACTTGTTGAGCTGCCTTTTAACTCCTGTTCATTATCACACACGGATATGATGCATGTTTTTCTCATTGTTCTTTTCGGTAATTATTGTGATCATTTTCAAGATTTATTGATATTTCGTCCTATTTGACATTGAACTAATGTTGTAAAAAAATATCTGTTTTATTGTGATTTTGTATAAAGCTGTGCGTGTTTTAACCTCTTCTAATGTTTTTGTGTATAGGTCCCGTAGGAGCTTTAACTTCTAGTCATAATTTGACCAGTGGAACAGTGTTGGAGATGATGGTCAGACCAGGAGAAAACATAACTCTCTACTGTGACTGTAAAACTTCAACTGGAGAATTCATAGTGTGGTACAGGAATTGCTCTCATGAGAAACAACCTTCTCTTGTTCTAAAAACAAAGCTTGAGCAAAGACAATATAAACCAGGTATTGATTACCAAAACCTTCTGAATCCACTCCCTAATTTCCATCTTGTGAAAAATCATTCCTCTCAATCCTATGACCTGCTGATCACAAACATCACTGATTCAGATGAGGGCTTCTACTACTGTGGAACTGAACAATCTAAGGTGAAGGACAAAGAAACAATTAATCTTGAATGCCTTTATAGATATGGAAACCTCACCACAAAGATCCTACTTCGTAAGTATTCTAGTGTGAGTCATCAATAAATGATCTGTCTGCTTATTACAACAATTTGACATGAATATAATGGTAAAAATACAAATACAGAAATAAATAAACATAGAAATAAAACAAATGTTTATGTTTAATAATTTTTTAAGATATATTCTTCCTTCAGAATAATTTGCCAGGCTTTTACTACAGCTTCATCTATTTTGCTTGCTTTATTGTAAGCAAAATAGGTATTCAGGTGACTGAAACAGACACTGCAGGATATTCTTTTTCTTAATTTTCAAAAACTACTGGGTGCCTATTATTATATGTTATGGTTCATTTTCCTTCTGTACTACCTTTGGCTGAATCTGAGCAGAAAGTTCATTGCTATATGTTTCACATGTTTGTCATTCTGGTACAGGTTGGTCTTTGTAATGCAACTAACAACATCATACTTAAAATTATCCCCAGATCTTTTACCTGAATAATTTAGGGGGAAAAAAGACTAATTTCAAAGCTTTTTTTACTCAGACCCCCGTGAGCCTCAAACCACGCAAAAAGACTGTGGTATATGCTGGATGCTTCTCTTCTCTCTGTGTCCAGCTTTTGTGGCCCTCTCATCTCTGCTATGTTCTCTTTTGATATATTACCATCACAAGACCGGTAACCGCTCTGTTTCATTTGTACAACAAGATTTTTCATCACTTTAGTTCCATGATCATTTGACCATCACAGAGTTTTGTCTAGTAAAAGAAAAGAGCCTTTGTACATTTAAAAAATGTTTTAAATGTTCGTAGCTAAGAAACCTCCGGCTGATGAGAAAAGATATGAGAGCAGAGACCAGATGAGAAGAAATCAGGTCATATATCATATTTATTGTCTTTGCTACAGCTTGATTTTTTAATAGTAATGACACAAAGCTATTTAGCTCTAAAATGCATTTATCATTTGTCAGTGCTTGATGATAATTCTAAATAATTATGAAATTTTAGAATGAAGATGTGTGTTATGCAGAACTGGAAATCCAGCCAGTATCTCAGAGACCAAAGAAGAGGATTGCCCAGAGTTCAGATTTCAGTGCCAACACAACCATGAATAGTTTTCACATGTAATGAACTTTTTTTTTCCCTCAGTATGGTTACTAAGTATTGTTGATAAGTAGTCTGTGCTACCAGATCTGATAAGGAAAGATTATGTAAGATTATGGTCTTTTTTCCCCCAAAAAAATCAATGTAAGGAAGTGATTACCTCCACAAGAATTCTAATGCTTAGATATTTAAAAATAATAAATATTTACTGTGTTAGCAAAGTTTTTAAAATTGCGACTTGGTGTTAAAGTCACCTTAACTTGGAAATATCATTTTAACTTCTTAATCCTCCTATAACAAACCCTTAGTATTTATGTGATCATTGTAATACATCTGTGTGCTGTGCTTTAAAACAGTGAATTTTCAGATACAGTGTAGGCTACAATATTTTTTAAACCTAATAAAGTTCATTAAAATGTAACCTATTTTAATTGTGAATATTTTGCATTCCCCTTACTGATCGACAGCCTACCGTGAATGGTTTGACTCACACAAAAAAGAGTATAAAACAAAAAGGCCCAGGCCAAAAGCAATTTAACATACTATCATACCAGTTGTATTAATTTCTAAATGGTTCTTTTACAGATTCATATATACTACTCAGAAAACCTACAGTTTTTGGACATTTTTGTGTCATTTTGAAGACTAATAGATATCGATGTTAATTTAACATTTCATATCCAACTCTACCATTTGGTGCTGTGCGTATAGAGGGAGATGTGCTGAACCACCATCTTGCACTGCATTAAGCACCACATCTGTCCTCATCCGCACCTATCTGCTTGATAGTGTTGCTTTAAGATTTGTCCAAGTGGCTTTGTTGGCCTACCTTGTGGTTATGATGTGGTTGGGGACAGGATGGCCCTTGGCAAACATGGTTCAACTACAAACATTATGTCTTAAATGGTCATAGTATGATAGCAAGATCTGTACTCTAGATGAAATAGTTTTTCAAGCACTTTCAGTCAAATGTTGTGCAAAGCAATAACATTTGATTGTCAACTAACTTTGAAAGGCAGAGCTTCTCAGAAGTAATGACTGGGGGAGGTTCACCAATCTAAAAAAAATCTGCATCTACAAATTGTGGAACAATTTCCTCAATGTTAAATTGTGCACAAGTCCATAATATCACCCAGAGAGTCTAAGAATATGTGGAAAGTTCTATACACACATGAAAAGGCTTAAAATAAATATTGATTGCCAATGATCTTTAGCATTTATTAGCACAATTCGCAGTGCCATCCACAAATGCAGAATAAACTTTATCATTACAAGAAAAAGCCAAATGTGAACATGATGCAGAAATGCCACCATCTTCTCTATATCAAAGCTCATTTAATATTAACTGATGCAAAATTCTTCTATAGTCAGATGAATCAAAGTTTGCAATTGGAAAACATGAACACAACATCCTCTAGACTAACAAGGATAGGGAGATGGACAGTTAAGCTGATAGGACATCCAAAGTTATAAGATCTTGCTCTTAGTCTAATCTCAAACATGCTGCTCCAGAACCATGTACTAGAAAGGAAGTTCAGCACAGCTAAGTTATTTTTTCGTTTTCTGGATTCACTTACCCTGATATTGGCAGTCAGGATAACTGGTCACATGAAGCAGTTTAATAACTCGTTAACTTAACCCAGGGTTTCCCATACACATTCACATGAAATAGGTGGTGTTGATAAGTGTACTGGCAACAAAGTGGCTGATTTTACAAAGAAAGATAAAACTATACTATGAGAAAAATATGAAGCACATAACACCAATTTAAATTAGCACTGCTGCTGTAGATAAATTAGTGACTTGAGTGTATGTTGCAGACTGGAAAAGAGTTGGTATATTGATGAAGTTTAGCTAATTTAGGATTGATAGCAAGAAAAACATACTGTAACATTTAATAACAACAACTCTATCATTAAGACACAAGAAATTCTGAAGCACTATAATTAATATTTTGTTAAATTAATATTTAAAAGACAGGCTTAGTTGTTATTCTTTCAGCGTCAACCTCACTGCTCTTTGTTGGTCTGAGAGCACATATTGATTAATATTATTATAAAAACAAATGTATGCTTAGTCTGCATGTAAATTTGATGTAAAGTCAGCAAGTAAAAATAGCTCCTCTGTTTTAGGATCCTATATTTATGGTTATAGAACAATAAAATTGTTTTTAAAATTGCTTTCAGCCAACAGTAATGTTAAAAAATGTAAAAATTAAGTTGTTTTTTAAGAATTTATATGTCTCATGATTCATCAGGGAAATGCAAAGTAGGTTTGGAAATTGCAGGTTATGTGGCCCTGAAGTGAGTTTAACATTACAGACCTACCACATAGGAACAAAGGACATTTTATTATAATAACGATTACAGGACAATGTTATAGTATTAGTTTTTCAAGTATTTTTATGTGTGCTTTACAAAAACAGACTAAAACTTATGTCAACACATATTTCAGATGATCAAATCCATTTGAATACTACAGAAAGCTAGCACGAGTGAATTCAAAATGCAATGTCTTGATGCATGCTCAATCATCCAGGTAAGTAAATCTCCAAAAGTTGATTCTGTTCATCTGGATGTAACATTTTCAGTGGGAGAAACGTTTCGTCAGTCTACAGTCAAAATGCAATGTGAAAAAGTTATTCAAATACTATCAGGCCCTAACTCAAAAAGTCATTTTCCCCTTAACCTAATAACTGGTTGTGCCATCCTTGGCAGCAAGATATATATGAATATATTACTTAAATCCATCTAAAACAGTGGTTAGGATGGCTTTTTGTTTACAACAATTCATGATGCCTATTTTTAACAAATTTTCTGTGTTTTGTCTCATGTTACCAATCAGCTATTATCTTTAACAGAATGAAACACTGTAGCTAAGTTTATAATGAGCAAAGTTTGTTTCAAGGACATAATACAAAGAATAAATAATACTTTCTCTGTCTTGAAGCTACAACAATACAACTCTGACAGTAAAGTCAACTTCAGCCTCCTCATCAGTCGTCAAACAGGAAACCCACAACATCAAAAAGCCCCTTACAGAGTTACAAAAATTCCCTTGCAGAGAGTTTGACATGCATTATAATGTACAGTTTGATTTGCTTGACATTTTATATTGAAAATATATTTTGAGAACAGAGCAAAAGTATTTCAGCGTCCCAGATCTATGCTATCTGGACATACATAACTACCTTATAAACTTCCCATCCTACTACTCGGGGGACTCTTTAAAAGCTTACAAAAGCCTGGAGGGTTACAAATGGACTCAATCTGGCTTTGCAACAGCTGTGGAATCTTCAAGCAAAAAAAAATTCTGCATCATCACTGGAAAGGTAAGTGTCATATTATCCGAGGCGGTGTGACATCGTTAGCGTTGTCGTTTGCTAAAACACGTCTGGTTGTCAGTAGCTATTTTGTGTTTTTGGTGTACTTAACATTTGTAATTGTATTTATAGGTTCAACATTCCCAAAGGCTTAATGACCCGCTGTTAAAGCCATGGGTAGTAGTGAGAAAAGACGGGGTTGTCTTGGGAGCACACTGTAACTGCACAGCTGGCCTTGGTGAGAGCTGCTCACATGTGTCAGCTGCTTTGTTCAGGACATGGCAGCATACCAGTGGAAAAAAAAAGAAGAGATAGCTGTTACATCTAAGAAGTGCAAGTGGGCCATTCCAAGTGAGGAGTCTTTAAAGAAAGTGGAGTATTAGCAATGCAAGGACATCATTTTTAACAACTCTAAACAAAATAAAAAAGAGAAATCTGCAAAAGATCATCCTGGCCTCCCAGCTTTCCCACCTCTGACTGCTGCTGAGCAAGACCAACTGTATCACAACCTCTCCCAATGCCGCACACAAGAGGGGAAGATCATCAAAGCTAAATTAAAATTCTAAATTAATGCTATTTTTGTTATGAAGCAAGTGGCTAGTTTGTAGATTTTTGTTCACTGACAAAGGCAATAAATTTTTTTCTGATTTTGATTCTGATCTGTATCTGTCAATCAGGAATATGAAACGCAGTTAGTGGAAATCATTTGAGATGGATGTGAAGATCCAAAAATAGTGAGCCCAGGTCTGCCATTCTCTTATTCTGATATTTGTAGGACAAGTAAGAAAGCTTTCCCTTCAAAAGTCAAGTCACAATAAGCAAACAAAAAGTGAGAGTGTATTTGTTGGTTGAGCACATCAGTCACATCATTTTCATTTACATCACTGGAAGGGCACCACAGATTCAGATACATTTGTAAGCTCACAACATACACCCACAATCTTGTCAAGACAGGTCACATCATTTTCTCTGTCTGTCTGTGAAAGTTATGGGGACAGTGCTTTGCAAGATTGTGTACTTTTGACGGAGAACTCCTATTACTCTTTTATATGTATCCTGAGAGAAGCAAGACATCTGGTGTTCTCCAAATCAACAGGATCCAACTGTTTCTTTCCACAAGTAAATGCTGGAATCTACTGCATCACCTGGGAGCAAATGAGATAAAAAAAATGACTTTGTTCTGTAATAAACTTATCACTTGTGCGACCTCCCCATTCGACTTGTACGAGAAGTAACACTGAGCACTGGCTAGCAATCTACTCAGTTTCTCTAGATATATTTCTAAACAATCCATAATGCAAACAGTCTTCTCAAAGCTGCTGTTCTGAAATGCATATAGCAAAGATTGTCTTAGGGATTCTCTGTCAGGCCATAACACTAGCTGAGAGCTGCAATCGCACTGTGTGAATAAAGTTGGCTCTCAAATCAAACCTCTGAACCCGTCACGCGTCATCCTTGCCACAGTGGTACCGAAACCCAGGAAGTGGCATGACGGGTCCACACCCGAACAAGGGAAGGGAGGAGCTGGCCCAGATAGTGGCTGAAATGGCGGCCACCCAGCGGGAGCAGGCGGCAGAGGACTAGCCCATTGTCTGCTATCGAATATTTGATACTTGTGAGTTAAGGACTGAGTGAGCTGGGACTCTGCAAACACTTTTTGATTCAAATTAACCTCCTTCATCGTCTTGGCTTGGCCTTCAACTCTCCAACAATGTACATCTTGACTGTTTTGTTGAAATTCCTGTATTCATATACTAATATCCCACATGGAAAGAAAAAAAAAGAACTATTAATGAGAAACACCCTGGATAAATGGATATATTTTCTCTCCATCTCCCCATGCAATGTTGAAATCACCCTTTGACGAAACTGACTGGGCATAATCTGAATGATTTTTAACAAAGACATGCATCAATGATATCTTGCCAATGGGATGCATCATAGTTCTTCCCAAATTTTGAATTCATGTTGCCATGAGATGCAACCATTAGGGGCTCTGTTTGGCATGTCACCCTGCCTGTCATTGAAGGCCCTCCCCTTTAGTAGAGGTTCCAAAGGTCCCGCTGCTTCCAAAGCTAATTGGTCTTTAAAGACTAGTTTGTTGATTACAAAGAAGTTAAATATAACTGCATACAGAACATACTTTAAAATATTTAAAAATATGCTAAGGATTGCTCTATGTATAGGGATTTTTGTACGAAGTTTGGCTGAAATTGGCCCACTGGTTAAGGAGGAGATATATCATCATTGTAAGATGGAACTTGTCCAACTACTCTTTTCCTCTATTGTGTTTAACAAAAACAATACCCATTCAATACAATGCTAATGTTTTATTTGTTTTATAATATCACTTATGTTTGTTCTATATCAAAAACCTCAGATACAAAAGTACGGTTAATAATTGAGGTTCAGCTGGAACAGTTTAAATGTTGGCCAGGTAGTTTGAAGAAACTTTATCTCGTTTTTACATCAATACAAAAAGAGACACACGACCACGAAAGGAAATGTTACGCTCAACTAACCAATCACAACATGCATTTCCTTTAATGGAAAAATCCTCTCCTTTCATGATAGCCGGCAGTAAGCTTTGCATAGTTTACAGTAGTGATGGGATTTCCGGCTCTTTTTAAAGAACCAGCTCTTTCGGCTTGGCTCACTAAAAAGAGCCGGCTCTTTTGGCTCCCAACCGGCTCTTCAGGTTGTTTTGTTGCTTTAATTAATTAATTATCAACAACAATATAAAATTATGCACAAAAGGAATTAGTAATGTAAAAAAAATGTGGTTTTCTTTATGTATGTTTATATATAAATATTTATGGGGGCCCCTAGAGACGAAACACGTACAAACTCCAAAACACATTTCTAGCATTAACTGAACTTCCAAGACAGAGCTACCTAGATCACTTAAATTACACAATCGAATTCATATGTTTATTGTTTTTGTATTAATACACAAACACTCATATATATATATTCAAATAATTTAGAAAAAACAAACTTAATTTACCTGTTACTAACACACACCCAATCCGATTGTTGGTACTTCCTGGCTTGTGTAGCCACAAGGTAGCAAAAGCTCAACACGGCCCCTAGCATCCTGGAGCACTTCCGTTGTGTTTTGAAGTTTGTTTGTGCTTTGTCTCTAGGGGCCACTGTAAATATACTTTTATTTATTCACTCCACATAAAATGTAATAAATAAATTATAAAATACAGAAACCAACTATTTACATTTCAACTTTTAACTACTTAAATTTTCAGCTTTTTCCTTTTAAACAAATTTAGAGTGAAACAACACAAAACACTGCAAACCACAACACAATTAAATATAAATTAAAATATGGGAAAAAAAGGGGGTGGGGGGCGCAAACACAAGGGTGACTTGCAGCGTGAAGCAAAAAAAAAGTGAAAGAGAGGGCAGGAGAAAGAAAAAAAACAAAAGAAAAAAACATAACACGGCTCGCACCGTTCACTTCAAAGATCAGTCTCTAAGAGCCATTTCGTTCGCGACCGACCCATCACTAGTTTACAGTATCTAGAGGTCATCAACAAACACGTCAGGATGCTTTTTCGTCTCACTACTCTCTTAGGTATATTATTTAATATATTATTAAAATGTATTATATTATTTAAATTTCCATATTTAGTTTATGAGTGTTTAAACTTTCTTGTAATGTCAATTCCATTGAAATAGTTTAATTTTTGTGTTTTGTGTTTGTTTTTCAGGAGTTATCTTCTGTAGTCATGGCAAGCTGTCTGGACCAGAGTTAGTGCTAAGAGTCAGATCTGGCGATAACATCTCTCTTCACTGTGACTGCAAAAGATCAAGCCGCAAATTCATAATGTGCTTATTCTTTCAGAGTAGGGATTTACAGTTATGTAGACATAGTTCCAAGCACAGAAAGAGTTGGTGAAGGTGGTGGCTGAATAGGTGGTTGAACTAAACTGAACTGAGCCTCAGGTTGTTGTGGTGGTGGTGGTAAAGGTGGTGGAGTTACAAAATGAGCAGGTAACTGAACTGCCGACTGGGCAGCAGGCAACAGAGCTAGAGGCTGGGCAGCAGGCAACAGAGCTAATGGCTGGGCAGCAGGCAACAGTGCTAATGGTTGGGCAGCAGGCAACAGTGCTAATGGTTGGGCAGCAGGCAACAGTGCTAGAGGCTGGGCTGCAGGCTGAGCTAACGGCTGGGCTGAAGGCTGAACGGATGACAGGGCTGAAGCATGAATGGGTGGTGTTTGTAATGGGAGAAAAGCAGGGCCAGATGAAAAACCGTCCTTATCATTCTCAGTTTTAAAATTAATAGTCCTGGTAATTTTAACTCCAGACCTGGAAGGAGCAGAGTGAATATAGTCCTTCACACTCAATGTAGGCTCAGAAAAGGCACCCTTTGTGACAAGAGACATAGATGAAGCAGGGACACCGCCGCTATCCTCATTTGCCACACAGGTAACAACCCCAGAATAAACAGTCCCATTGTCCAAAACAACAAAAGGTGTCCTTTTTACTCAGCACAGCTGGCTGCTGAGGTCCCGAAGCCTGGCTGTGCAGTGAAATGTCAGTGGAGTGGCCAATGCTTCCTCCTCTGAGATGGCTCTGACGGGCCGGGCAACACCAAATCCGGTGGGCTAGGTGGAACATCCTCTGCTGGGCTCCGCAGGTAAGCAGTAGCAGCTGGGTGAAGATGTAATTCATTGAGGAAGAAATCCAGACGAGTGGGTGAAGTGAGCTCAATCACGGCTGCGGCAGCAGACATGTAGAGTGTTGAACAAGAGACCCAAATGCAGGCACTGGCTTTGATGAAAATGAGCTTTATTTTCAAAACGGTGAGAAAACAGACTGAGCAGAGATGGGAATGACAGAAACTAAGATAAACCTAAACTCGGAAAAACTAATTAAACAAACTTGAAACCATGACTTGCAGATTGATATGCAGGATAATGCGCAGGGTGAAACACAATATAACAAGAAGAGGTAACAAGGACGGACCAGTAACAAGCAGAAGAAAACACAGGGCTTAAATACACACAGGAGGAATCAAGGAATGGGAGACAGGAGAAAAACACAGCTGGGAGAAATCAGACCTGATGAGACAAGGTGAAGCAAAACCAAACACACTACACAAAGGACAGGGGCTATCAAAGTAAAACAGGAAATACAACAGGTATGTACAGCCATTTCATTTCGCATTCACCTCACTTTCTATTGTAATCTTGCCGAACATAGCAACTGGTCTGTACTTTTGTCTGTTCTAAACTATTTAAAGTGAGTCAGGGGTTACACGAGCTTAACACTAAGATATCAGACATGGCAGCAGGGAAGGAACTCAGAGATGTGGGACCAGGGCAGGCACAGAGGCACAGAACAGAAGGCGCTCAAAATACAAAACCTGGAGGCCTATCTCCCTTCACCACACTCTCTGCCGGTGGCTGATGCCCTCAGGGGTTGGTGTGTTGGTGGTTCTTGGTGTCCGGGCCTGGGCACTCAGGTATGTACCGGCTCACTTCTGATGGCTGCTTGGCGGGGCCTGCTGCCCGTTGCTCGTTCGGGCCTCTTCCTGGGGGTGGGGGGCCCTCAGGCCTCTGGGCCAGTGGCTCAGTGCACAGCTGGCTGCCGGCAGAGCCCGTGGGCATGCCACTGCAGCCCCCTCTGGCTTCTGCTCTGTGGCTGCTGGGTGACCCCTCATCTGGGGCTCTCCTCAGCTCTTCCCAGGAGGGTGGCACTGATGCCCCTCCGGTGTACCTCCTTGGGCTCTTACACTCTGGGACCTCTGGATGTCTAGGGCCTGGATCTCCTCCATGCCTGCTTCATGCCCTGGGGGACAGGGCTATGGCCTCCTACACCCTCTAGCAGACCGTTACATAGAGAAACCTTTTGAATACAAGCACTCTCATCCACACAGGTGTGCACGCTGGTGTTCACTGTTCATAAACACAAACTACACATTTCTTGGCTGCGATCTCAAAGCACATTGTGCACTGTCAGTCCTGTGTGCTGCACAACAACATTCAATATTTACTGTTATTTACACTTAGCTAGATTAATGCAATGGTGTTGTGTTTATTATGTTGCTCTCTCTTTTTTCCTCTCAACAGGTGATCTGGGAGACCTTTCTCACTGTCGCTCTTCCCCTCTGTTTTTCTTTTCCTTCGTCTTTCTTTCTCCTTTTCCTATCTCCCAGCCATGTCTGTCCCGTCTGTAACAACTGAAAATAAAATAAAATAACTAATAACAACAAAGGTCGATCAAATGGACCAATACGGCAAAGCCATGATGATCCACTTGGTAAACACTTGGTAAAGTAAATCCATTGGATATACTTGTTGGCCTTCAGACAACAATTCTGACGGCTAAAGAACCAAACAGGACAGGCACAAAAAAAAAAGATAGACCTATCTATATATCACCTGAGAAATACAAATACTAGGACAGAAACCAAAATATTAACAGTGACAACCCAGAATAACAAATAAACACAAATAAAACAGCCACAAAACACAGGGTCAGTGACCCAGGACCATGACAAAAACACCTATTTGTTCACATTTCTTTTGTTAAACATACAAAAATTGCAAAGGATACAATAGTTTAAAAGGCATAAATAGCATTGTTGCCTAAAAAGTGCATGTGCCAAAGTGCTGTTGGCCTAAAATTTAGGATGGATGGATAGATATCTTTTTTTTTTTCTTTCAACAGCCACCAAACACCTAAAAACAGCAAATGAGAGCAAGTACAGGGATTCCACAAAAAACACAAACACAAAGCGTGTACACGATGCATCAGAATCAGGCTTTCTTCAGTTTTTGTACTATTGCAGGATATTTTAAAGTTATCTTCTAAAGACCCAGGCCAGGAAAATCTCTTTCATGTTTTTTTTTGTGTTTTATCCTCAGTTACTTTGACACATTGGCATCTGCTGTGATGCTTAAACCTCTAAAGTCTCAGAAGTGTCAGTACTGATAAATGATCAGAATTATAATATTTCTGACTGTCTGAGTCAAAATGTAATCAAATCGGGATCGAATCAGAACCTTGTGAATTGGAATCAAATCAATTACAGAAATCAGTGACAATACGATCGTGGCTCAAGAGTTGGGAGTTCGTCCTGTAATCAGAAGGTTGTCGGTTTGAGCCCCAGCTCGGACAGTCTCGGTCGTTGTGTCCTTGGGCAAGACACTTCACCTACCACCTACTGGTGTTGACCAGAGGGGCCGATGGCGCAATATGGCAGCTTCGCTTCTGTCAGTCTGCCCCAGGGCAGCTGTGGCTACAACTGTGGTTTGCCTCCACCAGTGTGTGAATGTGAGAGTGAATGAATAGTGGAATTGTAAAGCGATTTGAGGGTCTCGAAAATTAAATAAATAAATTAGAGATGGCACGATACCACTTTTTTTTTATGTCCGATACCGATATCATAAATTTGGATATCAGTCGATACCGATATGAAACCGCTATAGTGTTTTTTAATCAATAAAATGTTTTTTTTTTAATATTTTGCTGCTTTTTGTATAAGTTCACACTCAAGTAAAAAAAAAACAACAAAAAAAAACACTATTATTATTATTATTATTATTAATACCCAGCCCTATTAAATACGCATGTGATCCCTTACAACACTAGGGAACATGTCTAAATCTAATGGGGGAAAACGAGATGGGGAAGGAAAACTGCAACACACACCAGACATGAGACTAACAAAATAAAACATGAAGTAACTAAAGTGGGGATATCAGGGTAGGGAAAACTGAAACTCGGGGGGCTTAACGACAATTCATAAAGTAGTTACAAAATGTGAAAGAAACCGCAATCTAAGCTCAAATTAAAGGAATGGAAATTCAAACATGAATGAAAAAAAGAATATGAAACTCTCAGAAGAACCAAAAAAGACTAAGTTAAGAACAGAATATCAAACAAAACTAAAATGTTAAACTCTAAAAGCACCCTTTTGGGTCGGAGTTCTGATTTTTTCCATTCTTCAGCCAGACAAGCTGTTTGTCATGTACAACATCATCCTCAGTACAAATGGACCAGCTGCGCCTTCCAGTCTCTGCCAGATAATCTACCTCCTAAGTGTGGTAATCAGGAAAAACCTTGATTCCTCTTTCTCATGTAAGCTGGCCTAATTTTTGGCACAATCTCTGGATTACTCAACGTCTACTCTGTGTCTACCTGCTCATCATCTATCAGTAACTGTCTTATCTGAATTTCCAAAAGTTGATTCTGTTCATCTGTACGTAACGTTTTCAGTGGGAGAAACGTTTCGTCACTCATCCAAGTGACTTCTTCAGTCTCAGTTGACTGCAGGTTTCCCCAACGTTATAAACAGTATGTTGGGTCTGTGTTTCCACAAGCCCCGCTGGTTTAGAGACTTATTCATCATGAAGAAAACAAGACAGTCAGCGATCGATCGATTTACTTGCAAGGGAGGCCTCGTCGGTGTCTACCGCACAATGACCCCAATGACGGCCTCCTCTCGCTGCCTTTTATTGGGAAAACAGTTCACACAATACACATCACAGCAAAAGCAACACCCACATGGTTCTAAGACAAGGCACTGTATGTACAGTGGGGCAAACAAGTATTTAGTCAGCCACCGATTGTGCAAGTTCCCCCACCTAAAATGATGACAGGCGCTGCCAAAAAGGCTAGGCAGCGCCTGTATCACCTACGACAACTGAGGAAGTTCAGGGTCTCTCCAAAGATCCTCAGGATTTTCTATACAGGCGCTGTGGAGAGCATCCTCACACAGAACATGACATCGTGGTTTGGGAACAGCTGTGTGAAGGACCAAAAAGCTCTCCAGAGAGTGATCCGTACAGCAGAACGCTGCTGCAGGATTGCTCTCCCCCCGCTTCAGGACACCTACACCAGGAGATGCCGGACTAGAGCAGCGCAGATACTGAAGGACCCGTCCCATCCTGGCAACAAACTGTTCCAACTTCTGCAATCTGGTAGAAGGTTCCGCATCTTCCGGGCAAGGACAGAGAGACTCAAGAGGAGCTTCTATCCCCAAGCCATCCGTGCCCTAAACACACACACCCGCCCTCTCACATCATCTATAATTGACTGAGACAGGACTCTTCCAGACACTCTAAACCAAGGCACAATGTACATTTCAATTCCTTTAATTTTAAATATGTTTATATTGTCTATCCTGTAAAATAGTCAGATATCTATTCATATTAATGTACAGAATTCACCTGCTTGCTGCTACTACTGCACATTCACCCAGTGTATATACTATATGTATGTATATATATATATATATAATGTTCTTCCTCTACACCCCCCCCCCCCCCCCATGTCACATGCATAGTTATACAAGTATAACTATGCATGTGACAAATAAAGAACCTTGAACCTTGAACCTTGATGACAGAGGTCAGTAATTTGCACCAGAGGTACACTTCAACTGTGAGAGACAGAATGTGAAAAAAAAAAAAATCCATGAATCCACATGGTAGGATTTGTAAAGAATTTATTCGTAAATCAGGGTGGAAAATAAGTATTTGGTCAATAACAAAAATACAACTCAATACTTTGTAACATAACCTTTGTTGGCAATAACAGAGGTCAAACGTTTACTATAGGTCTTTACCAGGTTTGCACACACAGTAGCTGGTATTTTGGCCCATTCCTCCATGCAGATCTTCTCGAGAGCAGTGATGTTTTGGGGCTGTCACCGAGCAACACGGACTTTCAACTCCCGCCACAGATTTTCTATGGGGTTGAGGTTTGGAGACTGGCTAGGCCACTCCAGGACTTTCAAATGCTTCTTACGGAGCCACTCCTTTGTTGCCCGGGCGGTGTGTTTTGGATCATTGTCATGTTGGAAGACCCAGCCTCGTTTCATCTTCAAAGTTCTCACTGATGGAAGGAGGTTTTGGCTCAAAATCTCACGATACATGGCCCCATTCATTCTGTCCTTAACACGGATCAGTCGTCCTGTCCCCTTGGCAGAAAAACAGCCCCATAGCATGATGTTTCCACCCCCATGCTTCACAGTAGGTATGGTGTTCTTGGGATGCAACTCAGTATTCTTCTTCCTCCAAACACGACGAGTTGAGTTTATACCAAAAAGTTCTACTTTGGTTTCATCTGACCACATGACATTCTCCCAATCCTCTGCTGTATCATCCATGTGCTCTCTGGCAAACTTCAGACGGGCCTGGACATGCACTGGCTTCAGCAGCGGAACACGTCTGGCACTGCGGGATTTGATTCCCTGCCGTTGTAGTGTGTTACTGATGGTGACCTTTGTTACTTTGGTCCCAGCTCTCTGCAGGTCATTCACCAGGTCCCCCCGTGTGGTTCTGGGATCTTTGCTCACCGTTCTCATGATCATTTTGACCCCACGGGATGAGATCTTGCGTGGAGCCCCAGATCGAGGGAGATTATCCGTGGTCTTGTATGTCTTCCATTTTCTGATGATTGCTCCCACAGTTGATTTTTTCACACCAAGCTGCTTGCCTATTGTAGAGTCACTCTTCCCAGTCTGGTGCAGGTCTACAATACTTTTCCTGGTGTCCTTCGAAAGCTCTTTGGTCTTGGCCATGGCAGAGTTTGAAGTCTGACTGTTTGAGGCTGTGGACAGGTGTCTTTTATACAGATGATGAGTTCAAACAGGTGCCATTCATACAGGTAACGAGTGGGGGACAGAAAAGCTTCTTACAGAAGACGTTACAGGTCTGTGAGAGCCAGGGATTTTCCTTGTTTGAGGTGACCAAATACTTATTTTCCACCCTAATTTACGAATAAATTCTTTACAAATCCTACCATGTGAATTCATGGATTTTTTTTCCACATTCTGTCTCTCACAGTTGAAGTGTACCTCTGGTGCAAATCATCTGGTGTGTGTGTGTGTGTGTGTGTGTGTGTGTGTGTGTGTGTGTGTGTGTGTGTGTGTGTGTGTGTGTGTCCTCCTGCTGACCAAAAGGGTTATAAAAGATAGGATGTATCTGCAATAAGACACTACAGCCCCCCCACCCAGAACCTCGAGAATCTGGGGAGGGGGACAAAGAATTCCTTTCATCACAGAGTTAAAACAATGTAGAGATGGTAAGCATAAAAATGACAACATTTAACAATTCACTTTAACACAGTAAATTTGCATAATGACTGAAACCTGCCCACTGAAGGAACAATGGGCTGGGAGGTCAGTTCCTTTATCCTTCATCTTAATTATGCAAATTCTTATGACCATTGATCAAAAATCACTGATCAATGGCCATGAGTACCACTCACAGAGAGTTTGGCAATGGCCGCAATCACAGCATTGTAAGATGACGTAAGATGTACCCTTAGGCCCCCTCCTCGATTAAGAGATGGTCTTTCCCTTTTCACGTACGGGTACCTAAGGGATCATTTTAAAACAAATGACCGTGATGAAAAATCTTAGTACAACATAGACATCAAAAACAGTAAGTGACATAGTTGCCAAAGAGAAAAATAGTTAAGCTAAACACAGGTAAACACAGTGCGTAAAGTAGAATATAAAATAACAATTTTACCTGCATGTATTTCGCCCATATTATCCGTCTGTGGCCAAGAGGAATGCGGGACTTTTCGTGGCTGTTTTGATGTCGCTGTCCCTCTTAACCAATCAAATCTCACTGTGATAGCAGCTTTCAACTCGGTATGACCCAGGTTGATAGAGGGTGCCCAGTCTGGATTGCATTCCAGCATTTTGTAGGCTGGTTTGCCAAAAAACACAACAAACATTAGCCCGCAAAGCCACAGTAAACAAAGCAGCATAGCGCAGCATAGACTTATTTGTAACCTGCATCAACAATTATGTTATGATAAATTACTTGTTAAACACAACAAAAAACTTACCTTTGTGGAATTGCTTGGAGCAGACTAACGTGAGCTGGAGTGTTCTGGAACGTTATATTTGGTCTTCGAATAGCTGCAATCTAGGCCATCTGTCGCCTCTTCGTGACTTTGGAAACATGACTGGAACAATTTTTCTTCCACGAAGGAATCCAATAAAAATCGTTGTCTTTACCCGTCGGTTTCCCGTGTCTGTCATGCTACAGATTATGGCAGTTAATAATACAACTGCTTCTTGGCATTCTTTGTGTCTCTGTTTATCTCTGCGTGACTGTTGTCTTGTAATAGCCCGTGTGGGCTAGTACCACTTGCACCTACAATCCTTTGTGGTTTTAACCTGGAAATTACATCACGTTTTCAATCTCTATTGGTGCCCCTCAAGGATGTTCCTCTCACCGCTATTGTTCTCCCTCTACACTAATGACTGCACCTCCAAGAGCTTGGCTGTTAAACTCTTAAAGTTTGCAGAAGACACCACCGTCATTGGCCTCATTCAGGATGGTGATGAGTCTGCATACAAGTACAGTGTGGCGGAGGTGTCTTCCCTGGCATAGCTGCAGGGGAGGGGTGGAGCGGTGAGCTCAGGGGGGTGGTACCGGGAGGCAGGTGAGCCACAGGTGGTGGCGATTGTGTCATGAGTGTTTTCCTTCTGTGTGTCTATATAGTGACGGCAGAGTCGAGCGGGACCGGGACGAGTTGTCACGGCGCATTGTTATTATAAATAAAACGTTTTCATGAGCAAAAACGACGTGTGTGTCGCCTACATCATATACAGTCTTCCACAGGAGCTGCTAATCCAGTTCTACGCCGCAGTCACTGAGTCTGTCCTGTGCTCCTCCATCACAGTCTGGTATGGTGCAGCCACTAAACAGGACAGGAGCAGACTTCAGCAGACTGCACGGGCATCATCGGTGCCCCCCTGCCATTCATCCAGGACCTGAACCTTTCAAGAACCAGGAAATGGGCAGGGAAAATCATCACAGACCCCTCACACCCTGGACACAGACTTTTTGATCTGCTGCCCTCTGGCAGACGGTATAGAAGCCTGAAGACCAGGACCACCCGACATAGGAACAGTTTCTTTCCCTTCGCCATCTCCCTCCTAAACAGCTGACCTGTCACACTGCTCCCACTGCCAGACTGCAACTGCACCTTATGTACATTCTGTGGTATTAATTTCACCTCATTTAATTTCTGTCATCTTTGTTACATATTGTTGTGATTTACATTGCTGTGTTTGAGAGTCACCATCTACCGGAACCAGATTCCTTGTATGTGTCTGCGCATATACATGGCCAATAAACACAATTCTGATTCTGATTAACTAGTGAAGAATCAATAACCAGAGAATCAGCCAACAGGGGAAGTGCCGGAGAGATTTAACCAACGGTGAGCCTCTGAGACTAACGGAAAACAGCTGAAAACGGAAAACAAAAGAAAATTCAACTCTTGATTCTTAATGGAGATAACAGATGCAGCAGTGCACAGTTGACAGGTAAAATTATGAGCATGAGGATTTATTTATTTATTTATTTATTTATTTATTCATTTATTTATTTATTTATTTATTTATTTTTAACTTCCCATCCCTCAAATCATGTCCTAGGGAAGACAGCAAGAAACAAGTTAAACATATTTTTATTTGCAGATTGTTGAATTCTTGGGATGACACCGCCTGAAATCAAAATGATTGAAAAGGCAGCTAACACGCAAATTAAGAAAGATATAGACGCAGTCACATGAATGAGAGTCTGAAAATGAGAATGATGGCGAGCACAGATTTAAACCATGCAGAGTAGAGGCTGACTGCCTCAAAGAAGGTGGGTGGACTAGAGTAATGATATCAGTATTGAGACTGACAGCGTGGGAAAGTGGTCGAGATGAAATAGACTTGGAGCCGAACACCCAGGAATGCAGTCAGATGAATGATTACACGTCTTCATTATTGAACTTACGCATAAGGTTCATTTCAATAAGGAGAGATCATCTGTAAGAATTTAACATGATTTTAGATAGAGAAATTAATCAATTTGGTGATTAGACACTGATGACCCATTGTGACAGAAGACACCCCAAAAACTAAGAGCAATGTTACCTTGAGATGTTTGACATTATAGATTGACAACACATGATTTTTCAACTAAAGTAGAAAATTTTCAGATGCATCAGTATTGTTAATAAGTGAGATTAAATTTTCTGACAATTTTGACTTGTTTACATTTAAACTGTCCCGGTTTAAATGTTGGTCAGCTGTAGTTTTAAGAAACTTTATCTTTTCTTTACATCAATACAAAAAGAAAGTGACACATGACCACAAAAGAATGTTACGCTCAACTAACCAGTCACAACTTACATTTCCTTTAATGGAAAAATCTCCTCCTTTCATAACATCCGGCAGTAAGCCTTACTTGATTCTCTTACATCTACAGGTCATCGACAAACATGGGCAGGACGCTTTTTCTTCTCACTGCTCTCTTAGGTATATTATTTAGTTAAATCTGAAAGATTGCATTTGCACTTCATATTTTTCTTTTTGTGTAATAATCGATATTTAGTTTCTGAGTGTTTGAACAATATTGTAACGTTAGTTCTGATGAAATTGTTTAGTTTTTGATCTGATTTTGTGTTTGTCTTTCAGGAGTTGTTTTCTGTAGTCATGGCAAGCTGTCTGGACCAGAGTTAGTGCTAAGAGTCAGACCCGCCGATAACATCACTCTTCACTGCGACTGCCGAAAATCAAGCCGCAATTTCATAGTTTGGTTCAGGAACTGTTCTCATGAGAACCAGCCTTCACTCATTCTGAGGACAAACTACAAATATGATCCATCATACCTTGAGGACAAAGTAGACATTCTCAATCCATTCCCTCGTTTGCATTTAGTGGAAAACCAGTCTTCTGACTCCTATGACCTGTTGATCATGAACACTACTGATTCTGATGAGGGTCTCTACTACTGTGGAACTGAACAGAAGGAGATTGACGCAACATTTTCTCAGAAATATATTTACAAATATGGCAACATCACAACCAGGATTCTGTTGAGTAAGTGTTTGAATCTTATTTCTGTTTGAAATAGCTTAAGTTGAGTGAAATTCATTCAAAGAATATAATCTGAATACTCAGAATAAGAACAGCCTCCATAACTTTATCTTGGGGTGTTCAAAGAATATTCTAGCTCTAGTATTCATACTGTAAATTGCTCCTGATAAATAACCAATTTCAGTTTATGATTTAATTAAAGAAGTTAAGGCACTTAAAACAAAAGAGCCTAAAGTTATCCACAAAATGAGCTGATTTGTCGTTATTTTTTAAATGTAATTGCCAGTGGTCATGTACTATATAGGTCATTTAATTGTTGTTTTTTTTCTTTTTAGTCATTTGAGATCTATATTTATGTATCCACCTATATTTAAAAAATATTATTGCAATTAACACATGGGGAAAAATCTGTATTTTTAAACATGAACCATGAAAATGCATACAAATAAATTATACAAACTAATTATTGCAATTTGTGTTTGAGACAGCCTCCACCGTGACTCGTCATGACATCCACAAACCTCAGGAGGACTGTAGCGTGTGCTGGAAGCTGCTTTTCACTCTGTGTCCTTTTATTGTCGCTCTCTTCTCTCTTTTATCCTCTGTACTGTTTTACCAGCTTCGCCAAAAAATAGGTACCTGCTGTATTTGTAACTTCCATCTGTTCCAGCTGAACAACTTTGTACTTAATTTCCATCCTCAATTTATTGTATTATTGTATTTATTATGTTCCATCTTTGATGTAAAATTTGTCCTCTCCTCTGTTTTCTGTAGAAAATAATACATCTCAAGATGACATGAAGACAACTGAAAGCCAAAGTCACATAAAGCAGGTAATCACCAGCGGCAGTAATTAACAGACTATCTTGGTGTTACAGTTACAATTTTCATTTTAAGTTACAGAGTGAGGTGGGGTTTTTTTTGGGGGGGGGTTTGCTGTTTACTTACAAACTCTAATACTATATTAACAACAATTTTGAAATCTCAGGATGAAGATGTGTGTTATGCTGCCCTGGAAATTCGTCAAGCATCACAGAGACCAAATAAGAAGAAAATTCAAAGTTCAGATTTTAGCACATATTCCTCCATCAATACTTCCCAGATATAAGAACATTCACATTAAAAACAAAAATGATAATACAGCAGTTTTCTACCACATTTAAGATGAAAAGCAGGTGATAGATTTGTCCCTTCTTGTTTAATCAGCTTTTCACACCAACTTTGACATGCTGTTCACAAACTCCTGATTCTATCTTGTTTTCAGTCTCTTTGGCTGATACTAAATGAAGACCTTTGATGACTTGACATTGTTGTACTGCTTAATAGATTCCTCACAATAGACGCTGATATTTCCAGAAGTAAACTGTGTTGAATTTATAGTGGCATAAAAAGAGAATACGGTTTGGTTCAAAACTCCATGAAGTAGTATTATGAAGGAAGATTACTTATGTAGGAAGGAGTGTTAAGCCTAAATAAAGGAACAGTGCAAAATGTATTTGTGGCATTGTGAGAGAAAAATGTGCATGACTTTAAATGGTGATACAGTAAATGATTGATTGTGTAACTGACTGATGGTAACTGTTTTTGTAATATTGAATAAGAAATCTTATAGTCTATTTGTAGAGAGATTATTCAATGTGTAAAATTAACTTTATTTGTCAAAAACTAACATGAATTTCACATTTCCCTCATTTTGGTGTAATGTCTGACCTGAATGTGCTTCATTAGTATATCAAAATTACTTTATTATATATCATTTGATGTAGTCGAAAGTTTAACATTTTAATAAGAGTCGGTGAAATGATAAGCAGCACTCACAGTCTGCTGAGTGGTAAATTAATGCATTAACTTTGAATTTGCTAAGTGACAGGTTTCTGCAGTATGCATAATTTGCCTTCTTCAGATCACCAGTGCTGTGTTCGCTATTATATTTTTTCTTTATAGATTTCTATCGCCTGTTTCTCTTATAATGTCCCATCTAAAGTAGACGGTATTCAGTCTGTTCATTTTGTGAGCAACAATAGTCAAATACCCCTTTTATGTGAGTATACATAGAGCCTGAAGTTTGGGTTAAAGGTGAAAGTTGATAGCAACCATTTTGATCCCCAGGTTTTATGTTTATTCAAGTCACTTAATGCAAATAAAGCCTGGCTGTGGTCAACTTGTATTCATACAATATTAGCATGCCTGAACAAATAAGAGGAGTGCAAAAATTAAGAACTGTAAGGCAAACAATGCAGGCTTTGTGATTTGTCTTAATAATACAAAACAGACTTTGATTCCAAGACCACACTTGCCTCTCGGTTAGTTTTACAGTTGAGTTTGAAATTTCTGGTTTTCTATATTAAAGGATTTGCATGAGTATGTGTCTCTCTGAATGCTGAGTCTGTACATTTTAAAATTTGACTTCTGACATGGTTTATTTAGCTGTTGTTGTTTTTTTAATTCTTTGAAGTTCTGTTTTCCTTTACTGTCATCTTTTATTATGTTTTAAACAGTAAAGAAGCTGTTGTTTTTAAATGTGCTTGCTTATAAATAAAGTGACTTAATTTGACTGTGTTTAAGTAAAGTTCTCTTCTTGTGTTGAAGCCTGCTTGTGATAGGACATGGCATTTGTCCTCATGTGATTTCCTGTTTTTCTTTCTTGCTTTTCTGTAGTCAAGCTCTAGTTATGTATCCTTCAATGCAATAAGTATTACAAAAGGTGTTTGATAAAAATAGATAGCTAAAAGAAGTTACTGGACAATGCAACTATCAACACTTGGCCCAAAGCAAACAGGAAAACCTCAGTGACAAACAGTCCATCATACTCTACAAACTGTAACATGGAGGCAGACTGATGCTAAAATGACAGAATTTTTAACTTTCTCAACTTGTGATAATCAGGGAATTGAAGAATTAAATCCAACTCTGTTTCATGGAAATTGCTTATTGTGTTATATACTGTGTAAATGAAAATAATAAAATAATTATTTCTCTCATTTTTGGAGTTTATCTGCTCCAAAACCATGTCAGCTGGGAGACTGTTTTAAGGTCAAGACATCTGATCTAGAACACTGATCCAATACTTATTGGACAGGTCATCCAGGTACACAACGCAGTGGCTACGACGGCTGTTCACGAGCTGTCACTGTCACTCACACTGCAATCTAAATGGTGCAACAAGCAGCCACACACCCCCGTCCCCTTCTGGCTGCCTCTGCCTCAATTTTATCCCACAACTTAGACATTCACATTACTCACACTCTCATTACACATACATATAGGAATCCAAATTACCATCAGGGTGTACACCTCACCCCTGGCATCGTTGCCCACCTCTCAATTTTAAATACACGTAGACATTGAGGGCTAGCAGGAGGGGCTTTGCGCTTACCTGCTGCTCTCTGGCAGGTAGCTCTATGCCCTCCTGGGTTTTAAATGCACCTTAGAACACACATACATCAACACTACAATGAGCGGGTGGAGGGAGGTTTGGAGTCTTCTCTCACCCCCATTCTCTGTGGCCTCTCGGCCTGGGGCTCGGTCACTCAGGCACAGCTGGCTCACGGGCACGTCACTGCAACTCCCCCTGGCTTCTGCTCCGCAGGTGCTGAGTGAGCCCTCATCTGGGACTCTCCTCAGCTCTTTCTGGGACAGTGGCGCGGCTGCCCCTCTGTTGGTCTTCCTTGGTCTCTTGTGTTCTGGGGGCCTCTGGATGTCTGGAGTTTTGATCTCCTCCATACCTGCTTCATGCCCTGGAGGACGGGGCTGTGGCCCCCCCACACCCTCTAGCAGATCATTACATGAAGGAACCTTTTAAAAAAACAAGCGCGTCCATGCTCACAGGTGTACACACGGGTGATCACACCCACAAACTACACCCTTTTTGGCTCCTACCTCAAAGCACACTGTGTTCTGTTGATCTTATGTGCTGCACAATAATGTTTAATATTTAGTATTTACTGTCATATTCCCATATATCATTGTGATGTTGTTTATTCTATTACTCTTGTTCTCTTCTGCTTGTTTTCTTTTTTCTTTCTCAGCAGGTGATCCAGGTGATCAATATATGTATTTTTTTTCTGCTCATTCTGTTGGTTTTTGTCTTTTGCCCTTCTCCCCCATTCTCAGCTGTTTTTCTTTCCCTCTTTCTTTCTCCCCTTCTTTCCCCCAGTCAAGTCTGTCCCGTATTCAGTAAGTGAAAATAAAATAAACAATAAAAGGTGAATCAAATGGACCATTACGGCAAGGCTGGGATGGTCAATTTGGTAAAGTAAATCCGTTGGGCATCTTTGTTCGCCTTTAGACAATAATTCTGATGGCAAAAGAGCCAAACGGGACAGGCAAAAAAAGCCAAAAAAAAAAACAAGCAGCCGCACCTGCACTAAAGCAACGAAACATAAAACATTAAAGAAAACAGTAAAAGAGATATAAATAAAACAAATACACCGTAAGGTACAGTTCTTTATAAAAGCATGATTAAAATATCAAAAAATTCCGAGTAAAAGACCATAAAACCAGGAGTCGGTCAAGGCCAGTCCATAAACCTTTGTAAAATGACAACAAGGCTACAACAAGACAAAACAAGACGGCAGCAATGTGGCACAATCCTGTAACAAAAGCAAGAGTCCCACTTACCACTCTCTAAAGGGCAGTACTAAAATGAGCACGTAAAATCCTACCCAAAATCTACGTCACTACATGTTGATTAATGGTGTTCTTTCATTTTTGATCTACTGCAGAATATTTTTAAAGTTATCTGCTATAACAGCCCAGGCCAGGAAAATCTCATGTTTTTCTGTGTTTTATCCTCAGTTACTTTGACACAAAGGCATCTGCTTGATAAAGTCTTGCAAGTGTCAGCTTTCTTTTTATAGATATAAAAATATGGATATGTACTGATAAGTGATCAGAATTATAATATTTCTGACTGTTGGTGGCAAAATTTCCCTGATTCAAATGGAATCGAATACTGGATCAAATCAAATCGGAACCTTGTGAATCAGAATCGAAGCGATTCTAGAAATCAGTGATGATACCCAGCCCTACTAATGATCTTCTACCTAATCACATGAGCCAAGGTGTGAAAACGGGTGTAGGAGGGAACATTTTTTGCCCCTCTAAGCCTGAAGGGAAAAAGAGAGAACACACACATGTAAAGGAAGCTCTTAAAATGTGGCTATCCCAATTGGGCTTTCACCAAGTCAGCAAAGATGCACAGAAAAGAAGATTAGACAACAACTAGGGAGGATCAGAAAGACAAACGCAAGGACATTGTTATCCCCTATGTAGCCGGTGTAAAAAAAAAAAAAAACTCGTGACAGTCTTCTCCAAACACGTCATCCCAGTGTACTTCAGACCCAGCCACACACTCGGACTGTTACGGTCCTGGGTCGGTGACCCAGTGTTTTTGGTTTTTGTACTTTTACCTTTGATACGTTTATGTATTATGACTGTTTGTGTTTTGGTTTCCCAGTGTTTAGTCTGTGCTCCCTCTGTTTGGTGTCATCCCTGCCTGTTTCCCCACTAGTGTAGTCAGGTCTCTGTGTTAAGCCCGCGTCTCTGAGTCTGTGTCTTTGCATGTGTGTGTGCTTTTCCTGTTTTACTTTGAAGGTCTGTGTCTGATCTCAGTGTGTTCGGTTTACGTTTCCCCTGTCCCGTCATGTCTGATTACTCCCAGCTGTGCCCTCCTTCTGTGTCTCATTCCCTTGTTATCCTTCTGTGTATTTAAGCCTTGTGTCTGCCTCTGTTAGTTGAGATTACAGAATGCGTAATCGCTGTCCAGCATTCTGTGTCCACTCTGCATCAATTTCTGTGTCTTCCCCTCTCTGTTTTCAGGTTTGTTTTTGCTTAGTTTTCCCAGTTTAGGTTTTCTCTGTTCTGTTTTCAACACCCTCGCCTTTGTTGTATGTGCACGCTCCATAAATAGAGCTTCTTCTTTCTCAGGAGACTGAAAAGATTCGGCATGAGCCCCCGCATCCTCAGGACCTTCTATCACTGTGCCATTGAGAGCATCCTCACTGGATGCATCACCACCTGGTATGGCAACAGCACCGCCTACAACTGCAAAGCTCTCCAGAGAGTAGTGCGGTGCTCTGAACGGATAATTGGAGGTAAGCTTCCCTCCCTCCAAGACATCTACAGGAAGCGCTGCCTGAGGAAAGCGGGGAGGATCATCAAGGACTCCAGTCACCCCAGCCATAAACTGTTCAGACTGCTTCCATCAGGAAGGAGGTTCTGCAGCATCCGGTCCCGTACCAGCAGACTGAAAGACAGCTTTTTCCATCAGGCCATCAGACTGCTGAACACGTCATAGACACCTCAGCTTCACTACTGGAACTTTAACATTATGCACTCCATACTGTATATAAATGCCACTTGTTTTGCACATATTCAACTCTGTATATTTTATTATTATTATTATTATTATTATTATTATTATTATATTTTTATTTTTTTTACTATTTAATTTGTAAAAATGTGTATACACACACACACACACACACACACACACACACACACACACGTAGGAAAATATTTAGTATACACATCCAGAAATGCATACACTATTATATATTGTACATATATTTATTAGTTTCAGGTTGGTCATTCTTGTATTTTGCTCGTTTGTGTTGTTGTGTTTGCACATCTCTGTTGCTTGTGGGGCTCGCACACAAGAATTTCACTCGCATGTGCTGTGCCAGTGTGCCTGCACATGTGATGTGACAATAAAAGTGATTTGATTTGATTTGATTTGATTCCTCACCTCAGTTGTGCCGCATCTTGGGTCCTTTAATAATTCCACACGGTTTGCCTGGCTAACCGTGACACGGACAAAAACTGGTTCATCCCAAAGATAAAACTCCTAAACACAAACTTAACAATGTAGTGTATGGTGTACAGTGTAGCAAGGAATGCCCAGACCTCTACATTGGAGAGACCAAATAGCCACTTCATGAACGTATGGCACAACATAGAAGAGCCACCTCCACGGGGCAAAACTTGGCTGTCCATCTGCATCTAAAAGACAAAGGTCACTCTTTCGAGGATGCCAATGTTCACATTTTGGACAGAGAAGACAGGTGGCTTCAAAGAGGAGTGAAAGAAGCCATCTATGTCCACTGTGAATGACCGTCTTTGAACAGCGGCGGTGGCTTACGACACCAACTGCCAGTTCTGAGATCCAACAACAACAATAGTATAAGTAAACATTTGCGTCTTCATTATTTATTGATCATACACATACTCACAGACTAATATTGTGCAACGAAAGATTACTGGCCAAGCCAGTTTCACAAAATAACTGTGACTCAGCCTTCGATATATTGTATTTGTCAGTAACATCTCTATACATGTTGGTTGCACAATGTTGTTGTGCTCTTTAATTTAATTTTTCTGTTTTATTATTAAAACAAAAAAAACTTATTACCTATAAATAAATAGAAATTAAAGATTTAAGAAGAATCAAAGCGCTCAGCTGAAATTGTTTTCCACATTTGGATTTTACAATTAGTAATAGTCAGGATCGCCATTTTTATTTTAAAACGTAATTTCTAAAATGTTGAATACATTAGAAACAAATCGAACAGTTGAAAATGTCGAGTACAAGAACTGTTACAAGCAACTTTATTGATTATACAGAAAAATGTAAATCAATCGATCTGCAGATGGATTCTAAACTTCCTCACAAACAGGCCCCAGGTGGTGAGAGTTGGTAAGCACACCTCCTCATCACTCATCCTAAACACAGGTACACCACAGGGTTGTGTGCTTAGCCCCCTCCTATTCCCTGTTCACACACGACTGTGTTGCTAAACAAGAGTCCAACATCATCATCAAGTTTGCGGATGACACAACCATCATAGGCCTCATCACAGACAATGATGAGACGGCCTATAGAGAGGAGGTGATGGCACTGTACGAGTGGTGCCTGGAAAATAACCTGACTCTCAACATCAGCAAAACTAGAGATGATAGTGGACTACCGGAAACGACCAGTCAGAGAACACCAGCCCATCCACGTCAACGGTGTCAAGGTCAAAAGGGTCAGCAGCTTCAAATTCCTTGGAGTCAACATCACTAAGGACTTCTCCTGGACCCTTCACACAGACACTGCTATCAGGAAAGCTCGCCAGCGGCTTTACTTCCTGAGGAGGCTGAGGAAGTTTAGCATGAATGCCAACATCACCTCAAATTTTTACAGGTGTGCAACTGAGAGCTTGCTGACGAACTGCATCACAGTTTGGTACGGTAGCTGCTCTGCCAGCAGCCGTAAATCACTACAGAGGGTGGTGAAGGCAGCAGAGCACATCACTGGCACAAGGCTTCCTGCCATTCAGGATATTTATCTCCAGCGATGCCTCCGTAAAGCACACAGCATCATCAAGGACCACAGCCACCCAGCACATCAGCTGTTCTCCTTGTTACCATCTGGCAGATGTTACAAGAGTCTGTCTGCTCGGACTACAAGACTTAAAAACAGTTTTTACCACCAAGCCATACGACACCTCAACCACAACACTTAAACACACACAACACAGCACTCAGAAGCTACCCTGCAGCTTCACAAGTACTCTGTTTAATCTGCACTGGTCACTTCACTTTATTGTTATTGATATTTATATTTAAAAGTGCAATACTGTAATTTTCTGCCTGTGAAATATCCCATCTGCCCTCCCGTCATATTTCTTTTCAAGATTTTCTTAGTTAATCACTAGTGTACATATATTTATATTTTTAGATACATATATATTTAGTCATCTTTTCTCTTTTACCATGTCTCTCTAATATTTTGCTCCTTACTATTTTTCTAGTTTTTTTATTATTTTATTTTATTTTATTATATTTTCTCCTACTGTATCATGCTGCTGAGTGACTGCTGCTCGTCAAACACATTTCATTGCAATGTTGACCCTGTGCTAACTTGCATATGACAAATAAAACTGAAAACTGAAAACTGAATTTAATAAAGAAATGCATCCACTGGTCCTATTAGGGATTCAGTTAGAAAACAAGATGATAAGCAGAGGATGCAGCACAGTGGGAAGCACTATTAAAATTATGACTCACCCAAACTAAGTGTTAGGGTGAGTCACATTGCCTCAAATGGCCCAAGAGCTCAATTTGCTCTCCTCCTTTTCCTCTTTATAAACCGCACCCATGATATGAGGGGAAACACCTGTGGTCAGAGGGAGGAGGACAAGGGGAGAGAGAGAAAGCCACACACACAACCACAGCTGTAACACTCAGTGATCGCCTCCAATCCACACAATTCAACTTTAAAACCAAGGGTCACCACAAACAGTGAGTACAGTGAGTACAGTGGCTGCCACCAGGAATCCCTAATGAAAACAGAGGAACCAGGGTAGAAATCACTAGCACCACATCTTAAAAAGCACTAGTAAGCAAAAAGGTTATATTTTAAAAGTACAAAAAATTAAAAACACTAGTGAATAATAATTGACCCTTGACTGGAATTTCAAAGAGAAACAAAGGACAATTAGAATCACACATAACATACTTAATTTTGTATTACATCATTAACACTAGTTTGTTTTGTGATTGCTTATAAATAAAGTGATTTGTTTCATATTTTGTTTATCTTTCCTTTAACACCCAGCACCTACTACAGCAAATGCAAAACCATTAAGAACTGACAAAATCTCAAAATTGAACTTACTCATAGTACATTTACCACAAATCTATACTGTAGCTCAGAGGTGTGTTGAATGAGCTTCTTTCATTGAGCAAGATTAAGCCTACCACATCTGATGCATGGCCTTTTGTTACCTAAGATAGACACGCAGAAAATGCTTACAGTGCCATTAAAAAGACTTATAGCAACAACAAATGTCCCTTCACAGGATGAAGATACATTTTATGGTACAGTGGAAATCTCCAAAAGTTGATTCTGTTCATCTGGATGTAACGTTTTCAGTGGGAGAAATGTTTCGTCACTCATTCAAGTGACTTCTTCAGTCTCAGCTGACTGCAGGTTTCCCCAATCTTATAAATAGTAAATTTGCATAATGCCTGAAACCAGCCCACTGAGGAACAATGGGCTGGGAGGTCAGTTCCTTCATCATAATTATGCAAATTCTCATGACCATTGATCAACAACCACTGATCAAAGACCACTGATCAATGGCCATGATTACCATTCACAGAGAGTTGGGGAATGGCTGCAATCACAGCATTGTAAGATGGTGAAAGATGTATCCTTAGGCCCTCTCCTCGATTCAGAGATGGTCTTTCTCTTTTCACATAAATAGCCTCCTTGACTCTTTGCTCGAACCAGCGTTCCGCCCTGTCCAGGATGTGTACATCCTCATCATTGAAAGAATGTCCACTGGCCTGTAGGTGTAAATAGACTGCAGAGTCCTGGCTTGACGAGGTAGCTCTTCTGTGTTGTGCCATCCGCTTCGCCAGAAGTTGTTTGCTTTCCCCGATGTATAAATCCTGGCAATCCTCCTGGCACTTAACATTGTACACTATGTTACTCTGTTTATGTCGGGGGACCAGATCCTTGGGGTGAACCAATTTTTGGCGCAGCGTGTTTTGGGGTTTAAAAGCCACAGAGACACAATGTTTAGAAAAAATGCGTCTCAACTGCTCCGATACTCCTGACACATATGGGATCGCTACAGGTTTTCGCTTAGTCAGCGGTTGTCCTTCTCTCCTGGATCAGCTGGAGCTTTCTTTAGGCGCCTTTCCAGCTTTGACAAAAGTCCAGCTGGGATAACTCCATTTACTCAGGGCCTTCTTGATGTGCTGTTCTACTGCTTCCCTGGCGGCTGTGCCTGTGGCGATGGTGTTGGCTCTATGTTGTGGCGTCCTGATGACAACCAGTTTATGCTCCAGTGGATGATGAGAGTCAAACCTTAAATACTGATCTGTATGCGTAGGTTTACGGTACACATCAGCTTTTAGATGTTCCCCATTACTGATGGAAATCTCACAGTCTAAGAAGGCTAACCTGCCACTTTTCATATCCTCCCTGGTGAATTTGATGTGTCGGTCCACCAAGTTAATGTGATCCGTGAGTTGTGGTACGTCATGAGATTTTATTTTCATCCAGGTGTCATCCACATACCTGAACCAATGACTTGGTGGTGTTCCAGGGTAGGATAACAAAGCCCTCTTTTCCACTTCTTCCGTGTGCAAATTGGCCACGATGGGTGAAACTGGGGAACCCATGGCACACCCATGTTCCTGCCTGTAGAACTGACCCTTGTATGTGAAATATGTGGAATGAAAACACAGTTCCAACAGCAAACACACTTGGTCAATGCTGAGAGTGGTCCTGTTGCTGAGGTTGGGGTCATCCTGTAATCTCTTACGAACTACCTCCAATGCTTCTGTGACTGAGATGCAAGTGAAGAGAGATTTAACAATATACGAGACCATGGTTTCATCTGCCTCCATAATGACATCTCTCACCTTCTCAACAAAATCCAAGGTGTTCTGGATGTGGTGTTCTGAGCTGCCTACCAGCGGGTTGAGGATCGAAGCCAGAAACTTGGAGATGTTATAGGATTGGATGTTTATAAGATTGGGGAAACCTGGAGTCAGCTGAGACTGAAGAAGTCACTTGGATAAGTGACGAAACGTTTTCTCCCACTGAAAAAGCACTACATCCAGATGAACAGAATCAACTTTTGGAGATTTACTTACCTGGATGATTGAGAATGCATATAGTGGAAATCCATCAGGACACACGGAGAGCAAACCTATAGTTCAGACTTGCACCTATTCTGCCATCAATACCTCTGGTGTGCATTTGTGAGAAAGCAACAAGCCTCCCTGATTTGTTTTCCTTTTCAGAGGAGCCACAGTGTCCAATGTCAAGCCTGTTATTTTCAACATATATATGATATTTAAAGTACCTACTATAATTATTTTATTTGAACTGAGCACCAAAACAGATTAAAAGTCTGAGAAATAAGACAAAAACTCTGACTACCGGCCAAGTGAATGATAGATACAGTGGCTTGCAAAAATATTCGGCCTCCTTGAACTTTTCCACATTTTGTCACATTAGAGCCACAAACATGAATCAATTTTATTGGAATTCTGCGTGAAAGACCAATACAAAGTGGTGTACACGTGAGAAGTGGAACAAAAATCATACATGATTCCAAACATTTTTTACAAATAAATAACTGCAAAGTGGGGTGTGCGTAATTATTCAGCCCCCTGAGTCAATACTTTGTAGAACCACCTTTTGCTGCAATTACAGCTGCCAGTTTTTTAGGGTATGTCTCTACCAGCTTTGCACATCTACGGACTGAAATCCTTGCCCATTCTTCTTTGCAAAACAGCTCCAGCTCAGTCAGATTAGATGGACAGCGTTTGTGAACAGCAGTTTTCAGATCTTGCCACAGATTCTTGATTGCATTTAGATCTGGACTTTGACTGGGCCATTCTAACACATGGATATGTTTTGTTTTAAACCATTCCATTGTTGCCCTGGCTTTATGTTTAGGGTCGTTGTCCTGCTGGAAGGTGAACCTCCGCCCCAGTCTCAAGTCTTTTGCAGACTCCAAGAGGTTTCCTTCCAAGATTGCCCTGTATTTGGCTCCATCCGTCTTCCCATCAACTCTGACCAGCTTCCCTGTCCCTGCTGAAGAGAAGCCCCCCCCCCCCAGAGCATGATAGTGCCACCACCATATTTTGGCCAAAAAGTTCCATTTTGGTCTCATCTGACCAGAGCACCTTCTTCCACATGTTTGCTGTGTCCCCCACATGTCTTGTGGCAAACTGCAAATGGGACGTCTTATGGTTTTCTGTTAACAATGGCTTTCGTCTTGCCACTCTTCCATAAAGGCCAACTTTGTGCAGTGCACGACTAATCGCTGTCCTATGGACAGATTCCCCCACCTGAGCTGTAGATCTCTGCAGCTCGTCCAGAGTCACCATGGACCTCTTGGCTGCATTACTGATCAGCGCTCTCCTTGTTCGGCCTGTGAGTTTAGGTGGACGGCCTTGTCGTGGTAGGTTTACAGTTGTGCCATACTCCTTCCATTTCTGAATGATCGCTTGAACAGTGCTCCGTGGGATGTTCAAGGTTTGGGAAATCTTTTTGTAGTCTAAGCCTGCTTTACATTTCTCAATAACTTTATCCCTGACCTGTCTGGTGTCTAAATCCAATTGAGAATCTGTGGCAAGATCTGAAAACTGCTGTTCACAAATGCTGTCCATCTAATCTGACTGAGCTGGAGCTGTTCTTTGGACTTCATGGTGTTGTTGCTCCCAATATTCTCTTAGACAACCTCTGAGGCCGTCACAGAGCAGCTGTATTTGTACTGACATTAGATTACACAGGTGCACTCTATTTAGTCATTAGCACTCATCAGGCAAAGTCTATGGGCAACTGACTGCACTCGGACCAAAGGGGGCTGAATAATTACGCACACCCCACTTTTCAGTTATTTATTTGTAAAAAATGTTTGGAATAATGTATGATTTTCGTTCCACTTCTCACGTGTACACCACTTTGTATTGGTATTTCACGTGGAATTCCAATAAAATTGATTCATGTTTGTGGCTCTAATGTGACAAAATGTGGAAAAGTTCAAGGGGGCCGAATACTTTTGCAAGCCACTGTAGGTTGCACATATTACGGAGCCCCGCAGGGGACATGGGAGAAAAAAAAAATTAAGACGGGCTTTTGCGAGATCTCGCAAAAGTTTTAGCCGCATTCTTCGGCCTTCGACCTCCCGTTAGCTCGAAGCTAACACCGCTTTCCCGGCACATCGTGCCTCGACCTCCCAGTCGGCTTCGAGCCGGTGTCCGAAGAATGCGGCTAAATCTTTTGCGAGATCTCGCAAAGCTTTTGCGAGATCCCGAGTTTGCTTTGCGAGATCTCGCAAAAGTTTTGTGAGATCCCGAGTTAGTTTTGTGAGATCTCGCAAAAGTTTTGGAAGATCTCGCAAAAGTCCGTCTTAATTTTTTTTCTCCCATGTCCCCTGTGAGGCTCCGTAATATATATAGAGACTTAGAAGAGAGTGACCTAAAAATCCACATTTATTTGTTTTTTTTATTAGTTATATTGTCTGACTTTTTGAATATTTATAATTAAATTGCTATTTGCTGTTTTTTTAATTTACTTTTACGTAATCTGGACGCAAACTCTAGAGGGTTAGTGTTTTGGAAGTTATAGTAGCAGTCATTTTTGATTTCAGATAACTGCACTTTAAATTTCCACTTCAACTTTAAACTGTGCCTCAAAGATGTCACAAGATAAAAATTCACAAACCGCAACCATTATGTAGGCCATGTAGTGAACAGCAGGCTCACAGGAAAACCACAGAAACAAACATCTCTCGGACAACTGAATGCAACATTCAGACTTCACGCTGCACACTGTTGACCTTAAGACCTTTTCTCAGAGACTTTGCAGAGTAGATATCTGTATTGCTGCATTAAATGTTTTTTAAGCTTTTTTTTTAGCTCCTTTTGAACACTTGGTCTGCACCCAAAATCACATCACTTTCTTTATCACACTAGCCATAAGTAAACATCCACTGACTCTCTCCCTGAGTGAAAATTAAAGAAAAAAAGTAAGCACTGAATTTTTTTTGACTCAGAGCTGACATATTACATTTTTTTTATGTAAACTTTGTGCAAAAGATACTTGGCTGTTCACACATTCATTCGGAAAACAAACAGGTTCCTGTACATCTTTTGAAAACCTCTAAGTCATGCAGCCCTAACAGTTTAATGTTTAAAATTTGTCACACTGATTCACACTTCAGACTGACAAACATTTGTTCTCATTAAAATGTTGCTAACGCTGAGCCACACATGTGTGGGAAGTGGATTGTTTTAGAACAACAGCTCGGCAGTGGTTGCTGAGCAGATCACACCTGTATGTGTGCAAATGCATAGCTGTGAGCACATAAGCCACAGCTGGGCCACTGCCCTCCCCTAGAGAACAGACTGATGTGTCATAGGGCAAACAATTTAAGAAGTCCTACAGTTATACTTTTTATGTGAAGTGACTCCAATTGGTCATTTGAATAAGTCTTTGTTGAATATTAGAAAGAACTTTCACCTTTAGATAGAGAGCAGGTTGTAATATACAATTATTATGTTAATTCTGCCTTAATTCTGATCATCAACCATTTCAGCATTTCTACCTGGTTTGTGATTATGTTTATATTTCAGGAGCTGTTTCCTACAGTCATCACATAATCAGTGGATTAGTGCTGAAAGTCACAGTCAGACCAGAAGACAGTACAACTCTTGACTGAGTGTAAAAAATAAACTGGACATTTGTCTTTATTGTGATACAGGAACTATTATCATGTGAACGACCCAATATCATGGCAAAGCCTGTAATAGACACGCCGGTCCACTGTGTCCATTTCATGCTTTGCCCCTCCAAAATGTGAAATGAACATGCAGAAGCTGCAATAAGTTGCATTAAGCTGCAATAACAGCAGAGGGAAATATTTTATTTCAAGCCAGCATGAACATACGGCCGTGTCTGTTACACATTTTGCCATGATACTGGGTTGACTAGTTTCTTTGGCATGACTGACCACAGGCAATAAATGGTTCAATCTCCATCTGTTTTTCTTTGGCTTACATAGGACTGGGAGTTGTTTCCTTTAATTCTTATTTTATTTTGGTAACCTTTGTCTCTTGTGCTTTAGTCCTCTGGGGTCCAGGGTATTGCTGGCCATTTTAAGGGTATTTTGTAATGACTTATGAGATTATTCCTCATTAATTTTCAAATATGGGATAATGGGCTCTAAATCACCATTATATATTTTTCGTAATAATTGTTTAACACAACAAAACAGACCTTTCACCTTTTCATGTATTTCAAAACTGTTTTTTTTTAGGAGAACTGGATTGTAAATGTGCCTGTCTTTAAAGTACTTTGGGTCAGCTTTTTTCAGTTTTTTAAATATCCTATATAAATAAAATAGAGTCAATACAAAAACAAAAATAAATTCAGATATAATTTATTCATAGTGCATGTCTGAGGCATATTTTTTCACCTCAAAAAAAGGAATTTATTTTATATGGTTAAGTAGGTTGCGTTTGAATGTCTGAAAATAGTCTATAGGTAATTATTCAGCTGAAGTTACAATATGATGACCACTAAGAAGCAAACAATACTTCATGACTGAAACATTGCTCTTCCCGTATATGAGAGATATGTGGTTATTCTTTGCCTATCTGAAGGGACTGCGACAGTGATCTCTGTCTCTGTGCTGGTGGTCTAGGTCTCTCTGAGGGATTTCCTTCCTCCTCTCTTTGTTTCTCTTGCAGTTTGTTCCAGGCTAAAGCTTTTTTCTTTTTGTGGTCTTTTAAGTCTGTATATGAGTTGGTGGTGTTTCACAGTAGATGATTTCTTTGTAAGATGCTTTTCGCAGTGTACCTCTACTCATTTGTCTGCTTTATTACTCACTATGGCCTGAGTCAATCTGCTCAGTGCTATTGAGTCAGGTGACAGCAAGACCACTAAATACAGTAGAGCATTGAGGAGGGGGCGGAGCAAAGTATGCCTGCATGAGGGGAGTGATGTTTGTACATATATTTCTACTTTCTGATGAATGAGAGCAACTTACTGAACTTAGAAGAGAGAAAAAACTAAAGTATCAATCCTATCACACTCATATCGATCCATTACTAATGCCAGTGTTGGTACTGGTATTGTTGATATTTGGATCCGCTCACTCTCACTGCTCATTATCACATCTTTGCTCATACTTGTTGCTCAGCATTTCCTGTGTTCCCTAGAAGTTTAGGTTTTTTTTCCTACTTAGTGTTTGTCAGTGCTTTGTTTTACACTTGTTGAAATCAACAAAGAAGGATCATACCTTTGCCTATGCCCAAATGTTCAGGGACATGGTGCCTATTGAAAGGGGGAACTGCAGCTGCTGGAGCTGGTCATCTTTGAGTAGTTTGTGGTTTTAAGTAGTTTGTGGGGAGCGAAGACGAAAGAATGGGTCTGCTACCACTGGCCAGCAAGCCTGGAGGCAGCAGTTATTCCATTCAATTAAATGTTATTAATATAGTGCCAAATCACAACAACTGTTGCCAGAAGGCGCTTTTAATTATGCTTTCAAAGGACCACCTCCCTGGACCTCCTGCCTGCACACTCCTAGCTGTGAAGGACAAGCCAGTTCCAGCTTAGAAGAGGAAGCTCATCGGATCCTCTCCAGTGCTACCAACCACTGTTGAGTGTTTGCTGGGGGAACATCCTAACAACCCTGTTCTCTCTACTTTGGTCTTCTCAGGTCCCACTTGCTATAAGCACTGCTTCCAACTCACATCGAGGTACCCAGATATCAGGGAGGAAATGTTGGAAGTACAGACAACCCGGATACTCCTGTTAATCAGGATGGTATGGTCAATGGTGTCAAAGGCAGATGTCAAGTCCAACAAAACCATGACTGAGGATGCTCCGGAGTCAGCTGACATCATAATGTCACTAGAGACTTTAAGTAATGCAGGTTTCTGTTGAGTGACTTTTACGGAAACCTGACTGAAATTTGTCATAAATTTCATGTTTTTCTAAAACTGTGGTAAGTTGATCTGCAACTACTTTTTCCAGAATTTTTGATAATAATGGAAGCTTAGAGATAGGCCTATAATTCTTAAGCTGAGTTGGATCCAAACTGCTCTTTTTTAATATCGGCTCAACAACAGCATGCTTACAGAACGTAGGGACCACACCTGTTAAAAGAGAGGCATTGCATATCTCTACAATAGAGGGGCCAATGACAGAGAGAGCATTTTTAAACAGCCCAGCAGGTAGAATGTCATTTGCACAAGTGGTAATTTTCATTTTATCCAGCAGGAGTGAAAGGTCATGTATGGTCATTGGGTTAAACACTGACAGTAAATGAGGGGGAGGTGGCCCAGAGACAAAAACAGATGGTATTGAAGAACCAATGCTCATACGGACATGATCAACTTTATCCACAAAGAAATTCAGAAACTCATCACTCTCAGATATAGATGTCACAGGTACTCGGTGAACCACGGGGGAAACAATAGAGTTTATGGAGTCAAACAGTACCTTGGAATTTCTCTTGCTTGATGATATTAACTGAGAAAAATATCCTGATCTGGCTGTTTTTATGGTTTCATGAAAGGAAACCCTAAGGTGGAGCCTGTGAACTTCGAGTTTGGTTGATTTCCAAAGGCGTTCTACTTTTCTACAGATTCTTTTGACCTTCCTTACATCATCATTTATCCACGGATGAGCTCTTTTTGGGGCAGCAATGACAGATTTCATAGGTGCCACTGAATTTAAAATCTCCAAGCACTGATTATTAAAATACTGTGTAGCAACATCAGCATCAGTGCAGCCACTGATCACATGAGGGTCCAACATATTAGAAAACTTCAAAGCAACATCCTGATTTATGAACCGCTTATGGAACATGAGATTAGAAGGTGGTGCGTACAGTGGGAAGCTAAGACTAAAAGTAACACAGGAATGGTCACTCACTTGTACGTCTTTAACACAGACATTAGTTATGTCTAAGCCAAGAGAAAACACAAGGTCCAAGGTGTGGCCTTTAATGTGGGTGGGTCCAGAGACATGCTGAATATAACTAAAAGAGTCTGTAATAGATAAAAAGTCAGAGGCCATGCTACAGCTAAGATCATCCACGTGGAGGTTGAAATCCCCAATCATTAAGACTTTCTCCAGTTTAATAATGGAAGATAAAAAGTCTGTAAAATCTTTAATAAAAACACCAGCGGGGCCGGGAGGGCGGTAAATTAAAACACAATAAAATATATCTGAAGAACCAACCTTAAGAAGTTGTGACTCAAAGGAAGGGAAAAACTCAGAGTCCATACTCCTGCAAGCGAAATTGTCTCGGTGAACAGTGACCAGACCACCACCACGACGGTCCAAACGCGGAGTCCCAATGAAGCGACAGCCGACTGAGCAGAGCTCATTAAGGTGGATAAATTCATTCTCCCGCTGCCAAGAGAAACATGAAGTCCAGATTATTACTGCTAAAAAAGTCATTCAGTACAAATGATTTGTTGGCTATGGAGCGAGCGTTCAGGAGAGCGATCTGAAGCGGAGGTGACAGGCTGACGTTATCAACAGCTGATTGACGGGGAATTGACAGCAGACACCTGGAAAGAGGACGTAGTCTCCCGGTACTTCTAGCTGTGGAACTGTGGTCTTGTAGAATGATAGGCCAAAGTGAAAACATCCCGCATCTCCAGACAAGACGCCGATCCAGGTAATCGTTCTGTTCGCCCGTGATGAAAAGCCGGGTAGGTGGTAACCGATCGGCCTTATCCGCGTCCTAGAGGGGAACCGGTACCAAATACCGGAGACGTTCTCTACCATGGAGCGGAAGAAATCCCCTCTGTCGGGCACGTTTCCTTTTAGTCTTGACACCAAACCTACAGCCCCTTCTAGACGATCTCCTTAACCTTGTTTTTGCTCCTGGGTTATTGTTTGGAGCTAAGAACAGGTACCGGTAGTCGGGAGAGGGAGGAGGGCAGACAAATGGCGGAGGGAAAGCCTGGTGGTAGCTCTGCCAGCTGTCAAAAGTTTTTTCCATACATATTTTGATACTCAACAATGTATGTGAACTGTAGATCCGAGTAGCAGATGAGATGACAAGATAAAAAACAATATCCTGAAGCAGTCGACAAAAACACGGAGCAGCAACAGCGGCCAAGCCGAACACAGGCGCCATGTTGCAAGCATCCACTAGTAAAGCTAGTTTTCGGTGGTACGTTCATGGTGACACTGACAAATATCCCATGGTGCCAGTGGAAATTGTTAGGATGCCTGGGTCGTTGACCCAGGGTTTTTGAGTTTATTATCTTATTTATAATTTCTAGTCTTTGGGTTTTTGTTAGAGTCATGTCTTATGGTTTGTCTCTGTGTAATCCTTAGTTGCTGTCTCCCCTGTCCACTATTCCCCGTGTCCAGTTAGTGTCTGTGTCTGCCCTGGTCCCACGTCTCTGTTCCCTCTGTTGTAGTGCCTGCATGTGAGTCTGTGTCTTTGTTCAGTCTGTGTTATGTGTTTCCTGTTTTGAAGGTCTCTGTCTTATCTCAGTGTGTTCAGTTTACGCTTCCTTCTCTCGTCAGTTCTGATTGCCCCAGCTGTGTTTCCCTCCTGTTGTCCATTCCCTGATTGCTCCCTCTATGTATTTAAGCCCTCTGTTGCAGTTTGTCATTGTCGTGATCTACCGTTTATTTTGCTGTGTGTTTTGGCTGCCTGTGTAAGTTATTTGGATTCTTACTTTTGTTCTGTTTGAGTTCAGCATTAAAGCTGTTTCAGTTTACGTTTGTCTCTGGAGTCTGCACCTTGGGTCCTTTTCTTGCCTGCACACAGCCGTCACATAACAGAAATAAATAGGAATAAAAATTAACCAGAGTTTAGGTTGAGCACGCCAGCTTAAAATTTGTGTAGGGTTCTGTGATTGGGGTTGTTGTTGGTGTGTATGTTCAGCTGCAGCCGTGTCTGGAAAACAGAAACTGTGAATAAAATATGATGGAAAGCATGAAAATGTGGTCTGATCTTCTGTGGATCTAATACAGTAACCTTTAAGTGAGGTCCCATTTGAGCTCATTGGGCCATTTCACCAGAGTGCACCATTTCACATTAGTTCTAGGGATTATGCAACACAATATCCTGAAGTATTGCCCCTGTGCAGCATTTCTGCAGACTGTGGTGCAAGCAGTGTTTCAGGTCATCTTCTGAGTCAGCATCCCAAAAGAGCTCCTGACTGATCGGGGAACTCGTTCATGTCTCACACTTTAAAAGAACTATTGTGCATTAAATCAGTTCCAACAAGCATCTATCACCGTCAGACTGACGGGTTGGTAGACCAAACGGAACAAGACTTTAAAGTACTTGATTTGTAATGAATCTAATTGGGAGTGATTGTTAGACCTTCTGTTGTTTGTATGGGAGGTACCCAAGGGCTGCATTGGATATTCTCCCTTTGAGCTGCTGTTTGGCAGGAAGTCACGGGTGTGTTAAATATAACTCACTCACTTCCTGTTTTATTTTGGGAGGTTGTGTTCCTTATTTGTTGTCTTAAGTTTTGCTTTAGTTTTGATTCACTTCAGTTATGTGGTTTTCCCCTTGTGTCTCCACTTACCCTAATCACCCTCCTGTCTCAATCTCCCTTTGTGCTTTTTCAAGGCAGTTCACCTTCATGTTGGGAAACATGAAGGTGGGGTAACTTTGCACCAAATGCAAAGTTACCCCACTCACACTCACGCAGCGGGAACACAGATACAGATATTTGTTCACCTTCTCTGCAAAAAGGCCAGAATCAAAAAATTGAAATGTGGACATACCAAACTTAAATATATAAAATTCCCCTCGTCTATCCATTTTTTTTCTGACTTGTTTTATTTGTATCAGTCTCTTTCAATATTGGTCTTCTGCGCAGGTTTAAACCAAGAAGGAACAATTTACAAATTCAATTCAATTCAATTTTATTTATACAGCGCCAAATCACAACATCAGTTACATCAAGGCAGTTTATATTTTAAGGCAGACCTTTCAATAATAATTACAGAGAAAAACCCAACAATCATATGACCCCCTATGAGAGAGCACTTTGGCGACAGTTAAAAACTCCCTTTTAACAGGAAAAAACCTCTGACAGAACCAGGCTCAGGGAGGGGCGGCCATCTGCCGTGACCGGTTGGGGTGAGAGAAGGAAGACAGGATAAAAGACATGCTGTGGAAGAGAGCCAGAGATTAATAACAAGTATGATTCAATGCAGAGAGGTCTATTAAGTGAGAAAGGTGACTGAAGAAGAAATACTCAATGCATCATTGGAATCCCCCCAGCAGCCTACGCCTATTGAAGTGTAACTAAGTGAGTATACAGGGTCACCTGATCCAGCCCTAACTATATGCTTTAGCAAAGCGGAAAGCTTTGAGCCTAATCTTAAAAGTAGAGATAGTGTCTGCCTCCCGAATCCAAACTGGAAGCTGGTTCCATAGAAGAGGGGCCTGAAAACTGAAGGCTCTGCCTCCCATTCATTGGTGTGTGTTATCTGACTTCAAGGAAAGATAAAGTTGGGTATCATCTGTGTAGCAGGTTGAAAAAAGCTACATGTTTATTTTTGTAAGAAAACCAATTACCCCCTTATTTTTTGTTTATTATTGTGACTTATTTTGACATTGTTATGTGTTGTTATATTGGTTATATTTCATTATGCCAGTAGATGGTGCTCTTGCACTGCTGTGGAACTACCAGAGACTCTAGCTATAGGCTCTGCGCATGCGCAGCTCAGAAATAAATGAGCTCCGGCCTGAGCAAGACGCTAACTTCGGTGTCCTCTCTATTAATCCACAGGTACTGACAAACAAACTTTTGTGTTACCGAACTGGTTCTAAATGTCATGTAAGTTGAGTAACAACTGTTCGGCTATATTTTGAGATGAGAGTGATGATGTTGTTTTGTGGTATTTTGTTGTAATGAGTATTAGTGTATCATCGGCATAATGCTATAATGCTACGTAGCACTATAAGTATATGCTATGACAGTGGCAACCTGCGACTTCCGAAAATGTGTTGTAGTGTTTGTTTTAGTGTTAGCCAAGCAGTACTGAGTACATGTATTAAGAGGAAAGCCTTTTGTTGGTGAAACAACGTTGCAGTCGTCTGCCGCCATGTTATGTTGCGTTCAAGGGACGCCATGTTCAAAAGTAATAGCGTATATGGCGCGAATGTGGGGAAAGGTTGTGTGAATGTGAGATGGGTTATTTTGGTATGTTGTTATGCTTTAACCGTGAGTGTTTTGTTTAAGTTGTGAGTATGTAAAGTCATTTTGAATTAGTTTGTATTTATTTTGCTTTTGAGAGAATGCTTTTTGTAACTTCATTTTTGTTTATGAACTCTGTTATTTTATGGGAAGAATGCATGGTCTAGTGTGATTTGTATTGTGTATATGTAGAGAAATAAATGAGCTCCGGCCTGAGCAAGACGCTAACTTCGGTGTCCTCTCTATTAAGCCACAGTTTGCTCATATTTGGCTACGCAGTGCTCTCTAGCCTGTGTGCCGCTTGCTGCCGGTCCAGATTCCCCTAGGTCTGGTGCCGGTAACATCTGCAAAGCAATGAAAATAAATGTTTTGCCTTCTGATGATACTACCTAAGGGAAGCATGTATAAAGTCAACAGAATTGGTCCTAGTACTGAACCCTATGGAACTCCATAATTAACCTTGTATGAAGTGTATGAAGAAAACTCTCCATTTACATGAACAAATTGAAGTCTGTTAGATATGATACAAACCACTGCAGCGCAGTACCTGTAATACCTACAGTGTGCTCTAATTGCGCTAATAGGATATTATGGTCGACAGTATCGAATGCTGGACTGAGGTCTAACATGACAATCACAGAGATGTGTCCACTGTCAGGGGCACTTCAAATAAGCTATTCCTCTGCAGATGACCTGTTAGCTGTTTGACAATTACTCTTTCAAGATTTTTTAATATGAAAGGAAGGTTGGAGATTGGCCTGATTAGCTAAGATAGCTGGATCAAGAGATGGCTTTTTAAGTAAAGGGTTAACTATTACCAGCTTGAAGGCCTGTGGTACATAGAAGATAGGCTGATCATATTTAAGAAGCATAAATCAATGGTAGGACATCCTTGAGCAGTCTTGTAGGAATGGAGTCTAAAAGGCACGTCAATGGTTTGGAGGAAAGTTGGTTGTTTTCTTCAATCAGTGATCAATAGTAAGATATTCTAGCTTTCCGGAGGACTTTCTTATAAAGCAGCAAACTATTTCTCCAGGCTAAATGATGATCTTCTAAATTTGTTTTGTCATTTCCTCTCCAGCTTATGAGTTATCTGCTTTAAGCTACGTTTTTGAGAGTTATACTGAATAAAGTACTTCTCATCTGAGGCTCTCTTTTTACAGGAGCTACAGTATCCAGAGTTATGTGTAGTGAGGAGCTAAAATTATTAACAAGATAATCGATCTCTGTTGGAGTAGCATTCAGGTAGCTGCTCTGCTCTGTGTTGGTGCAACGCATTGAAGATGTTAACAGTGGGTGAATTATGTTCTTAAACTTAGTTACAGCACTTTCAGAAAGTCATCCACTGTGATGAAATCTACTCCCCATAGCGAAGACCCTATAAAAAAGTGAACATCAAAAGGTGTTTCTGGTTAGGATACTGGAAGCACTGATAGAACATCTAGTGACAGGAGGTGTAAATTCTGAGACTTCTAACTTTAACGAATTTATTATGAACAACAGACGTGAGACTTAGCCCTTCAGTGGTATTGTTCTCATCAAAGTCAGTTTTCATTTGGAGAATTTTCTACAACTTCCATCTATCCATCCATCTTCTTCCGCTTATCCAGGGCCGGGTCGCATGGGCAGCAGCCCAAGCAGAGAAGCCCAGACCTCCCTCTCCCCAGCCACCTCCTCCAGCTTATCCGGGGAACACCACGGCGTTCCCAGGCCAGCCGAAAGATATAATCTCTCCGGCGTGTCCTGGGTCTGCCCCGGGGCCTCCTCCCGGTGGGACATGCCAGGAAAACCTCGCCCAGGGGGCATCCTTGTCAGATGCCTGAACCACCTCAACTGGCTTCTTTCAATGTGGAGAAGCAGCGGCTCTACTCTGAGCCCCTCCCGAATGGCCGAACTTCTCACCCTATCTCTAAGGGAGAGGCCAGCCAGAAGCCCATTTCTGCCGCTTGTATTCACAATCTCATTCTTTCGGTCACTACCCAACGCTTGTGACCATAGGTGAGGGTAGGGGCGTAGATCGACCTGTAAATTGAGAGCTTTTCTTTTACACTCAGCTCTGGAAATATGAACTTTTCTATAACTTTTCTATCCCTACCCAGACTTATGATTTCAGCTAAGTTCTCTCTCAAGAACTTCACAAATTCTCTCTGAGCGCTAGAGAAAACACAACCTTTATCACTCTCACTATCTGGCAATCATATCAAGCAGATCAGTTGAGTTGTTTTTGAAGCATCTCGCACTACCTTGGCCTTTGGTCATCCCTGGCTCAGTACTTTTAACCCCAGTATTGATTGGTGTCTGTGGTGGTGTGAGGTCTTTAGGAGGGGGAGGCGTGGTGCAACAGGCTCAAGGGGCAATGCCAGGGAGGCTGATGGACCAGCACCAGCTCATTTGCAGTAATTAGGTTTCTCCCTTTTTAGTGACACTGGGAGCTGTGATGGGTTAGGGGAGTCCAACACGACATTGGTGCCAAACAGAAAACGGTGCACAAACCGAATAAAAGAAAAAGAAACCCATAACAAGAAAATTGTGTGGTCTGATTTGTGTGTATGGTCAGCATCAACACTTCCTTGGTTTTAAAAAGTTTTATTGCTGTTTCATCTGGAATTTCAGCAAGCTTGCTTAGCCGCTACTAAACTGACATCTCCCAGAACTCCACTACTCAGGAAGCCTTTCTCTCTCAAGAAACACGCTGATCCTCCAGATTTTGTCACTGGTCTTTGATGTTCCTCAGGTAACACAGTCATCTTGAAAATCATTGAAGAGTTTTCTAAGTCTGTCCATTTTGTTGCTCCTCTCAAACTCTCCTTGGTTGTAAAAACAGCCCAGTTTCTCACCTTTCTTCTGGCTATGTGATTGCCCACGGGACATTGTTTCTTCCCATGAACCTCAGTTAACCTCATTTCTTTGGAAGGAGCTGTGTCCAGCACTGGGAGCTCAGACTAGTCCAGGGGTGGGCAATTCCAGGCCTCGAGGGCCGGTGTCCTGCAGGTTTTAAATCTCACCTTGGGTCAACACACCTGAATCAAATGATTACTTCATTACCAGCCTCTGGAGAACTTCAGGACATGTTGAGGAGGTAATTTAGCCATTTAAATCAGCTGTGTTGGATCAAGGACACATCTAAAACCTGCAGGGACACCGGCCCTCGAGGCCTGGAGTTGCCCACCCCTGGGCTAGTCTCTCTTCTGGCTTCCATCTCCAGATCAACAGGCAAGTGGAGAGAACTAACCAGGTTCTCGATGAGTCTACCCGTCAACCTGGAGCTCTCCGTTGTCCTGGATCAGGTGAATACCACTACTAATGACTTCCTCCCATTCAAGTCTTCAACGGGCTACTAACCTCTGCTTTTCCCTGGTGTGGTGAGAAATTGAGAAAATCTGTCCCCTCTTTCTTAGAATCAAGCGGAAGAACAAGTATCTGGCTGACTTCCACCAAAAACCTTCACTGAGCTACCTTCCAAGTCAGTTCTGGTTATCCACTAAAAATCTCCCTTTACAGTTTGAATCTAAGAAAAATCCCTCTCCAAACTAAACGGGTTATGATGAAATCAAGTCTCTATTTAACCCTGTCTCTCTTTGTCTATGTTACACAATACAAGAATTCGCATTTTTTATGTCTTCCAGCTATAGCCTGTTCGGTTCAGTCCATTTTACGCACAGTTTAGAGTCTTGGTCACAAGTGTAGGAAGAAATGAGCAAGATACTGACATGCTGATCAATGAACCATCTGCAACGATATACAAGCTGAATAGGTCTGTTTTAATGCAGAGACTTAATTAATTGTTTAAATTCTTCAACTTTTGTCCTGATTTTTCTTCTTTAGAGTTGTGTTGGTTTAGTTTCCAATTTTGTGTTATGCATGACCTTTATAAAGATCATTGTGACTGGCATCAGTGAAAAGTGTCACAAGTTTTACTTGCTTTTTTTCTTGATTCAGTGCTGGTGAATAAACATTCCTCACCTCACTTATATGGACATGGGCTACTGAACTGCTGCTTAAGTGATCTCTTTGGAGGTAAAAATGGAGGGATGGAACTGGGTTAAACTGTCCTGACTGCTTGTGAAAATGTGACATTAGCATTACATGTTTTCTAAATCCAAATCTAGTTTTTAATATGTTCCAAGCACTAGGGCTGCCACGATTTGTCGACTAGTCACGATTACGTCGACTATCAAAATCGTCGACGACTGATTTAATAGTCGACGTGTCGTTTGAAGCTTTGTAAGATCGCAAAAGACGCAGGAATAATAGCAGGATTTAAGAGTGTAATAACGGACTGAAAGAGAAGATGGCAGCACAGCATGTACAAGGATGCCAGCTGCCGTTAAACCCCGAAGAAGAAGAAGCAGCTGTGTCCCAGAATTCATAGCGCGGCCCAGCTTAGTTTCCAACAATGGCGGTAGCTAGTTAGTTTTAATATTACTCTTATTATTCTTTCTGGGTCAAAAAATAAACGTTTAACATATTTTCAGGCGAGAATGTAGCTGTGTAAACCTCAAATATCTGCTCAGTTTATCAGGACACCACATATTTTCAAAAGCGCTCCGACGTTTTCGGAGACGTCTGTTACCCACTAGCTCGATAGCTAGCCGGGGGCTAGGTCACTAGCGCCGTGAGAACACCGGACTCCCGGCAAATTGTTTTCAAACCCACCGCCGTCTTTCGCGACTCAGGTTAAATATATATGAGTCACTTAGATAAATTAAAAATGTTATTGTTTGGCTTTTTTTTAGTATTTTATTTGTTCCTGAGTAAATCGGTTTGGCTGAGATTAAAGTTATAGTTTTTACACAGCTGAATAAACGTCAAGCAGACAGCTGATTATCAGAAGTGTGAGATGCTGGAGAATATACTCCGGTGTCCTGTTATATTTTAGATAGCAAGGAGTTTATTAAACTTTACCGAAACAATCTGCAAATTTCATTAAAATTTAATAAACTATCATCTTAGCTTTATTTTTAGTTAGCACCTTAAAAGCTTAAAGCTGTAAGCTAATGATAGTTATATAAGAGCAGATGCTGCTGGTGCAATAAGCTGTGCATTTTACGTCCAGTGGATGATGATCTGATTAGTCGACTAATCGCATAAATAATCGGTGACTAGTCGACTATCAAAATAATAGTTTGTGGCAGCCCTACCAAGCACAAACTAAAACATATTTTGCACACTTCAAGTCTAATACATAATTTCATTCATGCTTCCTGATTTTATTATGGATCTATGCATGCAGTGCAATTGTGTCCATGTGTTATTTTCATTCACATAAAATCAAACGAACAGAAAACAGCCACAGAATAAAAGGTTCCATTCAACAAGCCAATCAGAACTTGAATTTCCTTAAAAGGAAACGTCTGTGAAGGGGACACTCAAGAGTGAGACCATTTTTGATATCTTTTAACTGCAAGTCGTCGTCAAACATGGACAGACTTCACATCATTTTTGTCCTTTTTTTAGGTAATATTTTGGAAGGAGCTTTTATGAAACATTCATTTTATTTAACATTTACCTGTTCTACTGATTATATTTGACATCATCTAAATCTACTTCTTTAGTCAACACTTACAACTATGTTGTACAATGTGAAACACTGGCAAAATGTCTTATTGTGTTTTGTATTTCAGGAGGTGATTGGATTTCTGGATCAGTGGTGGATCTGACAGTGAGATTGGGTGAAAACATAACTCTGTATTGTGACTCTACAAAACCACCTGAGGAATATATTGTGTGGTACAGAAATTGTACCCATGAAAATCAGCCTCCTCTTGTCCTAAAACTAACAAAGGATTCGTGGAAACCCATCTGTAACCGAGCAACTTTAGTGAATTCTCTACCTCGCTTCCACTTTGTAAACAACCAGTCCTCTGGATCGTATGACCTGCTGATTGTGAATATTTCTGATTCTGATGAGGGCCTCTATTACTGTGGAACTGAGCAGAAACAGCTACAGGATAAAAAGGATCTTGAATTTGTTCAGAGTTATGGCAGTGTGGTGACAAGGATTAAAATCAGTAAGTGCTCATGTGATTTTTTTTTTAACATTAAACATTAGTATCAATATTTAAAAAATGTAACTGTAACTTAGACTCAGGTTAATTGTCAAAAACAATTTTAAAAATGACATATTCTGAAACCATTACATGATTACACAATTATTTGAAACTTTTTAGGTTAAAATTGTCAAAATGCATTTTATATGAATTGCAGTTTAAATATTCTATCAGTAACATTGTGCATTGCTGACATATTTAATATGAAGTGTCAGACCATTAATAATGAAAAGCAAGATTAACTATTTTTAAACGAAACAAATATTTTGATTTCCATGCATGTTTTCTTTTCAAATGAGTTTTTCTAGTTTTCTGATGACTGAGATTCAACATCTCAAACATTAGAATGATAAAAAAAAATATACACAGAGACCTAACTGAAACATGTTTGTGAACAATTTAGATTTCAGTGATCCACATTCTTCAATTTTAACTGGTCAAACATCTCCACAAGACTGCGGCATGTGTTGGAAACTGCTCTTCATCCTGTGTCCAACTTTTGCAGCTCTCTCCTCTCTTCTTGTCTCTCTTCTTGTTCATTACCTCTGCCAGAAAACAGGTAATTGCTAAATATGGTACTTTTTTCAATCAATCCTCTTATCATCAAATTAGTATATTACTTAGTTTTTTCATCAGCTCAATTTGTAAACTTAACAATTTGTGCAAAATTTAAAAGCATTTTGCTAACATAAGAAAATTCCAGGCAATGAGGTTACTACATCTAAGTCAGTATAATGGTGGATTTTATTTTTTAATGATGTATTCATTTCTGTGGCCAGAAGTTGATCAACAAAGACCAGAAACCAGTGGGAAAACAAGAAGAACTCAGGTAAATTACATTAATATTCAATCCATATTTTTTCAGCGCTTGTCATAATTAATAATTAATTCTAACAAAATGAATTATTTATAGAAAACCAATCATATTCATAATTACAAACAAATTCATTCACAGGATGAAGATGTGCTTTATGCTACAGTGGAAACACGTCAAGCAACAGAGCGATCCAAGAAGAAGATAACCTATAGTTCTGACTTATGCACCTATTCTACTGTCAAGACCTCTGGGGTCTAGATTTTACATTCAAAAGTGCATTATGAATTAATCAGAAGTCATTAAGTTTTTTGCTTTTGCCATTTTTCCTCTACCTATCAAGCTTAGTAATAATTATAATCGTCTATTTCTTCTTCAGTGAGCTGCTTGGTTTAGATGATATTTAAAGGTATATAGTCAGACATTTTTTTTATTATTTTATGCAAAAAATATTGTTCTTGTAATTTCTGACAGACTGATGTATCATCATTAATCCATTAAAAATACATATGAAAATACATGAGTGCTTGTGAAAGCTCCCATGTTGCCCTGCCATCATGAATAGTGCCTGTGATGAAAATCACCTTTCTGCCTAATCACATTTTATGTATGTGGCTAGAGACTGGTCTCATATCCTGTATGCCAAAAACAGAAGACAGGACACCTCACAGGCATTTGTGTGGAGACAAATTTCAATTTCGGCTTGTTTCATCATGTCTGTGTTTTTTCATTTGAGTAGGGGTCCCATTCATCAAAGAAGCAAATACACAAAGAAAAGAGACAACATGACCAACACTGGGATAAAGAGAAAGTAAACACTGGCACCAGTGATACTGAAGTTGCCTGCTTTCTCGTTTAGGTCTCAAACCAGGGATCTTGGTTGTTACATGACTGTTTAAACCAATTCACTATGCAGCCCCTATAACTGCATATAACACAATGGAAGTAGACACTCACTTATTTCATTAGGATTTTCCCATCTCTATGGTTTACGTCTTCAGTACTAAGTACTAATGTATGTCTCATGGCATGATTAAATATCTTTCCATTTGATACATAAATCTATACTGATATTATACAAATTATACAAAGTAAAACTGAGTAAATACCAATAACATCAGTGTCAATTACATCACAAATACCTTAGTGATGAATCGTTGGCTGTTCACGTCCTCTGATGGTGCCTTCTGATATAAAACCCAGCTGTAATGCTCTTTACACTTACACAGGTCTATTTCTACTGCCTTATAAATTACATATCTGCTTCTTCCTGTGTAAAATGTTTAACTGTTTGTTTTCTTTTGTTTCTTTGTTTAGTATTGTAATAAATAAAGTGTAATTAAGCAAGCAATAAGCAGTAGAGTGGTATTTATCAAAATCCATGCTGTATATAGTTTCTGGAGGCAGACAGAACAAAAAAAAAACCATACTGCTGGAGGTCAAAGGAGAATGGCCAGATTGGTTCAAGCTAGGATTCTATGGGCTACACCTCCAAAAAAAAACCATAAACTCCCCCAAAACAGAATTCAAAGTTCCAAACATGAACTCGGTAATGAGTAGCTCCACCGTTATTGCTGATCACTTCAAAAGTTCATTGTGGCACGCTTGATGCAAGCATTTCCATGAGGTGAGTGGGAACATTTCTCCAAGTGGTAAAGACGGCCGCACGAAGGGCATCTACTTTCTGGAACTGTTGTCCATTTTTGTAAACTTCTCTTGCCATCCATCCCCAAAGGTTCTCAATTCAATTTAGATCAGGGGAACAAGCAGGATGGTCCAAATGATGTTATTCTCTAGGAAGAAGTCCCTTGTCCTGCAGGCATTGAATACTGTAGCACTGTCCTGTTGAAAAATCCAGACGAAGGCCTTCAGTCATGAGGGATGGTCTCTGCAACATCTGGACATAGCCAGCGGTCGTTTGATGCCCCGGCACCTCCTGAAGCTCCATTGTTCCACTGAAGGAAAAGGCACCCCAGACCATTAAGGCCCCGCCTCCACTGTGGCATGTAGAAAACATCTCAGGTGGGATCTGATTGTCATGCCAATAAAGTTGGGAACCATCATGACCATCAAGGTTACTTTTTTTTCTTATCAGAGAATAAAACTTTCTTCCACCTTTCAGTGTTGCATGTTTGGTGCTCTCTTGCAAAGTCCAAACGGTCAGTTCTCTGGCGTTCATGGAGACGAGGCCTTTGAAGACAATTTTATTTTTGAAGCCTTTCAGTCTCAGATGCCATCCGATGGTTATGGGGCTGCAGTCGGCACCAGTAATGGTCTTAATTTAAGTCGAGGATCGTCCAGTATCTTGAGCTCCAGCTGAGTGCTGGTGAATTTTTTGGGGGTCTTCCACTTGACTTTTTTGTTCCACAACCCTCAGGATCTTTTAAGAAATTCCAAATGACTCTCTTACTGCATCCCACCTCAGCAGCAAAGGCACGCTGCAAGAGACCCTGCTTATGCAGTTCAACAACCCAACACGTTCAAAAAGGGAACGTTTTTTTGCCTTTGCCATCAGGACATCATGACAGTGTAACTACCTGAACGAAAATGACAATGAATCCACATTTTTGCACAGATTTGGCCTTTTGGCATACAGTCAAAACCTTTTGTTCAGTTTCAGTGTTGTTTCCAATAAATTGTGTGCTCAGAAAATGTTTTCACTCCCATTTCTTCTCGTTGCATGTTGAAACTCTACTTGTAACCTTGTTAAGATCCATGCAAAATATCTTAAACTTTTTGATCGGGACTGTACCTTTTTTGGATTTTGCAGGTGAATCAGTCTGTCACTGAAGGAACTGCCCAGCGTTGTCACTGTTTTGTACATGGTGTGGGATTTCCATGAGAGTTGATAGCCTAGCCATCAATCTCCTCTCAGAGGACTGAAACCATTAATATACTTTTGAAAATTCAGGCTTTTTTGCAGCCAGAGTAGTCACCCCATGCTGACCAATAGAATAACTGGAGGTTTAACGCACTTACACTCCTCTGGTTTAACCCTTTAAGACCTACCATAGAACCAAGTCCGCCAGAGCTTATATTATATTTTTACATGGTGTGGTGCCATTTTTGGGAGCATTTCAAGTTGCTATACATCAATACAACAATTATAGCCCAGATTTTAATAATATGTATTCATTAAGTGCATAGTAATTACATAAATTGCAAAAAAGTGCAATAAAGTACAAAAAAACTGAAAATCGTTTTCGCTTTTTTAACATATATTTCTAGTTAGAGAAATTTAAGAGGCTTATCCCTCAAAACTGTAAATACAAAAAAGTTGCACAAAATAGTTTCCTACCACAGGAAATTTATTTTGAGTGTCTTCATAGTTTTATTTTTGAAATATACCAATTTTTATATACTGCAGGAAAAACGAAAATAAATATTATACTGCAAATTTGCAAAAAAAGCAGCATATGCATCAAAATAAACTATTTCCAGCAGTGCAATATGAGTCCTAAGCATCCCAGAAACGACACAGAAAGTCATAAAGTCAAAGATAACTTTTAAAAAGACCAGTATAGGCCCTCAGGCCCTGATGGTAAAAAGACTACATTTCCGCGAAAATGACGTCACTTCCGGTTTCGGGCAAGTAATGGCGGACATGCAAAAGTACGTGCTGATGTCTATTCCAACGTAGGAAGTGTTATGAACAGCTGATCGGATCGGCAAAGCGTGTTTCTGGAATATTATGTTTTTGTTGCTGCAAGTGCTTTTTATGCAGTTTTTGCAAAGCTTTATGTGGAAGGAAACTGTGACCGAGGACAAGCTGATGGCATAAGATGTAAGTACAACTCCTCCGGTTTCATATGCAAAAAAAATTATTGCGCTAGCTTACGTGGTTGCAGAGCTACCGGGATTTAAAAATAGTTACGCAAATCAGAGCGTGCCCGCTCCGACCGGCTCTAAAGGGTTAAAGGATATGTTAACCTTTTGTATATATTTTTGTAGGATTTGCCACCATGCAACAAAGGTCAGTGTTAGAACAAGAGAAGTGTTTCTCATTGTAACAAGGTTACAAAAATATGATGGGACATTGAAAATCCAAATGTCACAGTCCGTCCAAGTATCACACATTTTCTTACTGCATTTCGTTGCCCTGTACCTGTGCATGTGCAATGACAATAAAGTTGAATTCTATTCTATTCTATTCTATTCTATTAATTTCCTTTTGAAAATGAATAACTTTATGTTTAAGCTTTTTTCTTGTTTTATTTGAATCTTTATTTATCTCCTGGTCCAGCAGTTTTTAACCCAGTGTTTTTGAGTTGTGGATTTCCAATCTTGCAGTTGAAATTCAATTACTTTTCCAATCTAGTTTCTGTTCATTTAATTTATTTTCCTTGTCTGCGTTATCCTGTCTCCTATGTGTCAAGTCTGCGATTGTTTCCTGTGATTTTTGCACCACTTGGAGATTTGCTTAGACTCCATTAAAGGTAAGTTTTTACTCCATATCATGCCAGCAAGTACTTGAATATCTGGATGAACCTATTGGTCTTTCTTTGAGATGATCAAAAAGTTGAGCTATTTTTTTAGCACAATTTTTGTGCCACATCATAACCACATCATCCTAGCTGATATTTGCAGTTCAAATAAAGAATTCTGTCGTCTCTTGGTCTTATTGTCACTTTCGGCACTGATCCAGAAACTCATTTGTACTGCAAGAAACACCTACTAAATCAATATGACAACCAAGCAAATACATATGTTGACTCCACCCTGCTCAATACTAAACAGATAATGTAGATATACATTTGTTGCCCAGATAGAATCAATATAATGACTGCAACTGAAATAAGATAATAGAACTACACAGCAAAAAGTAATTTAGTTTCACCTTTAAGTTTCTGTGTGCATGTGTTAATAGTGATCTGTTTTGCCAAAAAAGCATGAAGCCAGTGGAGAACTGACTCCAAAAAAAAGTCGATCCCCATAGAATCCCAGCTTGGAAATCTGACACAAATTTGTGGCGCAAACTACAGTGTCAAACTAGTAGAGCAATCAGAAGGAGGTTTTTTTTTTAGTACAGCACCACATTGGCACAATTTCAAACTAGCAGTTGCCATTAACCTCCAGAAACCACTCGCCAACTGGTGACAGAATACGTATGTTTTTTTTACCTTTTTTGGTTGCTTGAGTCTCTAGGCCTAAATAACGTAAACCATTGTGATAAGACGTTTTGTCTACCTTTAATACTGTGAGTTTTCTTCTAATTATTTTTTACTGCTATGTTTTTTTACACATGGCTTTTTATGCTTTTGCTTATGCTGCTACCTATTTGCCGGTGCAAATATTCAAAATTTACTAATATAGGACTGTCTGTCTAAAATGGACGATAAAGCAGGGTATGCTTCTCAGGGTGAGGACTTGTGTTTAAAATGAGTCTTGAGCCTGAGAAGGGTACCCTTTAATAACCTGTAAAGCGTACACCAAATCCACAGCAGCAACAGTCATTCGTACATTACAAAGTGCAGAATGCTGACAAACTGAAGCTGGAAAAAAAAGTTTCTGTTTTCTTGAATATTGTCAATAAGTGACCTAAAACACCTAAATCCAAACCTATTTTATAGAAGTTTACTCTCAGGTTTAGACACTGTTAATAAAAATTCAAAAATTTAAATGAAAACATTTATTGGCTAACAGGTTGTAGCACTCTGATGTCCCACTTAGATTAGGCCTTGACATGTTGTTTAGTATCACACTAGCTGCATACCACAACTGAATGCCACTGCAAATCATTGTGGTAGACATGCTGGTAAATGGTGCCTACATAAGTTTTCTGCAGCATTATCAGAAAAGACATCTACCCATCCCCACCCCCAACAACTTCACGTCTTCAAGATCACTTCACGTCTCTATTTCAAGTGAAGAGCATACAGTACAAAGAAACTTATCAGTTTGTGATAAATGCAGGGGGGCTTGCTAATACTACCTCTGTTTCCATAAACCAATGGTACTTATCTCAGAGAAGTTAAATCAGAGCTAATGGGAGCTTGTCTAGCACTCTAGTTTCCCAACAGTGTCCCATCAAAGACCAGAAGGTTTACTCAAGACCAGTAGTCTCAGCTTGAAAAGCTTAAGCCACTGTTGACAATACATGGAAATGCCCATTAAAAATGCTAACCGCAAACAGATTTCAGTGGTTTGCTGTCAAGCAGGGGCACTCATTTAGAGCATGGTGCAAATAGGCGAGAAGTTTTTCTGACAGAACACTGTTGGAGATGAAAGGAAAGAGATTGCTTTCACTTTTGTACATTTTTAATTTATGTCTATTTTTAGATTTCACTAGACAACCACTGCTTGCCTTGTTTGGCATGATGGGGCCCCACTGCTTTGGAAGCATTTATGTAGGTTGTGATAAGAGATGATTAATTCTGAAAGTGATTAAACTTCTTGCATTTGTACCACTAATGAATTGATCTTTTCTAAAGCAAAGTTGACATTTGAACTTATTTTCCTAGACTGGTCCTTATCATTCTCAGTGTTTAATGGTTTTGCTTCCTCTTAGCCTGTTTACCAGATTTTATTTCTGATTTCTCAAACTTTTTATCTAATTCTGCATTTAAGTCTATTAAAATTAAGTTGGTTTATTTGATTGTTTGTTTTTTTTAAACAGACTCAACACTTCATTCATTATTAGACTTAGGTAACAACAATATAATTCAGAGATGTATACATACTTGCATTTTATAGGGTCATTTGAATACTCTGTATATTTTTGAATAATGTCTTTTGAATAGAAATTCTCAGTGAGGAGACACCATTTTGCGATGCTAAAGATGATTTCTGCCCTTTCTTCAAGAGCGTAACAATAAATTTGTGGCACAAACCAGAAACAGCCATTTACATTAACACTAAAAATTGCAAGACCAAAGGCCGTGACAAGGGACATTTTCATTTCTAAGAATAGCAGGAGTATGGAGCTAGGACATGTGAGGGTAAGAGACAACACAGTTATACACGGGATGGAGTATATGGATTCAATAATCATAGTCACATGTGAGGGGTCAGTTCAAAGTGTGTAAATGTATTGTGCGACATAGGTTACAAATGTAACAGACTGAAGGAGCACCCTTCAGATCTGCAGGAGGCTTCACCGTGCACGGTGCTCTCTGCATGCACATGGGTTAATAAAGTAACATTGGAAGTGAGGTATTCTGTCTCGAGTCGTGTGTGTCTTTACAGGTCAGAATCAAAGGGTCGGGAGCGACAGTGGTCGCGACAAGTAAATATCAGACTAAATACTGTGCTTTATATCACTCAAGAAAACCTCCATAAAATTTGGACATCTTACTATTTGTCATTGAGAGACGGAAATGGGAACAACCAAATGAGAACAAAGCTTTTCTGACCTCTAGTGGAACCGTACATGTAGATATATATGTCACAATAGTCTAAATTCAGATGTAGTTTCCAAGTTAATTGTCTTACCAGACAAAACAAGCTAAGCCATTCTTCTGTAATTCATTGAAATTGTCATTGAAATATTAAACAATTTTCAAAACTTGTGACAATATGTGACAGTTTTCAAGCCTATAACAGTCAAGACTAAGACTGAGACAAATGAGTGTAAAAGGTAGGTCACTGTAAAATGAAAAGTAGACTTTTTTATTGTAATAATCACAAATGGTAAGCTTGAAAAAAACCTAGCTAGACCCACTAGACCATCTTATAACATTACACCAATAGAAAAACAACACAGAATAAAGGTTGCATTTAGCAAGCAAATCACTTTTTCTTTCATGGAAATGTCTACCCAAGTCATGACATCTGAGACTCCATGTTTGACGATGGCCTGCAGTTCAAACAGTAAAAGTGGTCAGATTTCACATTGTTCTTGTCCTTCTTTTAGGTAATATTTTTTGGGTATATTTATTAAACGTTAAACATCTAACCGTGTTAGGTCTGCACCCGCAGGCCTTGCTAGCTCAGAGACTTATCACCATGAACAAAGCAAGACACTCAGAGCTCAGTCCATTTGAACTTGCAAGGGAAGCTGGTCCGGTCAGGATCCAGAGCTGCAAGCTTCTCACCTGATCCCAGCCAACTTCAAATCCAGTCTTCCCTCGCAGCCTTTTATTCAGTGAAAACAGTTACATAAACACCCCACTGTAAAAACCCATATGATGTGTCATAAAAGCTACGGCACTGTGTGTGTATGTGCATGCACATGCGAGCATGTGAGTGAATGTGTGTGTGTATGTGTGTGCGCATGTGTGTCTGTATATGTGACTTCCTGGTTACAACCGTTTAACGACATCCCTAGTCATAAAAGGGTCATGTCCCCTCACCCAATATATGGCTTAAACCCTTTAATGGTCAACCATATACAAGCACAGGTGAGCCCATAAAGGCCAGGAAGTGAACATTCCTTAGCAAATAAGGAAACCAGAATCTTACATGCAAGTGTGCCTGCAGTTTAAGGCAAGGTTTACAAATTTTAAGCACAACAACAACTTTTAATAAAATTTCTCCAACAAACAACTCAGCATTTACAAGAATTTGGTATAATGTGAAAACCTTAGTGCATTTGTTACTGCACCTGAAATCAGCGGGCAAAAGAGAAAAACTCAGATAAATTAGATTAGTATCCAATTTGTATTATATTTTCAGTTGTTTTAATTGAACAAATGGCATTTATAATGACAGCAGTCCATTGGTGATTGTGTATGATGACATTCTTGTGTGTAGATTTTGTTTGTAGGAGATGCATATGGATAACCTCTAATATTTAATCCTTGTGAATAGTGTCAAGTGCCATACACTGTAAAAAAAAAAGTGATATAAAAGTATTTTACTGTGTATTTTACAGTTTTGTACTGTTCTTCTAGAATATCATTAAATTTACATAAATAGACTGTGATTTTACATTTCAAATGTAAATTAACGTAAAATCACTGTAAATGTAATAAAACATCATTTTCTTGTTTTTTAAATGTATTTGTCTGTACAAATGCATATTTAGATTGTTAAAACACATTCACAAATGTATCATAATTTCACAAATATTTGTCCATTATTTGAAAGATTGAACTGTTAAATTCAAATGTAATGCTATGGAAAAATATATAAAATGATTCTCATAAACAATTATTATTGTTGTCTAGGGCGATCGTGGCTCAAGCGTTGGCAGTTCGCCTTGTAATCAGAAGGTTGCCGGTTCGTGCCCCAGCTCGGACGTTCTTTGAGCAAGACACTTCACCTACTGGTGATGGCCAGAGGGGAATTGTAAAGCACTTTGAGGGTCTCAAAAAGCACTATATGAATACAATCCATTATTATTTAAACCAACTGTTAACTGTATATTTCTGTACATTTAAGTATTATTATTCATATTGCTGCATTCATTGACCTTGTTTATAGGTAATTTCATTGTTTGATCACATTAAAATGTACCTAATTTAATGTTTAAAAGCACTTGAAAAAGGCAAAATCCCATGTAAAATTAGGGCAACAAACTGTATTGTCATTACTGAAAATAACCGTATTTTCATGAGAAAGTTATTTTCTGTTATTTTCTGGTATTATTTTGGTGCCCCAGCTGCCGGAATATTACTGGTTTTTTTTTAGGATTTTTTTTACTTACTATATTTATGCCAATATAAAGAATAGTGTTTTAAACTTTATAAAGATAATTTCAAACAATTAATGTCCATTCAACATGAACATCTGTGTCAGTCTAGAGTTAAAATCAGAATCAGAATCAGAATACTTTATTGATCCCTGGGGGAAATTATTTTTTGTTACAGTGCTCCATTAAAATTTTTTTTAAACCAACATTAAGACAAGACAGACAATACACTAACTAAGAATAGTACAATATATACATATATATACATACATACATACATAAGTCACTCATAAATAAATAGTTGGAAAAGAAACATGTGTAGCTGTAGCAGCAAACAGTGTGTTAAGTGGATGCATTGTACAGGGAGATGGCCACAGGCAGGAATGATTTCCTGTGTCGTTCAGTGGTGCTTTTCGGTAATCTCAGTCTCTCACTGAACGTGCTCCTGTGACTGACCAGCATGTCATGGAGTGGGTGGGAGGTGTTATCCAACATTGTCTTTATCTTGGACAGCATCCGCCTCTCCGACACCACCTTGAGGGAGTCCAGCTCCATCCCCACAACATTGCTGGCCTTACGGATTAGTTTATTAAGTCTGTTGGCATCTGCGACCCTCAGCCTGCTCCCCCAGCATGCAACAGCATAGAGGATCGCACTGGCCACAACAGACTCATAGAAAATCCTCAGCATTTTCTGGCAGATGTTGAAGGACCTCAGTCGCCTCAAAAAATAGAGACGACTCTGGCCCTTCCTGTAAAGTGCTGTGGTGTTTTTAGCCCAGTCCAGTTTATTGTCAATGTGTACTCCAAGGTATTTATAGTCCTCCACAATGTCAACACTGACCCCCTGAATTGAAACAGGGGTCAAGTGTTTCCTGGTCTTCCTGAAGTCCACGATCAGTTCCTTGGTCTTTGCCACGTTGAGCTGCAGATGATTCTGCTCACACCACGTGACAAAGGAGTCGACCACAGCCCGGTACTCTGTCTCATCATCCCTGCTGATGCATCCAACCACCGCAGAGTCATCAGAAAACTTCTGAAGATGGCATGTCTCTGTGCAGTGGCTGAAGTCTGTGGTGTAGAGGGTGAAGAGGAAGGGGGAGAGGACAGTCCCCTGTGGTGCCCCTGTGTTGCTGATCACCTTGTCAGACACACACTGTGGGAGACGTACATATTGTGGTCTTCCTGTCAGGTAATCAACAATCCAGGACACCAGAGAAGCATCCACCTGCATCGCTGCTAACTTATCACCCAGGAGGGTCGGCCTGATGGTGTTGAAAGCACTGGAAAAGTCAAAAAACATGACCCTCACAGTGCTCGCCGGCTGGTCCAGATGGGTGTAGACATGATTGAGCAGGTAGATGATGGCGTCCTCAGTTCCGAGACGAGGCTGATAAGCGAACTGAAGGGGATCCAGGTGTGGTCTTACTATGGGTCGCAGCTGGTCCAGGATGAGCCTTTCCAGGGTCTTCATGATGTGGGAGGTCAATGCCACGGGCCTGTAATCCTGGGGGCCACTGGGACGTGGCGTCTTTGGTACAGGGACGAGGCATGATGTCTTCCACATCACCGGGACCCTCTGCAGACTCAGACTCAGCATAAACAGTTTATGAAAGACTCCACACAGCTGGGGGGCACAGGTCTTGAGGACAAGGGGACTCACTCCGTCTGGTCCAGCAGACTTGCCTGAGTGAAGTCTCCTCATTTGCATCTCAACCTGGTATTGAGTGAAGGTGATGGGTGGGGGAGGGGTGTCAGGAATCTCACAGGAGGCAACAGCGCCATGTGAAGAGAGAGGCTGGCACAGTGGTGTGGCTCTGGATTCCAGGCTGACTACAGGTGAGGTTGTGGGGGTAGGAGCAGACACTGTGGTGTCGAATCTATTGAAAAACAGATTCAACTCATTGGCTCTATTCTCACCTCCCTCAGTTCCCCTGCTGTTGGTGGCCTGAATCCAGTGATGGTCTTCATGCCCCTCCACACCTCTCTCATGCTGTTCTGCTGGAGTTTCCACTCCAGCTTCCTCCTGTAATTGTCCTTAGCCTCTCTGATCTTGTCCTTTAGTAACACCTGGATCTTCCTCACCTCCTCTTTGTTGCCCCCTCTGAAAGCCCTCTTCTTGTTGTTGAGGAGGGCTTTGATGTCCTTAGTCACCCACGGCTTGTTATTTGGGTAACAATGAACAGTCTGAGCTGGAACAATGGAGTCGGTGCAGAAAGTTATGTAGTCTGTGATACAAAACCCACCACCTATGTCAAATACTTCAGAAGGTTTGATATCATAATTTTGAGAAATATATTTTCTTTTAAACACATACATGTAAATAGTATATCCATTAAGATGGTTCCCTCTGTTGCCTCTATAAAAGCTTATTTATCCTGACCCCAAAGTCCATTGTTATTGATTCCTTCTATGAGTGGTCATGCTTTGGATGATCAGTCTACGCTAAATTATCCATATTATCGCTGATTTTTTTGTTCAATCTTGCGTGCTTTTTGTTTTGTTTTGGGGGTTCTTACAGCGCATTTTCTACTGCGTCCTGATTGATTGACAATGGTCTACAGCCAATCTCCGTGTCTCCTGTACAGTACAGAATGCCTTCAGCTTGTTACATTTACATAAATCTTTGATTGCTAGCAGTGTGACTCTGAAGTGCTGTAGTGTATCATTGTAAGTTTTCTCTCCAACAAACACAACAATGTCGACAAAACGTGTTGCACCGTCAAAGGCACCTGCGGTAGTAAACATGTTAAAAGGAAGGTAGAAGTTACCATATTGTGGCAAGCTGAGTAATCTTAACAACAAAGCACCCACACAGAGCTCGAGCTTGCTGTTCTACCCCAAACTGATAGCGAGAGCTCTTTATTGAACACTTCATCTGCACTACACTGTGTATGAAAGGGTCAATAACTACATGCCTGAACTCACTCATGGTACTACATTCTTTCCATCAACAATAACTGTCGGTTATTTTTGTTTGTTACTGTTGGAAACAAGCAAAGGCTGATTGGGTGGCTTAGACCCTCCAGCGGAGGCAGACAAAGGCTGGACGTTCCCCTTGGACCGTCGGAGGAGCTACAAAGCAGTGTGGCTGAGAGCTCCTCGACGCTGGATCGTTGAGTGACTACCCGTCAGTGTTTCCAGCAAAATCAGCTAGTGTGTTGCTTTGTAATTGTATGTTAATGGCTGCCTCTGTGGATTTTCCAGCAGGAGTGCGGGAACCGGAGAGCAGCGAGCACAAGTTTCACAGGAGCAGAGACACGGAGCACGAGCACTGAGAAGGAGACATGGCCCGGGATTTTGTTGTTGTGTGTTATTTACTTCACTGTAAATAAACGCACTGCATTCATTACACAGAGTTCTGCATTTTGGGTACTCCTTCCCCACACACCCACGGACCATGACAGAATGATCCAGCCACATAATGGACCCAGCGGACTCAAATGTCGCCTCAGAGGAGGAGTTGCCCGACCAGCTCTGGAGTTACTGCCGGAACGTAATCCAGGCTGCCAATCAGCATCAGAGACACATACAGGTAGTGTTTTTTGATACTTTCCTGTCATCCACTACCTTTTTGGCGAGCTTTTTGGACATTAACAACCTCATTCAAATTGTAACCATGCTGAGGGCAAGCTCCAGCTTTGAGCTGTTTGGTTTGGGCGGTCTGGGCAAGGAGGACGCGGCTGCCTCCCTGGGAGCCCTTGCCGCCTGTTTTTTTCTTCATAGGCAGACGATTTCCCCACCGTCGCTTGTGACTCACTTGTTGGACCCTCCATTGCGGGGGAGACATTCCCACGCCATCGGCACTCCACCACATCTCCACTCCCGCGGCATCTGCTGAGTCAGTAGACAAAAGACCGGCAGCACAGAACTACACAGCTGCTCTCCATCCCGACCAGCTGGTGGATCCTCAGCCTGACACGCCAGCCCCGGCATCGTTAAAGAAGCGACGCTCGCGCCGCCGGTGCTCCTCACCGGAATCCCAGACCTTTTATCAGCCGGCTGTGGAGAGTAATATGGACAATTCTTCTTCACTAACCTTATCTGGGTATTCGACCACTGACTGTGTGAATGCTAACCCCGTAGCCGTAGCTCAGTCAGCTGTCCAGCATGTAGCTCAGTCTTCAGCCCCGCTTAGGGTTGCCAACCGTCCCTTAAAATACGGAATCGTCCCGTATTTAGAAACAAAAGTACACGTCCCGTATTGAGCTAATAAGGGACGCACTTTGTCCCGTAATACAGTGAGAATCAAAAGTAGTCTATAAATGTTTATGGAATTAACGCTTTGTTTGAAAACATAATTCCCAGCCCCTCTCCTGCTTTGTGACCAATGAGCTGACAGCACACTTATGACAATTCGAGTATGACAATTCAGATTACCGCTCATCTCATTGGTCGAGGAAAGGTCGCTTACGGAGAAAATACCGGAAGACAACAGATGACCACAACAAGAAGCACGGCCAACAGGGAAACAAACGCCGTCACTGCGGTGCAAGTCTCGGACGACAGTACACCTAAAGCTGGGCAGACACTGCGATTTTTTCAGTCGCGTTATTCAGCTCCTGCTCAAACTGCACGATTGACTCGCAGGGGTTAGACGTTGGTAGGTCACGATGCAGGTCTCACACTATACCGCCCGATGCTCTGATGCGACCTGAGTGCTCACACTGTGCGTCCATAAAATTAAGGTTATAACAGAAAATCTGTCGCTCGCTCTCTCTGTCTCTCACTCACACAGACACACCACCACCATCAACTTTGCTAAATTGCTAATGAAAAACATGATCAGGCAGCTGTGATTTAGCAGCGATGTAGATCCAACTATTTTCACGGTTGTTGTGGTCGTGATAATTTTGTGAGGCCACATCGAAAAGGCTCGGATGAGCTTTTCAAAGTTCTACAAGTTGTGCCTCCATCGCTTGTGTCCAGATCACACGCTGCACAGCAGTGCTGCTCCGTCTTTTTCACGGCGTTTACGTGTTTGCGCGTGTGCAGTGTGAGCGGCTGTGGTGACACCCTCACGAGCGATTGATGATCGGGAGCTGGTCGTGAGGTGTTAATCACTTCTCGTTACCCCACGTATACTACACGACGCACGATGAAGGCCAAAATCGGTCCGATCACTCAAAAATCGGCTCAAAATGGGCCTAAAACCGCACAGTGTGAGCCCAGCATTAGAGCAGCAATGTTTGTTCCCCTCAGAGAAAGGAAAGAATGGGAAAAGGAAAACACCTGGCTGGAAAAAGTTAATATGGGCATGTGCAGTGAATATCAGCGCTATGTGGCCAGAAGTGTGATAATATAATTTATTTTGTGTAATAAACGACTGCAAGGATAGATGATTACAACAAATAGATGACTAATACATAAAAGTAATACATAGATGAATAATGATGATGAGTTAAGATGCGTAATCATGGGAACAAGCGGGTTTTCAAACGGGAGCAGCTGATTAGCATTAGAAAAGCTGAAATAATACCTCAGCTGAAGCCAATTGTACTAAATGCACTAAATGTGCACTGTTACAAGAATATTTTTCTTTCTATTGTTTTCTATTATTTTAAGTTAAGCAGGACAGAGTTCTTTTAAAGAAAGATTTACTTATATTCTCAAAAGTTAAGCATGACAGGCTTCTGTTTAAGAAAGAGACCTGTTTTATGTGTTAATGTTGTCATTTTGAGCTAAAAAATAAATGGCTAAATGATCATTTGTTTCACATGTGTTCATATCACAAAGAATACACATCTACTTAAATCAAATTCAAGTCAAAGGGTTAAAAAAAATAATTTCACACACAAAAAAAGAGCTAGAAAATTCACCACACTGGGAAGGGTGAAGACAACTGGGTCGCCCGGCCCTGGCCACGAGGTGTCCCTTATTTATTTTTCAGGGAGTTGGCAACCCTAGCCCCGCTACCTGTAGACCAGTCTTTAGTCCAGTGAGCCACTCATCTACACCCTCAGCCAGAGGTCGATACACTTGCTGGTCCCACATCAGTCACCGCTGGAGGGTCAGAGGGGCTGCTTCTGCCATCATCTCATCTGTCTGCAGCTGCTACACCACGGCCCTTTCACCTACCTGCAACCACTACACCACAATCGTCTCCTCCACCTGCAGCTGCAGTGCCACGTGGACCTGCTTAAACCAAGCTGGAGGTCAGCAAGCCAAAGGGACCCCCGCGTCCATGCGCCCTCCACTTCGTCCACGTCCAGCGCGCCCTCCACATCGTCCATGTCCAGCACGTCCAACGCGTCTAGCATGCCCTCCACGGCCAGCACATCGGGGATCATGGGCCATTCTACACTCTCACTCACCAGAGCTGCACCGCCGCCAGACCCGTGGCAGACCGCCAGAGCCGCAACATCGTCGCCGCCACTGGGCCCGTGGGAGGCCACCTGAGCCGCAACAACGTTGCCACCGGACCCATAGCAGACCGACGGAGCTGCCATGCTGCTGCCGCTGGACCTGTGGCCGCCCACCAGAGCTGCAACACCGCTGCCAGTTCCATGTTACTGTGGTCACTGGACCCGAGGTAGGCTGCCTGAACTTTGTTTGGGGGACTGTTGTGACACTGCTGCTGGAGCCGCAGCTGGTGTTTTGCAATGTTTTGCAACTCTGCTTGCCAGACGATTTTTGTTTTGTTTGTTGAGTAAGACAGGAGTAAGACCAGGAGAAAACATCACTCTCTACTGTGACTGTAAATCATCAGTTGGAAGCTACATAGTGTGATACAGAAATTGCTCTCATGATAAGCAGCTTTCCCTTGTACTGAAAACCTGGCTTGACTGGACTCCTGGCCAACATTTAAATGATGACCATGTTTTTCAGTCACTTTCTGAATCCAATTCCTAATTTCATTTGATATGATGAGGGCATCTGTTTTTATATGAGCAGCATGTGACGCCTGCTGTACCTAAATCACTGAATGAAGAGCAACCATTGTGTTGCATTGTCACAGGAATATGCGTGTATTCATTTGGTGATTTATTAGATGTATAAATGTTATTATACTTGATTCTAATCTGCTGCTGAGTCTCTTACACTGATGAAAATGCAGATAGCACAGAACACACATCACGATAAATCGACTTTGATCTGTGGCAAACCATTCGTCTCTTGTCCTGTTTTATGACATTGTTGCATTTGACTGGTATATTTTTATGCCCTTTCATTTTAACCTACAAGCATAATTTTCTGTGGAAGAACATGGATAATGTGTTGATAGGAGTTATGTGACAGATATGACCCAAGAATTAGATCCGCGGATCAATCATAGATGAGTTTCATACGCCCGTGCTGGGAAACCATGGGTTAATTTAGAGAGCCGATAACGAGCTTTGTGTGACCATTTATCCTGGTCCCAGTGTTAGGGTCAGTGATTCCAGATAACAGAAAGATATCCTGGATATGCTGAATTTCCTACTTGGTATACAGGGCTCTAAAGTAGCATCTACCAAGTCTGGTACAATTAAACCTAACAGTTAGTACATGACAGAAAACCAATGTTATCTCTTTTATTAAAGATTATGCGTGTATACACAGTTCATGCTGATTATTGAACAAAAAAACAAAAACAAAGATGAGATATTAATAGGATGTATTTGCTCTCTCCCTTAAACATGTTTTTAATGTTAGTTTTAATTCAAAATTTGGACTGAAACAACTATGACACATACGAACGTCAGGAGACAAAGACCTGACAGATATAACCTCAGTAAATAAAGTCGGTGTTCTACCTCTGAGAGGTGGCAGTCAGCGGGGGTTTATGCAAGTTGTCTTCTGGGAGCTGCGCTTTTTCAGCGGTATAACAACTCGACTGTTTGTGAAGCAAACTAGTCTATTACATGCTTTGCTGTGATACCGGGCTGGGCAGACCTCTCCGAAATCATGTAAGCACTTTGGCAAATAGGCTCTTTCTTGACAAACCGACCAGATATCTGAAGATTAAACCACTAAATTCTGCTAAAGAAATATTAAAAGTGTATTTGGTGACACACAAACAGGGTATTTCAAATTATAGTTTAGTTGGTTTTCATATGTCCATTGTTGGTGTTGAGAAATGCCCACTGAAACAGTGGTTTTCACTCGATCAGGTTTTAACCCTTCCCCCTTTGATCGGTGGGAGTGACAGATAAACACAACTCATGAACACAGCCGCAGGGCCAGGAGTGCCAAATGAATTAAATAAATACATCAATAAATAAGTAAATGTGTCAATAACTAATGTTACGAAATCAGTTTTACCCCGTTTCTTTTATTCGTCGAAACTTCCAGAGATGCCACCGGAACTCAGTAGTCATTTCACAAAACCTTTATTCATCTTTATTCATCTTCATTTAAGCATGCACTTCTAGAAGGGAAGACGAGGCTGGTGTGTCCCTCTGCAAAAAATCTTCACTCCTTTGTCTGTGAAACACAGTTTTGTAGGGGCGAGCCTATCATAAAACCCCCCACGGTGTGCTGCAAACTCTGTCTGTGTTTATGTGCACGAGCACATGAATGCCTACATGTGCGCATTCCCACGTGTCTATGTGAGTGCTCGTGTGTGACTGTGTACGCATACCTGTGTCTATGTGTGTGCACATGAGTGAGTGTGCGTGTGGATGTGTGTGCATGACAGTTAAAACACTGTGGGTGTAGGTGACTCCCTAGGTCATAAAACCCATCTCCCTTCCAGACCACAGTTATCCAGTTACAAATGTTGAGACCCCCACCCAAACATTCTCTGGGGAATTTCCACTCAGCATTAACTCCTCTCTGTTTTACTTTCACAGTTCAAGTGGGGGATATTATATTGAGGGCAGTGTCAGTGTTACGTTCCCCCCGAAGGGGTCTAGGCATGTGAGAGAGGGGACCAGTAACAAATGAGTCCGGAATCAGAATGAAAAAGGAAAACAAACAGAGTTGTTCTGCATCAATAAAACTTTATTACAAAAATGGTACAGGTTAACATTAACTTAAAGGGCCGGCAACGCCGTCTTACCAATAACGCCAAAGAAACAAAGAAAACGCTCGCAGCCACGAAGGGCAGGAGGACTACCAAACAAACACAATAAAAAAGGAGGCACTTCCCACACTTCCTACCCTACTCCCCACCATGGGGAGACACTCTCAGGGCCCACAAGCCCGTCTGCTCACTGGTCAGAAAGAGGCTGTCTGTCCAAAATCTAGCACAGAACCGCGTAGAGCCACCGAGGAAAAAGCCACCCTGCTCACAGCTCATCCCCAGTTTAAATAGCCTCAGAGGATGATTGCTGACTGGAGTAAGGTGGCAAACGAGGCTAATCAGCAGCAGCTGTGTCCTGGGGAGAGTGAGAGAGACAGAGAGGGGTAGGAGTGGCAAGAGGGGTGGAGGCGGGGAGAGTGGGCAAACACCCCACCCACACACTCCCACAGCCTCACAGAACGTAACATTCCCCCCCCCCTTACATTGAAGCCCTACCAAAACAACAACAACAACAACAACAACAACCTATTGCGAGCTGCGTGAGAGTGCATCAGCCACTATATTGTCAGTACCTTTCTTGTGTATGATCATCAGATTGTAATCCTGGGCCAGGAGTGCCCAGCGCATCAGTCGCTGGTTGTGATTGTACATCCGGTTCAGAAAAACAAGGGGGTTGTGGTCTGTGAACACGGTCACCGGGGAAGCGCTGGAGCCCACATACACTTCAAAGTGCTGCAGAGCTAGAAGCAGAGCTAAGGCTTCCTTCTCTATGGTAGAGTAGTTCAGTTGATGGGGTTTGAACTTTGCAGAGAAATAACAGACCGGATGGCACACACCTTCCTCATCATCCTGCAGCAGGACTGCCCCGGCTCCGGTGGCACTGGCATCGACCTCTAGCTTAAAGGGGCGAGAGAAGTTTGGAGCTGCCAATACAGGGGTGCTGCACAGAAGAGATTTTGCCGACTCAAAGGCATGCTGGCATTCAACTGACCATTCAAAAGGCACCTTTGGGCTACACAGTTTGGTTAGCGGGGTCACGACCACAGAAAAGTTCTTACAGAAACACCGGTAATATCCGGTCATCCCTAGGAACCGCCTTAGTTCCCGTCTGGTGGCTGGACTCGGGTAGTCCAGGATTGCAGCAACCTTCGCCTCCACTGGGCGGACCTGCCCAAACCCCACCTGCTTACCTAGGTAAGTGACGGTTGCCTTACCAAACTCACACTTAGCGAGATTGAGGGTCAACGAGGCCTCGGCTAGCCGCTGAAACACTGTCCTCAGAAGGGACATATGATCTGCCCATGTGTCTGTGTATAGCACCACGTCATCTAGATACACATTGCACTGGGGCACATCTCCCAACACCAACTGCATCAGTCGTTGAAAAGTAGCTGGGGCATTTTTCATGCCAAAGGCCATTACTGTGTATTGCATGAAGTGGTCAGGGGTGACAAATGCAGAAATCTCTGAAGCTCTGGGAGTGAGAGGCACCTGCCAGTAGCCTTTAAGGAGATCGAGTTTGGTGATGAATTTGGCAGGGCCGATGCTGTCAATGCAGTCTTCCATACGAGGAAGCGGAAAAGAGTCAGAGACCGTTACAGCGTTTACCTTCCGATAATCTGTGCAGAAACGGGGTGTGCCATCAGACTTAGGTGTTAGTAGACATGGGGAGCTCCAGGGGCTACAACTAGGTTGTGCCAAGCCGTTTTCTACTAAGTACTCAACTTCTTCTTTCATGACCTCACGTTTGGCGAAGGGGCAACGATATGCATGCTGCTTGATTGGGACTGCGTCTCCAACGTCAATGTCATGCTCACAAACGTGGGTATGCGAGGGTACGTCACTAAAAAGAGACAGGTAGGAGTGCAGCAAGTCAAGTACCTCTTTACACTGGGACGGAGGAAGGTGAGATAGGTTGGCCTCGGCCTTAGCTAAAAAAACAGAATTTGACAACCGCCCACATTGCTGTCCCTCAGAAAGGGTACCCAGATCATCATCACCCTTAACTTCAACACTTAGCAGGGCAACAGGGACTGAACCGGGGACAGCCGTCCCAGCAGTGTCTGATGATTCTGTCATGCTGGTGTCTCTGGTATGGTATGGTTTCAACATGTTGACATGACATAGGCGAGTCTTCCTTCTGCGTTCTGGGGTGTTGAGAATATAGTTGGTGTCAGACACTTTTTTCACTATCACATAGGGGCCTGAGAAACGAGCCATGAGGGCAGAACTGGGCACGGGCAACAACACAAGAACTTTGTCCCCAGGCTGGAACTGTCTTTCCACTGCTTTTTGATCACATCGTTTTTTCATGTTTGCCTGGGATACACAGAGAGCCTCTTTTGCTAACAAAGTAGCCCGTTGCCACCTGTCCTTGCATGTTTTTACAAACTCCACCACAGTAGTTTTAGGCACACAACCACTGAGAAAACTCTCCTTCAACACCTTTAGCGGACCCCGCACGTCGTGTCCAAACACCAGGGTAGCTGGGCTGAACCCCAAAGACTCCTGCTTCACATCACGTATAGCGAACAATACAAACGGGACCCCGTCATCCCAGCTTTTTCCGGTGTCGTGGCAATACTTACTCAACATCGCCTTGAGAGTTTGATGCCACCGCTCCAGTGCACCTTGTGACTCTGGGTGGTAAGCACTAGACACAGAATGAGAAACTCCAAGGGACCGTAGAGTCCGATTAAAATCCCTGGACATGAAATTGGTACCCTGATCTGTCTGCACGGTTTTCGGGAGGCCAAAGGTGGTAAAGAATTTGACTAGTGCTTTGGTAATGCTTGCTGTCGTGATTTTCCGCAGAGGAATCGCCTCTGGGTATCGAGTGGACACACACATTATGGTTAACAAGAACTGATTCCCTGCCCGCGTCTTTGGTAAGGGGCCAACACAGTCTACCAGGATATGCTCAAAAGGTTCACCGACAGCAGGGATAGGACGTAGGGGGGCGGGGGGCACCGCCTGGTTCGGTTTACCCACAAGCTGGCAAGTGTGACAGGTGTTACAAAACTGCACTACATCTGCTTTCATTGCCGGCCAAAAGAAATGCTGCAGTATACGGTCATATGTTTTAGTGACACCCAAATGACCTGACCATGCGTGATCATGTGCTAACTGCAGCACATGCCACCGCAGACTGGTCGGAACCACCAACTGCCGCACTACGCTCCAGTCTTCTCCAGGCCTTGGGGTCCACTTGCGCATCAATAAACCTTCCCAAACGAAAAATGTCTGCCTCTTGCTCCCCTCACCTCCCTTATCCTGAGCTGCTGCGGTAAAACACTGAACTAATGAAGGGTCTTCTTTCTGAGCCTTCACAAGTGCTTCCCGGGTGAGCAGAAAAGGAGCTCCAGACACAGGAGCTGGCTCAACCACACTGTGAGCTAACTCTAAGGCTCCATTATCTCCCTCATCGGTGCAGGGCATCACATCCTTCTCTAGAATAGAGCCGATCACTGAATCTGACAAATCAACCCCCCCACCTTGTTGCTGGGCACGTGAACGAGTCAGAACGCTCACCGGGAACACATCCGGGTGCTGCAGGCTGAGGGCATCTAACACAGGCTCTATAACAGGATTGTTGGTCACCTCAGGGGTAGGGTAAACTTTCCCACCCGCGATATCATTTCCCATTATAAAATCCACCCCATTAATCGGGAGAGAAGGCCGCACACCCACTGAGAAGAAACCACTCACCAGCTCACTCTGTACCCAGATACGATGGAGGGGAGCAGGCACAAAACTCATCCCAACACCTCTTACAATGATGCTAGAGTCACAGTCAGACTTCTCATTAAATTCAAGCACACTAGCTAGTATGAGGGACTGTGAGCCACCAGTATCACGCAGAATGGTCACTTCACGCTTATCCTCGGTCTTACCAGAAAGCGAAACTATCCCCTTAAAAATGAAAGGCTTAAAACACTCATCCGGGGTCTCAGGGGAAGGGGGCCTACTGACAGGAGGCATGGTTTTAATCAGCCCAACCCCTTTTGGTTTACGTGAAGACGAGACTGATTGTTTCCGTCTGTAAGCTTCACAATCTGCGATCAGGTGGCCAGACTTAAAACAGAAAAAACACTTTCGGTCTGCCTTGGGACGAAACACAAGTACCTCACTCTTTGGGTGCTGTGCAACTGGCACCTCGCTAGCCTTCACTGGGGCATCGCGCCGGTCATACCTACTGACACTGGTTTTATGGACGAGCGCGAACTCATCAGCCAGCGTCGCAGCCTGCTGTAGCGAGGAAACCTTCTGTTCATTAATATATACCGCGATGCGCTCAGCAATGCAGTTCTTAAATTCCTCTATGAGCATTAGTTCCCGGATCGAAGCCAGGTCAGTGGCTTTGCAGGCCGCACACCACCGATCGAAAAGAACACCTTTTTCCCTGGCGAAATCAAGATAGGACTGACCCTGACCTCTTCTCAACCCCCGGAAACGCTGCCTATAGGCTTCTGGGACCAGCTCATAGGCCAGCAGGATAGCCCTTTTCAGCTTGTCATAGTCCAAGCTGTCCTCAGCTGACAACGAGGAACAAACTTCTTGAGCCTTACCCGCCAGCTTACATTGGAGCAAAATGGCCCATGAATCCCGTGGCCAGTGCAAGGCCGTGGCTATTCGTTCAAACGACTCGAAGTAGCTGTCGACCTCAGTGTCATGGAACATCGGAACCAGACGACTGTTTTTCCCTACGTCAAACGGGGTGTCCGCCTGACGAATGGAGGCGGTCGGAGGAAGGGAAACCTGCCGGAGTTCCAGCTGTCGCAACCTCACAGCTGTCTCTGCCTCCACCTCCACCTTCCTCAATTCGACCTCTCTGGCTCTAGCAAGCTCTGCGTCTAAACGCCTAAGCTCCAGCTCTTTCTTTAGCTGGAACTCCCTCTCACGGTCCTCCTTCTCTAACTGGAGACGAGCCAGGCGTACACGGAGCTTAGCATCCTGCTTCGAGCCTTCACTTGATTCAATGGAGAGGGGTTCGAAGCGAGGCAATGTCATGGGTTTGTCCACAGGCAGCCCCTGACCAACAGGTGTCGACACCAATGGACCTACAGCTTGAGCTGACGCCTGCGGAACAGGCTGAGACGCTGCACCATGCTCAAGTGGACTGGCAGATACTGGCAAGGCCACTATCCCTTTCTCCACCAAGCCAGCCACAAGAGCAGCTTTCAGCTCAGCCTTACGCAGAGCTGTGGAAACAGAAATGCTATAACCTGATGCCACCTCATGCAAATCCCTCTTCCTACAGGCGTCCAGTTGGACAAGCGAGGGGTTTTTATTAAACACGGCAATATCAAAGGTAGCCATCAACTCTAAAAACAAAAAACTACCTGAGGCTAACAATAACAACAAAGAAGCACCACCTCCAATACACTAATGAGAAAACAGGTGGGAAAAGTGTGGCCAGAGGTTAACCAATAAATAAAAGTACCGCCGACCCTCTCCCCAGACCTGCCTACTAAAATCTTAGCCTAGTTAGCTTCTGGAGTGTACCAGGCTCGAGGCAACTTTAAAGGCTAAGCATCAAGTGCACAAAGCACCGACAAGCCTACCCCCGACAGGGAACTAATCCCCACCCGGGATTACTCCGAAAATAATAAAGGAAAAATAAAAAATGAGTGCCTGAAGGAGGAGCTTACGCTCAGCTAGACACTCCCCTTTGCTAACTGGAGAGAGAGCGCAGCAGATACCATACAACTAAACAAGCCACCGGCAAACAACTCACTAAAACTCAACTGTTGTTCCTTCCATTCATATCCCGGACGAGCCCCCACATTGTTACGTTCCCCCCGAAGGGGTCTAGGCATGTGAGAGAGGGGACCAGTAACAAATGAGTCCGGAATCAGAATGAAAAAGGAAAACAAACAGAGTTGTTCTGCATCAATAAAACTTTATTACAAAAATGGTACAGGTTAACATTAACTTAAAGGGCCGGCAACGCCGTCTTACCAATAACGCCAAAGAAACAAAGAAAACGCTCGCAGCCACGAAGGGCAGGAGGACTACCAAACAAACACAATAAAAAAGGAGGCACTTCCCACACTTCCTACCCTACTCCCCACCACGGGGAGACACTCTCAGGGCCCACAAGCCCGTCTGCTCACTGGTCAGAAAGAGGCTGTCTGTCCAAAATCTAGCACAGAACCGCGTAGAGCCACCGAGGAAAAAGCCCCAGTTTAAATAGCCTCAGAGGATGATTGCTGACTGGAGTCAGGTGGCAAACGAGGCTAATCAGCAGCAGCTGTGTCCTGGGGAGAGAGGAGAGTGAGAGAGACAGAGAGGGGTAGGAGTGGCAAGAGGGGTGGAGGCGGGGAGAGTGGGCAAACACCCCACCCACACACTCCCACAGCCTCACAGAACGTAACAGTCAGTATCTCTACAATAGTTCTACATTCTATGATAACACATTTCTAAACTCTAAAATAAGCTAAACATTCCTACACTAACTAATTAAAGCTATTTAAAGTGCGTGTTCTCAACGATATGGTCTGCAATTTGTTGCAATCCACTTGGCACTGTGTGAGTCAATATCTCCGAGGTAGCCTTACTGAGTCCCCGGTGCTCCGTGAGTGGTTTGTCCTTACCTTTGTGCATAATACTTTACGTCAGTCGACTGCTCCATTTTGTTATTTTTTTAATACTCAAATTTCCCATTGAGAGGGCCAATGTGCGTTTATCATCTTCCAAATTGAGTTGATTGGTTCAGCTGTCCGTCACTACCAGATCAACTGCCCATTTGCACATGTGCGAAGGTAACTCGACTTGGACAAACTGCCCGAAATGCGTTGACAGAAACATTTCAGGGATATTTTGAGTCATTCTGCACTCGAGATGCGTTAATAGCGTTACATTTTTTTTATCGCATTAATCGTGATGACGGCTTAATTAGGAAGTAGTTTTTGTACCAGCACTTTCAAGATTACCTTTTTTATTTTTCCAAGAAATGATATTTGAAAGAAGTTGTAAACATTTTCCTTGTGTCCTTAAAGTCAAGATTGACCATCATACAGGCTCTGTCTCATGCTGCAGAATGACAGAGATCATCCAGTGTAGTGTTATTCAAAGAAACGTAATCAACACCAAGTGAATTACAGCAGCATCAAGAAACCTCAGCATTACTTTTCATACTGCAGTGTTTTGAAGGGTATTTTGATTCAGGCACCGCCCAAGTTATTCACACTGCCCATAGTGCCCTGATATTCCTATCTTGCATAGATAATATCAATCAAAGGCTTATGCACTGGTCATTATTGCTGCCAAATTTTAACACTGAGTTTACCGCCTAAAGGGAACCAATAACATAGTGATAGACACTCTGTTTCAGGGAGGCTCTTAAAGCAAAAATGTAATATTCATTTTTTCATCCTGTTTGTGCTCTCCAGCTTTGCTAATGTGGAAAAATTTCCCTTATTTATAACCCAATAGAGAGCAACTTCTTCAGATTTCATTGATATAAAACATGGTTAAATAATATTCTTGCATGACCAGAAAGTTTAGGTTTGTATAAATATTTAAAATGCATTTATAAATTGATTTCAATAAAAGTTTTCAATAAAGGGTAAGGCTTATTCATTTTATTTTATAGGTTGTGTGTGTTTTGTTGTTTTCTTTCTTTCTTTTGTTTTTGTTTTGTTTTTTCATTTTCTTTGTTTTTGGAAAATTAGCTTTCAGGTTACCATCATAACTTCACTTAGTTTTGCACCTATAGAAAACAACCACGAAGAAATGTTCCATTCAGCAGGCCAATCACAACTCACATTTCCTTTAACGGAAAATGTTCATGTGTCATGACATCTGTTAATAGGACGTGTTGCTGTCTTCTAACTCCAAGTTATCGTCATTAGACATGGACGGGGTGCATGCATTTCTGGTTGTTCTTTTCGGTAAATCGTCTAAACATTTTGAAGATATCCATTTTGGTCCCATTTTAACAATGAACATTTTTTCATTCTGAATTTTTTTTTTTTAAATGTGCATATGTGAACATTTTTTTGTTTCTATCTTCCAGGAGCTTTATCTTCAAGTCAAGATCTGAGAAATGAATCAGTGATAGAGATGAGAGTGAGACCAGGAGAAAACATCACTCTCTACTGTGATTGTAAATCATCAGTTGGAGTATACATAGTGTGGTACAGGAATTGTTCTCATGAGAAGCAGCCTTCCCTGGTATTAAAAACCAGGCTGGATTGGAGATATGGTGCCCCACACTCAGATTATGAGTCTACTTTCTTCCATCTCCTGAATCCATTTCCTGATTTTCATCTGGTAAAGAACAATTTCTCTCAATCTTATGACCTGCTGATCACAAACATCGCTGAGACTGATGAAGGCCTTTACTACTGCGGAACTGAAGAGTTCAAGGTTAAGGATGAAGAAAAAATTATCCAAAGATATGTGCGCACATATAGTAATATCACAACAAAGATCCTGCTTCATAAGGATTCTGGTGAGTCTTGCATTATCTGTGCACTGTTTTTTAGCCCTTTGAAAAACTAACCACAGTAAGAAGATATGATCCTACATTATGATGCATTTTAAAATGGACAGTTTGATTGTTTAGTAGATAGTAGGTGAATGATTATGATGATTTGCATGCCACCAGAATAAATTTAAAATGAAACAAGAAAGATGCAATTTTTTTAAATTTTTTGACAAACGGAGTTGTAAATGAAATGCAAATTTTTTATGTTTTCTTTGTGGTGTTTTAACACTTTCCGTCCCTCAGAATGCTTTGCTTGGCCTTAAATAAAGCTGTCTTAAGCTTTTGCCAGTAAGCAAACTGCATTCTAAACTGAAATCAAGTCAATGACGTGGCCGTTACTAAATATTTTATTTATTTATTTATTCATTTTACTTCTTTAAAACAAGCTAGATGCTGTTACAGCACATTCTGGGTTATCCTCTATAATATCAACTACATCTGTAAAAAGCCCTCATCTTTGTGGCTAAAAGATGAGCCTGGTGTCAGAATGTAGGTAAAAATGAGAACATTTATACTGTACAACTTCGTCTGAAGTTTTAAAGCACATATCTTGCAAGGTTATATGATCTTTTGTACTCTAATTTCTACTTTGTTATGATAATTCATAGACAATTAGTTTTACTATTGAAACTATCATATATAGTAATGTTCAATGCTGGCATTAGAGCAATAGAATAAAAAATAAACTTGAGCTTCAGATTTTGAGATTACTTAAAAACTGTTTTTCTTGCAACTTTGGTTGCAATTTTTTAGAGGAGCTAATATGTTTATTTCGAACATAAAAATTTTATATCACTTGCTCCTATATTTAAAAGTTGTATTTTGTGTTGTGATTCACTGTCCACAACCTAAATAGCATTTGGCTTAATCTGAGCTGAAAGCAGTTGAGATTTTGGTGAGGTCTGATGCAAAAATTCACAGAGGGTTCCTGCATTTGTTTGGATTTTCACTCATTCACACAGGGTCAAAATTATATGTACAGGTTCAAATATGTACAGTGGTGGCTGTGACACATTAAAAAATAACACATTACTGTAATCACATTATATTTTCCAGTAACATTTTACTGTACAAATTCAATAATGCAGCACATTACAGTTACAATTATGTTGTCACTTGCGTTACAAAGGTTCATTCATTTGCTGTGCGGCAGAAACCATTTGCACATTGTTAAAATCAGGTGATTTCAGTTCATGTCTGAGAGGAGAAAATTGGTGGAGCAGTACAGCAATACAGCTTTTGAGGAGTGGACATTAATTACATTTTTATTGCACAAAAGGACACAAGCACGATGGTCAAGCGGAAACAGCTTCCAGGACAGAAACAACCACATTATACTGCTAACACAACATTAACTCTTTGCAAGCATCTACATACACAACATGCTAACACAAAGCTAGACAAGAACTGAGAGAAATTTTAAAGCTGAGAACAAACTGACTGATCTTCAACAGGGACAAAAAACAGTGATGAGCATTGAGGCTAATAGTCACCATTTCTACCTGTTCATGTTTCTAAAGTAGAATGACTGTGTCGATCATTTTCAAGTTTCTTTGAGCTGGTTTTAATCTTTGCTTTGTGTTGTCAGGTTAGTGTTCCTATCTAAAAACTGAAAGAAATATTGTACGTGTGTCCCCATTAAGATCGAGATTTGTGTTGGTACATGAGGCTGTAGCCTACATTAGCTGGTTATTATCAAACGATGTGTTTCAGGTCATTTTATGGAGTAATGACTAACTTAATGTAACATATGAGTAGTGTAACAAATAATTTTTCCTGGCAAGTAATTATGCAAAGCATAGCATTACTTTTAAGTAAAGTAACAAGTAATGTATTAAAAAGAGGTGCTGAAGGTTCTACAATGTCTTTGAACCCGATAAAGTCAAGGCATATTAATGTCTCATTAGTGATCACAACTGACTACATTTGGTAGTTTCTTTTTGCAAACATAACAATTTGTACAATAATTATAACCATAATAATTTATTTGTTAGCAATCTTTGGATTGACCAAACTCAGAACAATGGGAAAGTCCAAGGAACTAAGTGAAGACCTAAGAAAGAGAATTGTATAAGTTGGGAAGGTCTCTTGGAGACCTTTCTAAATGACTGTAGAGTCCAAGATTATCAGTTGAGACAATTATAAATAAGTGCAACTTATTTGGATGTTGCCATTTTGCCAAGGAAGAAGACCCAGACAAACCCTGAAATAAGAGGAATCTGGTTAAGATGTTCAGGGGCAATTCAGTGCTCAAACATGCCATGAACTGAAAACTCCTCAAATGCCAGCATCACTTCCCACAGTGAATTGAGTTTTACATTGCCATGGACTGAGAGGGTGTTGACCAGTAAAGAAGTCCCTGCTCCAAAATCGACATCTTCAAGCTCGACTGACATATGCAGCTGCCTATGATGAGTTTATGTGAACCACAACTGTAGAAAGTATATCCCTCTACACGTCAGAATCATTAGGTTTATGTGACATATTCACAAACAGAACTGGACAGTGTGCACTATTTCTTACATGTGATGCCATATGCATGGATCAAGAATTTTAATTGTTTCATTCCAGAGTTTCAAAATTGTCACAGTTTCTTGTATCATCAGTCTACACAATGAGCTAACCTCGATAACTTCTGTTTTTCAGGTTCAAGTGAGAACCGCTGTTTTACAGCTTCAAGTGAGCACCATCATGAAACTTGTTGGATTCTACTTTATTCCTTGTGTCCCGCTTTTGCTGTTATCTCATCACTTCTCTCTTCTCTTTTGATTTATTACTGTCAGAAGACAAGTAAGTCCTCAACGTTTAATTTGTCTACCAAATTATTTTTCATCTCTTTATTTCCGTGCTCATTTTGCCATCATGATTAAATTAAGTTTTTGTCTCTAAAATTGAAATATTTTCACTTTCTCTATAATTCTGATATTATAATTTTACTATGATTTTTCCTTTGATCTGGTTATAGTTGTTTTCTTTTGGTGTACTGAATTATAATAACACTATGTTAATTTCTATAGCTAAGACACCTCAGGATGATGAGAAAAGATACAGCAAAAGAGTACAGAAAAGATGGAATGAGGTAATTAAGAACTTTCATCAGTCTTTATATGTACTGATATTTAATATTTATAATACCGTATTTTCTGCACTATAAGGCGCACTTAAAATCCTAATTTTCTCAAAAATCGACAGTGCGCCTTATAATCCGGTGCGCCTTATGTATGAATTCTTCTTCATCTGTTAATTAGCATTAGATTTTTTAACATGAGCGCATATGGATGTATCATGTCTATCCCCATTCTTTTAATGATATATGCTACTCAAGCAGAACGTGTCTATTTTAAAAATTGTTTTAAAATCATTTTTAACTAGTACTCACTATTAAGTTTTCTTAACTAAATAAAAAAAACTATTTTGAAATTTCATGAACTAATTGATTGTAATAGCAGTGATAATTCTAAATAACAAATGTCGTATTGTTTTTTTTAGGATGAAGACTTATGTTTAACACAAGTGTTGTTCTGGGCTCAGGATGGATATAAACATCAATAAACAAGATGAAGAAAACAGTGGGAATTTTCCACATTTTCACAGAAAAATTAAAATCCCAGTGTATTACATAATAGTTGTGACTTGCCAGTCTTATTGTCATGGTCCGGAGTCTGGTGATTCCATGTTTGTGTTTTTTGATTATTAATATTCTTTAGTTAGTTTCTGGTTTTCTTTAATGATTTTAAGATCTTAGGTTTTGTCATTGTGCCTCTCTTGTGTCTCACGTCTTGTCAAGTTATGTTTTCATGTTTGTGCTTCTCATGGTTTTCTTGTCAAGTCTGTTTCTCCATGCCTGACTTGTCTTTCCTATTTTACTTTGATAGTCTTGTGTCCTGTGTTCAGTGTTTTGAGTTCTGATTCCCCCTTGTCTCATTATGACAGATTAGTCCCAATTGTGTTTCCCTCCTGTTTCCCATTCCCTCATTACTCCCTTGTGTATTTAAACCATGTGTTTTCTTCTGTCCTTTGTTGTGTTGAACACCCTCGTTGCTGTGTGTCTCCTCTGTGCACCTGACAATTCCTAGTTTTCTGCTCTTGGTTTGTTTTCTAGTTTTGAGTTTCTTGTTTCTAGTTCCCAGTTAGTCTTTGTATTAGATGTCTGAGTTATCCCCAGCAAATAAAGCTGCCATTTTGAGTTCAAACTTTTGCTTGAGTCCTGTGTTTGGGTCCTCATCCTGCCTGCCACACAGCCGCACGTGACGGTTTTGCAGTTTTAGCTTCTATCTTCTTTTTTGCTGCTTTTCATTTCAATGAATTGTGAAGTGGCAGCACGGTGGCACAGTGGTTAGCACTGTTGCCGCACAGCAAGAAGGTCCTGAGTTCAATTCCACCATCAGGCCGGGGTCTTTCTGTGAGGAGTTTGCATGTTCTCCCCGTGTTTGCGTGGGTTCTCTCCGGGTACTCCAGTTTCCTCCCACTGTCCAAAGACATGCACTTAGTGGGGATAGGTTAATTGGTTAATCCAAATTGCCCATAGGTGTGAATGTGCGAGTGAATGTGAGTGCGAATGGTTGTCTGTCCCTGTGTGTTGGCCCTGCGACAGAAACCTGCGACTGCAACCTGTCCAGGGTGTACCCCGCCTCTCGCCCTATGACAGCTGGGATAGGCTCCAGCACCCCCCGCGAACCTGAAAAGGATAAGCGGATGCGAATGGATGGATGGATGAATTGTGAAGTGTTAAAAAAATAGTTGTAGTTGTTAATGTTCACACATCCAGAAACTATAATATAGTCTGTTTTTTTTATTGTATACTCTTGCATATTGATTGTAATGGACTGCAGTACTTAATATTTGGGGAAAAAACCTTTACAAATTACAAAAAAATGTCTGCCTGTCAGATAAGTATTTTTCTGGTCAGAATATGTATTAATGAAATGTCATTACAAAATAAATTTTCTTTGTCGTCCATTGTTTTCTTTCTTTGTATGTTTTTTTTTTTTTTTTTTTGTCTTTTAAACCTCAGGGGACTCTCATGTTTCCTCAAATCCTCTCACCGAGGTTTCCTAGACTGTTTCTCTACAACAGGTTGCTTTTCTGCAACTCTGGGCAGCCTAGGCAGAGTCCTGCCACTACACAAATAATATAATGGATTGCATTTATATAGTGCTTTTCAGGACCCCTCAAAGCGCTTTACAATACCACTATTCATTCACTCACACATTCACACACTGGTGAAGGCAGACTGACAGAGGCGAGGCTGCCATATTGCGCCATCGGCCCCTCTGGCCATCACCAGTAGGCGGTAGGTGAAGTGTCTTGCCCAAGGACACAACGACCGAGACTGTCCGAGCCAGGGCTCAAACCGGCAACCTTCCGATTACAAAACAAACACCCAACTCTTAAGCCACGATCACCCACTGTATACACACACACAGATACCAAAAGAGGAGAGGCAGAAAACTATAAGGTGGAGTGAAAAAAAAAGGAAATTGGCAGGTCCACATGGATATCAAAACATCTTTCTTCATTACTAGTTATGTAATTCATTTACTCAAATTGAATTGTTATTGCAACTATACAATAAAAATAGCATATTTTAAAGATGAAAAATCAATACTTTTCCTTAACAAAACTTGCAACTTTGGTCCCAAAGTTTGTGGTTATGAGGTTGAGAATGTAGATTGACCAGTAACTCGACAGTATCATTACTAAGCTCAGCTCTCTGTTACCACAACAGACAGGACACTTTCTGTATCACTGTTAACACTGCACCAATCAGTCTGTTAATTTCCTGATCAACTCTCCTTTGAAATATGAACAAGACCCAATAATACTTAAACTCCACAATTTGTTCCTGCCCCACATTAGGTACTCCACCTTTTACTGGCTGAGAAGCATAGCATGGATGTGTTAATTCTCCTCCCAACAAGTTCACACTGATCTTCTAACCCCACCACGTACACACTGGGGTTGATGCATCAAATTGTGTGACTGAAGCCAAATGCTACCTTATCAAAGTTGGTTGCCTGTCCACTTTATGTAGTCTGGCAGTTACACTGCATGTTTCCCATCCAACATTAGTTTAACTATTTAGACACTGCTGGTACCACCACTTAACACTTACAATCTATTTTCAAAATATCTGATATTTCTACCCTGATTTTGGTAACATAAATCCACAGTGTTTAACATGATATACATTTACATCTCATTCTTTTCTCTTGTTGATTTCTTCTTGTGCGTATTTCAAACAGCTACATTACATTCACTTTCATGTCACAAGATAATAGAGCTCACAAACCACAACCATTTTGTATGTGAGCAGCAGGCTTACAGCAAAACCACAGAAACAAACAACCCAAACAACGAATACAACAGACCAGTGGTGGTGGTCCAATGCATTTGTGCACCCCTCTTTTTTTCAGTCTTCATTCTTTATTTTTAGAAGCCACATGCATATGATGCCGAAAACACACACAAAACTGATTTCCGAGCAGAGGGATGCAGTCAGTTGTTTCAAATACAGATATTTGGTGCGCCTGCTTGCTGCTGCTGCTCATACACAACACAAAGGGGAGGGAGTGGGCTGCTTCCCATGCACATTTAATTCATAATGTTGTAAATCCAAGCCCACTATGTATTAATTACAGTGGGATGCAAAAGTTTGGGCAACCTTGTTAATAGTCATTATTTTCTTATATAAATCGTTGGCTGTTACAATAAAAAATGTCAGTTAAATATATCATATAGGAGATACACACAGTGATATTTGAGAAGTGAAATGAAGTTTATTGGATTTACAGAAAGTGTGCAATAATTGTTTAAACAAAATCAGGCAGGTGCATAAATTTGGGCACAACAAAAAAAGAAATGAAATCAGTATTTAGTAGATCCGCCTTTTGCAGAAATTACAGCCTCCAAACGCTTCCTGTAGGTTTCAATGAGAGTCTGGATTGTGGTTGAAGGTATTTTGGGCCATTCCTCTTTACAAAACATCTCCAGTTCATTCAGGTTTGATGGCTTCCGAGCATGGACAGCTCTCTTTAACTCACACCACAGGTTTTCAATAATATTCAGGTCTGGGCTGAGATGGCCATTCCAGAACGTTGTACTTGTTCCTCTGCATGAATGCCTTAGTGGATTTTGAGCAGTGTTTTTGGGGCGTTGTCTTGTTGAAAGATCCAGCCCCGTTGCAGCTTCAGCTTTGTCACTGATTCCTGGACATTGGTCTCCAGAATTTGCTGATACTGAATGGAATCCATGTATCCCTCAACTTTGACAAGATTCCCAGTCCCTGCACTGGCCACACAGCCCCACAGCATGGTGGAACCACCACCATATTTTACTGTAGGTAGCAGATGTTTTTCTTGGAATGCTGTGTTCTTTTTCCTCCATGCATAACGCCCCTTGTTATGCCCAGATAACTCAATCTTAGTTTCATCAGTCCACAGCACCTTATTCCAGAATGATGCTGGCTTGTCCAAATGTGCTTTAGTATACCTCAAGAGGCTCTGTTTGTGCTGTAGGCGGAGAAAAGGCTTCCTCTGCATCACTCTCACGTACAGCATTTCCTTGTGTAAAGTGCACCGAATGGTTGAACGATGCACAGTGACTCCATCTGCTGCAAGATGATGTTGTAGGTCTTTGGTGCTGGTCTGTGGATCGACTCTGACTGTTCTCACCATTCGTCACTTCTGTCTATCCGAGATTTTTCTTGGTCTGCCACTTTGAGCCTTAACTTGAACTGAGCCTGTGGTCTTCCATTTCCTCAATATGTTCCTAACTGTGGAAACAGACAGCTTGAATCTCTGAGACAGCTTTCTGTATCCTTCCCCTAAACTATAATGGTGAACAATCTTTGTCTTCAGGTCATTTGAGAGTTGTTTTGAGACCCCCATGTTGCTACTCTTCAGAGAAAATTAAAAGAGGAGGGAAACTTAAAATTGACCCCCTTAAATACTCTTTCTCATGATTGGATTCACCTGTGTATGTAAGTCAGGGGTCACTGAGCTTACCAAGCTAATTTGAGTTCCAATAATTAGTTCTAAAGGTTTTGGAATCAATAAAATGACAACAGTGCCCAAATTTATGCACCTGCCTGATTTTGTTTAAACAATTATTGCACAATTTCTGTAAATCAGAAATCTAATGTGTTCTCAGCTTGTTTTACTTCTAGACAAAGGGGAGTAGCAATTTTAATACATAAAAATTTTAATTTCACAGTACTCGATACAGTTATAGATGCAGAGGGCAGATTCTTAATCATTAAAATATCTATACTTGATAAAAAGCTATGTATTGTAAGTGTATATGGTCCAAATGTTGATGATCCCTCATTCTTTCACGTTTTTTCAGTGCACTCTCTGAACACTTAGATGGCACACTTGTTCTTGGAGGCGACCTCAACCTTGGACTAAATGAAGACATGGATAGGCTCAATACAGCGGGAACTCAGCGTAATTGGCAGTCCACAAATATAATCAAACAGTATATGAGCGACTTTGGTCTTTGCGATGTATGGCGCTCCCTTCACCCCACCAGTCAGGAATATACTTTTCTCACATGTCCATCACTCCTACTCTCGTCTGGATTATTTTTTGGTCAGCAGCTCACTGCTGAGCGACATTTCAGACACTGAGATTCACCCTATAGCTGTCAGCGATCATGGTCCTGTATCTTTAACACTAATGCACAAGAATAACACTACGCCAGGTAAAAACTGGAGATTGAATACATCACTGCTTAAAGATGAAGACTTTATTAAATATTTTTAAAAAGGAATGGACTCTATATTTAGACTTTAATGACACTCCCGGAACATCAGCTTCTGTCCTATGGGAAGCAGAGAAAGCTGTGTTGAGAGGTAAAATAATTTCTTTCTCATCACATGAAAAGAAAGAAGAAAACAAAAATATTCAGGAATTAGAAAAAACCATCAAATCCCTTTAAGAAGCCTACGTGTCACACCAAGATCAGGAAACATTGAGCAAAATACGCAAAACAAAACTAGAATGAAATGAGATAATTAATAAAAAAAACAAAATTCTTAGTACAAAGACTACGCTTACAAAATTATGAACATGGTAATAAATCCGGTCAATTTCTAACGAACCAGCTAAAAATAAATAAAGAAAAAACAACTATATGTGCTGTTCAAGATTTATCTGGGAACACATGATATGACCCGGAAAAAATAAACAACATTTTCAGGGATTTCTATAAAACTTAGTATTTGTCAATATAAAATTGTACTTAGTAGTCAGTATAAGCTTTTAATGATATAAGTTTGCATATGATAGAATACTGCATGATGACCTTTTTATGACTTAGTCTGTTGTCCACTACAAGACTTGTTTTATAAATTCTTTCTCACAGCAATAATAGCTGAACAAGCTGTTATTATTTCACTCCTGCCAGGAAGAGGAGAGCTGGACACTCTTATCTGCACTCCCTAACAAGAAAAGGGGCCACGTCCTTCAGAATCACACACACACACACACACACATACACATACATACGCACTAACATTCTTCTGTCTATGAATAGATGTATTCACTGTTGTATTATTTTTGTATATAAATAAAGACAAGTGCAGGAACAGAGCGCACATCACAGGGCCCCCACTCTGGTGTGAGCGTTCTGTGATCGCCCTTGCAAGTAAAAGCTGCAGCGTCTGTGTGTGTCTTCACTCTTAGACTCTCAGCTGAAGAAGTGTCATTTAGAATAAATCTCTTGACATTTATTCACCACAAATAAACCCATCTAAAAACGAAACTGATCAGTTTTTGAACAACATAACGCTTCCAAAATTATTAGACACTCAAGCAATGGCACTGGATTCGCCACTGACGCCAGGTGAACTCCAGGAAGCCTTGATAAGTGTGCCCAATAATAAAGCTCCAGGTCCAGACGGCTTTCCTGCAGAATTCTACAAAGAATTGTAATTAATTCATTAATTCATCCTGACCAAACTGGTTTCATAAAAGGTAGGCACTCATCAACAAATACACGTAGATTACTTAATTTGATGGACTACTCATACAGTAAAAACATCGAAACTACAATATTTTCTTTAGATTCAGAAAAAGCGTTTGACGGAGTTAACTGGAAATTTCTATTTGCAACTTTACACAAATTTGGTTTTGGTGGACGGGGCTATACAATTCCCCAACAGCTTGTGTCAAAACAATAGTGATGTGTCGGTTGCAAACGAAATGGCTCTTAGAGCCGGGTCTTTGACATGAACGACGCAAGCCGGCTCCTTATCGCGAGCCATGGTTTGTTTTTTTTCTTTCTCTCACCCTCTCTCTCGCACTTTTTTCCCACTTCACTCCACATGCGAGCCTTGTGCTTTGTGCTGGGCAGAGGGGGGAGGGGCGGTAGTTACACTCTCAGTAGCACAGGAACAGAACAGGAGGGAGAGAAAGAGAAAGAGAGCCAGGGACAACAACGTCACATTAGAAAGGTATAGTAATCATCCACAACTATTTTCAGTTGCGGATGATAAAGGATTCAGAAAGTTTATTCATGCAGGCCCATATGACAGAGAATATGAATCTTCTTTTTGTTTTCATATTTTAATTTATATTTAATTGTGTTGTGGTTTGCAGCGTTTTGTGTTATTTCATTTTAAAAGGAAAAAGCTGAAAATTTAAATAGTTGAAAGTTGAACTGTGACTAGTTGGTTTTTGCGTTATATGATTATTTTATTACATTTTATGTGGAGTGAATAAATAAATGTATATTTATGGTGGCCCCTAGAAACAAAACACGTAAAAACTTCAAAACACGTACAAACCCTGAAGCATGTACAAAACACAACAGAAGTGCTCCAGGATGCTGGGCCCAGTGTTGAGCTTTTGTTACCTAGAGGCTACACAAGCCAGCAAGTACCAACGACCAGATTTGGTGTGTGGTAGTAACAGGTAAATGAAATTTTTTTTTTAATTTTTTGAATATATATATATGAGTGCTTGTGTATAAATACACAAACAATACACATATGCTTTCAATCTTGTAATATAAGTGATCTAGGTAGCTCTGCTTTGGAAGTTCAGTTAACGCTAGAAATGTGTTTTGGAGTTTGTATGTGCTTTGTCTCTAGGGGCCACTGTATATATTTATATATAAACATATATAAATAAAACCACTTTTTTTTACATTAGTAATTCCTTTTGTGCATAATTTTATATTATTGTTAATAATAAATTAATTAAAGCAACAAAACAACCTGAAGAGCCGGTTCTTTTTAGTGATCCGAGCCGAAAGAGCCGGAAATCCCATCACTACAAAACAAATGACCAGACATCCTCCAGCTTCTGTCTCCTGAGGGGCACCAGGCAGGGATGCCCACTCTCCCCTTGACTGTTTGCAATTTTTATTGAACCACTAGCAGCAGCAATTAGACAGAATACAGTAATTAAGGGCATAAAATGCAAGAACGTGGAACATAAAATCAGCCTTTATGCGGATGATGTGTTACTTTTAAAGAAAGTAGAAGGCGATCTGGCTAGATGCAAAGGTCTAACCATATCACTCATGGGAAGGGTTGCCACTATAAAAATGATGGTCTTACTAAAAATAAATTATTTATTTTCAATGATCCCAACTAAACCTCCTGGGTTTTATGTGGCTCCCCACACCCTCTAGCAGATCATTACATGAATGAACCTTTTAAATACAAGCGCGCTCATACTCACAAGTGTGCTCACAGACACAAACTCACAGACACAAACTACACCCTTTTTGGCTCCTACCTCAAAGCACACTATGCGCTGTCGATTCTACGTGCTGCACAATAATATTCAATATTTAGTATTTACTGTTATATTCACATAGATCATCGCGATGATGTTGTTTATTATATTGCTCTCTCTTTTTGCTTTTTTTCTCTTTTTCTTTCTTAGCAGGTGATCCAGGTGATTGATATATGTATTTTTTGTCTGTTTGTTTTGTTGGTTTTTGCCCTTTATCACCGTTCCTCTTCTCCGCTGTTTTTCTTTCCCTCTTTCTTTCTCCCTTTTCTTTCGCCCAGTCATGTCTGTCCCATGTGTAGCAAGTGAAAATAAAATAAAATAAACAATAAAAGCAAAGGTGAATCAAATAGACCAATATGGCAAGGCCGGGATGGTCCATTTGGTAAAGTAAATCCATTGGGCATCTTTCTTTGCCTTTAGACAATAATTCTGATGGCAAAAGAACCAAACGGGACAGGCGGGGGGCGGGGGGGGGGGGGGGATTAAAAAATAAATAAATAAATAAATAAAAGGTAGACTGCAACATCAGCAGAATACTTTCATGAAAGCTACAGACCAAAATAATGCAACACTGAAAGCTAGCTTTGTTGTGGCTGGAGAAATGGCCCAAGTTTCAAGTATTTCTTGGAGGGTGCATTTTTTAGGTGCTGCATGCCAGGATCTTGGGGGTGGGCACGATACACGGAGTCCAAAGTACCATCAGGGTGTACACCCCACCCCTGGCATCGTTGCCCACCTCTCAATTTTAAATACACGTAGACATTGAGGGCTAGCAGGAGGGACCATGCGCTTACCTGCTGCTCTCTGGCAGGTAGCTCCAAGCCCTCCTGGGTTTTAAATGCACCTTAGAACACACATGCATCAACATTACAATGAGCGGGTGGAGGGAGGTTTGGAGTCTTCTCTCACCCCCATTCTCTGTGGCCTGCTGGAGCAGGGGGGCTAGGACTAGGAGGAGGAGTTGGCCGTCCGACTGCGGTCTGGAGTGTGGAGCCTTCCTGCTGCTGCGGAGTCGGGGCGGTCTGCCTCCCCCCACCGCAGGGAAAAGGGAAACACCACCTGGGTCTGGGTGCAGTTCCCCCCTCCAGGGGCGGGGGCACCTAGACCCGGTTTGTAGAGTACGCTTGGGGAGTGTGATCGTGTGTACAACGTCTCTTTATGTCTGTATCCACGTTGGTTGAGTGTGGAGTAAGTGCATATGAGAGCATGAGGGTGGGAATGGATGTTTGTATATGTGTGTGCCTGTATGTCTGTGTCTATATGTCAGGTTGGGTGTCAGGCGCCACCTCTCTGGGGACATCTCAGGCCCTCCAAGGTTTGGAGGCCTATCTCCCCCTACCACCACTTCCCCTGCCAGTGGCGGACCCCCTCAGACATCGGTGCGTTGGTGGTTCTTTGTGTCCGGGGATGGGCATCCAGGTACACACCGGCTCACTCCTTGGTGGCCGCTTATCGGGGCCTGGAGCCTGGGGCTCGCTCGGGCCACTTCGGAGGTGGGGTGCCCCCGGCCTCTCGGCCTGGGGCTCGGTCACTCAGGCGCAGCTGAGTGAGCCGGCGGAGCTCACGGGCGCGTCACTGCAACCCCCCCCCCCCCCCCCCCCCCCCCCTGGCTTCTGCTCCGCGGCTGCTGAGTGAGCCCTCATCTGGGACTCTCCTCAGCTCTTTCCGGGACAGTGGCGCAGCTGCCCCTCTGTTGGTCTTCCTTGGTCTCTTGTGTTCTGGGGGCCTCTGGATGTCTGGAGTTTTGATCTCCTCCATACCTGCTTCATGCCCTGGAGGACGGGGCTGTGGCCCCCCCACACCCTCTAGCAGATTATTACATGAAGGAACCTTTTAAAAAACAAAAAACAAGCGCGTCCATGCTCACAGGTGTACACACGGGTGATCACACCCACAAACTACACCCTTTTTGGCTCCTACCTCAAAGCACACTGTGTTCTGTTGATCTTATGTGCTGCACAATAATGTTTAATATTTAGTATTTACTGTCATATTCCCATATATCATTGTGATGTTGTTTATTCTATTACTCTTGTTCTCTTCTGCTTGCTTTCTTTTTTCTTTCTCAGCAGGTGATCCAGGTGATTGATATATGCATTTTTTTTTCTCTGCCCGTTCTGTTGGTTTTTGTCTTTTGCCCTTCTCCCCCGTCCCTCTTCTCGGCTGTTTCTCTTTCCCTCTTTCTTTCTCCCCTTCTTTCCCCCAGTCAAGTCTGTCCCGTATTCAGTAAGTGAAAATAAAATAAACAATAAAAGGTGAATCAAATGGACCATTACGGCAAGGCTGGGATGGTCAATTTGGTAAAGTAAATCCGTTGGGCATCTTTCTTTGCCTTTAGACAACAATTCTGATGGCAAAAGAGCCAAACGGGACAGGCAAAAAAAAAAAAAAAAAAAGGTGCTGCATGCCAAAGGTGAGCAGGTAAGGCCCAAACACTACACTTGCTACATTCTTTTTGAAAGCTATAAATTTACAGTTGTGTATTTTTTCATAATACACATCAGACAATTGAAGTGTGAAACTGTCAAGACTGCAAAAAACACAACCAAGGGTAACGCTATGTTCCTAGTAACTTAATACAGAGACGTTTTTGACTGACACTCTACTTAAGTATCATCTGGAAAAAAAACTTTGCTCTTGATGTCTAGACAGTCACAAAACATCACACCAATAGAAAACAACCACAGAATGAAAGGTTTCATTCAACTAGCCAATCACGACTTGCATTTCCTTAAATGGAAAAGTTTGTGCAGGCAACACCCAAGAGTCAAGAAAGATGCCAGTTTTAGTGTCTTTTTGCTGCAAGTCATCAAACATGGAGAGGCTTAACACCCTTCTTGTCCTTCTTTTAGGTAATACTTTAGTACTTTTAATAAACTATTTATTATACTGATTCTATTTGGCAATCTACATTCACTTCTGTACTCAACAGCTACAAGCATTTAGTATGATAAAAAACACTACCGACATTTGCTGTTGTGTTTGTATTTCAGGACATCGTTGGATTTTTGGATCAGTAGTGAATGTGACAGTGGGATCAGGAGAAAACATTACTCTGTACTGTGACTGTAAAATATTGACTGATGAAATTATTATGTGGTACAGAAACTGTACACATGAAAATCAGCCTCCTCTTGTTCTAGAAAAAGAAAAGGATCCATTCAAACCCACCAGTGGCCGTGCAACTCTAGTGAATTTGCTACCTCGCTTCCATTTTGTAGAAAACCAGTCCTCTAGTTCCTATGATCTACTGATCATGAATACTTCTGATTCTGATGAGGGCCTCTATTACTGTGGAACTGAGCGGTCACAATCAGTTGGTGGATATAAACACAAATATATTTACGGATATAGCAATGCTACAACACGGATCCGATTCAGTAAGTACTCTTCTATTCTTCAATTTTTTTTAAAATAATGCCTTTGCCTATGACAAATAAGAGAGTGTGCTCTTGTATTTAGTGGAAATTATATTCGATGGTGCAACATAACCCTCTTGAGGTTGCACCGAGCTTAAACTACATATACAGTAATAGAATATGTATATAAATATGGTTTATTTGAACAAGTTGAAAGTCAAAAGCAAAACGACTTGTGCTAGACAATAAAATGAAGGAGGCTAGAAGGAAAAATGCCGATGCTAATTATGTGATTATTTTATTATTTTTGCTATTTTAATTTTAAAAAGCCATCAAATACTAAAATTTTAAATAAATTTTATACACATGTGCAGGTTAAATACCCCACGGATAGCTGCACTGCTGTGCATTGTGCACATAATGGCAATGTTGACTCATTATTAGCAAAGAAGAGCTTTTTATGAAAAACACCTTTGTGGTATAAAAGCAGAAAAAATGGTTGCTATGTGTTTAATCTCTTTAAATAGCTGTTATCTGGTACTGATGTATGAGATTTGTGTAAAAGAGAAGTATAAAAATATACACAGAGCTAACTGAAACAGTTTGTGAACAATTTAGAGGCCAGTGAACAAATTTCAACTGATCACCCAACTCTACAAGACTGCAGCATATGTTGGAAGCTGCTGTTCATCCTGTGTCCAACTTTTGCTGTTCTGTCCTCTCTACTTATCTCCCTTCTTGTTCATCGCCTCTGCCAGAAAACAGGTAAATACTAAATGAAGTAGTTTTATTCACTGGATCCTTTACTTAATTCCATGACTTAGTTTTGTGATTGGTTCTATATGCAATATCAATTTTTTTTCTGAAGTCTAAAAGGACTTTTAATTACACAATAAAGCTTCACATACAATTGCTACTAAAGTCATTTGTAATGTTAGATGTTATTGTTTAATAATGTTGTATTCCTTTTTGTGGCTAAAAGATGATCAGCCCAGATTTCAAACCAGTGGGCAAACAAGAAGGAATCAGGTAAATTACATCAGTATCAAATTTGATTTTTATATGTGTATTGTTTTAGATTATGTTTTAGTCACTTTCATAATTCATTCCCTCTCAATTTTTTCTTTCCCTAAACAAACCAAATGTACAGGGTGGGCCATTTATATGGATACACCGTAATAACATGGGAATGGTTGGTGATATTAAAGTCCAAACAAAGAGAAACTTGTAAATAACTCATGAAAGAATAAAGCTACTTTGAAACCAAGCACACCATTGTTTTTCTTGTGACATTACCAATAAGTTTGATGTGTCACATGGCCCTCTTCCTATTGAATAAACAAAAGTTGTATCCAAGATGGCCGACTTCTAAATGGCCACCATGGTCACCACCCATCTTGAGGAGTTTGCCCCCTCACATATACTAATGTGCCACAAACAGGACTTTAATATCACCAACCATTCCCATTTTATTACGGTGTATCCATATAAATGGCCCACCCTGTATAATGTCTGCAGTGAGTTATATGTATATGCAATATATGCAGACTTTGTATCTCTGATAATTACTCATCATAAACAGCATTCTATGTATTTTCTGCAGCAACAATCGCAAATAATAATTTGACATTATATTAACTTCTGTACCTACTTACCTATACATCATACCCTGTGTAGACATTAAAAAAATCTTCCCTGGTATAGTGCCATGAAATTAGACTGTGAGCAACAAAATCCAGCAATGATACATAAATACTTATATACACACATAAGATGTGAACTACAGTGAATAATTTTAGGTGGTTAAGATTACTTTAAAGCTACCTGCTAGAAATGGTAGCCAAGTACTCACTGAGGAAGGAGGGAGGAGATTATTAAGCATAACAGAAAAGTACATCTGTCTGGGTTAGGGTTAGGGTCGTCAGCATAGCAATGATAGGAAAATGACACAGGGGTAACTTATAAACTGAGCACAGAAGCGATCTAAGGATTGAGCCTTGAGGGACCACATCTATACAGGATGGTTTATATTAATAACATACAGCTATTTATTTAAATTTGGTAATGTCTATCAAATCAGTATGAATAGCATTTGAGAGCAGTGTCAGAGATGCCAACCCAGTTTTATAATCTGTCAATCAAAATAGCATGACTATTGGTGAAAAACTGTGCACCTGAGTTAAATGGAATATTTGACTTTATCCAAACTCAAAAGAATATTGTCAGTAATTTTTAGTAATATTGTTTCAGTGTTTTCAGTACCCAGATTGGAATTTATTAAATATTGTTTTCCTTAACCGATCCAAGAGAAGGAACGATAGAAGAGTGATCTCAAGATTTTTTTAAATGATGGGATCTAGGGAGGGTTTTGTTATTAAAAGGGAAAATGCTGGTTGTTACAAACGTGAGGCTTCACCTTCGTAATTCTGACCAGAAAAATGTGAGTGAGTGCTAAGCATCTGATTATGACTGTAAACAACAAATGTCCCCTCACAGGATGAAGATGTGTTTTATGCTACAGTGGAAACCCGTCAAGCAGCACACAAATCAAAGAAGATAACCTATAGTTCTGACATCTGCACCTATTCTGCTATCAACACCTCTGGCATATAGATTTAACAGTATTTCATGTTGTGAATTTGTCAGCATTCTTAGCTTTACCACAAGAATTGACAAGCGCTGGCCTTTTGCCGTTATGGAGAAGTTACCTCACTGAAAGATGAAGCAACTTGATTATTTGCAACATTGCAATAGGCCTGTGCTGCTGGAGTGTTTCTTCTTAACTAAACTTTTTTCACTCTCTGTGTTTGTACTTTGCATTTAGTCGTTTGTTATTATTAATCTTTTTTCCTGTCTTCCTCACCTTGTATCCTACTGGTTGTGCCAGATTGCTCCCCATCCCTGAACCTGGTTCTGCTGGAGCTTTTTCCCTGTTAGGGGAATTTCGCCTGCCTACATTAGTGCTTGCTCATTGAAGGTGATCTGATTTTTTTGTGTTTTCTCTGCATTATAGAAGCGTCTTTACCTTACAATGTAAAGTGCCCTGAGGTGACAGTTGTTTTGTTTGGCACCATGTAAATAAATTTGAATTGAATACTAAAATGTGATTTTATTTGTGATGTGACACTGTTTGCAGTGTCTGTTGTTTTGTGGTATAATTAGTAGTATAAGTAATAAACATGAAAAGGAACACGTACATGAAATATATGCTACACTTAAGAATTTTTTGTTCTTATTTATAACAAAATTCCTTCTGTCAGTTGGTGCAGGGTCTTTGGCACTCTGTATCAAGCATTTCTTAGCATTAAAATCATGAACTAACTACACAAGATAGTAATTATATATACATTTTGCTATATATATTTTTTTTTCTTTTTTTAATTGTTAATATTGTATTATTAATAATATTTGAAATTAAGTTCGACAAAGACCTCAGCCATCATGAAATATAGTCTGTGTGATCATTAAGCTATACAGGAATTCCACACCGACATGAGTATCAGTTACCTGACAAACAGATCCGCTTGTGGCTACAAACAAAAACTAGGCTCATGAAAATCACTTTCTTCAAGAGTTAACTATTATCCAAGCATGAAGCCTTGAATGCTTATACAGAAAAAACAGACATTAGACCTAATGAGGTTGCACTTCCCTCTGAATGAGTCTCATTTACAGTGTTTCTTTCATCACTAATTAGTTGACTAATGTTCATGAATTGACAACAAAAACATTTTCAATTGGTAATTGGATTTGTAAAAGCTTTCAACACAGAAACAAAAATATTACTGCAGAACTTAGTCATTTCTGCAGTAACCTTGGGCATTTTAACATGAGACTTTACAACACACAGGCCCCAGAGTTTTTGAGAATTAACACATACTGTACATACTAAAATACCTCCTGTTGTATAACATATTTAAACACCAGGTATAGATATATTGCATCTTATGTAATGGTTAGCACTGTTTGCAATATAAGCTCTGTTCTTTTTTTTTCTTCTTTTTTTTGACAAACTACTGATGTCATAGCTGTCGGAGTCAGAGGCTTACATGGATTGCTGTTTTCGGTTGCCTGCTTGAAATCATCTTGTATAAAAGTTACTGTAGCATTGCACGTTGTGCCATGGGTTCCCCAGTTTCACACATTGTGGCCAACTTGTACATGGAAGATGTGGAAAAGAAGGCTCTGTTATCCTACCCTGAAAAACCACTGGTCATTGGTTCAGGTATGTGGATGACACCTGGGTGAAAATCAAATCGCAGGACATACCGCAATTCACTAATCACATTAACTCGGTGAACCAGCACGTCAAATTCACCAGAGAGGCTATGAAAAGTGGCAGGTTAGCCTTCTGAGACTATGAGATTTCTATAAGTAATGGGGGTCATCTAGTCTATCCTGTCCTAGCCTATCGGTCTATTTACACCTACAAGCCACTCTTTCAGTAATGACAATGTGCACATCCTGCACAACGAGGAATGCTGGTTTGAGCATAGAACAAGGGGACCACTTATCTGCAAAACGAATGAGTCGAGTAGAGGACCTAAGGTTACTTGTTTCACCATTTTACAATGCTTTGACTGCATCCATTCCCCAACTCTCTATGAATGGTATTCATGGCCACTGATCAATTGTCATTAATCAGTAGTCTTTGATCAGTGGTTGTTGATTAGTGGTCATGACAATTTGTATATTACTAATCATGAAACTGACCTCATGGCCCATTGTTCATTCAGTGGTGAAGTTGTTCATTCAGTGGTAGTTTCAGTCATTGTGCAAATGCACTGTTTACAACAAAGGCTGTGGAAACCTGCAGTCAGCTGAGACTGAAGAAGCCACTTGGATGAGTGACAAAACATTTCTTCCATGAAAACACTATTTGCAGATAAAAAGAATGAACTATTTGGGATTTCCTTACCTGGATGATTGAGCATGCATCAAACCATATTTAGAGGAGTGGCTGAGCTTCAGTCAATGTTGGATCATTAAATGTCCAATATTCAGTAAAATCCTGGTTCATGAGTAAAGGTTTGTCTTAGCAACCCTTGGTAGAAACTTACCTTTCATTCTCCTTTCTGTTTAGGAAAACTGTGGAGCAATTTTGGAGAGAGAGCATTGGCCTTTGCACATAATCGCTCTTGGGAGATGAATTACTGGGAGCTGGGATTATCACTGCTCAATGAAATCACATGTCATTGATTGATTTCTGCTTTTCCCTAGTGGAAAAACTGACAATTTGTCATGTTGTATTTGTTCTATTTTTAATTTTGTGTTGCTTTTAAATCTGTAATTGTACTATGAATTGGTAAAAGATTTTGTGAGTCATGTCATTGAGCAGTGCTAAACAAATATATTTTGCTTGCTCTTTCCTAGACTGAATATTGGGTGGATTAATCTTATTGTTGATCAGCATCAGGAATTTAAAAGATGTTTGCATGTTTTCTTTGCCAATTTGTTATCAGACTCTAACGGTTAAGACTGAAAAGTACATATCTGACACACTGTCATCTTGAACACAAAAAAAATTGTATACTGTTACAACAGTAACGTCAACAGAAAACAACCACAGAACAAAAGGTTCCACTCAACGAGCCAATCACAGCAAGCATTACCTTTAATGGAAAAGTCTGCGCAGACCATGACATTCAAGAGTCAGACAAGCTTTAGTGTCTTTTTACTGCAGATCATCATCAAACATGGATAGACTTCACGTTGTTCTTGTCCTGCTTTTAGGTATTAAACAATACATTATTTAATTGATTATATTTACAATCAAAATAAAATTTTGTATTTAACAGTTAAAAGCATTTGGCATGGTTTTGTGTTTGTATTTCAGGAGGTCATTTGATTTCTGGATCAGTGGTGGATTTGACAGTGACAACAGGACAGAACGTCACTCTGAATTGTGACTGTGAAGCATTATCTGAGGAATATATTGTGTGGTACAGAAATTGTACCCATGAAAATCAGCCTCCTCTTGTTCTGAAACTAAAAGAAGATGCATGGAAAAAAATCAGTGACCGAGCAATTTCAGTGAATTCTCTATTACGCTTCCACTTTATAAAGAATCAGTCCTCTGGATCCTATGATCTGCTGATCATGAATATTTCTGATTCTGATGAGGGCCTCTATTACTGTGGAACTGAAAAGGAACAGTGGGCAGATGCCACAGACGTTCAGGTCAGATATGACCACAGATATGCCAGTATCGCAACAAGAATCTTAATCAGTAAGTACTCATCTGATTTTTTTTTCAATGATCTAAAGGAATATATCCATGACTTAGCAATTAACATTATAGGGAAGTGTTCTCAGGTATTCAGTAGAGAATTATTTATTTATTAATGATGAAGTGACAAATGACCATTATAAAGTCAAATTCGGTATATTTAAGTGAGTTCAACCATGCACTATTATGTCAGAGTAATATATCTGATTGCTCAGTAGTTTTCTTTTTCAAAGAGAACAACAGGGTGACCAATATAAAGCAAACTATCTGTATCTTAACAGAAAATAACAGTCAGGATCGTTTTCAGAAAGCATTTTTATAAAGGACAAAAGTGAAGTTAATAATACAATACAATACAATACAGTTTTATTTATATTGCACATTTAAAAACCCGAAGGCACACCAAAGTGCTTCACAATAATACAGAAAACCAACATAAATCAAGTCAACTTGCTCTTGATTTTCAATTTTTTACTGTAAGGGAAGAGTAATATACCATGATTGATCAATATGGTTATTTTTTCAAAGAAACCCACAGTGTGACCAAAAAAAGGAAACCAAATTTGTATCTTAAAAAGTAACACTCAGATGAACAGAATCAACCTTTTGGTAACTATTTGGCAATTTTTATTTTAAAAATCCCTTAATATTAAAATGTTAAACACATGTTGCGTATATATCCAATTGATTACTCTGCAAATAGGACATACTGTGCAGTGTTTACACAATGGCTAAGTTAGATCGTTATTACAGAAAAAAGAATTGTTTACAAGCAGACAAATATTTTTTTATTGACATGGCATAATTCTTTTGAAACTAGACTGACAGGGTACTAATGTTTGAGTTTTTTGTAAAAGAGAAGTATCATAAATATACTCATACCTAACTGAAACATGTTTGTGAACAATTAAGATGCCAGTGATACAACTTCAACCCATGAGAGGACTCCACAGGTTGAAGATTGCACCATGTGTTGGAAACTGCTCTTTGTCCTGTGTCCAACTTTTGCCGTTCTCCCCTCTCTTCTTGTCTCGCTTCTTGTCCATCACTATTGCCAGAAAACAGGTAATTACTATAAATTGTACTTGTATTCAATTAGTCCATCATCAGTTCACTACATCACTGAGGTTTTTGATATACTCAGTTTATAATCTCAAATTATTGATCAAAATCTAAGAGTATTTTTAATCCCATAGTAATGTTGGATGTTGTTGCCTAATGATGTTGTATAATAATTTCTGTGGCTGAAAGTTTATCACCAAAGACCTGAAACCAGCAAGCAAACAAGAAGAAATCAGGTAAATTACATTCATATTCAATTTCTGTAATAGCACAGATAATTTTTTCATAATTATTTCTCTTTTTTTTTTTATTCTACATATGGCATTTGTAATGGCAGCAATCTACTTGGCAATTGTGCTTGATGACACACTAGTATGTAAAATTTATTGTGAATTCTCTTTAACAAGAACTAATCATGAACAGTGTCCTAATGATAGTGATTAAAAAAAACTTTATTTGTACTTTTAGTCCTTTAAAACATACACACAGTTAAAAAGTGCTTCGCAGTTTGGATACAATAACATATTAAATATAAGTGATCATGTCCCACTGTACAAATATATATTCAAATACATTGTCTTACATTAATTCTGACATAAATAATTCTATACACATATTAGATGTGAACTATAAAGAAAAACAATGGGTAAAAGATTAAGTAAAAGCTAATCTATAAAAAAAATCGCAATGAAGTTTTCACTGAGATTGGAGAAGCTATCAAGGTTGTTAGGCTTAACAAAAAAGTACAGCTTTGTATCACTAGCATAGCAATGATAGGAGATGGCTTTGCAGCTAATAATTACATATCCCATGGGTAACGTATAAAGTGAGAACAAAACTGGTCCACGGATTTAGCTTTGCGTGACCCCTCATACAAGGGGCACAGGAGAGGACAAATTGGGATTTATATTAATTTTATGTCAGATGAATATGATGAGAACCAAATGAGAATAGAGGCAGAGATGCCCACTCTTTTCCAAATCTGTCAATCAGACTAGCTCAATTATTGGTGAAAAAGTGTTCAGACAAAAAGGAAATTTACCTTTTACCAAGTTATACAATACAATACAACTTTATTTATAGAGCAAATTTAAAAACAAACGGTATACCAAAGTGCTTCACATAAAAGACAGAAAATAAGACATAAATTTTTTTTTTTAAATATCACAGAGAAGTGATGTGTTTCTGTCAATAACTAAATCGGAATTTAGCAAGTATCCCATGTCGCTCAACCAGTCAAAGTAACTGATCAGCAATGACTTTCTCAAAAAAAAATTCAAATGAATGGAAGTTTGGAAATGTAATTATCTAACACTGTGGGCGCTAACAAAGTTTCTGTTTTTTTAACAATATGTAATACACTAGCTCTTTTTATTTTGAGGCTTAAAATTCTGGTTGCCAGATTTAAATGTCAATATAAAGACTTAAAGAACATTATCACTGTCAAGCATTGGAGCATTTGGCTACTGTCCTGACTGTAAATAACAAATGTCCGTTCACAGGATGAAGATGTCTTTTATGTTACAGTGGAAACCAGTCAAGCAACACAGAAATCAAAGAAGAAGATAATGCATAGTTCTGATTTCTGTACCTATTCTGCTATCAACATCTCTAGGGTCTAGATTTAACTTTGTTTCATTCAATTATGCATAATGAATTATGTTTGTTAAACCAACTTTAATAATCCGCAAGGATTGACAGTAGGTCCTTTGCTTTTCCCCTCATCTATAAATGAGTGAATACTGTAGTGACCTGACTGTGTGCATATAGCCTAAACCACAATCTCCTCGCTGTCCTGTTTAGGCATCATATCAGAATCTCTAGGTGCCAGTACTAGATGTTGATGCCAGTAAATTAAAGTTATGCATCTTATCTGTGAATGTTCATGCTTTGGATCATTGGTATATACATGCAAAACAATTTGTATCATTTGTCTCGTTTTTTTTATTGTTGTTCATTTATATATTTTTAAGCAATTATAATAGCAAAATCTAAATAGTTTTAGCTTTATACATTACATTTTTGCTTCTCCCTGAGTAAAATGTGTAATTATATATTTTAATTGAATAACTTAACAGCTGAAAAAAGAAACATTTACTAAACAAAAAACAGAATTTAAACAGAAACAGAAGTAGTTTACCAATGCAGAGATGTAATGTTATCTGTTGATGCAGGCAACATACTAGAGTGTGATTGTATTTGTGGTCTGATGCTCCTTGTAGTTCATTTTTATTTTGTTTATTTTGTCTAATTAGTAGTTTAAATAACAAACATACAATTGTAAACAAATTCCACACTTAAATACCCTGTGACAACTAGAGCAGGGTCATAAACACTGTGTTAGAAATTTATAAGTACAGTGGTCCCTTCCTATAACGCAGTTCACCTCTTGCAGCCTCGCTGTTTCGCGGATTTTTTTTGGTGCAATTTTGCATGCTTTTTTTTAACAGCGTATTGTGTTCTGGGTCTTGATTGGCTTCAGACCATTGTCAATTAATCTCCTCTGTGTCGTGTCTCCTCTCAGTACAAAATGCGCTCAGCTTGTCAAATTTACATAAATCTTCGATCGCTAGTAGTGTGACTCTGAAGTGCTGTACTGTATGTTTGTAAGTTTTCTCCCAAACGAACACAACAATATCGACGAAACGTTTTGCACCGTAAAAAGGCACCTGCGGTAGTTCCAAAAAGGCAAAGGAAGATGCTAACCATCGCGCAAAAAGTTGGACTTCTGGACATGCTAAAGGAAGGTAGAAGTTACCATATATTTTGGACAATAAGGCACACCGCATTATAAGGCGCATTAAGCAAAACAAAACAGTCAGATAAGTCAAACTTTACTCAACTGATTCTTCTTGCTTCCTCCACTTGATTCATTAATGTTGAATTCTCTCGCAGCTGTTCTATTCCCATGTTCTGGACCTGAAAACAGGGTTTGCTCTTTGGTTTCATTCTATAATACTGGACTTGCTTTTCTATGAAGGTTTGAACTTTGGGAGCGTTTAAGCAAGAGAGAAAAGTGTGAAAATGTTCATTCCTGTCTAAAAGTGTATAAAGTGTGTAGTGACAACTTTTGCGGCCTTAAAACATCTATAAAAATTGTAAAAATAAATAAATAAAGCTGGCTACTTCACGATACGATTTCACCTATCGTGGGTTATTTTTAGAACGTAACTCCCACGACAAACAAGGGAACACTGTAATGAAATTTGAAAAATAAAACAATACTTCGTGCATGGAACTGTGGTTTCATATTTTGTATATATTTTTTTAATTATGAATGTTAGAGAAGAATAGAAAAACCCTTTTTTGTCATTGTACTGTAGATGTACAATGTAATTATGCGTGCTCCACACCAACTGTGTCATGGTACTGGGTCATGTGACCCAGTATGTGGGTTGTTAGTGTGTCATTTTGTATTCATTTGTGTTCTAGTTTCAGTTTAGCTCATTCAGTCAATTTCTAGGTTGCTGTTAGTCCTTTGTTTCTTCCCCTGTGTTCATCTTGTTGTTTATTGGGTGTTATTGGTCATGTTTCTTGCCTGCCTGGTTAATGTTGTCAAGTTCGTGTCATGCCAGCTTCTTGTCATGTTTTCCTGTTTATTTTGAAAGTCCAGTTTTCATATCTTTGTGTTTGGATTTACATTTCCTGTGCATCATTATGTTCATCCTAGTCAGCTGTTTCCTCGTGTGTCTCCACTCCCCCTGATCACCCCATGTGTATATTTAACTCCTTTGTCTCTTACTGTTCTTTGTCAGATCGTCTGTTATCCTCGCCACAGATTTCATAGTTTTTCCTCTTTGTTTCACTGTGTTTCATAGCATTCCTAGTTACTCTGCGTTCATAGTTTTTCATAGTTCTTTCACAGAGTGTCATAGTCTTTTAGTTTACACAATCTTCTTAGTCCCCTTAGTTTTCCCAGTTTCAGTGTGTCTCTAGAGTTGTTCTCATGCCATCAGCCACAGTAAAGGCTCGCTTTATTTTTGGAAACTTAGTTCTGTCTCCACCGTGCTTTTGGGTCTACCTCATCTACACATCGGCGCAGCCCGCCGTGACAAACTGTGCAGGAATAAAATATAAATAGTAAGAAGGAGTAAATAACAAACAGGAGATATATATATATATTTTTTTTTTTTCTTTTTTTTTTTTTTTTTTTTTTAAAACAAGAGAAAGGCCCACAGTGGAGAACAAAGGGCTTGGAAGTGTCAGGGTACCTGGGTCCCTGACACAGTGCTTTTAGTTTGGACTTTTGTCACTGTTTATTTTCCCATGTGTTTCCTGTTTTATTTTGATAACCTTTTGGTCGCGTGCATTATGGGAAGCTGAGGTGGAAACCATGACTCATACCGGAGTATAAGCATATCTTCTACAGGACTCATCTGGCTCTCGGGGGTCCTTGAAGCAGGCGCTCCTCCACCTGGATGGCCTCTGGGGGTGGCAGAGGGGAGCCACTGATTAATCTACAGTAGACTGAAACTATTTCATACAAAAAAAAACCATTAAAAACATGTAATATAGATACCAAAAGAACTGATGTAAGAACTATTTTTGAATGCTATTACTCAGATATTATGTTGGTTCTTACATGGTAAATACCACTCTACAGCAGCTGGGATAGGCTCCAGCTCCCCCGCAATCCTGACTTGGACAAAGTATTGGATGGATGGACATTGTAAAAACATGGTGTTAATAATATCCTTATTTACACATTGTTTTCCCAATAGTACCACATCATTACCGACTGTGCTATAAAGTGCCACCTTTTTTGTTGTTGTGCGTCTTCTTTTGTTTTATTTCTGAAGTAAAAAAAAAAAAAACTAGGATTACATGTGAAGATATAAAAGCCCAAGTCAGGTAATTATTAGGCTTTATGCTAAACATTTGAGTGGTTATGACACACATGTTAAATAATAAATTGATTAATCATCAAATGTTAGTAAAAATGTTATAACCCAAATACAGCTGTGTTTTATGATCTCAGGTGTAACAATGCTCCTGACATGTTCTACATTTAGAGCAAAATATAATTAAATTAGCAACACAGTGCTATATGACAAACTATAGCCTTTTTTTTCCACACACAGAAACGGTGACAAGCACAAAATCTAATCTTCTTACAAAGACAAAAACACAAGTTATGTAAATAAATTTAGCTTGCGTTTTTTAGACTGATGACTAGGATGGATGGATGGGTGATTATGACATGTTTTCACGTATCCCAGTCACATTCTTTGTGAAAGCTACTAAGTTTATCTCATTTTGCATCATAAACATCAGACTCTTCATGTGTCTAATGGTGAATGTGAATGTTTGACACACTGTCGTCTAAAAAAAAAGAACACAGCATACCATTACATTCACAGAAAACAACCACAGAACAAAAGGTTCCACTCAACGAGCCAATCACATCTAGAATTACCTTTAATGGAAAAGTCTGCACAGGTCATGAAATTTGAGAATTAGGCCGGTTTTACTGTCTCTTTACTGCATGTCATCGTCAAGCATGGAAAGACTTCACATTGTTCTTGTTCTGCTTTTAGGTAATATTTAGAATGGGTAATTAAATATACAATTTATTATAGAATAAACTATTTAATTAATTATATATAACATTCTAAATTAGCTTTTTTACTCAACAGTTACAACCATTTGGTGTGGTTTTAAACACTGGCCACATATGTTGTTGTGTTTGTATTACAGGAGGTCATTGGATTTCTGGATCAGTGGTGGATTTGACAGTGACAACAGGACAGAACGTCACTCTGAATTGTGACTGTAAAACATCAACAAACATCAAGGAATATATTGTTTGGTACAGAAATTGTACGCATGAAAACCAGCCTCCTCTTGTTTTAAAGCAAAAAGAAGATCCATGGGAACAAATCAGCGACCAAAAAAGTCTGCTGAATTCTCTATTACGCTTCCACTTTGTAGAGAATAACTTGTCTGGATCGTATGATCTGCTGATCATGAATATTTCTGATTCTGATGAGGGTCTCTATTACTGTGGAACTGAGAAGGAACACTGGAAGGAGGAGGATAAAAGTGTTCAGGTCAAATATGTTCACAGATACAGCAACATCAGAACAAGAATCCTAATCAGTAAGTACTTGTGTGATAAATATGTATATTAAGGAATTTAACTATGACTAACTGATGAACTAATGAATGTGTGCTTGTGTTCAGTTTAAAGTAAATTTTAATGATCGAGTCACAAACAACCATTATGAGGTTGTATTATTTTTGTAGTAAATATTTGAGTAGAATTTTGTACACATACAATTGCTTACATTTAATCTTTTAAATGTTAAGTAAGAGAAATTTCTGGATCCTAAAAACAGTAACACTCGGGATCATTGTCAGAAAGCATTTTTATTTTTATAAAGAAAAAATACTGAAGTTAATTGTATGATTATGGAATTTTTTGGCAGTTTTTAATTTAAAAAGCCATTAAATACTAAAATGTTAGATACATTTTATATGTACATGCATTGTGCACATAATGGCTATCCAAAAGAGACGAAGAATGGTTTTCCAAACAATCCTCTGCAGCTTAGAGGCAGAAAAAATATTTTGATTGGCATCTATTTATCTATTTAAACTACATTTACTGGGTACTGATTTTTGAGATCTGTATAATAGTGAAGTACCAAGAATATACACACAGACCATAACTGAAACATGTTTATTAACAATTTAGAGGCCAGTGATACAACTCGAACCCATGAGAGGACTCCACAGGTTGAAGCTTGCGGCATGTGTTGGAAACTGCTGTTTGTCCTGTGCCCAACTTTTGCTGTTGTCCCCTCTCTTCTTGTCTCACTTCTTGTTCATCACTACTGCCAGAAAACAGGTAATTGCTAGTAATGGTACTTTTATTTAATTTTGTTTATTGTATCAATTCTGTCATCAGTTCACTACATCACTGTTCACTACATCAGTTTGTAATCTCAAATTATTGTCCAAAATCTGGTATTTTAAGTATTAAGTATTTTAATCACCAAGTAAAGCTTCACACACATTACATACTATATTTAAGTCTGTCTGATGTTTGATATTATTTTTTATTATTTTGTTGTATTCCTTTCTTTCTGTGACCAAAAGTTGATCACCAACGACCTAAAACCAGTCAGCAAACAAGAAAAGATCAGGTAAATCTCATTCATATTCAATTTTTGGTATTTTCATAACTAATTCTCCTACTAATAATTAAAATTTACATATAGCATTTATAATGGCAGAATTTGTATTTATACTGATCTATTTGGAAATTGTACTTGATAGCGTATTTATCAAGTACAATTTGACACATGGTATGCGGAACCTGCACATCTTGTAAAAAAATGTATTGTAAATATTCTGTACCAATTACTCATCATGATCAGTGTCCTATCCCTTTCCTGCAATAATAAGGAAAAATGACTTAATGTGTTATAGATTCACATATTTTCATTATTTCATCGATAAAAAGAATATAAATAATAAGAATAACTTCATTTGTTTTGCATCTTAAAACACACACACAGTTTTAAAAAGTGCTTAACAGTTTGGATAAAACTGCACATTAAATATAAAGTAAACATGTACCAGCATACAGACACAAGCTCAAACAAATAGTCTTATATTTACTCCTACATAAATAGATGTGAACTATAGCTAAAAAAAATAATGCCAGAAAGTTTAAGGAAAAGCTAACCTCGAAAAATGACCATTCTGTTACATTAAATTAAATTGTATTTATATAGCTCCAAATCACAACAACAGTTGCCTCAAAGCGCTTTATATTGTATTGTAAAAGCCCTACAATAATACACAGAAAACAGACAAGGCACAATCACTCAGTGAAGCATTCACTGAGGTAGGAGAAGCTATTGGGGTGGTTAAGAGAAAAGTACAGCTTTGTCTTACCAACATAGTGATAATAGGAGATGCCTTTGGAGCAATAGTGCATGAGCCTGAGGTAACATATAAGGTGAGAACATTTAGAACCATTGGATCTGCCGTGTTTCTTTAATCAGAGAGAAGATGCTGGCTGTTTTAATTGTGATGCTTAACACTCACAATGGCGACCAGATTTATATGCCCCTAGAAAGATTTATAGACAATCATGTCATGCATTTGACCATCTGATTATTGACTGTAAATGACAGATGTTCATTCACAGGATGAAGATGTGTTTTATGCTACAGTGGAAACCCGTCAAGCCACACAAAGACAAAAGAAGAAGATAACGCATAGTTCTGACTTCTGTACTTATTCTGCTATCAACACCTCTGGGCTCTAGATTGTTCATTGTTTCATTTAAAAAATGCATAATGAATTATGCTGGTTAAACCAAAAACTTCTGCAAGGATTGAGATTAGCACAATCCTATGCAAAGCTATTCTAGAGCCTATAGAGCTTTTAATCACTGAGGATGATGTCTGGTGTAAACTGCAAGGAAGCCAAACACACAGTGCTGTTGATGCAAGATAATTAATATTTTTCATCTTCTCTGTGAATGATCGTGGTTTGGATGATCGGTGTATACATGTAAACAATTAGTATCATTTGTATTCCTGTTTTGTTTTGTTTTAATTCTAAGATTGTTCATTTGTGTATTTTTTTCGCCATTTTTAATAGCAAAATCAGTAGCTTTAGCTTTTTAGATTACATGTTTGTTTTTTCTTTGTTAAAATGTTTAATTATATATTTTTGCTTAATCATCTAAAAGATGACAAAAGAAACGTATCATAAACAACAAACAGTGGTGTTTGTCGTTTATGATGTTTGAGTGTTTTGTTTTTTCAAATCAGTTGTAGTAGTTTACAGTATACCAAAGAATACAGACCTTTACAGAAGTTTACTGAAGCAGAAATATTATGTTATCTGTTCATGCAGCTAATATATTAAATTGCGATTGTATTTGTGGTGCGATTCACCTTCTACTGTTTTTTTAAGCCTCTCTAATTAGTAGTATAAATAATAAATGTGATTGTAAAAAATTCGACACTTCTTCCTTGTCCTTGATAACAAAATGCACAGTTTCAACCACAGCAAGGTCTTTTACACTGTACTGAGAAATTATTAAGCACTGAAATTTGAAAAATAATCCAGAACTAACTTGATTAATATTAAAATTCTTCTTTTCTGCTGACATTAGTTTTTAAAGCCTTCCAGGAGTGGACATCACAGGAAATTTACCAAAGGGTGAGACTCTGCAACAAAAATGCAAAAACAAAACCCAAAAGGAATAAAAAATTAAAATAAAATAAAGGTGTTCCAGCTGTTACTCTTCAAAAACAATACTTCTTCTCAACTGTCAAACATAGTGGTAGAGAGGTGATGATTTGGACTTGTTTTCCAGCCGCAGGATTTGGGCACTGAATAGACAACGAACTCCTCTGTATAACAAACTATTCTATTCTTGTGAGCTTTTGAAGTGAAATGAGGCCTTGAGGTGACTTTTGTTGTGATTTGGCGCTATATGAATAAAATTGAATTGAATTGAATTGAAATGTGAGGCCATCTGTCTGATGTTTATAGCTCAGTTCAGGCAAGGGTCAAGGAGCATGCTCGGAGCAGTGCTAGCAGTTAAACCAACTTTATTGTGGAATAGGCAGGTGTAAAGGGGCAGGGTTATGAGGAACACGACAGGGCTCAACTTAAGGGTGGTCTCAGGAGTTCTGTCAAAATTAATTAATTAATCAATTCATTAATTCATTAATCAATTAATTAAATTAAGCTGGATTCTGCCTTAGTGTTTTACCAGGCCGGACAAGCGTGGGGGGAGTTGGCAGTTGACAATACTGTTCCAAATTATAGCCAAGTGGTGAGTAAACAGGTAGATTAAGGATGGGCTTAGCAGAAGTATTACCAGAGGTGCCAGAGAGAAGAAGGTGTGCAGATGAAGTCAAATGTGGTATTCTGGACAGAAAGATCCTGAACAAGGTTTCCAGACATGGATGAGCAGAAAAGACGGGTAGCTGGGCAGGCAGGCAGGGGTGAAGTAAGGGAATCTCAAACCAAAAGGGGCTGATTATCACCATGATGGTGGAGAATAACCACGCAGTTCAGCACCAGTTTAATTCATATTAAAACCAAAATTCATATTATAGATTATTAAAAGATCTGAAATGAAACCTCATATATTTCTACACTGTGTTATGTTCCTGAATTGACTGATATGTGTCTTTGCTACACCATGAAGGCAAAACAAAAAAATTCAGATCAAAATGTGAGTCTGAAATCTGTAGGAGTGAGGTAAAGATTAAACTTTTAATTCTGTTTACTAACAGCTACAAGACAAAATGCAAGATATGTATTTTTCAAAGAATCCCCCATTTACCATTTGGTTGGCAGAAATGTGCACAATGTTGATTCTTAACATAAAACAAGACTCTTTTTTTTCTTGTAATTTTTTTTAAGCTACGCTTTAAATTTCCACTTCAGCTTTAACGCATGCCCCATATTTTTGGAAACTCTCACAAGTTGAAGGTGCTCACAAACCACCACCATTGTAGACGATATAGTGAGCAGTAGGCTCACAGGAAAACCACAGAAACAAATGTCTACTTGGACGACAGAATGCAACATGTTTTTGTGAACCCCGTACTTTATTCAATCTTTATTTTTTAATTCTAAAACCAAAAGACAGAACAGATTTCTGATAAGAGGGACGCACTCTGTTGTTTCAAGTACAGAAATCACCATCACTATAGACATATGTCATATTTTTATAACTCTATGCTAAGTGAGTTTGACCAACTCACGACAAAAACGTTACTCTTCAGTTGTTGAATGTTCCATTAAATTTACCAGCTCATAGCTTTTTATGCTGTTTTTGGAAAATAGTGTTTTCGATCATTGCTGTAAGACTGAGCCAAAGCAGTAATTCTACAGGCCATTGAGGCGACTTTTGTTGTGATTTGGCGCTATATAAATAAAAATTAATTGAATTGAACTAAAAAAAGAATAACTGAAACATTTTAGTAGTAATAGAAGTAGTTTCGAGTCAGATAAAGTTTACATCTGTATTCATATGCATCTAGCAACTTGATTTGTTCATTTTTATTGAAGTATGAAGCGGATATGCTAGCACACTGAAAATAGTTTGTAACGTGGAGATTTGTGCAAGTGTCACACTAGATCTTGGTAAACCTCCCCCAACCCTCTCCCTGCGTGGCACACAGAAGGTAACCTACAGCTGATAAAACCAAATGTTTCTGTCATGTGTTCTCTAAATAAATTACATTGTCACATAGTCATCATTTAATGAACTTAGATGGTCACATAGATGAACTAGAATACACGACATATTACACTGTGTCTTTATCTTAATAAATAATAATCAGTTCTGTTTGTTTGTCTGTTTGTTTTTTCAAATTGGGTCAAGAACACACCAGATGTAAAAATCAATAAAAGTTTTTATGGATCGCCTTCAAACTTCACAGTATGCTAGACCTTGGGGTACATGAGTATCTAGGTTGGCTAAGCATTTCACCTTGGCCTTTATATTGTTAGTGCTCAAGGTCAAAGTTGACCTTAAATAAAGTTTCAAGGATGCATATCAAGTAATATGTCATTTTACTGTACAGCAAACTTTTAACCTTTTTAATATGATACCATATGACATCAGAATGATGCCATAAAAGACTGATGTCAGAATGTTGTAATAAAAAAAATCATAGCTCATCAAAATTCGTGTGTACCTCTTGTCCTTTGGGAGAAGATGTAATCCCTGAGTGTTCTTGTTCATGTCTATAATGGCTAAGACTGAAAAGCATGTTGAAAAGCAGTCTGTCATGTTAAAAGAACTTTAATTTTTACATCCAGACCATCACATGACATTGCACTGACACAGTGTAACCACAGAATAGAAGGTTCCACTCCACCACCCGATCGCAACTTGCATTTCCTTTAGTGGAAAAGTTATGCGTAGGCGATGACATTCGAGAGTCACACTATTCTTACTGTCTTTTAACTGCAGGTAATCATCAAACATGGACAGCCTTCATGTCATTCTTGTCCTTCTTTTAGGTAATATTTTGTACAACTAATTAAATTATACATTAATATTATAAAACATTAAATGAATGTGTCAACTCTATTTGGAATTCTACATCACATCTTGTACTCAACACTGGCAAAATTTGTTATTGTGTTTGTATTTCAGGAGGTCATTGGATTTCTGGATCAGTGGTGGATTTGACAGTGACATCAGGACAGAACGTCACTCTGAATTGTGACTGTGAAGCATTTTCTGAGGAATATATTGTGTGGTACAGAAATTGTACCCATGAAAATCAGCCTCCTCTTGTTCTGAAACTAAAAGAAGATGCATGGAAAAAAATCAGTGACCGAGCAATTTCAGTGAATTCTCTATTACGCTTCCACTTTAAAAAGAATCAGTCCTCTGGATCCTATGATCTGCTGATCATGAATATTTCTGATTCTGATGAGGGCCTCTATTACTGTGGAACTGAAAAGGAACAGTGGGTAGATGGCACAAGCGTTCAGGTCAGATATGACCACAGATATGCCAGTATCGCAACAAGAATCTTAATCAGTAAGTACTCATGTGTGATTGGGGTTTTTTTGTTGGTTTGTTATATATATGCATACAGTACTGTGAAAAACTTTTAGGCAGGTGAGGAAAAATGCTGTAAACAAAGAACGCTTTCAGAAATGGAAGTGTTAATCATTTATTTTCATCAATCCACAAAATGCAGTAAATGAACAAATGAAAGATAAATCTCAATCAAATCAATATTTGGTGTGACCAACTTTAAAACAGCATCAAATTTTCTAGGTAAACTTGCACACAGTTTTTGAAGGAACTCGGCTGGTAGGTTGTTCCAAACATGTTGGAGAACTAACCACAGATCTCCTGTGGATGTTGGCTTCCTCACATCCTTCTGTCTTTTCATACACTCGATGGTGAGATCATGGCTCTGTGGGGGCCATACCATCACTTCTAGTACTTCTTGTTCTTCTTTAGGCTGAAGATAGTTCTTAATGACTTTGACTGTAGGTTTGGGGACATTGTTCTGCTGAAGTCTGTTTAACAAAGACATTGCTTCTGTGCATCTACTGTATTTAATTCTGACATAAGCAAAAATCTTTACCCATCCCTCATTTTTATTTATTTTTTATTTTGTCCCTGATTTTCAGTGCAACTCTTGGGTAATTTGGCCAGTTCTTTGGTAGAAAGAGCTAAAATTGCTCTTATGATGTTGAAAGTTGCCGACCCCTAGCCTAGGTGAACCATACATGTATCAACTGAAGGGCCAGCTGCATTTCCAGCTGCAAGTCTTGGTGGATTGTTTTTTAACATTTTCTTAAGGAAATCACTTTCAAATGCAGTTCATTTGGTGTAGATAGTGTTTTAGGTCTTCCACTTCTTTTGTCCTGCACTTGTCCAGTTTCCACAAACTTTTAAGTACACACTGCACACCAAGTTTTTGGCTATTGTTTTTGCATCACCTTCTTAGTTAAAAAACACTCATGTTTAATATCCAGTAAAATACGTAAAGGAAAATAATAAACTGCAAATGATGTTAATATTATTAAACCTGAATTTTTTTCAAATGGGAATGCAAAGGTAAGTCTTGCTGTAAAAAATGTTTCTTAATGTGTTTATAATTTTATTTGCTGGTTTGAAGTGTTTGAATATGCATTATGGTATTACTTTTGTAAATAATAGTCCGTTTAGAGTAGAAAAGACGATGAAGCAGGATATACTTTAGCGTGGGGCTTTCTTGTGATTGAAAGTCATCTTACATGAAGTAAACAGAGCAGTGTGCTTGCCACTTAAGACGTACAATAACTAAAGTCAGTACTAAACTAGATTGCTACACAGTGTTTCTATATTGTGTAAACTAAACACACTATACAAAGCACTATACATAAGTGGATTGTAGTAAAAATGTAGATCTAATACACAACTTATTTCATGCAGATTCACCTCACACAAGTCCTTGCCCTGATTCCAGTCCTTGCCCTGACTCCACTCTTCACTCTGACTCCAATACTCGACCTGACTCCACTCCTCGTGCTGTCTACGACAGAACCTGTGGTTCCAGTCTCGTGCCCTGGCTGATGATGTTTACACCAGGATTTTCTATTCTCATTTCATTTTTTTCCTTTATTTTTATTTATCAGTTGTGTCGGAAAACAGGTACTGTATATTTTAATTATTAGAATTTAATTTTTCGAATTGTTTGACTCACCTTCAAACACACACACACACACACAGTCCTCCACAAAACTATCTACAACCATTAAATGGCAAATTCTTAATGGCACTGTTGCTGCTGAATGCTCCAGTATGATAGTGCATTTTTGTTTATGCAGAAAAAGAACTTCAATTTTTTCAGAACAGACCAGATCACAATAATCAAAGGAGACAGAATGAGGTAAACTTTCTCTTCTTCATTTTCTTATCTACACTTGTTTTTGTTTTTTTATTGCATAAACAGCTGTGTGTGGGTCACTATTCAAAATAGTAATGTAATACACATTATTATCAATTACTTACTATAAGATCATCAATTACTGTACAAAATTACAAAATGATGGATAATTTTTTTAGCTAGTCATTACAATGTTTTTACATCACATAGCTAGCAGTTAACTATATAAACCTTCTGTTACAGTCCCACACATTAACATAATCTCTATCCTAATGGGAATGAACCCAGGTGATTAACTTTTAACATAAAGAAAAGGAAAGGGGAAAAAAACTTTTAACAAAAAGCTGACAGCGTTAGAAAACAGACCAAATAGAATAGAATAGAATAGATCTTTATTGTCACTGTTACAAGAACAATGAGACACAGTTTTGCACCATGTAGATTTAGATTAGAATTCTTTTAGGATAGGAGAATAAGATAAAATAGACTTAAGTTTCTGCAAAGTTACATAAGTATCTACACAAAAAAAAGGATTGTTGTTGTGGCCTGGGCACAGTTTCAACTCTGTCACCACATGCATGTCTTTTTGTGAAATAAAAATATCCAGTCTCTTTAAAATCTGTAGACTGCTGTACAGTTTATCGTTTCCCACCACATACTCTAAAGTGAGCTCATTATACCACAAATGCAAGGGGGGATAATTACTGATGTGACTCATGTGATTACTGAATTTATTACAGTTATTCATTACATTACTATACTTGGGAATTGAGTAGAACCAACTCTTCTCAGTAGTTCAGTTCCTTGGAATTCAGTTCACTTCCTTGGAAATTAACTAGTCTGCAGCCTTTATATAGACATTACTTTTAGTTTTAATGCACAAAAGGATGAGAGCAGGAGCAGAAGTGCAAACTGTGTCCAGAACAGAAACAATTGTATTATGCAAATAACATAACTTCAGTGCTTTGAAAGCATGCCAACGCTACCTAGTGCTAAGATAGCCAAAATCCCGGAGTAACATTAAAGTTAAATGAGTGCTGACCCCAGCAAAACAGCCAGACCCTGAACTTATATAACAAAAGAAGTGATTAGCAGTCAGGCTGAAGCCTCCATTTCTACCTGTTCATGTTTCAACAGAATCAAGTCTGTTTGTGCTTGTTTTCAACTTTGCTATGTGCTGTCAGCTTTGGGTTCATACCTAAAAACTAAGAGAAAGATCAATTGTGTGTCCTTATTAGCACAAGTACTTGTATTGTGTGTGAGTGGGTGGGGTGGGGGGGCTGTAGCTCGTAGGTTTATATTGTTAAATGACCACTAATATCAGATAATTTCAGGATAAATGCGAATGTAATGTAATAAATTAATTTCATTAATACACTATTTCATTAGAGGAATGACTGCAACACTGATCACAACAAAGAAGGGAAATACCTGCAACATTCGCAGACATTAGTCCACACAGCATGAATAACTTGCACAAATGTAATGTCTTTGATATGTTTCTTACTGATGGTGCTGGCTCTCAAAGTGGAGCCGATAAGGAATAAAATTGATAAGTGATATCAATAATGGAATCAGAATTGCTAAATTCTTATCAATTCCCATCCCTAACTATAATGTGATTATAACAGTTTATTAGTTTGTAATACATTACACACAACACTGATAAACACAAATAATGTGTCAGTACTTTTTTAATGACATATGGCATTCAAACAGAACGTCCTTTTTAAAATTCCATATTGTTCTAATGATTGCAGTATTCATTTAAGTAATTACTTAATATCAGAAGAAGTTATGATTCTAAATGTCAAATTGTTTCTCAGGATGAAGATTTGTGTTTAACACAAGTCTGGTTCCAGGCTCAAAATGGACAAAAAAATCTTTAGACGGATTCAAGATGGAGAAAACGCTGTCTTCCACTGAAAATTATATACGTAGTTTGTTTTATTTATTTGTAACTGAACAGAGTTAGTCATTATTGAATTTTAATTTTTAGTTTTAATTGTTCTTTATGTTTTCCTTAAATTGTAGTTTTGGTGACTGATGCATGTAAATAACTTTAGAAGTAAAACTAACAAAGTATCCAGAAAAAGAGTGATGAATTCTGATGATTTTGTCAGATTTGTGTAAATTACAGCGCTTATTATAGGAAACTAAATTTTTTAAATAAAAAATATCTTTTCGTACCCATGGTCTGTTGAATGTCTTTAAAGAGTATACTTCCTTTGCCTTTTTTTTAATTGTTGATTTAGACTAATCCTTGAAATTATATACTCTCTAAAATTATTATCACTATTTTTTTAGATTTCAATCAGTTTTTGGTTATCTTTTGTGTCTGCGGACACACCACCACAAGCCTCAATATGCAAACATATTTTCACTGTTGTACTTTATAAAGATATTTATGCACAAGCATAACATCTCATACCAAACCAATGCTGTGTTCTAATATTTTCCTTGGCCTTTATTTGGAAATAAATTGCCATGCAAACTATAATTACAAAACATTTCATATCAAATCAAAGCAACACAAAGCAGCTCACGGGATTTGGAATATGACGATGTCTGCGATATCAAAAATACATAGATGGTTCATTTCTGAGAGAGACGCAAATGCAAAAGAAGGTAGATGGAACTGAGACAGGGTGAGCACATGGGACAGCAGTCATATCCTGGAAGACCCAGACAAAGTGTGTCAGCAATGCTGATCTTGTTACCCTCTGATAAGCAGTGTTGGGTAAGTTACTTTAAATTAGTAACTTAGTTACATTACTAGTTACTTCTATCAAAAGTAACTCAGTTACTTCAAGTTACTCGTTACTTTCAGAGTAACTAGTTACTAGGGAAAGTAACTTTGGTTTTTCTCAGAATTCTCTTGTTAATGTGTTGCTTCCGTAACTGGATACCCAGCAAGATTGCCAGTCTTCTAGCTTGCTTACTTGCCACAAGTGCACTGTGCCACCTACCAATAGAAAGGAAAAGATAATGTGCACATTTCCACGAGAGAAATCCCACGCCTGATTCTATCCTAGCCTGCTTTTTACATCCAACACAAAAAACTGCAGTGGTGGTGCTTTCGATTGTACTCAGAACTCTGAAATTCTGCCTTCTGAATAGGAAGATGTAGGTAACACCAGACTGAAGATGAGCTGCATACAGAGCTGGACTGGGACAAAAAAATCGTCCCGGGCATTTTGACTAGAGACCGGCCCACCATTATAGGAAAACTCATAAAGCCTTTGAATAAAAATAAACACTGTTGTGACAGTGATGTACACTGTTCTGATGATATATATGTATCAATCTGGCCAGAGGGGCCGATGGTGCGATATGGCAGCCTCGCTTCTGTCAGTCTGCCCCAGGGCAGCTGTGGCTACAACTGTAGCTGCCTCCACCAGTGTATGAATGTGAGAGTGAATGAATAGTGGTATTGTAAAGCGCTTTGGGTGCCTAGAAAAGCGCTATATAAAAATCCAATCCATTATAATCTATCAATTGTTTGTTGCAAGACTCAGATAATTATTTTTTTAAAAGTGAGACATTTTAAATGAGAATAAGAAAGTATTTCCTTGTGCCCCCCTTTCCCTTTTAATGCCCTACATGGACCCCTGGCAACACTTTGCTAGACCCACCCCTGCATAGTTACCAGCTGTCAGCTACTTAGAAAAGGATCCTGGTGTTATTTGTCTCACAGAAACAGTTCATAACTTCCCTTCAACTCATTCATGTCACCTAAAAGGTAAGGATGATCTGATATCCTCGTGTTGGTGTTGTTCCCAGACCATCATGAAAATGTTGTTCTAGGTTCAACATTGCAAGTGACCAATCACATTGTTGTGACGTTATTCTTTTGCGCGCCAAGCCATTCCTGCATTTATGAAATTCCAATGTTGCAAGGACAATATCAATTCTGCTTACTGTTTATTAAAGGGTTACGGTTAGGGTTAGGGTTAGGGTCCGTTGATCGGCGGACAGAGGCGGTTTCACGCAGCTTTAGTACAGTTTTTTGTTTTACGCCGGTTTTTCCCGAAGTCGCAAAAGTATGACGTCACAACATTCTGATTGGTCACTTGCAATGTTGATCCTGGAACAACATTTAGTATGATGATCTGGGAACAACACCAACACGAGGATATCAGATCAACCTAAAAGGTAAACCTGTTTCTCCATCACAGCTCTGATGATTCAGGAAGGACATCTCCTGGTTTCATCTTCATGTTTCCCTCTCACCAGATAACCAAACCGATATCATGACCAGCAGGTTTACAGCTGTGGCTCCAGCCAACATCAGCTGATACTAGAAATTAATATTAAATGAATTCTAACAACAGCTGATCAAGCTTAAAAGTGCTGCTGTTGTTTACCGCGACATCCGCTGGTTTCCTCTTTCTGGCGCAAAGTGGGCGATAAATAAACAAGAGAGAAAAGCCGATCAGCTGATCATTGATCAGTTTCATGATTGAAGTAGAAACAGGAGAGGGAGGGTGAGAGGATGAGAGAAGAAGAGGCAGCTGTGCAGCGTAAACACAGAATAACTCCAGCTTTGTGTCTTTTTCATTGTAGCTGAAGTCCGGGACAAACTGTGTTCCTTTTCACCTCAATACGAAACCCATAATATTTTCTCTGAATACGAGACGATTCCATTTTTTACAGGATGGTTGGCAACTCTAATAATTAACCTTATGAACAAAATAAAGTTCAACATCAGTAACATAGCACCCACCAGCCCGTTCTCACTCCCGAGGCGTAACATGTCGACGTTTTGTCACGTCCCGCGGCGTTCCTGAGGAACGCGAAAGGAGACCTTCGGCGTTCTTATGGTACGCAGCGGGCTATGGCTGGAATCCAGTGCAATGACGCTCCCGCTTCGGGTCTCTCCTCCCTTTTCCTTCATCCACCTGCTGGCCTCCACCACTTGCTAATGTTATTGAATCTGTGGAAGCTCCGCGATAGCCACCACACGAAGTAACGAATAACGAGCCTATCTAAATCCCAGTAACGAGTAACGCGTTCCCGGTTTTGGCATAATAACTAGTTACCGTGCTCGTTACCACAATAATAACGTAGTTACTGTAACACGTTACTTAATAACGCGTTAGTCCCAACACTGCTGATAAGGGGACATTCTTCAAGACAGAAGGGGTGAAACAACAGTCTCCACCATATTTTCTTCACGGGGTTGGATGCCCTGCTACCCAACCCTGGATTAGCAGAGAGTTGTGGGACTCTCTTTTCCAACACCCTGGCATAGACTTTCCTGGGGCTGATGAATGTGATCCACTCATAGTTGGGGCACACACTCCAGTCCCCTTTCTTAAAGACAGGAACCACCACCTGGTCTGCTAATTCAGCAGTACTGTCCCTGATTTTCATGAGACACTGAAGAGGCATGTCAACCAATAATAATAATAATAATGGATTGGATTTATATAGCGCTTTTCAAGGCACCCAAAGCGCTTTACAATGCCATTATTCATTCACTCTCACATTCATACACTGGTGGAGGCAGCTACGGTTGTAGCCACAGCTGCCCTGGGGCAGACTGACAGAAGCGAGGCTGCCATATCGCGCCATCGGCCCCTCTGGCCAACACCAGTAGGCAAGTAGGGTAAAGTGTCTTGCCCAGGGACACAACGACCAGGACAGAGAGCCCAGGGATCGAACCGGTGACCTTCCGGTTACAGATGCGATTCCCAACCCCCTGAGCCATGGTCGCCCTGGCCCCAAGACATGGGATAGCGTGAGAAGTTTGGCCATTGGGGTGGGGCTCAGAGTAGAGCCGCTATTTCTCCACATTGAAAGAAGCCCGTTAATTTGATATGGTTTTTCTTTTTACATTAAACAGCCGAACACACACGGCCCCTTTAGATTCTAATTCAATCCATTTGTTTTGACGCAGAAATCTGTACTTCATAATATTACACTGACTCTTAGTTGTTATAAGATATCGTTTTAAAAATTCTGTACAACTTCACATGTCGTCCCTTGCACTGTGCTGGTAAGCCATAAGTTCAGAAAAATTACTGTGAATCGAACAGAATTACACTGTAAGCCTAACACACAGATGCCCTTTCAGTGGTCTCTGTTAACAGAGCTGCAGAGCGAGAAATATCTTAAACCAGAGAACAGAGTATGAGTCTGAGGATGAATGTGACATGATATAACTCTTTTCTCTTCTAGCTGTCTTTTTGTATTTGCAATGATTATACTTTAAATTTCCACTTCATCTTCAACTTTAATCTATGAATGGTGCATTTCAAGGGTTCGAGATAACAGAGTTGACAAATCATAACCATAATGTAGACCATCTAGTGAGCAGCAGGCTCACAGGAAAACCACAGAATAAGCATGCCCTCGGACAGCTGACTGCAGCATGCAGAACAACACAATCTGCACACTGGTGGCCTGTTGAATGCTTTCATGCATCCTTCAATTTGTGCATTCTTGACTGATGGCCAGGCTCATAACATACATTACAATAAGAAGTAATGAAAAATGCTTTATTTTTTTCTATATGTTCTTTTCAAATGAGCCAGAAATGAGGAGTCTGAGGTTGAAATACTAATGAATCACAAAATATTTCTTTTGGTAAACACTGAAACGCAACAGTTAAACCTAAATGACAGTTCTGTTATTAGATGCCAGTTTTGTTCCTATTAATAAACTGCCATAACATACTCTGCATGCATATATGGAAAGTGGATTGCTTTGAACCTAAAGCTCAGAAGTGGTTGCTGTGCAAATCACACCCATATATGACCACAGATACACAAAGTATCAGTATAGCATAAGAAAACAGCATAAAAAATAAAAATAGTAAAATTACTCACACTTCTAATCTTCATATAGATTTATAATTTCTTAAACTTTTATCATTTTCATGATGATGCTGTTGGAATTTTGTTCACTTCTTTGGAATGTAAGCAAGAAGACTTCAGTGCAAACACTTTAGGAAGATCTACAGTTACTTTCCAATGTTAAGTGACCTCTAGTGGTTGTGTGAGGAAGTCGATGCTGAATGTTTTCAAGAAGTTTGGCATTTAGATCTTTAGCAGCATTATTTGGGATTTAAATATTACATTTATTCTGTTTGCACAATGAATATGTGCCATGGTTACTTTACCAGTAACAATAGTAGAGACCCCTGCTATGTAACAGACCACAAGCATTACAACATGATGCAGATATTAACTGCACAATACATTGTCAAAGTTTATAAAGTATAAAGGTTTATTTCCTGGGATTGTCTTGAGACTGGTTGATACAGCTGTGTGATAATTTTGGAGAATGTAGTTTGAGGTTCTGTTGAACTGTGTTGCATTTTACAAAGGTATGTTGCTGTTATTTGGCCTACTCTCATTTACATAAATGCGATGGACAGAAACCAAAGATCTGCACCTATCCTGCAATCAAAAGACACTTGGGGACCAAAATATATGAATATATATAAATTCATTGTGTTTTAATTAATAATTTCCCCTACATGATGTATTAAACAGGATGTGTAAATACATATAAAGCAGTGCTCACTCTTGTGTACTTCTGTGGGATGTTAAACAGAAACTGTCTGTATTATTTAAAAAATAAACAAACAGAAGATGAAAAAGTGCTTTCTGCAAGAGATACCAACACGCATCATTACACCCACGAAATTGGGCCAACAGGAAACCCACAGAGACAAAAAAAAAACCCTACATCTAGGCTGGTCAAGATGAGTGGCCTGTTGAAGGCGTTGCCTCATTGCTTTTTTGCACTTAAAATATGTTTGTTGACATGAAAAAACCCTAAAACCACAGACAACAGAATGCCCGGTTATGTTACAATAACTTATGCGTTACGTTTGAAAATAAGTCATACTAGTTGTTTTTTGGCAACTCATTTGGTAAACTGATTATCTTTGCATGACTCTTTTTTTAACAATGAAATTCCATTTTTAAAAAATAATATGAATAAAGACATTATACGAAAAAAAAATGTAAAACACCAATATAATGAATGCTTATCATGTGACTAATTGGCACAATGCAGTTTTTGCTACAGGTTTTTAGCCCATTTGCTAATGTGCAGTGACAGTAGAAACAGAGAGAACAGAGAAAAGAAAAAAACAAGAAAACCTCATTGACACCTTTCGTTTTGTGTCAGTAATAAATGCAGGGTAATGTTTCTCACTGTTTCTAAAGCTCATCATCACATATAAGTTGGTTGCATAGTTTTATCTGAACATTTGTTTGTAATTATTGTTATTTGTCTCTTTTGGGTTAAAAATCTCACATTTTAGATTCAACTTTAAAAACAAAAATTATATTCTCAATGCTTCATAGCTTCAAATCCTTCATAGCATTCAGATAAATTCTATGACAATGAAGAAAAGTATTTGTGATTATAAAATGTTCATCTTCGAGTCACCATATCTGTTCAGTGGAAGTAACAGTCTCTGTGGTGACTGCAAAATATTTGTTACACAACACATAGTTCTATTGTAAATTAAGTTAGAGTCTATTGCACATTTAGAATCCATTAAATTATTCAGAGAACAACCTTACACTTGTGAATATTGGAAGTTAGAACACTGTTTAAGGATATAATTAAAATGGCATTTATAGATGTGGTGGTAGCTTAGGAGGTAGAGCAGGGCATCTAGGTCATCTAGTAGGTCAGTTCAAAGGTTGGTGGCTCGATCGCTGGCTGCTCCAACCTGCATGTCAAAACGTTCTTGAGCAAGATACAAAACCCCCTAGTTGCTTTTTGATACATTTAACAAAGTTTGGTTGGTTACCTTATTAGTCTTGTAAAGAGCAACAGGCATTTCAATATCTCCACATTTTGGGATTCTGTTTGTATTCCAGGTGTTGTGTCCTGCATTCATAATTTAATCAGTGGATCAGTGTTGGAAGTGACAGTCAGACCAGAAGCCAATTGTAAAACATCAAATGGAAAATATATAGAGAGTTATTATCATGTGAACAAGTTTCTCTTGCTGTGAAACTAAACAGTGACTCATGGAAACAAAGCACTGTAGTCACGGCCTTATTTTTACTTCATTTAGAAACAGCCAAGGCAGGAGGCAAGAAAAAATACAATTACATGACAATATAACAACAACAATCCCATTCAATATGCATTCTACTCTAATTTTTCAGTCTGCAATATTAAATGGCTAACACTTACCAGGGTCAAACTATAACTGTAGTAGAGACCCCTGCTATGTAGCAGACCACAAGCATTACAACATGATGCATGTGTGCCAGATATTATCTGCACAATATGTTGTCAAAGTTTATAAAGTATAAAGGTTTATTTTCTGGGATTACAAAGGTATTTTGCTGTTATTTGGCCTACTCTCATTTACATAAATGCGATGGAGAAATAACAGAAACCAAAGATCTGCACCTATTCTGCAATCAAAAGTCACTTGCAGACCAAAAAAAGCGCTTTCTGCAAGAGATACCAACATGCATCATTACACCCATGAAATCGGGCCAACAGGAAATCCACAGAGACAAAAAAAACCTACATGTAGGCTGAGTCCAGATGAGTGGCTTCTAAATGAAGAAATGGATAGGCTTAATGCAGCAGGAACTCAGCGCAATTAGCAGTCCACAAATATAATCAAACAGTATATGAGCGACTTTGGTCTTTGCGATGCATGGCGCTCCCTTGGCCCCAACAGTAAGGAATATACTTTCTTCTCACATGTCCATCACTCCTACTCTCGTCTGGATTATCTCCTAGTCAGTAGCTCACTGCTGAGTGATATCTCAGACACTGAGATTCACCCTATAACTGTCAGCGATCATGCTCCTGTGTCCTTAACATAAGAAGAACGCTACACCAAGTAAAAACTGGAGATTTAACACATCACTACTCAAAGATGGAGACGTCATCAAATAGGGCTGCTCAATTAATCGAATTTTAATCACGATTACGATCTGGGCTTTCAACGATCATTAAAAATGACTGAGCCGATTATTAGCCCCTCCCTCATGCTTTACTCTCGCGCTGCTCCATGTGGTAAATCAAGCGCACCGCTCTCCATTTCGAACACGCATCACAACAATTAAGAGGACCGGAAAGCTAAGCAGAAGTTGTTTGGAGAGGAGAGTGACTGCCGTTGGTTGAAAAGAGAGGTAAAAAAAAAAAAACTTCAGTGGTGTGGAAACATTATGGGTTCGCGGAGTCAGACGTGGATCAAGTAGACATAGTGTGTAAACTTTGCTACAGTGTTGTAGCTGCACCACAGAGCAACACTGCAAAGTTCACTACACATAGATGTTTACATTTTTCATTTATTTTTTATATTGCAAACATTTGCACTGTTATCAGTATTTGCACACTATTTTATATTATGTTTTTAAAGTCATTATTCAATACATTGTTATTGTTAACCCTTTAAAGCCGGTCAGAGCAGCATGCTCTGTTTTGTGTAACTATTTTTAAATCCCTGTAGAACCTGAACCGCTAAGCTAGCGCAATAATTTGTTTTGCATATGAAACCGGAGGAGTTGTACTTACATCTTATACCATCAGCTTGTCCTAGGTCACAGTTTCCTTCCACATATGCAAAAATTGCATAAAAAGCCTTGCAGGAACAAAAACATAATATTCCAGAAACACGCTTTGCCAATCCGATCAGCTGTTCTTAACACTTCCCACATTGAAAAAGAAGTCAGCGCGAACTATCGCGTTTCCTGCCCGAAACCGGAAGTGACGTCATTCTCGCGGAAAATGTAGCTTTTTACTTGTAGGCCTTAAAAGCCTATACTAGTGTTTTTATAAGTCATGTTTGACTTTTCTGAATAGTTGCTGGGATGCTTAGAACTCGAATTGCACTGCTGGAAATAGTTTATTTTGATGCACGTGCTGTTTTCTTTGCAAATTTGCATCATAGGATTGTTTTTTTGTTTTTCCTGCAGTATATAAAAATTGCTGTATCTCCAAAATAAAACTATGAAGACACTCAAAATAAATTTCCTGTTGTTGTAAACTATTTTTTGCAACTTTTTTGTATTTAAAGTTTTGAGGGATAAACCTCTTAAATTTCTCCAAGTAGAAATATATGTAAAAAACAAAACAAAAACGATTTTCAATTTTTTTGTAGTTTATTGCACTTGTGGTAAATGGCCTGCATTTGTATAGCGCTTTTCTAGTCCATAGGACCCCAAAGCGCTTTACACTACATTCAGTCATTCACCCACACATTCACACACTGGCGATAGCAAGCTACATTGTAGCCACAGCTGCCCTGGGGCGCACTGACAGAGGCGAGGCTACCGGACACTGGCGCCACCGGGCCCTCTGACCACCACCAGTAGGCAAACACAGGGTTAGTATCTTGCCCAAGGATATTTGGCATGCAGCCAGGAGGCAGCCTGGGATCGAACCACTGACCTTCTGATTAGTGGCTGACCTGCTCTGCCACCTGAGCTACAGCCACCCCACTTGTTTGCAATTAATGTAGTTACTATGGACTTAATGCATACATATTATTAAAATATGGGCTATAACAGTTGTATTGATGTATAGCAACTTGAAATGCTCCCACAAATGGCACTACAGCATGTAAAAAAATAATATAAGCTCTGGCGGACTTGGTTCTATGGTAGGTCTTAAAGGCTTAAATAAATATCGTCAAATAATCGTGATCTCAATTTCAGTGAAAATAATCGTGATTATCATTTTTGCCATAATCGAGCAGCCCTATCATCAAATACTTTAAAAAAGAATGGACTCTTTATTTAGGCTATAATGACATCAGCATCTGTCTTCTGGTAAGCAGGGAAAGCTGTGATGAGAGGTAAAATAATTTCTTTCTCATCACATAAGAAGAAAGAAGAAAACAAAAATATTCAGGAACTAGAAAAAACCATCAAATCCCTAGAAGAAGCCTACGTGTCACACCAAGATCAAGAAATATTGAACAAAATACGCAAAACAAAACTAGAATTAAATATAATTATTAATAAAAAGACTCAATTCTTAGTACAAAGACTTCGCTTGCAAAATTTTGAACACGGTAACAAATCCAGTCAATTTCTAGCTAACCAGTTAAAAATCAATGAAGAAAAAACAACCATATGTGCTGTTAAAGATTTATCTGGGAAAACAATATATGACCCTAAAAAAAACCCCAAATTTTTTAGGGATTTCTTTTTTTTTTTTTCTTTTTTTTTTTCTTTTTGCCTGTCCCGTTTGGCTCTTTTGCCATCAGAATTGTTGTCTAAAGGCAAAGAAAGATGCCCAACGGATTTACTTTACCAAACTGACCATCCCAGCCTTGCCGTAATGGTCCATTTGATTCACCTTTTATTGTTTATTTTATTTTCACTTACTGAATGCGGGACAGACTTGACTGGGGGAAAGAAGGGGAGAAAGAAAGAGGGAAAGAGAAACAGCTGAGAAGAGGGACGGGGGAGAAGGGCAAAAGACAAAAACCAACAGAACGGGCAGAAAAAAAGAAAAAGAAAAAAAAATGCATATATCAATCACCTGGGTCACCTGCTGAGAAAGAAAAAAGAAAACAAGCAGAAGAGAACAAGAGTAATAGAATAAACAACATCACAATGATATATGGGAATATGACAGTAAATACTAAATATTAAACATTATTGTGCAGCACATAAGATCAACAGAACACAGTGTGCTTTGAGGTAGGAGCCAAAAACGGTGTAGTTTGTGGGTGTGATCACCCGTGTGTACACCTGTGAGCATGGACGCGCTTGTTTTTTTAAAAGGTTCCTTCATGTAATGATCTGCTAGAGGGTGTGGGGGGGCCACAGCCCCATCCTCCAGGGCATGAAGCAGGTATGGAGGAGATCAAAACTCCAGACATCCAGAGGCCCCCAGAACACAAGAGACCAAGGAAGACCAACAGAGGGGCAGCCGCGCCACTGTCCCAGAAAGAGCTGAGGAGAGTCCCAGATGAGGGCTCACTCAGCAGCCGCGGAGCAGAAGCCAGGGGGAGTTGCAGTGACGCGCCCGTGAGCTCCGCCGGCAGCCAGCCGTGCCTGAGTGACCGAGCCCCAGGCCAAGAGGCCGGGGGCACCCCACCTCCGAAGTGGCCCGAGCGAGCCCCAGGCTCCAGGCCCCGCTAAGCGGCCGCCAAGGAGTGAGCTGGTGTGTACCTGGACGCCCATCCCCGGACACAAAGAACCACCAACGCACCGACGTCTGAGGGAGTCCGCCACTGGCAGGGGAAGTGGTGGTAGGGGGAGATAGGCCTCCAAACCTTGGAGGGCCTGAGATGTCCCCAGAGAGGTGGCGCCTGACATCCAACCTGACATATAGACACAGACATACAGGCACACACAGATACAAACATCCATTCCCACCCTCATGCTCTCATATGCACTTACTCCACACTCAACCAACGTGGAGACAGACATGAAGAGACGCTGTACACACAATCACACTCCACAAGCGTACTCTACAAACCGGGTCTAGGTACCCTTGCCCCTGGAGGGGGGAACTGCACCTAGACCCAGGTCTTTTTAGGGATTTCTATGAAACACCACAAATAAACCCATCTAAAAACAAAATTGATCAATTTCTTGACAATGTAACTCTTCTTTTCTAAATTATTAGACACTCAAGCAATGGCACTGGATTCGCCACTGACACCAGGTGAACTCCAGGAAGCCCTGATAAGTGTGCCCAATAATAAGGCTCCAGGTCCAGACGGCTTTCCTGCAGAATTTTACAAAGAATTCTGGACAACTCTGGCACCAATGTTTCACAGAATGCTGCAGGAAATCAAGGAAAATGGCAGAAGACCACCAAATGTGAATTCTGCAAATATTAATCTCTTACTAAAACCAGGCAAAGACCCTTTATTTCCCTCCAGCTATCATCCAATATCCCTTATAGATTATTTTGAGATCCCTTGTAGATCTCAAAATAATCTGCAAAGCTCTCTCAAAGAGATTGGAGAAAATAACCCCCCTTTTAATTCATCCTGACCAAACTGGTTTCATAAAAGGTAAGCACTCATCAACAAATACGTGTAGATTATTTAATTTAATAGACTACTCGTGCAGTAAAAACATTGAAATCATAATATTGTCTCTTGATGCAGAAAAGGCGTTTGACAGAGTTAACTGGAAATTTCTATTTGCAACTTTACACAAATTTGGTTTTGGATCCTCTTTCATAAACTGGTTAAAAATATTATATAATTCCCCAACAGCATGTGTCAGAACAAATGACCAAACATCCTCCAGCTTCTGTCTCCTAAGGGGCACCAGGCAGGGATGCCCACTCTCCCCTTCATTGTTTGCAATTTTTATTGAGCCACTAGCAGCAGCATTTAGACAGGCTACAACAATTAAGGGCATACAATGTAAGAATGTAGAAAATAAAATCAGCCTTTATGCAGATGATGTGTTGCTTTTTCTCCAAAACTCAAAAAATAATCTCTCTGGGGTAATTGCATTGATAAACTCTTTCTCAAAAGTCTCAGATTATTCAATTAACTGGTCAAAATCTACAGTTCTTCCGATTAATTGCTCCTTCTATAATTCTTCATCTACCCCACTGCAATCTGGAAATATTAAATATTTAGGTATCAATATCTCTCCTAAGCTTGCAGAATTAACTAAATTTAAACCACATCCCACTTTTAAAGACAGTAGAAGGCGATCTGGCTAGATGGAAATCTCTACCCATATCACTCATGGGAAGGGTCGCCGCTATAAAAATGATGGTTTTGCCAAAAATAAACTATTTATTTTCAATGATCCCGAGTAAGCCATCACAAGATTGGCTCAGATCTCTAGACTCGTATATTTCTAAATTCCTTTGGAAAGATAAACCCCCACATATCAGCTTAAAAACATTACAAAGGACCAAGGACAAAGGAGAAAAAAGAAATTTAAACCCAGTGAAGCTGAATTACAAACGCCACAAAGTGTGGTACAATCTTTTAATCTAACCCCCCCCCCCAAAATTATTGTCTAAAATATACAGAACAATTTCTAAAACAGATGAATCAATATCCCATCCTATTGCAAAATGGGAAGCGGATTTTTTGATCAGCTTAGACCAAATCTTCTGGTCTCAGATATGCTTAAAAACCTTTCAATGGATCAGAAATCCCAGTTTGCAATTAATACAATACAAATACTATATAGAGTGCACTATATTTGTCATAGGATGTTCAAGATGGGCTTTACGTCTTGCAACAACTGCTCACACTATGAAGGCAATGCACCGGATAATCCACGCTCTTTGGTTCTGTCCACCAGTTCAGAAGTTTTGGCGCGAGATATGTGAAGACTTATCAAAGTGTCTGAAATGTAACATTCCAGCCTCCCCTTTAGTGTGCTTGCTGGGCAACTTGGATGAGGTCACTACAGAAATAAACACAGCCCACAATCCTCATTAACTGGAAAAATAAAAATAATCTTAATTTATATAGTGCTTTTCAATTCCACTATTCATTCACTCGCACACACTGGTGGAGGCAAGCTACAGTTGTAGCCACAGCTGCCCTGGGGCAGACTGACAGAAGCAAGGTTTTCATATTGCACTATCAGCCCCTCACCAGTAGGCAAAGTGTCTTGCCCAAGGACGCAACAACCGCGACTGTCTGAGCCGGGGCTCGAACCGGCAACCTTCCGATTACAAGACGAACTGCTAACTCTTGAGCCACGATCGGCCCTTAATTCTAAACAATTTAAAAGCCATCTATTCAATTCAATTCAATTCAATTCAATTTTATTTATATAGCGCCAAATCACAACAAAAGTCGCCTCAAGGCGCTTCATAGATACAGAGAAAAACCCAACAATCATATGACCCCCCTATGAGCAAGCACTTTGGCGACAGTGGGAAGGAAAAACTCCCTTTTAACAGGAAGAAACCTCCGGCAGAACCAGGCTCAGGGAGGGGCGGCCATCTGCTGCGACCGGTTGGGGTGAGAGAAGGAAGACAGGATAAAGACATGCTGTGGAAGAGAGACAGAGGTTAATAACAGATATGATTCAATGCAGAGAGGTCTATTAATACATAGTGAGTGAGAAAGGTGACTGGAAAGGAAAAACTCAATGCATCATGGGAATCCCCCGGCAGCCTACATCTATTGCAGCATAACAAAGGGAGGATTCAGGGTCACCTGGTCCAGCCCTAACTATATGCTTTAGAAAAAAGGAAAGTTTTAAGCCTAATCTTAAAAGTAGAGATAGTGTCTGTCTCCCGAATCCAAACTGGAAGCTGGTTCCACAGAAGAGGGGCCTGAAAACTGAAGGCTCTCCCTCCCATTCTACTTTTAAATACTCTAGGAACAACAAGTAGGCCTGCAGAGCGAGAGCGGAGCGCTCTAATAGGGTGATATGGTACTACAAGGTCATTAAGATAAGATGGGGCCTGATTATTTAAGACCTTGTATGTGAGGAGCAGGATTTTGAATTCAATTCTGGATTTAACAGGAAGCCAATGAAGGGAAGCCAAAACAGGAGAAATATGCTCTCTCTTTCTAGTCCCTGTCAGGACTCTTGCTGCAGCATTTTGGATTAGCTGAAGGCTTTTCAGTGAGTTTTTTGGACATCCTGATAATAATGAATTACAGTAGTCCAGCCTGGAAGTAATAAATGCATGAACTAGTTTTTCAGCGTCACTCTGAGACAGGATATTTCTAATTTTAGAGATGTTGCGCAAATGGAAGAAAGCAGTCTTACATATTTGTTTAATATGTGCGTTGAAGGACATGTCCTGGTCAAAAATGACTCCAAGGTTCCTCACCGCGTTACTGGAGGCCAAGGTAATGCCATCCAGAGTAAGAATCTGATTAGATACCATATTTCTAAGATTTTCAGGGCCGAGTACAATAACCTCAGTTTTATCTGAATTAAGAAGCAGAAAGTTAGCGGCCATCCAGGTCTTTATGTCTTTAAGACATTCCTGCAGTTTAACTAATTGGTGTGTGTTATCTGGCTTCATGGACAGATAGAGCTGGGTGTCATCTGCATAGCAGTGAAAATGTATGCTATGTCTTCTAATGATACTGCCTAAGGGAAGCATGTATAATGTAAACAGAATTGGTCCTAGCACTGAACCCTGTGGAACTCCATAATTAACCTCAGTGTGTGAAGAGGACTCTCCATTTACATGCACGAATTGGAGTCTATTAGATAGATATGATACAAACCACTGCAGCGCAGTACTTGTAATACCTACAGCATGTTCTAATCGCTCTAATAGGATATTATGATCAACAGTATCGAACGCTGCACTGAGGTCTAGCAGGACAAGCACAGAGATGAGTCCACTGTCAGAGGCCATAAGAAGATCATTTGTAACCTTCACTAAAGCTGTTTCTGTGCTGTGCTGAGCTCTGAAACCTGACTGAAACTCTTCAAATAAACCATTCCTCTGCAGATGATCTGTTAGCTGTTTGACAACTACTCTTTCAAGGATTTTTGATATGAAAGGAAGGTTGGAGATTGGCCTATAATTAGCTAAGACTGCTGGGTCTAGAGATGGCTTTTTGAGTAAAGGTTTAACTACAGCCAGCTTGAAGGCCTGTGGTACATAGCCGATTATTAGAGATAGGTTGATCATATTTAAGATCGAAGAATTAATTAATGGCAGGACTTCTTTGAGCAGTTTTGTAGGAATGGGGTCTAAAAGACACGTTGATGGTTTGGAGGAAGTAATTATTGAAGTTAACTCAGAAAGATCAATTGGAGAAAAAGAGTCTAACTTAATATCAATGGTACTAAGAGTAGCTGTAGATAATATTACATCTGTGGGATGATTATTGGTAATTTTTTCTCTAATGATAAAAATTTTATTTGTGAAGAAGTTCATGAAGTCATTACTAGTTAACGTTAAAGGGATGGTTGGCTCAAAAGAGCTCTGACTTTTTGTCAGCCTGGCTACAGTGCTGAAGAGAAACCTAGGGTTGTTCTTATTTTCTTCAATCAGTGATGAATAGTAAGATGTTCTGGCTTTGCGGAGGGCTTTCTTATAAAGCAGCAAACTATTTCTCCAGGCTAAATGATGATCCTCTAGATTTGTGACACGCCATTTCCTCTCCAGATTACGAGTCATCTGCTACATCACATCTAATACATCACATTAGTCTTGATACAGCCTCTGCCACCACATTTGATCAATCCCTCTGGGCTCCTTTGATCGCCTTCATCGCCTAGTGGGGGTGGGGGGGGGGGGGGGGGGGGGGGTCATGGTTTGGTCCTGCCTTCGCTACTGTGGTAGATATGGGGGTAGGGACAGGCTTAGGGCGTCTGGGGATTCCCTAGGGACGTTTTCCCTGGAGGGCCTAACCCGGGGGTTGTTGCCATGACCTGGTTAGGGGCTCTGGTGGCTCTTAGATGGTGTTTTCCTTGTGGCTGCGTACAGCGTAGATGGGGGAGGGTCTGTGCTAGCGGACGTTGGTTACTGGCCTGGTTGCCCCTGGGTGGGTCCGGGACGGGCGTGGGGGCTTGGGGGTCTGGATCCTGGTTATTGTGTCGCCAGGGTTGTGGGTGGGCGGTTGGGTGCATGGGGACTCAGCCCTGGTGCGGGGGACCTCTAGTGCATTGGCTCAACTGGAGGGTTCTTCAACCGGTGAGGAGGCTGTTACATCTATACAGGTGGTCTCCTCTCTCCAGGAGCTCACTCTGCAGGTGGGGGAGAGATATTGGAGAGGTGGAGAATGAACTCAATCTGGGTGTCTATTGTCTTGTGTAGTCTGGGAGATGAGTGGATGATGGGGTGGGTGCAGTTTTCTCTGCGGTGGGGTCGGGTGGGCTGCCCCGGACTCTGTGGGGCTGGGCGGTACTGCTGCTGTGGGTCCCGGTCCAGATGGGCCTGGGGGGCCCCTTGCCCTGGTGGGTTCCAGGGTGTGGGGGTGCCTACTGGGGTCAGTGGGGGAGCTGGCCCCAAGGAGGGGCAACATGCCCCTTCCTTTTTTCCCTCCCCATCCTCAGCTGCCTCCCTCTTCCCGCTCCACCACACCCACCCGCACATGCAGGGTTTGGGTTCCAGGTGTGTCACCAGGGTGCAGGGGAAGCACTCCCCCTCTGTCCCCTTCTGGCCGCCTGTGCCCCAATTTTATTCCACGACCTAGACATCCACATTACTCATACATATAGGGCCTTGGGGGTGGGTACGTTATACAGCATCCAGAGGATGGTCTGTGTATTCAAACCCATCTCTGGCGCTGGTGCCCAACCCTCAATTTTAAATGCATATAGACACTGAGGGTTTTCGGGAGGAGCCGTGCTGCTCTCTGGCAGGAAGCACCGTGCCCTCCTGTGTTTTAAATGCACTTTAGTACAACACACAGCAGCACTACATATGAGCGAGCGGAGGGAGGTTTGGGGTCTTCACTCAGATTGGGCTCTGCGATGCGGGGCCTCCCTGCTACTGCAGATAAGGTGGCTGTCTGCTTGCCTCCACCCCAGGGAAAACGGTTACATCTCCTGGGTCTAGGTATGGTTTGCCCCTCTGGGGGCGAGGGTACCTGAACCTGGGATATAGAGTATGTTTGGGGAGTGTGATTGTGTGTACAGTGTCTATTTCTGTCTGTGTACACGTTGGGTGAGTGCCGAATATTTGCTTATGTGTATATAGGGGAGGGAATACACGTTTGTGTCTGTGTGCGCCTGTTCGTCTGTGTCTATATGTCAGGTCGGGTCTTAGACTCCACCTCTCTGGGAACATCTCAGGCTCTCCAAGGTATGGAGGCCTATCTCCCCTCACCACATTCCCTGGTGGCTGATGCCCTCAGACGTCGGTGCGTTGGTGGTTCTTGGTGTCTGGGGCTGGGAGCTCATGTATGTACCAGCTCACTCCTGGTGGCTGATTGGCTGGGCCTGGCGCCTGTGGCCCGGCTGGGCCCCTTCTTGGGGGTGGGGCGCCCTCAGGCCTCTGGCCTCTGGGCCTGGGGCTCGGTCCTCTCTGGCACAGCTGGCTGCCGGCAGAGCCCGTGGGCACGTCACTGCAACCCCCTCTGGCCTCTGCTCCGTGGCTGCTGGGTGACCCCTCGTCTGGGGCTCTCCTCAGCTCTTCCCAGGAGGGTGGCATGGTTGCCCCTTTGGTGGTCCTCCTTGGGTTCTCGTACTCTGGGCCCTTTGGATGTCTGGGGCCTGGATCTCCTCCATACCTGCTTCATGCCCTGGGGGATGGGGCTATGGCTCCCCACACTCCCTAGCAGATCATTACATGGAGAAACCTTTTGAATACAAGCGTGCTGATCCACACAGGTGTGCACACAGGTGTACACACATGTGTTCACAGACACAAACTACAACTTTCTTGGCTGCTATCTGAAAGGTAGTCAATCTTGCGTGCTGCACAATAACATTTAATATTTAGTACCTACTGTTAACTACTGTTAGCTAGTTTATTGTGATTTTGTTGTATTTATTATGTTGCTCTTTTTTATTTGTTTTCTCTTCTGTTTTTTTTTTCTTCTCTCGACAGGTGATCCAGTTGGTTTTTTTGTTTGTTTTTTTCTTTTTTGTTTGTTTGTTTGTTTGTCTCTCTCCCCTCTATTTTGTCTTTCTCTCCCTCTCTTTCGTTCATTCTTTCTTTCTCCCTGTCCTATCCCCCAGTCAGTGAAGGTGTTGCCTCATTGCTTTTTTGCACTTAAAATATGTTTGTTGACATGACAAAACCCCTAAAACCACAGACAACAGAATATTTGAATGTTAGATAGAAAGAACTTAGTGAATGATGCATGTTATATAAGCTATTTGAGTGCTCAATTAGAGTAGAAAAGTGCTCCTCTTAACTAATCAGTTAAATATATGTATTTACCATGTGGTATAGCCAATGTAGGCCACTGGCTGTACCACTAACTAAGTTAATGTTAACTGTTAACTATAAAGTCACAGTCTCCACAGTCATTGTGCACAGCAGCCTCAATATAAACCACTTAGTAACTAGCCAATCAACTACATTTCCTGGAAAACTGTACATACATCATATCTGTGTGCTTCAGAGGCTGTCTTTCAACTCCCCATGGTCTTCACTAATGGATGGATTGCATGTTATTCTTCTTGTTCTTTTAGGTAATTTTGGCATTGAAGTCACAATCTTTTAATCAACAGACTTTCAGTGTTTTATGTTATTTGTCACATTTACATATAATTCTATTTTTTTGTAGGAGTTGTTTCCTGCAGTCAAAATGGAATTTCTGTATCAGTACTGGAAGTGACAGCCCAACCTGGAGACAACATCACTCTGTATTGCGACTGCAAAATGACCATTGGAGTACATATAATATGGTACAGGAAGTGTTCTCATGATAACACTGTTGTTTTACGGTACAAATCTGCGTCTTGGTTTCCTTTGGAACCTTTGTCTCATTTGCACTTTGTGAAGAATGAGTCCTCTAATTCCCGAGACCTTGTGATTTTAAATATCACTGATTCTGATGAAGGTCTCTACTACTGTGGAACAGAAGAACAGCATGGGGAAAATAAAGACTGCAGATTTGTTTACACATATGGAAATTCCACAACAAGACTCAAATTAGGTAATTGAATTCAATGCAATTCAGTTTTATTTATATAGCACCTAATCACAACAAAAGTTTCCTTATGGTGCTTAGGTAAGTTTTTTTCTTTTAATAAATGCAGTGGGTTGCATTTGTATGTATTAAGATTAAATAGGAAAAGATTTGCTGTTGAAAAGAAAGCAAAGTCTGTCATTTATCGAAAATATGCAAGATTTAAACTATTACAAAATTACCATGTTTCAATGTTATTATGCAATATTACTTTTTTGTTTGTTTGTTGGGCCTAAGGTGACAATATGTACGTTTTAGTCACTATAGGAAAACCATTAATCGTGCAAGAACAGCGTGTCATGGATGTTGGTGTAACCCGTCTGTCATGGATGATGATGTTCACTCCAGCCTTTACCATTCTCACCTCATTCTCCTTTATTCTGGTATATCACACTTGTCAGAAAGCAGGTACATACTTACTATCTTTCCTATTTTTGTGCATAATAGCTTTTTTTTTTTTTTGAAATGTTTTATTCAGTCATTTTGCAGAGTCATACTTGTTATTTTTTTTCCACAAACCCAATAGATAGATGCTTTTAATCTGTTTAATATTACACTGCTGTTGTGTTCATTTGTGCAGAAAAGAAATCGCATCATCATCAGAAAAGATTGAGTATCAAACGACAATCAAGGCAAAATATGGTAACCAAGGTTCCCTTCATAATTTTGATTTGTGCTTTTGTACCTTATGCGTCACATTCACAGGTCGTTAATATTAACACGCTTGTTAAATGGAAAACTAGCATTGCAAAACTAAACTAACTAACTAATTACAAATGTTATATTGTTTTTCAGGATGAAGATCTGTGTTTAACAACAGTTGTGTTCCTGTCTCAGGACGCACAAACACATCATTCAGATGACAAAGAAGAAATAAATAACTAGCTTTGTCTTTAAGTTATATTTGTAAGGTTTACAATCAAAAGTACACGTTGTTTTTTTTCAATCTCTCATTTTTGGTAACTCTGTCACTGTGTTTTTGTCATCATTCCTGCAGTCATATATGTTCTTGGCTACTTCTTAATTAAAAATATATATACACCGCGTTCCAAATTATTATGCAAATTATATTTTTCTCTGTTTTTCCTAAATAGTCAATTCAAATGACAGTTGGCATAATTTTCGAGTCATCGACCAATAGAGTATATTTCAAATGTTACTGAACAAAACTCCCAATGAAAACAGTATGTTTTTCAAAAATAAAAAACTTAAAATCCACTGTTCCAAATAATTACGCACACAGAGTTTCAAAAGATTTAATAGGTTGTAGAGAATTGAAAATGGTCATTTGTTGAATTTGCAGCATTAGTAGATCAATTTCACTGAAATCAAAAGCTATTTAATCAAAAACATCGTAACAGGTCAAGTTACATATTAACATAGGACCCCTTATTTGATAGCAGTTTTACAATTCTTGCATCCATGGAACTTGTACGTTTTGGGAAAATGTCTACTTGAATGTCTTTGCAGGATGTCAGAATAGCCTCCCAGAGCTGCTGTTTGGATGTGAACTGCTTCCCACCCTCATATTTCTTTGCTTGAGGATGTTCCAAAGGTTCCCAATAGGATTGAAGTCAGGGAAGAATGGGGACCACACCATAAGTTCCTCTCCTTTTACCAGCCAATGATGCAGAGGTATTCCTTATAGCATGAGATGGTGCATTGACTTGCACGAAGATGGTTTTGTTGCAGAGGCACAGTTCTTCTGTTTCTACCATGGAAGAAAGTGGTCAGTCAGAAACTCCACATACTTTGCAGAGGTCATTTTCACACCTTCAGGGACCCTAAAGGGGCCGACCAGCTCTCTCCCTGTGATTCCAGTTCAAAACATGTCCATCTGGACCATCCAGGCTTGCACTGCACTCATCAGTGAACAAGACTGTTTGAAAATTAGTCTTCATGGAGTTCTGGGCCCACTGCAGCCATTTCTGCTTGTGAGCATTGGTTAGGGGTGGCCGAATAGAAGGTTTATGCACAACTGCAAGTCTCTGGAGGATTGTACACCTTGATGTTCGCAGGGCTCCAGAGGCACCAGCAGCTTCAAATATGTGTTTGCTGCTTTGTAATGGCCTTTTAGCAGCTGCTCTCTTAATCTGATGTATTTGTCTGGCAGAAACCTTCATCATTGTGCCTTTATCTGCACAAGCCCATCTGTGCTCTGACTCAGCCACAAATCTCTTAACATTATGGTGATCACGCTTAAATTTTCGTGAAATATCTAAGCTTTTCATTACGTGTCCAAGGCATTCAACTATTTCGCGCTTTTCAGCAGCAGAGAGATCATGTTTCTTTCCTATATTGCTTGAAAATGGTGGTCTGCTTAATAATGTGGAAGATCCTTCTTTAGTAGTTTTTCCTTTAATTGGGCTCACCTGGCAAACTAATGATCATAGGTGTCCGAGATTGATTTCAGTGATGCAAAGAGTCCTGAGACACTATTCCATCCATGGGCTTAATTGAAAAACAACTTATTTAATCTTTATGACACTTCAACACAATTTGTATAATAATTTGGAACGTGGTGTATATATAAATTTTTGCATATTGAATAAGCAATATACTTTACAAAGATTTCTGAAAACAATATTTAAAAAAAAAACAACAAAGTTTTACAGGTGGACAGGAAATATGATAATCATATCACAGCACAAGGTTCCTGCTTTGCACCACCTGGAAAGCTTAAGCTTTTTCTGTGAGTAGTGTGTATATTTTATGGTGAGCGAGCAGGTAGGTCCTGACCCTGCAGAACATAACACTAACACTAAAAGTCATGGAAAATTAGCACAATAGCTTCAGGAAAGTCTGTGCTATTTTAATGCAATATATGATAGTCAATTACTAACTAAATAATGCATGTGTGGTCTATATTCTCCTTTGACACTGATCTCATCTATGCCAAAAAATAAAACAGTCATTAAATATTAACAGATGCACTCTCTTACACCTAACAAAGGTAAAAACTAAATGCCATACAGTCTGCTACTATTAATATTTCATTTGTATCTTCTTTTAGTTGCTGTTTTTTATGACTTTGTTTTTGTGAGTTTAGTATCTGACCTGTTTACTCTTTGAGTAAGAGTTTGTGGACAGAAAGAACAATGCAGCATGTCAAATTAATCTTAATCTAATGAAACAAGCTAGAATTAGACAATATTAAGAGCAGTAAGTTTGGAAGGTTTTACTGAGTAAAAGGAAGAGGGGAGTGGGAGAGGGAGGGTTTCTGATCCCTCAACATCATGCAGAAGCATCACATGCTGACCTAGACAATCCTGACATCTATTGGAGATGACAGGTAATGAACTAAAAACTTCTTAACAAACACTTCTCTCAACAGTCAAAGCTAAATTATATTGTTTTCTTGTCCTCAAATGATTGCTGGAAGTTTGCATCATGACTGCGTGATATATATTCTTCATTTTAATGAATCTGTAATGCACTGTAGGGAAATCATTAATGAGTTCCTGTGTATGTAGGTTCCTCTCAAATGCAAGAGGAGTATGGCTGCTGCAGTGACAATCTTTACACTGACTGTGATTTTAGTGTAGTGTTTTTGAGCCATTGCAGTTACTTCAGTTACAGAATTGACTGTTTTTATGTAGTGCTCTCCATGGAACCAGAGATTACAGCTTTTTAATAATGGTTTTAAGAGGTTTAAACATTTTATAATCATGATGTGTCCTGACCATGATATACTTTGATACCACAAAACGGAACTTGAGGATCTTTACATTATTCTGTTGAATTTTAATTAAATAAAATATTCAGGAGACAGAAGTCTTGTTGGCTATTCCGAAACACTTAGTTTTCAAAAAACTAAACACTAAAAATAAAAATTAGGAGGTCATTGTCTGCTTCCAAAAAGTTCATATCTGTGATTTTCTTCTTGACATCAAGGAAGTGCAGTTCACAGGCAGGTCTGCTTATTATGCAAGTGGGGATAACCAATATTCTGCAATTTGGAAGTCTTTTTTTTCACAAATGACACATTTAAGATGCTGTAGTTATTTTCAGGATTTTATTTTAACACAATGGACAGCATTTTTAAATTTTACCAATTTTGTAACCTGAGTTATCATCAATTTCATATAAATCAGTAAATAACAGCCCATTTATTCATGACACAGTTAATCAGTTTTTCTTTTCTAACACAGGGGGAAACATTTTACACTCATGGTACTTGACACTGAAACAACTTACAAGCAAAAGTGCAGTTCTCTTTGTTGTAGCATCAATCTGAGTTATTTGTCCCTCGGGTTCTGGTGGTAAATACATTTTTGTTGTTCTTCTATACATGAACAGGTCAGCTGTTGCTCACATGATAATAATAATGCACCCCTCTTGATACATTCTACCTGAATCTTAGTCATCAGGACCTAACACAGTCCCTAGAAATTTCAGAAGAGTTATCTCTTATATCATAAACATATTGTTTCTCATTCAGCCTCCTGTTATTTATTTTCATTTCCACAGTTTTCAGAGAGAAACACATGTGTAAAACCTCAACTTATAGATTATTATTTTTCTTATGACATCACTGACCCCCTTCGTCAGGTCTGCTCACTTTGAGCCAGTACTTTGGACTGCTCATGGCATATGTTAATTAGTGTACTGTTTGCATTTTTGTGAATGCATCATCAGGTAGCTTTCTGATGCGAAAAGAGGGTTTTGTACTGTTGCACACCATTGCCAAATCTGGCTCTAAATATCATGATGACAGCTGTGACCACTCATTTTGCTATTAATGGCTTTCTTGCAAGAATTAGACCGAATTTCAACCAATTAATCCAACTGTGAATATTTTATTTCCTCATTTGGAAAAATAGTGGTGCAGTGTTGTTCCTTTGCACTCAGCAGCACTGCACCTCTGATTACAACTGGTATAAAAATACTTAATTATTGAAGAAAAATCTTCATATTTGAAGCGCTTAAATAAAAAAACTAAGTTAAAACAAGAAAATGATTTAATGCCTGAAAACAATTAATGAGCTTTAATCATTCAATAACATAAACAATTTAGAAATTAAATATCTTAATACATTAATTTCAGAAACTAAGACAGTTATAATAATTTTTTTTTACATTTGTTGTTTTACAAAAAATAAACTAATCTCTATGCTTGTAAGTTATCAAAGCAAAACTAACAAACATAAAACATAAGGAGAATTCTTAAAGAATAAAAACTATGATTATTTACTTTGTGAATCCTGATCCATTTCAAATCTTGCTACTCACTTATTTACTTAATTTTTTCTGCCTAACACAGAAGTAGTCAAAAATCCTCCATATTAGCAGTGCAAACAGTCAGCAGTTTCATTTGCGACACAAACCACACATCAAAAGTGCTGATGGCGACTGTAAATGCCATTTAATTGCAAAGGGGCTAAAGAAAATAATACTGAACCATCTATGAAAAAATATAGTATGAAACTATTACAAATATTTGTTGTATAATAAATGATTCTTTATTGTGCTGCATATTTTTAGAGCTATTCAGCCGTCAAACATGTTTAAGGACTCTAACAATTGCTGTGGTAATTAAAATTAAAAAAAAAAAATTAAATAGGTAAATAAAAACTGTCTCTATTTTAATGTTCATTTAAAAGCATGGAGTTTAACCCTAAACCCTACACAAAATTCAATTCCAGTTCCTTTAAATTGTCCTTTAATGTTGATATATATGTACATTATGCAGCTGTACTGAAAATTTCCCAAAAATTTCTAACTAGTCAATTTGGATAAGTTTAGGAAGGTAAATTTAATTCGGACATCACAAAGTTTAACTCAGTTTCTTTTGCACAAGAATGTGTTAACTTTAGCACTGTATTAAACAGTTTTGATTGAGTTTCTAATCTTTAAAATGAATTTAAGAATTGCCACTGTCATACTGGAAAGAAGCATCTGTTAAAACTTTTAATCCTTCAACCACACATAACTATAAAAAAAAAAACTAAACTACTATATCAACCATGTGTCTATAAGACTTAGTATAGAAAGTAAAACCAATTACTAGTTAGTTTGCTTTTTGTCATTTTGACTCTGTAGGAGTTTAGATAAAAGAAGATGGGGTTGGCTTTGAATCTTCTTTTAAGATATAACCGCTATTCTATAAACAAGATGGTCAAGATTAACTGGATACATGTCCGATATACAGCTTCAGAAAACATATAAAGAAACCTAAGGTGGTTGCAGTAAATGCTTGGCAGGGCATCTCAAAAGATTAAATGTAAAATTTGGTGAAATCCATGTGTTTTACATTTCATTAACTAAAAAGGACTTTCATCCAAGGATTAAAAACAGCCCTTAACTTAATCTTAACTTTAACCTTAACTATTTTTGATTACCCCTAAAATTGGGATAGCGTGTATAATAATATAATGACTCCAGTTCCTTAACAACTAATGCAACACTATAGTTGAACCCCTTGAGCTAAAAGGTTTGTAAAACCTTGACTACTGAATGTCATCAAAGACAATTCGAAACTCAGTTTCTATAAAATGTTCAAAAGAAAGAAAGAAAAAAATCAGCTGATTGCCAGAGTTTCCGAAGAGCACCTTAAAGCTTCTCTGGACTCGACTCATTTTTCTTTTTAAAGAGATTTTTGAGCTTTAAAGGTTTCTTGCTCTTTTCCTTTTCCTTGTTCTTGTCATCTGCGGCCTCCGAAGGCAATGAGGGAGCAGGAAGGACAACCCTTGGTTTTGGCAGAGGTGGCTCCATCTCTGCTCGCAGCCTGCCAGCAGAGAGGTTTGTTGCTGAAGACACGGAGCTGCATGATTTTTCAAGGATTCCATCATAAACGAGCTGGCTCAGTGGCCCAACAGTAAAAAAGTCTGATGAAGACTTCCATGGCACCTGGGAAGTTAACATGAGATCAGGCTGCACATTGTGAGCTGCCAATGAACTTGATTCTGATAACTCTTCCCTCAAGATGAATTGTTTAGGCATTTCCCTTGGGATATCAACTCTATCCCAAGAGATTTTTCCAGTAGGAGTGTCTATGGTGCTTTCAGCATCCTCTCTCGGCATTCTTGGCATTCTCCTTCTGAGAGAACCAGCAGACATTTCAAGTTCATTTCTCAGTAAACCTTTACTTGTTGATGGCTCTAAACAAAACTCTTGCATCTCTGTAGAGGATGAGGTGTCCACAAGTGCTTCGAGTCTCTCTCTGGGCAGTATCTTCATTGAAGCAACATCTGTATAATACTCCAGCTCATCTCTAGATATTTTTCTTGTTGGTATTCTGGTTGTCTCAACTATTTTGTCTTTTGCTGATCCCCTCACAGAGGAATCAAATTGATTTTCCCCTTTATGGAACGCATGTTTCCTGGAACCTGTGTCTTGGGAAACTCCCATTGAATCTCTAGTAATCCTTCTGGAGTCAAATAGATGCTCAGGATCATCCCTTGTCATCTTTCCTGAGGAAGTGTCAGTTGAAGAGCCCATCATATCTTTTGATATCTTCCTTTTTGCTAGATCCACTGATGCTTCTACTTCATCCCATATCATCTTCCTCACATCTATTCCCAAATCACTTCTTTCTCTGAATGTATGCTTTGAGGGAACTTCTGTCAAATCCCCCACTGTGTCCTTCTCTACTTTCCTGGGTGAAAACTCTGCATCTGTCTCATTTGAAATTCCCTTTTTAAGCGCAACATCAGTGGAAAGTCCAGTCCTGTTGCGTGACATCTTCCTTGATGTTGAATCTGTACATGACTCTTCTGCAGACATTTTTAAAGAAGATGTTTCCAGCGAAGTATCCAAGGTTTTGTCTCTAACCATCTTGCTACAGGCAATATCAACAGAAGTTTCAAGGTCTTCCACTGACATTTTGTGAGGTGGCGATTCAACAAGAGCCTCTACTTCTTTAGTTAAAGTTTTTGTAACAGGGCTCTCAGCAAGCAGCTCAGTGTCATCGTGATAGAGCTTTCGAGAGGAGATGTCAACAGCAGAACTAGGGAACAGTTTGCTGAGAGGAGGAGAAGTCATATACTCTGAATCTGAGAACCTTTCTTGGGAATCTCTATTAGTGAGAGAAAGGAAAGGAAGCATAAGCAAAGAAAACAGGAGAGGAAAAAAAATAAAAGGACAGCTAAGGCTGGTATAAAGGTAGGATAAGAAAGTGGTTTAAAAATGCACAGCAAGTGCATTTTTAAAAGTTGGGAAAAGGCAGACATACTGTTTTTTTAGTGTTTTTCGAAAATGTTCCTCTTCCTCGTCATAGGAAGAGTAGGGAGTTCGGATGGGGATAAGAAGGTCAGGGTCTGGGGAGATCATGGTGGCTGATGGTTGAGGAATGATCCCTGAGCGACGTGACCGACGTATGGATACCCGTGCTCGAGGAGACCGTTTAAGTGGTGCAACTGCAACTGGTGAGAAACAATTATTAAAAATGAAGAATTTATGCAGAGCAGATCCTGTAAGAGCAGAAATTAATATGTACCCTAATTTTCATTCCAGAACACTACTAATTAAACTTTGTCTGTGAAGCTGCAGTAAACGTACGGTTAGAGAAGTTTGGTGATGTAGGAACAAGGATGGTATATACATGTATGTGTACGTATACTAATAACACCCATTAACAATATAGTTAACAATTTCTTTTACCTCTTTAGTATTTCTGTTATTTGTGAAGCGTTATTAAGGAAGGAATCTGAGCTCTGTTATGAGTGCTTGTTTTTCTTTTTCAGTCAATGAGTTTGTGTATTCTTAGCAAAACACAAACTTATCAGCTACTTAACAAATCCTTCACTTTGGAAATATTTCAGAGTTTTGAGGTTGAACACTGCATACACTATTGTACTTTGATTCTGATCACAAATTCAGTTACTAGAGTTATTTATCTTTCATTCTAAAAAGTTTTAAATGTGCTGTAACTGGGATCCATTTAATATTGGAATATTTTTTGAGACAGAGGATAGTTTTGTCATATATCAGGTTGTTATTAAACTCATATTTGCAGGCAATACAAACCAAATAACTTAATGCGAAATATTAAATTCAACGCCTATTTGCATACTTCTGAATGCATTGATTGGAAGTGTGCAAATCACATATCACGTTCCAGATTCCAATCAAATCTAACGCTGTGTGACACTGACAATAACAAGGACTCAACTAAAGCCTTAAAAGCTCCTACTTCCTGTTTCTTACCTGGTATCTGAGGTAAAATAGGAGAGGTAGGCTCATCTAAAAGATCCTCTATGGAGCCATGAATGGAGCTGTGGCACGAACAAGATGACTGGCACACTCTAGGCAACCCCAGGGCAATTGAGTCGGAGTAGAGTTGAGCAGTGAGCTTTGCTAAACCCGGATTCCTGATGATGGGAAACCCACAGAGGAGCTCAATATGTTGCCAGCGATGAAGACGCTCCCGCAGGCAGGCTGTTACTTCAGACAAGGCATTCCTTTAAGAGATCCAAAAAGCTTTGTGATGTAATTTGTTGAATCTTTATATTGACAGACACAAATACCTGCACAGAGGTAACTTTGTGACTCACTTGGCCTCCAAAATCTTGTGGTCTACTTGGTCTAGAGAGGAGCTGTGGGCCACGTGGAGTGTCCCCAGCACAGAGTTTCTCTTCTTCTTAATCTTCTCTGCCTAGAAAAAAGCATACATATGAGTCTGGGCACTTACATATGAAGGATAGTCACTATAAGCATTATTACTCTTATGTTGCTATGCATTACCTCCTCCTTGGCAGTGGCAAGCTGTAGTTCTGCACTCTGCTTTTTAACATTGTAGTACTGCACCTCTACCTCATGTGTCAGCTGCAGCCACTGCTGAAGCACCTCTGTGACAGTCCAGCTGGCTTGCATGTCCTTCTCGGCCTGCTTCAGCGCTCCACGGACCTGAAGAGGTGGCAAATGTTAAAAATCATCAGTATGCAGAAAATAATTTAGGGTAAAATCTTCAGGCCTGCCAAACTAGGATGATGAGTGTCTTGCATTTGTGAAGCTGCTTGCTCTCGCTGCAGCATTTCTACCTGTTCCAGCTCCTCCTCTGCATATCTGAGGCGGCTCAGCTCACTAACAGCTCCCTGCCTCAGCTCATGCAGACGATGAGCCTCTTCCTGTGCCCCCATGATCTCATCTCTCATCTTCTCCTCTAGGCTCTGTTTTTCTTCTGCCACATTACGCTTTTCTTCCTGGGCTCGCTCCAGTCTGAGTAAATCAAAGCGTGTTTAGTTCAATCACACAAAGCAAAGGCAATCCGGTAACTTACAGTAGCTAAGAGACTGACAGAGAGAAGAAAAAAAAATCACAGTTCTTACTGTTCTTGTAGTTCTATGAGGCTCTGTTCAGCCCTCTGGAGACTTTCTAAATCTTTCATCATTTTAAATATGTGGACTTTGCTGGCTTTGTTCTGAGCCTGGGCAAACCAGCAGCCGCCGACTCCCATCACAACTGACACAATGAGCAGCAGGTCTTTCATGTAGTTATGAGGGGGCCCTATGATTGAATGGACATCAGATCGCTTTAAATAATAATCACATCAAAATGTATTTCTATAGCACATAATAATACAACAAAGTTGAGCAAAGTGCTTCACACTCAGTCAGGGCAATAGCATAAGACAGAATAAAAGAAACAGTTAAAAGGAGGGCAGGATACAATATGAACAATATGGGTAAAAAAAAAACCCCACATAACTAGCCACAAAATAGCATACTAATTTGAATCAAAAGCTAGACTAAAATAATAAGTGATAATAATAAGACGCAATTTAAAAGATTGGACTCTGAGGAACGAATATAAGGAGGGAGGTTATTCCAGAGTCTGGCAGCTATGACAGCAAAGGCCTGATCACCTCTGGACTTCAGACGAGACCTCGGTTGCGTCAGGACCATATGATTGGAAGATCTAAGTGCCTTATTAGGGATAGACAAATGGAGGAGTTCGCATAGATAGCTGGAAGCCAAATTGTTTAAAATTTAAGGTAAATTAAAAGGTAAGCAAGAGAATTTGGAAATTGATGCGATATTCAACAGGGAGCCAATGTAAGTTGGCTAAAACTGATGTGATGTGGGCATAATTTCTAGTACCAGCTAAGAGACGTGCAGCTGTGTTTTGAAATAACGATATGAACATTAAGTAAGTTGAAACGAAAGGCCTTAAATGTAAACCGATTTAGCAACTTTGCTGCCTAATCCATCATTTAATGCTGATTTTAGATTAAAGGTTAAGAGGAAGAGTAATACAAAAGTAGTTATGCAATGAAAAGAATGGCAACAGGACATGAATGTATCTTTCCTGCTTCAAAGACATCAAAGCTACTGTCTGAGGGAATAAAGTGAGGATTTCTTCTTACGTGTAGGTGGTCCGAACAGAACAACATCCAGAGCTTTGATGGTGAGCTTCTGTTTGTCTCTCTGGTCCTGAACTCTTAGCTGGCCACTCAGGAATGAAGGCTCATTAGCTGCAATCCTACAAATGGATTTTATGGTTTTTATTTTAATGGCTTATTTGGGATTACCAAAATATGCATACATGTGTGTTTTTAGGGTTTCCAGGGTGACGAGCCCTGCCTTGTATAACATATGTATGGTTGCCAGAAGAGAGTTAACAGTAGCAAAAGAAGAAGAACAATGGCGACACATGTTGACTACAGATATCACTGTGAATCAAACAAACGGGAGAGAATGTGGTTCCTTCAAAACTTAATCTGAGAATATAGTTTCTAGAAGACCAACTTGTTTATGTGGCGAATTGCCTGTACACCCTCTTCAGTCATTCTCACCTGGGGAGTGTGTTTCCATTGACCTTAAACTCTTTAAAATTTCTCTCATACTGTGGCAATTCAACAAAATCCTTCAGCCAGCGGAGCACGTCATCCTGAGTCCAATTATGTACTAAAACAAAACAAGATCAAGTTTCAGATAAAACATGATACTGGACACAAACACACACACACACTCTGTTACACCCGGATACCTTCGGATGACTTCCAGCTTCTCCAGAGCTCCTCAACTGTGATGTGCTGGTCTTCTCTGTGCAGGTTGCTGTGTTTGTTAGTCTGTTGCTGCTTCATGTCTTCAATAATGAACTGCGACATTGGAGAAAAACAGTACAACAGAGTGAAAATAGGACTTTTTAAAATTTTATTATGAGGTACAACACTAAAATGCGAAGATAAGTGTCACAAGGACATCATATTGTTTGAACTTTATGTCCAGGATAAATAGAGTGAGTGCTGGTGTGAGTCATGTGCTTAGATTTCAATCTAGGAATAAGGAGCGGTTGTTTTTAGTTTGCATTTATTTAGAATGGTTGCAGAACCATAAGTGTGTGTTGCAAACTTCAGGGATTGCGTGTGTGTGTTGGTGCTGTCTTGGAATGTGTGCTTGGCTCTAGACGAAGGCTTCATATGATGGCTAGAGGAATTTTGGGACTTTGATGAGCCCAGACACCTCCTCTGACATCTCTATGGTAACTGCAACCTGAGCCCCTGGATACTGTATCCCTGAGCTGCATTCTGGAAGGCAAAGGCATTAGAGAAGTCTAGGTTGATTACCTGACGCACATACAAACAGTATAGCAGCATATTAACGTTGAGGTAGTTTACCATTCAAAGAAATCTCAGGGGGGAAAAAATTGTCATGACACACTGCTTACTGTTACGAATGACTACAAAGGTCACCAGTGTAACGGTTTTCTATTTGTGCAAACCAATTTTTGTCACTGAGCCAAAGGCAAAGTTATACTGCTATCCTTGAAGGAGCATTTGACTCTAGCAGCAGTGATGACACCTGTTGTTGCACTGCTAAACACTATGTGCATCAATCATGCAAAAACATACAAGCACAGGGATTAAGTAAAATAATTCAATAAATAAATAAAATAAGAAAATGGGTTACATATTTCATGAAGAGCAAGGTGTCTACCTCCACACTCTCTTCCACCTCAATCCCCCCATCTTGGTCATCATCCATCATCTGATGGATGCTCCGAAGGGCCTCCAAGCTGAAGCGATCAGCCTCGCTCATGCATGGTGGAGACACTACGGCGCAGGGGTCTGCATGGGTGGGAAAGGCAATAATAATACATCTCATTATTTTTGCTCAGTTTATTCCAAAAGAACTTTAATTTGCCAACTTTACATCGTTATTTAAGCTGATCTATAAGAGCTTTTCATTATTTTGGCTCACATAGCATCATCTATAATGTCCACAAGATCAACATGGAGAGCCTGGGATATCTTACTGTCTCCTTTGTGCATTTGGTAGTTATCACTATATCTCAAAAAAAAAAAAATCCCATGTAATAGCAATTCTAAATTGCATGTTCATCCGCTGGGAATTACACTGTTCTGTTTAAAAATGGTTAAGAGTCCCGAAGTAAAGTACAATAAATCTCAGTGTCCTCTGTCTGATTCTAGGGAGGTACATTACTTGCATCCTTTTCACTCTTAATGTTTGCTTTGTTTTGTGTATGTATCCCTTTTTTCCTAACAATATACTTAAAATACAATCCTATCAACCTATTAAAATAAAACCAAAGTAAAAGCAACACCATTTCAACCCAGATAAATTAGAATAAAATGGAAGACAAAATGGAAATTAAACCAAGTGCCCAGTCAGTACAATACATTAGCTGAGAGTTAACAGTTTCCCTTTAAAATCTACTTATTAGTTAAACAGACTGCGGAGGTGGTTATTTCACTGGCTACATTCAATGTCAAGAAGCATTGAATTTAATCGTTATGTGGTGTTTCTAATATAAATAATTTCATAAATACTGTACTCAAATTCTTTTTTGGTACTTTTAGTACTTTTTTATGACATTAGGAAACTACCCAAAGTCTAAAGTTCCAGTTTTCTGAATGAATTTATTAGAGTTAAATGGGCTTAAAACAGCTTTCACAAATTTTAGCAAACAAATAAGGTTTTAGGATCAAGCCTTCACTCCATGAAGCAACACACTATGAGAAAATGTGCAGGAAATACATTTCATTGAATCATAATGACGACTCATTATGATCAAATCGACCGTTGTAATTTGGTTTAAATCGTACAGTGAGTTCCTGGCTTGAGTACAAGTACACTGATGCATTAGAAGATGACGCATAGCTTTCCGTCATCTGTCAGTTTGCTGAGTCACAGCCCATTTTCGTCTCAGTGACTCTCAAGTCTGAGTGTTTCAAGGGGCAAGAGGCTGAGAGTCAAAGGTCTGCTAGCTGAGCCCACCTCGAGCCACCTCCAGTGATGCTAACCACTCTGTGCCAAAAATGTAATGAAGAAATAATCCATGAGTAAAGAGAGAGAGAGGGGAGAAAGCAAGAGGGAGAGAGACTTCTATGGAAAAAACAAACAAACAGAGGATTCCCATTTCGCTGCATCCTGCCCTTAATCTTCTTACAAAAATATCGGCATTTATCTCTGAAGGTTCTTGTTGTGTTTTTTAATATGAAGCAAATCCTCTGGGAATTTTTGCATTTTTAGACAGTTACAACCACACGAGCCATATGTTTTCTTCCTGTGCAAGATTATCTTAAAACATACACAGATACATAAACACAGGGTGTGTTTTCAGAAGGTTTCTCAAGTAAGGAAGAACAGCAGAAAGTAGGAGTAAAATGATTTCAGATTATTAACTGTTTGAATGATGTAGGCATCTCCTACTCAACACAAGTGATGTGCTCTTTTCATGATAAGTAGGAGGGAAAACTCATTTAAAATGTTATAGCAGAACATTTGGTAAGCCGATGTTTCACTTGCTGCTGTCATAACAGAAATCTATGACAGTTACAGGCTATATGTTTTTGTTCTTCTTATCATCACCACAGGCAGGAGAATCTACAGTAACGACATATTTTATAAAAGCAAAGATATTATCCCTCGTTTGCTGATGAAACTTGAATTCCAGAATAAGGAGAAGCTGCTTCGATGATGGAGCTTCTTCTGCCTCACAAGGTGGTGTAAACAAAGGGACCTAAAACAGTGTTTGTGCCTTTACTGCTCACTTTGTGTGAGAATTGATGTGTGGTGCTGTTAGGAATCACTTATATTTAGGGACAACAATTAAAATGAATTAATTACTGCCAGGGTTAAGGTTGGGGCAGCAACGAGTAGAAAAGGATTCCAGGAAATAGCTGTAGGTCGACGTAAATGTCCTCTGTAGCGATGGGAAACACAACTGTGAGTTTGTGCGCAGGGGATTGTGTGGGTTTAACGATGTCCCTGTAGGACCTCCACATAAAAACTTTCCACAGGTGAGCGGAAGCTGCTGGAATCCTGAGAGAGTGGAGCACATTGTGGCACGTGTATATTTAGATTAAATTGTCAGAACGCTATTATTAACCCCAGCAACAAGTTTGTGCCCGATTAATGGGCACGTGTTTGTTTGTTTGTTTTTAACAGATAAACAAAAACAACAAACAAAAAGTTCCTGTTTCCTAAATATATTTTTGGCAGCACGTGCAGGTTGCACAAACACCCCAAAACGGAATTCTACTAACAGATGCTCTAATAACCTGATGGATTTCTTTTAAAATAAACAAACAACTAAATGATCAAGGTTAAATTTCCAGGTTAAATTTTAAAAAATGAGTCTTTCCTTAAGTGTAAGTGTCAAACAGCCGACTATTACCGCTATAATCGACGCAACATCAACAGTGATAGTGCAGACTTAAGATCCAGTTTAAATACTTAGGCATGCTTTACTTTCTTTCGTGTTTTCTCTTTTGTTGGCGCCATGCATCATTCAGTACATACGCGCCGGGTCGAAACTTGCGCTCTCACCGGTGATGGTAACACCCTCGAGGTCCCCGGCAACTTGTGCGGCCCAGAAGAGCGCAGCGGGGAAAACGAGCAGTAGCGGGGACGGAGGGAACATTTCACACGGATGGCAATGTTGTCGTCCAAAGCTGAGAAAGTTCTCAAAATAAACGAATAAAGAACGTATACATAACCAAACCCCCGTTTCGGAGGCACCAGCGACAGTCTGCGAAAAAGTGTTAAGCGATCTGCGTTGCTATTATGGGTACATCCAGAAGGGAGATGTGATAGGCTGCTGATGTTCACTGGAGAGATCTGGCAGTGGCACTGGTGTGCAGATTGAAACGTAAAGTTTAGGTGGGTAAAAATGATATATAAAAAAGTTGTAATCGAAGCGTAATTCAAACACAAAAAGGATTAATCAAAGTTTTTCAAACTTGCGCATGATATTCCAGGAAAAAGACAAAAACAACATCAAAACATCTGATTCAGATATAATAAATCCATATTCAGTGTGATATAATCATCAGAATAAATGGTCCTGGGTGAGATACAATTTTTTTTTTTTTTTTAAACAATCCAGTTACAACTTAAAGGCACAGCAGTTTAAATGGTGGTTGATCTGTTTTCTGATTTTTATAATCCAACTAGTCGTACAAAAGGTTCCCTGGCCTCTCTCTCCCTGCAGCCCTTTCCCAGAGATGTCATGTTCTTCCTCAGAACTCCACCCCCTCACTCCATTTGCAGCATGGGGGCCTCTTAATTAGTTTTCCTAACATATTTCCCAGCCATACAAATGGGGGTCAGAGTTAGTTTCCTTTTCGTTAAGGTAGGGACAACCGCTATAATACACTGTACACTGTTGAGTGTAACCCTTAATGTTTGGATGAGGATCAATTAAATCCCATAGATCTCACTATTGGAAGTATTTCCTGAGATCAGCTAATGATTGGCTGTCCTGATATCATCGCCTGACTGTCTGGGCGAGGGAGTCGTATCTGTGATTGGAATTCTTCAAGCTATTTGAAAGGGTTTTGCCAATGTTTGCACAGCTGTTCATTAATGATGTCTATATGTAGCTATGCCATTTATTACATGCTCAGATGCACACTCTTGTTAAAGTAAAAGCATTGCTAGAAGCATAAAGAGAGATGGACCAAAGCAGACCACACGGATACACAGGCATACACACCAAACACACAAACATTAACAGCAACAAAGTGTCAGGTTTCATTCCAGCAATACGGCTCCCAGTTTAAAAATAAGTCAGACAGATTTGACCTCTATCCCGGGTAGCATGCTTCAGTGGATAGTGTCTAAGCAGGCCCCAGCAGGAAGTGAGTATACAGCATGTTTGGTTACATGATAGACAGAAACAGGAAAAGAGTGCATACATATTCATCAAGATTATGCACAGATACTGATATTATCAATTCACCAAGACATGGACACTGGAGGAAAATTGAGTCAGGATATTGTGACTTGGTGATGCAGTAATTCACAATTAAATATTTCATCAGGTAGGTATATTTCCAAATATCTTAAATACCTCTGCTCCTGCAGACCAAGAGAAGGATCAAAGACATCAGTTTTTTAGGGCAATTAAAGTTGGAGCTTCTAATTTCATCATTAGTGTTTAAAAAAAAGAAAAGGAAAAAGAAAGAAAGGAAGAAATTAAGAGATGATTCACCTATTTTACATACCGGATGAGTCCAGTTGTTGTATGCTTAGAGGATGGTCACAGAAGGGACATTTACACTTTGTTTTTACAGTCTAACCCTTTACTAGAAGCACCTTTTGTCACATCAACAGCTATTTTGAAATAAGTAATAATTCAATTTAAGCTAACATGTCTTTGAAACAGAGCACCAAGTAAAAAAAGAATCATGCATATACAGACAGAACAAGGAAAGCCCACATAGAACAGTCTCAGGAAGGTTTGACTCAAGACTGTTCATGCAGGGCTTGAAACAAATAATTCACACTGGGAATTCTTCTCCTACCCGTACCCTTCTCTTCATCCTCTCACTCTTCTTATCTCTTATTCTTGGTATAACTGGTACTAAACTAGTTATTATTGCCATGAAAACGCATTTACAACTTATACAGCATAACAGCATAATGCAATAATATCTTGTCAGCTTGTACAAAATTAAGCAAGTCAGATCCTGTAGGACTAGGATGTTACCACCTTGGTATGATTGTTCAAACTTTTATCCTGTACCTCTGGGAAGTCGTTTATGGGGTCACACTCTGACCCCCCCCACACACACACAGTATTCTTTGTTCACATGTATACCTATGTAAGATGTTATATGTTAATGACCCTATGCATATTCATGTAATCACAATAAAAGGAGTGCTATGGGGAACCTGGCTGAGAGTCTGACGGAAGTCAAGTGGTGGAACGACACTTGGCTCCAGGCAGGTCTCCCTCATGCATGAGTAACAAGAACTTTGCCTACTTCGTGTCTTGCTTGCTGTGTAATTATATTGTCTTCAACGTTCCAGCGAATAGGTTCAAGCTACAAACCTATCAACCTCATCACTTAATGACCCAAAGGGCAGCCAAAGATGACTATTAGCTCTGCTGAACTTTTGTTCAGGCATTGTTTGAAAAAACTAAATTCAACAAAAGGTCAGCATCAGTATGACACTAATGATAAATTGGTTTACTGGGAAGAGATAGTATTTCTTTCCCCCAGTACATGAGCTCACTTTAAAACCCTTTAAATCTCAGCTCAAACTAAAGATCAGCTCTTCAAGAAAGCAAGACATTTTTGACATTCCTCCTTTGCTTCTTGACTTTCTCTGAAAATATGCAAGCGATGAGACACTTTTTATAAAAGGCTTCACTTATATGTGGGAGAAAAAAATGACTGCTGCTGTATGCATTGCTATGGTAACAGGAGGAACTGCTTGTTTAGATTTGAGACCCAGTACAGAGAGTACAAAAAGAGCAAAATCATTAAAGAGAGAACACTCTGACAGTGTATTACAGGCCTGCCCCTCCCTCTCTCCCTCTCTCTCCCTCCCTCTCTCCCTCTCTCTCCCTCTCTCCCTCTCTCTCTCACACACACACACACTCACACACTCTACATTCATTAAAAATTTCATCTTTGATATAAAAGAGAAACCAAAACTGTTCAGTGGCCTGGAAAACATAAAACAGCCAAGCCAATAACTGCAAGCAGACAGAGATATCTTCATTTTCTAAAGTGCTTCCAAAGACTGACTGACTCTTTTTCATTGCAACACACTCAACTGTTAACGACAGCAAGTAAGCTTTAAAAAAAAAGAAAAGAAAAAGGTGAGAAGCTGTTGTCTGACTATTACACACATGAAAAGCAATTTTCATCTTGACTCAACTGAGAGAAAACAGGAATGGGAGGCAACAATATGAAAAACTATCTTGGTAACAAACTGATCTTACTATGCAGTGTATCATACAAAAATGTACCTCAGAAAAAACTTATAAAATACAATATGAATAAAATAATATAATAATATTCCTTGGTCCATAAAACTATGTTATTCTTACAAATTTTCCCTTGCTCAATGCAATTACAAGTTTGTGTTCATCTGCAAACATAATGCTGGTAGTAAGAAAGCAGTTAAAGTAGCTTCCAAACCTGCCAAGTATATAAAAACAAAACAAAAAGGTTATTTTACAAATGATGTTGCTATGGGAGTTAGATAGTTCACCTTCTTTTAGATGAAGAGCATAGATATCACGTTACTCTGAGTGGAGCTTATGATATGTCCACATCAATCCACAAGAGGGTGATACAGTACAATCAGAAATCACAACTCTTGCTTCTGAAGTTGTCTTTTTTTCCTCCTCATAGTTTCACAGTTCCTCTAACAAAGAACTTCTTAGCTTCTGTGCAATTCTTCACAGGTCCATGAGCCTCTTTGGAGAACATGCTCACATTTTCTCACTCAGTCACTGAGAGCACAATCACAAAACACGTTTTACTATGACAGCACCGACATAGCTGAAGTCCCAGACGACATGCCAGAGTCACTACTGCTGTAGGCTCCGTGGCCATCCCCAAGCACACCCATCAAAGATGAAGGTGAGGATGAAGATGCGGGTGATGATGAAGAGGTGCTGTGTGACCGCAGAATAGCTCCAGCAGCACTGCAGTGAGGTCTTGGCCCTGGTTCGGGGGTATACGTGAAGGTCAAGGCAGTGGCGTAGATGATTCCATCACTGCGAACCAGCGTGACAGGGACCTGAACTGGCTGTCTCACCCAGCGCCAACCCTCCCTAAAGGCAGAGATGTCTGGCACCACGCAAAGGATGCTCTCCCCACATCTAAGGAAGTAAGCGGATGGGACAAGGCTTAAAAAAAAATGAAATGAAAACACACGGGAACAAAGTTAACACTCGCAGACATATTTACCTGTACATGGTGTCTGCCTCCACATCTCCAAACCAAACTCTGAGGTTAGGGGTGAAGTTCTGTCCTGTCAGCTCCAACATAGCAACATCTCCTCCACCATTTAACTGGACAGAGACAAACATAAAATCAATCAAGTCTTAGAAGATTCATAGTAGTTGAATAAAAACAAGAGACGTATACTTGGGTATCAAGAGTGTCACTCGTGTTTGCTGGTAACTAGAGCATATCTTCCCCGGAAAAGGCTGTATGTGTACCTGCAGGCTTTCAACCACAGGGACAGGTGTTACTGGTGTGGGCACGGGGCCCATGCCCTCATAAAAGGTGTACTCTGCTTTGTCAGTACTAATGATAGTCCATGAAGCACCATCATTAATCATGTCCTTGTTGGTCTCTTTGGAGCACGGTGTAGCCTGAAAAACAAAACAAAACAAAAGAAACACAATTAATTTTAATTCCGTACAGTTATGTCCAACCAGGCACCATCATGGTGGCTGATAGAGGCTCGGACTGTTATGTTTAACTCTAGAAACTGGTGCTCAAATCATACAAATGGCTGCTGTAAGTACTGCTCTAAAACAGCTCTATTAATATTTATCTGTGACAAACAGATTCTTCTAATTATTGGTTTGTTTCAAACACACCAACACTGTTTATATTTATACGACCAAATCTGTCTTTGCAAGAAAAACAAAACCAAAAAAAACTAAAACCAAAATGTTTCTAATAACAAACTCTTAGGTAGCCCCATGCCAAATAAAATCATACATAGTTTTTATTTTTAAATTACAATTTCTCTGGATAAGAAAATAAAAATGTCAAACTCTTATCTGTAAAGAAAAAAAACCTTCAGTAATAATTACCTATATTTTTAACTGAACTATATACTGATTATTTGCAGTAGTATATAGATACATTAAAAAAAAAAAGTAGGAACAGCCACATATAACACACAGCAGGTCATCTATGGTTTGATTTGTCCGCATGTGTCAGACTGGATGGGTTGTTACCAACATCTGGTGAAAATATCATGTCAACAGCACTTTTAGAAATATATTTACTTTGAAAACTGATGACGTGTTCAGTTCTCATTTTACCTGCTGTATACAAAATATATGAAGGAAAACGTGGCAGTTAAATATTATTCACACAGTCATTAAAACATTTGTCAAAATGTTTGACAACATTTGGTATTCACGGTCCTGGTCAAAAAGGTAATGTAAGTTCAACATTACATTCTAAAATGCGGTCATAGGTTGTGCTTTTCCTGATGCCTTCATACAGTATGATACAACTCTTCTTTATGTAGCGACATTACCAAAAAACCAAAGGGCTTGGAGAGGAGTTGGTAAAACAGTTAGGACTTTCTCTTAAGTACTAAAAAGATGTTACTCAGCTCATAAAACATTTTACTGACTATTCTATTGGCTGCATTTCACAACCCAAATATTTACAGGTAGTGAAATGCTCCAAAAAGTCTGTGAAAAGCAAAACCACAAATGTTTTCTTAAGTCATTATACTGTTAGAAATAATAAAAAATAATAATAACAACAAAAACAAGTCGCTTGTTTCTATTATTTAATCAATTTTTAGAGTCAGAATCGCAGCAACATACTCACCAAGCCTTAGCATGAATCCTGCCCCAAACCTAAGACTTATAAATGCTACAGGGGATAAGTATCAGTAGTCTTCCTGTATATGAAGTTGCTACACCTTCAGCTTTCAAAACCTTTACTGCAGCTGCTCTTCCTTGGATTGCAGAATGGATTGCAGAAATTGCAAAATAGTTCAGCCTACTTTTTTAAACTTCCTAAGAATGAAGAACTAAAGAAGGGGTTTGTTTTAAGGAGATCCACACTGACAAAGACCTGATGACCAACACCAACATCAACCTTTGCAGTTATCATTTTACACCAGAAAACTATATTTATTGAAATAGGCTAGGACACATGACTAACTTTCTCTGAGGAATGAATCATCCTGACCCATTGACATCAGCACTACTAGTCACAGAATACAGACTGCAGTTGGCAATTCAGCCCATAGTAACTGTTCCTTAAGAACACCAATAAAATTATTATGTATAAATTGCGATTTTATGTTAATGTAAGTAGCACACCACACTCCAGTGGAGCTGACATGAGAGCTTGCAAGTCAGCACTACAGATATGCCTTAAACATTTCAGAGCACAGAATGCTGATTATTTCTTCTTGATTTCCAATCCTAATTTTAATATCAAGACCTAATTTTGTGCACTTCTCTCTTTTTTTTAATAATTCAGATTTACTAGCTGCATTTACCAGCTGAATAATTCATGTGGTTATTGCATTTTTCTTTAGTGATACAAACTCAAAAAATATGTTTACTTCTGCTTTAGACATACTTCAAACCTGTTTAATTCTGGATCAGTCTGGATTTTGAGTCAGTCCATAGTCACCCTTCAACAAGAAAATACTCCAAACGGCACTACTGGCAGATTTCCTCTCCTTAGCAACAGCAGCAATTTATTACTGTTTTGATACCTGCTCATCACAAAAAAATTCTAATATAACTTGATTTCACAAAAACAAAGTTGAAATAATTGAATATATACATGTCTATGTGTGTCAGACTTTGCACACCTGGAACTGGATGATCCTCTCCTGTGATAGACAGAGATACATCCTGTCTGTATCTTTCAGGTAAAAGGCACACTTGTGAAGCTGGGACACCGGGTCATCAGCATCCATTAAAGCTGCTTGCTTGTCCACTTTTCGAATGATCTGGGGATCATAACACACTTATTGTAAGTACTGGTCACTAGGGGTGGGTTTTGATAATCGATTTATCGATTAAAATCGATTCTGGCTTGGATAACGTGATATCGATTCATTAAAATCTTGAATCGATTTTTTTAATATTAATTTATTTTGCCCGAAATGCCAGAATCTCAGGTTAAACCTCACAAAATTTCAAGAACCACCAAACAGCTAAAACAGTAAATGAGAGCAGGCACACAGATTCTGCACAAAGATGTAAACACAAAGCTCGGACCCGCCGACGGACCAGAATCAGTGAGATGTCGCCTTCTCACCCGACGGCACGGACACGGTCGGGGCTGAAAGCCGACAGCTCGCTGATACCGATGTTTCGGCGGGTCCGCGCTTTGTATTTACGCCCTTTTTGCGCTGATTCTAAAGCTGTTAGTTTTATCTCTCTCCAAACATTATTGACCGAACCAGCAGCAAAAGAGTTACGCTTCAATAAAAAAATTAAAAAAAACGTCATGAATTCCCTCTGACTTTTGCTGTTTTGCTTCAACCACACTTCATGCACAGCTCTCTCTCACTTTCTCTCTGTACTTCAAGAACAGTTTCCCGTCTAAAAATCTGTTTTCTGCATTATTCGCTTGCTTGTTACGCACAAGTCTACCGTTGTTTACAGCGCTGTCGGCCGCTGTTTTTTCCCCTTTTACTTACTACCGAAAATAAATCCTCATTTCTGCTGTTCAATAGGCTTCTGAACAAATGTAAACTTTTTAAAATTATGCAAAATGCAAAACACTTAGCTGTGTCTCTGATAAAACCCCTGTAACTTCAGAGGTAATGTTCATATGTTGATTAATGGTTTTCTTTCGTTTTTGATGTACTGCAGAATATTTTTATAAAATCCCAGGCCAGGAAAACCACCTTCATGTTTTTCTGTGTTTTATCTTCAGCTACTTTGCTCACACCTTTGATAAAGTTTTGCGAGTGTCAGCTTCCTTTTTATAGATACAAAAATATGTAAATGTACTGATCTGAATTATAATATTTCTGACTGTCTGAGGCAAAATTTCCAAGATTTAAATTGATTCGAATCGAATTGATTCGGGACCTTGTGAATCGGAATCGAATCGATTCTAGAAATCAGTGACGATACCCAGCCCTACTGGGCACACACATGAATGTCAGACTATGTTAGGAAACCTTGATTTAGACTGTGTGGGCTTTTACTGCTATTATTAATCTCTTTGTCATTTCTGCTTTCCCACGCTGTCAAACTTGCATCATTCTTCATTTTATCATCACCTCTCTGGTCCTTGCTCTCTTTCCCCCCAAATCCCCACTGTTATTCTGCCAATATAGAAATGCAGTTCCTTGACTGGCCACTTGAGGCTTTGCTCTACAGGTGAGTCAACAGACTCCGATGTGAATTTGGCCAGCTGTCCAGCAAAATTAAATTTTTTTACAGTTTTGGATTCTATATTTAATTTTGTAATTTATGGCAAGGCTACAGGGAATACCCTTTTTTGTGTGTTTTCTTTTATAGAAATCACTCATTTGTATGATACAGTGACACCTGGACGCCACTACAAGCAGCTCATTTTCTCACAAACAGACAACAGAAATAAAAAAGTGCCACATACCAGTCTTGGCAGGGCCATGCCAGTCACAGAACAAACCAATTTGACTGTCTGGCCATAGTGAATATAGCCATCTCTTACAGCAAACTCCTCCCCTTCAGACTCATCATCGTCCACTAAATAAAAGAAAATAACAATTTAAAAAAAGATTAAATGTCTCTTATTTAAAATCTTACACGATATAAAAGAAAAAAGTGTAGCTCACAGAGGTGAATGTAGAAGGCACCCCACTGTTGAGAGCTGGCATGAAAGTTTCCCCCCTCCACATGGAGATACCTGGTACTGACCGTCTGGGAACGCAGGCGGTTAAACAAGGCCACCTTTGTCCCAGATGCTATACATACTGGAGGGGAATAAAAAACAGAAAGTGAAACTGGAAAAAGAAAATCATTTTCAAATCCAACTTAAACATCAAGCTGTTGTGAAACCATTCAGCACTCTTCGATTTATGTGTGTCCAGCAACTCACAATCAGCATTTTTCAAGGACTGTTTCTTCTTGGAGGGCTTGGAGATGACCTTGATCCTCTTGCTGAAGAAGACTCCAATGTTGGCACTGTTTCCATACAACATCTTTACAGATAGCATGAAGTGCTTCCTTTTATCTGAGTCACTGATATACAGCGTCTTAGCTGTGCAGAAGTGCTACCCGGGGAGAAGACAAAGGTTAGGGGACTTTTATTTTTGCTTCTCTCATATCTCCTACTGGAGAACAGGCTCATTAGCAGCATCTGTGCAATGCGAAAACATGCCGATGTGCAGTAATATCAGCTACAGCGTGAACATGGTTAATAAGGTTGGTTTCTGGTTTTCATGGTTTCTGCAGCAGCCAACAGGGGAAATTACACAGCAAAGCATCTGTATATCTGACCCCTGTGGTTACTTCTGTTACTTTGCTTAGCATAGCACTTATGGAGCACTGAGAAAAAGCAAGCGACCTGCTTATTCATCGGCTGAGAAAATAATCAAAAGCTGATCTAAAGAGATAACATCTCTTTCTTCTCTATCTTAAAGATCCAACGTGAAGAGTGTTGTCAGGGAGACAATAAATCTTCACTTAAAAGAACCATTTTAACATCTGTCAACCTCTTATCACAAACTGAACACAAATTTAATCATACAAATTGTAACTGGATCCCACACAGGAAAATTAATAAGACAGCAGACAAACATCAGGCACTGCCATCGATGGAAGTCATCTTATCTCAGAAAAAGCAAACTCCTGATAGCAGTCAACAAGGCAACTATCTGACACAGATGTTTAGCCTCTAAATCACTGAATCTGTAGTGCCATTATAACTACCCACCTTGCCCTCCAGATTGAGCTGCTGCATCTCCTGCTCACTGTTGCCAATTCCAATGAAGGCACAAGGCTGGGCCTCCTGCTCAGTACAGCCCTCCTTCTCCATTTTTTCCAACTTCTTTTGCCATCCGGTGCCCATCAGATATACACACGGTGGAGGACAGAAAAACCTAAGTGGCACAAGAAGAAGTAAAGTGAGACATTTTTCTTTAAACACAATGAAACTTAGCAGTGCCACACAAACCTTTTTTCATTGCCATATGACTTTTGTGCGACTTTTGCGTGTAGAATGAGCACCGTTTGATCATCTTTGTCCTTCAAGTAGTTCCTCATGGCTTCCCTGCAATGTGGAGAAACGCATTAAACCTTTTAGAGCACTTTTTAATGACATGATCATTTTTCCCCTAGATTATAAAGTCTAAGATTGCACGGGGAACAGCTGGCTGTGTTTCTCACACTCCACCTTGTTAATCGCTGTGGCTGAGGTCGCTCACCAAACTTCCTGCAAAACAAAAACATCAGGGGAAAAGTCATTTACACGTGGTTTTAGTGCTGGGGTTAGTGCAGCAGAAACGTAAAATAAGCTTGAGGGAGAGTATGTAAGAAAACAGATTTAATAGAGGCGATGTGATTTTCTTTAAACGTTTTTTGGATTAGAAGAAAATTAGGAAAAACGCTGAAGAAAGAAAGCCTTTGAACAAAATGGGAATCGTTTGTTTTAATGAGCTAAGCCAAATTTTATTTCTTTCTTCAGTATCTGACAAAGTTGCAGTTTTCTCTGAGGGTGTTATGCTGATGTAGTCAACTCTTAAAAAATATTAAGCCAAAATAAAAAACTTAAACTGGCAAAAAAAGTTTCTGAAATTGTTTGAAACTTTCTTGATAGGGCAGTTCAATAAACTGTATAGAAAGCAGGCGATACTTCGAAGAATAGTTTTGCACAACTGAGCCCGCACCGTGCCACAAGGTAGTACTATTATGTGTGATATGCCTACTAACAACACCGAAAAACATCGCTCCCCCACCAAAAAAGTAGTACCAACTGCCAATATCTTCCCCAAATAAAAACAGTCAGGTTTTGAAAACATACAGCTTTAAATTTCTGCACTTACCCCGTTACAACGGGCGCCATCTTCCGAATAACTCTTCCCCCCCCCCGGAAAAAAAAAGTCCCAACAATCGCGAGATCCCTCCCCCAGTTCCCTGACCAAAGCCAACGGCACAACAGAAGAAGAAGCAGACTGGAAGGAAAAGAAGGGAACGAAAGAGGGAGGGAGGGGAGAGTGACGGGGCAAAAGGGGGTGAGAAGAGGGCGAGGGAGGGGCGACGGGCAGAGGGCAGACGCCACAACAACAGGCGTGGGAAAGTTGCAGCATCGCGCGAGAACGGAAAAACTCTCACAATACACACGCATGAAGGAAGGGTAGTTTTATCGCGAGATCTACCGCCTTCACAACTCGCTCTGTTTTTTTCCCACAGGGCGCGCGCGCTGTAACTCGATTCCCACGCTTATTGAGCAACGAAGCAGGCTGCACCTTTCTGTGCTGAGGAGCTAGAAACACGGCCACGGGATAGATATGTGTTATATGAACTACAGCACTGGAAATATATGGGAGAGTGGAAGATTAAAGCACAGACCTTAAATGGGAAGAGTGGAGAATCACAGTGAATGCAGATGCTTCCACAGAGCCTGTTACAAGTAAAAGAGGCCAAGAGGGAATATCTACAATAACGTAGTCTAGAAGGAGGGTCAAAGATTGCTTAACCCGCTTGTCAAAGTCAAAGTCAACTTTATTGTCAATTCTGCCACATGTACAGGACATACAGAGAATAGAAACTTCGTTACTCTCAATCCCTAGATAAAATAGAAAATGAACATTTAAATATAAGAGTGATTAAAAATGCAAGTAAAATATTTTAAAGTAAAAAAAATTAAATAATATAATACAATTTTACATATAACAAGAAAGCTATACAATATACAATATAAGGGTAAATGACATTGAGTGCAAACCAGGCAGAGTAGTGCAAATAGGCAAATAGTGCAAATGGAGATTTGGTAATGTACGGTATGAGATAGTGTAACACAAAGTCTTATGAGGTAATGGCAGTCCAATGGTCCACGAAGTGACTGGTAACTGGTGCAGGCCAGTGAGTGAGTCAGAGAGTGTGTGTGTGTGAGTGTGTGTGACAGAGTTCAGTGAGACCGTGGAGGAGAGAGGGGAGAGGGGGCAGAATCGGGAGGGAGTTAAGCTTCCTGACAGCCTGATGGATGAAGCTGTCCTTCAGCCTGCTGGTCCTGGCCTGGAGACTCCGCAGTCTCCTCCCCGACGGCAGCAGCTTGAAGAAGCTTTGCATTGGGTGCGTGGGATCAGCCGCTATGCAAAGGGCTTTTTTAGTGAGACGGGTGCTGTAAATGTCCTGGAGGGAGGGGAGAGAGACACCAATGATCCTCTCTGCAGCTCTCACTATGCGTTGGAGGGTTCTATGACAGGACGCATTGCAGGCTCCAAACCACACAGTGATGCAGCTCGACAGGATGCTCTCGATGGTGCCTCTGTAGAAAGTGTGCATGATGGGGGCTGGTGCTCCTGCTCTTCTTAGTTTGCGGAGAAAGAAGAGACGCTGCTGTGATTTCTTGGCCAGTGCTGTGGTGTTGTACGTCCAGGAGAGATCCTCTGTGATGTGCACACCCAAGAACTTGGTGCTGCTCACTCTCTCCACAGACGCTCCGTCAATGGTCAGAGGAGCATGTTGGGTGTGCATTCTCCTGAAGTCCACAACAATCTCCTTCGTCTTCTCCACATTCAGAGAGAGATTGTTGTCAGCACACCACGTGGCCAGGCGTCTCACCTCACTTCTGTAGTCGGTCTCATCCCTGTTGCTAATGAGACCCACCACCGTTGTGTCGTCCGCAAACTTGATGAAGAGGTTGGAGCTGTATGATGGAGTGCAGTCATGGGTCAGCAGAGTGAAGAGGAGGGGGCTCAGCACACATCCCTGCGGGGCCCCCGTGTTTAAAATGATGGTGCTGGATGTGTTACTGCCGACCCGTACTGTTTGAGGTCTTCCGGTGAGGAAATCCAACAGCCAGTTGCACAGTGAGGTGTTGAGCCCCAGCTGGACCAGTTTTTGAGTGAGCTGTTGGGGGATTATAGTGTTGAATGCTGAACTGAAATCTATGAACAGCATTCGAACATATGAGTCTTTTTTGTCCAGGTGTGTGAGTGCTGAGTGGAGTGCAGTGGAGATGGCATCATCGGTTGAGCGGTTGGGCCGATACGCAAACTGGAAGGGATCCAGGGAGGGGGGCAGGACAGTCTTGATGTGTTGCATGACTAGTCGTTCGAAGCACTTCATCAGGATGGGAGTAAGTGCAACAGGACGGTAGTCATTAAAGCAGGAGGGAGATGACTTTTTTGGAACCGGAATGATTGTGGTGGCTTTAAAACATGTGGGGACGACAGCCTGGATGAGTGATATGTTGAAGATGTCTGTGAAGACATCAGTGAGTTGTGTTGTGTTGTGTTGTGTTGTAATAGCGAGTAAGGCAGCTGGATTTAGATATATGGGATACATCACCACATTTAAATTGTGATTCTCAGGCACACTGTGTAAAGTGTCAGGAAAAACTGAGGAAGAGTAGCTCTTCCTCAGTTACATCTTAATGCAGGATCATTAATAGAATAATATAGATTTTAGTAGATTGGCAGCGCATCATTACAAAAGATGAGTTCACATGTGGGGCAGCACGGTGGCACGGTGGTTAGCACTGTTGCCGCACAGCAAGAAGGTCCTGAGTTCAATTCTACCATCAGGCCGGGGTCTTTCTGTGTGGAGTTTGCATGTTCTCCCCGTGTTTGCGTGGGTTCACTCCGGGTACTCCGGCTTCCTCCCACCGTCCAAAGACATGCAACTTGTGGGGATAGGTTAATTGGATAATCCAAATTGCCACTAGGTGTGAATGTGCGAGTGAATGTGAGTGCGAATGGTTGTCCGTCCCTGTGTGTTGGCCCTGCGACAGACTGGCGACCTGTCCAGGGTGTACCCCGCCTCTCGCCCTATGACAACTGGGATAGGCTCCAGTGCCCCCCGCGACCCTGAAAAGGATAAGCGGAAGCGAATGGATGGATGGATGGAGTTCACATGTGGGAGATCAGTGGTGGATGTGGAAAAAGGAGAGCAAATGCATTTGAGAATCAGGATACTGTATTAACCCCTAAGGAAATTATGTGGTTAGTGTTGCTCCAAGACAACAAGAACAGTAACAGACTGAACTAAATTAAATAATGCAATATGTTACAAAATATAAGAAATAGCTGTAACATATACAAAGAGCTCAATAATAAATATCCAGAATATTACACAGATAAAATATAGATGACTGACATTTTACTCTAAATTGTAAAACCGTGTTACTTTCAATGTAGAGGATATGTAAAAGGTTGTAACTATTGCAGTGTGTACTGTGCAGGTTGTACAGGGAGGAATGATTTGTCGTGCAGTGGTGCATTGGGGTAATCCCATTCTCTCACTGAACGTGCTCTTGTGACTGCCCAGCACATCATGGCCTGGGTGGGAGGTCCTCATGATGTTGTCCTTATCTTGGACAACATCCGCTTCTCTGACACCAGCTTAAGGGAATACAGCTCCATCATGGAAACATTACTGGCCTTGTGGATCAGTTTATTGAGTCTGTTAGCATCTGTGACCCTCAACCTGCTGCCCCAGTATGCAACAGCATAGAGGATGGCACTGGCCACAACAGACTCACAGAAAATCCCGAGCATTGTCCTGACAGATGTTGAAAGACCTCAGCCGCCTCAGAAAATAGAGAAGACTCTGGCGCTTTCTGTAGAGTGCAGTGGTGTTTTAACCCAGTCCAATTTATTATCTATGTGTTTCATAGATCAAGACAACCACACAGGCCTCAGTGCTGAACCCATTCAATGACAACATCTGTTGGCTCCGTTACACTGTTACTGCCCTTGTTTGGGTCTACTTCTTCTCTTAGAAAGAGGGCACGACAAGTTCCGCACACTTCCGGGTGTCATGGCGGATTGAGTGGACGCGTTTGGTGGTAGCTCCCTATCAGGAATTTAAAACACCGAAAACTCGTCAACAGACAATTCAATTGAGCAAAACGAATACAATTGGTGAGGAATAAGGCAAAAGGAGGCCAAAATGCCAAGGGGACATGATAAAGCCGCAAAAATAAATACCAATAACGCAACAGGACAAGACTGCACGAGCCCCGATGGCATAATTAGAGATTCGGCTGGCGAATTACTAAAAGCCATCGAATCATTGAAATCAGAAATGAAACAAGATAATGAAAGGCTGAGAGAAGGCATTAACACGCTACAGCGGGAATTGGGCGGTAAGCTCGACAAGATAAAGGAGGACATAAAAACTCTGTCGAAGAGAGTGGGGGAAGCCGAGGATCGAGTGGGAAATATAGAAGATGTGACAATGGAGTTAATTGAAGCGCTCCTCCAAAGCTTGAAAACACAGAAATTTATTCAGAACAAGCTGGTGGACCTGGAGTCAAGATCCCGCAGAAATAATATACGCCTGGTTGGAGTGGAGGAAGGCTCCGAGGGGAGATCTGTCCAAGACTTTGTCTCGGAGCTGCTACAGCACGAGATACCTATACCGGCCGGGCTAGAACTTAAGATCCAGCGGGCCCATCGTATCTCTGTACAGAAACCGCGCCCTGGAGAATTCCCACGTCCGATTCTTATTAATTTCCAGGAATTCACAACGAAAGAACTCATACTTCGAGAAGTTTGGAAAAAGAAGCAAATCCAGGTGAATGGCAAGACGATCTACTTTGATCATGACTATGCATCAGATATTGTTCAAAAGCGCAAACAATACAGAGAAGTTAAGCGGATACTAAAGGAAGCGGGAGTGCGCTTCCAAACTCCCTACACGAGCATTCGGATCCACTGGCAGGACGGAGTCAGAAACTACGGTAACGTACGAGAGGCGGCTATGGAGATGCAGAGGAGGGGATACGATGTCCAGATCCCGGCGGCATCTGAGGAGGACGATGCGCTAAGCAGAAGGTGTCGAGAGTGGAAACGGGCCTCAATCTCCCATCGAGAGCAAATTTCTTCCCCGAGGCAGAGAGTTAAAAAAAAATTGGAGGAATTTCAGAGAAATGCTGATTAGTTCGGGGGATATCTTCCCCCTGTTACTGATCAGAAAATTATAGGCCTCTTAAATTCAAAGTTCTGGAGGAGCAACACCGGATGGAGGTAAATACGTTGGACTATAATTTGGGAACTATTTCTTCAGTTCTCAAATATTTCATAGGGCCCTCCTTTACGGAGGTTTTTTACCCTAGATCTACCAACGGGGTCATGGTGGGAGACAGTTTCTTCCTACTAATTGGGAGTCGCAAGTTTGTGTTTAATTTTTGTTTAATGTTTAGTAATATTGTTTTATTTTATTTTCTTAAACTAGAGGGGATGATCATTGCACACTGTACGAATTATGAGTGGTGTAGGTAAAATAAAAATTATTTCAATCAATATCAATGGTCTGGGGAATCCAGTTAAAAGGAGTAGATTGCTATCTAAATTGAAACGACACAAGGCACAGATTATATTCATTCAAGAAACTCATATGTCAAAAGAAGAACATGAAAAATTTAAAAAGCTTGGCTATGTAAATTCTTTTTATAGCTCATGTAAGAATAGCAGACGAAGAGGAGTTATAATTTTATTAGCTAACACGGTAAATTTTGAAAAGTTAGAGGAAATCTGTGACAAGGAGGGTAGATATGTTGCTGTCAAAGGGAGGATTAATAATGAAGTGGTGTCCCTGATAAATGTGTATGCCCCTCCAGAGGACAACTCAAAATTCTATCAAAAACTATCTGAAAAAATTATAAGCTTTAGTGAAGGGACCTTGATATGTGGGGGCGACTGGAACTGTATATTAAATCATACTAAAGATACTACAAGCAAAAAAAGACGCAAAGATAATAAATCTAAATCTCTTAACTCATTAATAAAGGAAGCGGATCTCTGTGATGTATGGAGAGAATTACACCCTCTGGAGAAGGATTATACCCATTTCTCAGCAGCCCATAAGGTTCACTCTAGGATAGATTTTTTTTTGATAAATAGAAGTGATAAACATAGAGTCACAGAATGCAATATCGGTATAGCCGACTTGTCGGATCACAACGCCATTCATTTGACCATTCACCTACATAATCAGAAAAAGAAATTATTATGGAAATTGAACATTGGTATTCTCAATAATGAATCTGAGGTAAAAGAGATCAAAAAAGAAATACAAACCTGTATTGCCCACAATAAGGATGATCAGATAGACCCAACAATAATTTGGGATACGGTGAAAGTAGTAACTCGGGGGTATTTGATATCAAGGACCAGCTACCTCAAAAAAATGAAGAAGCTTACACAGTCCAAATTAGAACAACAATTAAGGGATTTGGAAAAAAAAAAGCATACAGATTTGAGTCCTGATTTGGCCGAAAAAATCAAAAACGTAAGAAAACAACTAAGTGATTTGACTATGGAGGAAATAGAAAAGAAACTGAGATTCACAAAACAAACATTCTATGAGTCTGGCTCCAAAGCAACTAAAGTATTGGCTAAACGGTTAAAATTAATGCAAATAACTAATGCAGTCAACAAGATTAGAGATCCAAATACCAAGGAACTACTATATGAACCAACACAGATAAAAAACACCTTTCAAGAATATTATAAAACATTGTATAGTCAACCGGATCAGAAAAATGGACCAGAAATTGTAGAGTTTTTGGATCAGTTAGACCTCCCTTCAATAGGGACAACTCAAAATGAACTATTAACCAAACCAATTACAAAGGAAGAACTGGATAAGGCAATAAGGAGATTGAAGACGAATAAAAGTCCAGGGAGTGATGGGTACCCCAATGAGTGGTATAAGACTTTCAAAGAGGTTTTGGCCCCTATTTTGATAGATTCTTTTAATTGGACAATAAAACACGCTAAAATTCCACCTTCCTGGAAAGAGGCCATCATCTCAGTCTTACCGAAAGAAGGTAAAAACAAGGAAAACTGTGATTCTTATCGCCCAATCTCCATCTTAAATGTTGATTATAAACTATTTACATCTATAATCACAAGACGCCTAGAGCTGTTCCTTCCTGACCTGGTGGATGAAGACCAGACAGGGTTCATTAAGGGGCGACAGACACAAGACAATATACGACGCACATTGCATATAATTAATGAAGTTAATAGAGAAAAAATCCCAACAGCCTTAGTGAGTTTAGATGCTGAAAAGGCTTTTGACAGAGTCTCTTGGATATTTCTTTTTGCTGTTTTGAAGAGAATGGGCTTTGACAGTATCTTCATCAAGTGTATACAATCCCTGTATCATAGGCCAATGGCTAGAGTTAAAATAAATGGGGACTTGACAGACAGCTTTGAGCTCTTTAGAGGAACTAGGCAAGGTTGCTGCTTGAGTCCAGCTCTTTTTGCTTTGTATATTGAGCCTTTGGCTCAGTATATACGGCAAAGTACAGACTTAAAAGGGGTTTTTGTTTCCAAACTTGAACAACGAATAGGTCTTTTTGCAGATGATATAATTATATATCTACAGGATCCTGATACGACCTTTCCTTGGCTGTTTAAAGCATTAAAATATTTTGGTAAAAACGCAGGATATAAACTAAACATCGTAAAGACTCAAGTACTCTGTCTGAATTATTTCCCCAAAGAATTATTACAAAATGAACTTAAACTAAAATGGGATTCAAATAAGATCAAACACTTAGGTGTCTATTTAACTAGTGATACAAGTACTTTATACGAGGCAAACTATGTGAAGTTTAGTAACACAATCCAAAAAGATCTGATTAAATGGGCTCCGCTTGTCAAGGACCTCAGCTCAAGAATAGAGGTAATAAAAATGAATGTGCTTCCCCGGTTATTGTACCTATTCACCTCATTACCAGTCCAAATAACAGATGCACAGTTTGGTAAATGGGATAAATTAGTTAGTAGATTTATTTGGAAAGGGACAAAGCCAAGAATAAGATTTAAAATACTCCAATCAGGAAAAGAAAAAGGAGGACTTGCCCTCCCGAATTTCAAGGAATATTTCTATGCAGCCCAGCTGAGATATACTGTTTACTGGTGTTCATCAGAATATACTTCAAAATGGAAGCATAAAGAGTTAAATTATTGCCTATCATGTCATCCACAAGCAAGATTGGGAGAAGAAACTACCCAGCCCACGAACAAAAATCTCATCACTGAATTTACTATTAAACTCTGGTGGACAATAATGAAGAAATATAGAATTACAGAAGATTGTAAATTGCTGATTTGGCCTGCATACTCTCGAAAATTCCAAAGTGGACAATGGGATAGTACATTTTTAAGATGGGTCAATAAAGGAATTACAGCAATGTGTACATTAATAGATGGGACAACATTTAAATCTTTTGAGAATCTACAGAAACAATTCGGATTGGATAAATCAGATTTATTTAGGTACTTTCAATTAAGACACTTTTACAATACAGAAATTAGAAAGAAGCTCTCGAGAGAAAGAAATCGTATAATAGGAACAATAACAGGTGCATATAAAAATCTTCCATCAGGAATTCTGTCGAAATTATATGACGGCCTACAAAATTCGAATAGGAATGAAACATTATATATTAAACAAAAGTGGGAATCGGAACTACAAATTGAGTTGTCAGAGGATGATTGGCGATCCTTATGTCTCACACAGCATAACTCCACTAGCTCTAGACGATGGAGAGAATATGGCTGGAAAAATGTGATTAGGTTTTTTATTACTCCATATATCAAAAGCAAGCAGTTGAAAACACCCCAACAATGCTGGAGATTATGTGGAGACTGGAACGCCAATCACTCACATGTGTTTTGGAAGTGTAAATATATTAAATCATATTGGGAAAGAATCGCGGCAACAATGACGAAGGTGCTGGGGTATGAAGTACTGTGTGAGGCACGAGTAATGTATTTTGGAATATGGGAAAATGTAAAAAAGGAGGACTGGTATTTGTTTAAGATTATGTTGTTGTCAAGCAAAAAGGTGATAACAAAGAATTGGCTGAAAAGCGATCCTTTAAAACTGGAAGACTGGATGGACGTAATCGAGGACATATATACAATGGAAAAAATGACTTACACTCTGAGACTGAAATCTGACAAACACCGAAAACAGTGGACAAAATGGATAATTTATAAGTCTCAGTCAGCCTTATAGGGCGGGACCTCTCGTGGTTTTTTTTTTTTTTTTTTTTTTTTTTTTGTGTGTTTGTTGTTGTGTTATTATTATTATTGTCTTGTCCGTATGTAATACAAAGGAAAAAGTACAAAATAAAGAGTTTAAAAAAAAAAAGAAAGAGGGCACACTTCAAATAAATACATCATTGTACCAATTACTTGACTTTTTGCCACTATTGAAATAAAGAGAATTGGGTATTAAAACAAATACTGGCACCCTCATCCTCCTATTAGATGCACATGTGGTATAAATTTGAAAATCCCATATGATTTTCAAAAAAGATGACCTCTGAATTTGAGGTCAATGTCACTGGGATTCAAACCTATCCAAGATTTAATCTGTTTAAAAGTCCTACGTTCACCTGGTTATTGAGTTGTTGCATTCAGAAACTTGGGTGTCCACGTCACCTGCCTGCTTGCCCAATGACATCAGCCTTTTACAGCTGAGGGGTAAAAATGACCATCTGAGAGAAATTTCATCTCCTCCTCATCACCACTGTAACACCAAATGAGGGAATATTTTTTGGAAGAATGGCTCTCAAGTAGAGTTTTAGGACCTGTAGCATTAAAGCTGCTCTAGTGCCATGTGGTGGATACCCACTGTTGTTTTTTCTTTTGTGACATGTCACTGTGTTGCTACACAAATCCCCCATATGACATTTTTTTGTTTAGAATTCTTTCACATATAGAACAGAAATTACCATATTATAGGAAATCAATCTCGAACTATTTTTTAAAATATAGATTTTATTATATAAATGTATTTTCGAATAGTGTATATAAAAAAATTAGATAAAAGTTTATCGAAGTAAATGTCATGAAATAGAAATGGTGACAGTACTACATGAGCAGCCCCCCCCCAAAAAGAAAAATATTATCCACAGCATCTGGATATTCTATAGACTGAACAGATGATTCTGCAAAAACAGGTGGTAAATGTTTTATCAACTGCAGATGGTAACAGCGAGCGCATTTACCCATTACGGTGGGAGTAATGGGAACAGTCTTATGATAAGACCCCATCAAATATATTTATGGTGCTTTTTCAGATTACTGTGTAAGGAAAAAAAGCACATTTGGCAAAACAGCAGCAAAAAATTTGGGGAGTATTAAACTAAAGATGATAAAAAAAAATGCACATGTAACACTAACACACAAAAAATAGCAGCACTGTGACTTCTGTTTTTTGAAGACCATAAAACCCCCCCCCCCCAAAAAAAACCCGTGCTGCTTCCACATGAAACCAAATACATAACATTGCTAACATGCCCTCTTTTAACTCCCCAGAACATTTGCAGCTTATTTAATTTGACAGGTCATCTTAAATGTAATAGAGAAATGGAAATCAGAACAGTTTGGAGGTTTTTCTCGTGTCTTTCTTATGTTTGGTTGGTTGGTTGCTCAGTTACCCACATCGATTGTGAGATGTACATAAAATAGGAGCACAGTGAAGCCAGCAGTTATTCATTATATTCGCAAAACAGAATCCAGCGATGAACATGAGCTATAGCTATAGTGCTACGCTCTGAGCAGCACAGACACTACGTGCTGGGTGGGGGTATGGGATATATGAAGCATCTACTTATGATATCCAAAAACCTAACGTCAGCCTTTAGGGTAAGACCACAGCACTTCACATGACAACAGAGAAGTCAATAGGGCCTGTTAAAGAAATACTGCAACACCCTGCTTAAATACTCTGCCATTTAAGATGTACTGGTATACCAAAAATAGTTTATTTAAAGCTACTTTGGGCTGCTTCCTTATTCACAAGAGGTTACCATAGCGGTAGCTCCGCATAATTGATTTGGCACATTTTTACACTGGATGCCCTTCCTTATGCAACCCCATTATACTTGTGTTTCCTGCCGGGATTCAACCAGGGATCTTTTGCTTTGTAGGTGCATGTGTAAACTACTACACATTAAAGATGGTGTATTTACAATCCAAACTATTCTTCAACTCTTTTTTTCCTGAATCACTAAGGATAACTTTGCTGGTGCATAACTGAACAAACTGTTTATGGTAGGGCTGTGCGATATGACCAAAATCTCATATCCCGATATAAGACATCTATCGTCCTGATAACGATATAAATCACAAAAAAAAGAAAAAAAAAAAAATCACAAAAATTTAACATGTTCTGTAAATTCTGTGAATCTCGACTTGCGTGAAGTGTTTCCGGCTGGGCGTCGTGTAACTGGAGTCGAGTGTTTTAACCGATGCATGAAACGATACATTTTTAGACATAAGTTGCAACGGCCGCCGTTTTCTTTGTGAGTATTTATTATTCGGCGTGCTGCGGGGAAAAACCTGTTCTAACGTTTGAGTCTAAGGTTTAGTTTTTAGCACTGGACGGCTCTTTTTTTGCTTCTCATCCGTAAACACTCTGCATAGTCTTTCACGTGATTCAGTTTATTTTGAAAAGTCTCAACAGGATCTTGAGCTTTATTGTGAAAGGTTTATGTGGAAAATAAACAAGCGGACATGCGATGGTTTTACTGTCATTGCTGCTAACAACAACACATAAAAACAGGCGCTTGTCCGTCTGTAGTGTGGTTATATTAAATATAAGAGAAAGAGAGAACTTTAAGAAATGAATATAGCCACTACAGTGACCATCAAAACGATGAAAAAATATTGCCATAAACAGTTTATTTTGCGACACCACGAAACAAACGATAGCGTAAAATGAAACTATAGGCGTTTTTATATCGTCATCCGATATATATCGTTATATCGAACAGCCCTAGTTTATGGGAAAAAATGTAAAAAGAAAGAAAGGGTAAATAACCTAACAGAATAGCTATGTGATGAAAGAAACCCCATACATGATCAGAGACAGAGATTCATATAATTATGATATAACCTTGACATAATTAATCTGCATTCTGTGTCCAACCAAATGCATTCTTGTTGTGTCTCCAGCATCTATGATGTAAACAATGTCCTGTGCTTTTGCTGTCCTGTGTTTAAATTTTCCAGAAAATCTTCTTTTTGTAAAGCAAATAGGAGATGATGACCCAACAGGAAGTGGCCACAAGGTTCTGAATGAGATGCTCAGCATGGGATTGGCTGTTGGACATCTGCCAACGGAAGGGAAAGTAGTCCTCAAACACTTTGTGGCCCACGTACACAAGTATGGAGTTCATACCTTAATGAAACACACAAGAGAAAGTGAAGTAGAGGACGCAATGACTACACAGAAATTCACAAGGAAAATAAATATTTGGCAGATTATATTTCCAATTGCATACTAATTCACACTGTGACAGAGCAGACTTCCACATTCACATCAAACCCCAAAAGTACAACTGTAACTGTGCAATCAAAAGCTGTCTTAGGCAAAAACTGTCTATTAAGCTTTTGTGTGATTCTAATGCTCACCAGGATAGTAGAAAGGTGCCCCTGACCACCACTTATTTACATCCACTATGTAGTAGATCAGCATTAGGAGCACAAAGGCAAAGCAGGCCAGTGTTGTCACGTAAGACAGAGACCTAGAAGTGAAACATTAAGACATTTTTTAAAAAACATTTATATGCTGTGCAGCATCAGGGTGCTTGTGTCAATGTCAATGTCCATCTCTGTCTGCCTCATTTTATGACAAAGACTATTTGTACTCCATCCTTTTATTATGTCTCCCCCCATTTGTTTCCCACCTGCCTGTCCAGCCTTAGTCATTGTCATACTGTATACCACATAAAATGTAATAAATGAAATAACACTAGTCCCAGATAAACAGATAAACCCTGAACAAGAGGATCATGTAGATGATTTATAGAGCTGATCTGGGAAAAACAAAATGTTCTTGGTGCGCAACAGTGGATTCAGATCATAATTCTGATTGCAAAATCAGCCAGAAAGGACAGGACTTAAAAAAAGGGCGAAAAAAAGATATTTATCAGCACTGCACCAGCTGAAGGTCTGCCAATTTTTTAAAACTTAAAATCACATCTAAAAACATGCCGTTTTTCATTCAGTTTATGCACTCCTGGATACCTTTAATACCTTTAATGTTTAACTCTCTAATGTAACTATGCATGTCAGAGAGTGTGTAATCTCGATGTTTATAACTATTTATGCATGAGTTTTACTGGTACAGGTGATTTTGGGCTATGTAAATAAACTCTATATTGGCGTGATAGACCACTTTAAATATTTGCCAAGGGTATTGCTGTATATTTGATTGGTTTCCATTTTTTATGAGATATTCTACAACTTCTCTTTTGTCTGATTTCACAATCCTGTGGCCACAAAGTTGTGAGAACATAAGATGCTGGAGTGGAGAGCAAATGTGGAAAACCTAGTCATAACACAAATTATGTGACATTAGGTATTCTATTATATCTGTATAAAATATTTTACGCATTTTAAGTGGGAAAAGACTATAAAATCTAACGTTTGCCAAACTTAAAAATATTACTAGTGCTGCTTATTTTGCAGCAGTTTCCAAAATATTCAATTAGAATTTCCCAAAGTGCCCATTGCTTGAGTAAATGTAGTTCTAACTATAGATATAAATAAAACATGGCCCTTACCACAGGTTTTTGTTGACAGGAATGAAACCCTGGTCTGTGGAACATTTGGTTAGAAATGCTGATACGACACCCTGAATGACAGAAGACATTTTATTATTCAATCATAGATGCAAAAATGACTTTATATAGATCTCTCTCTCTCTGTTTGCTGTTTGCTTTGTTTGTTTGTCTCTTTTTAATTCTATGTTGTTGTACTTTTTCAACATGTTCAAAATAAAGATTCAATTAATCAATCAAAACAATGTGCTTACCAGTAAAAGACCCCATATGAGGAACCTCGACATAATACTTTTGGGGCGTTCTCTGTAGTGCAAGATTATTTTCCCTGCCTGAGGACAATTAAAATACAAAAAGAATGAAAGCCAACCATTTACTTCCTTTAACCTTTCAAACGGTTTTATATCTTTATTTGAATAAACAAGAAACACAAGGAGGCCAACACCAGACAAATATAAATTACAAACCTGTAATCCCAGAAAGGCCATGAGGATAGAGTTGATGCTGCCAAGAACACCTTCTGGATCATACGGTATACGAGTTGCATAAATCACCTGAAATAAAATGTAAACTGATTGATTTTTATCAACATCAGATGCAGTCTATCAGTGTTTGCATTATTGGGGTTAACAAGTGTGTACGTGCCCATCGGAGAGAAATCTGACACATTAAAATAACCTTAACATTTCAAGTTACAAAAGACTATCATGAAGCTATATTTGGGATGTTTTGGTGGTTACAAACCCTTGATGATGGATTCTGGTACATGTGCTTTTCTCCCAGAAGCAAGCGGTCAATGAAACCAGCAGCTCCACCGGTGCAGTTCACATACAGCCCCATGTCCCCAATCCCACCTGGACCCAGATAACCTCTGTACCAAAGAAATTAGTGCAGTCAGTGTTGTTAATGTAGCACTGCACCAAGAGGAAGGTTAGAAATTCCAGTTTATTAACGCTTAATGCTAAAAGTTCAATTATTGCAAAAACGTACGCAAAATAATGAAGCACTACACTTCACTGTCTTTGACTTACGCTGGGCAGTCTGGCACAGGAAGTTGAAATGTGAGGAAGAGCCAGAGTACTTCTAGAAGAATCACACACAGCCAGGCGGGCCAATACAGCAAGAAATCAATAGCTGGGGACCACCACGCATCCTGGAAAATAAAACCCACTCCATTAAACACATCTCCTTTCCTCAAACACAAATTTAACATAAACCTATTTAGCATAAAACAACACAGACTGTTAAACAATGCAGATGAAAAAAATAATAATAATAATTAAAAAAAGGCTGACCACTGTGAGGACGTCAAGTTGTCCTCTGGCCACCAGTAAATCCAAGCAAGCTACGACCAGATATGACCAGGCGAGGCGCTGCAACACACCCGGGATCCGCAAGTTTTCCCAAGCCACTGTGGAGAAGATATAAACACGCAATAAAAATGCAAATGAAAATAAATAACCACATAAGTTCAAGTTTGAAACAGTATTATAGTATATGGTTTAATCATCCACCTAAAGAGCTTGGAATACTGCTGTAAAGACGGAGTTCATACTTACACGCTCCCTGGCAGTAGTTTGGGTTGATGACTAGGACACCAATGATGAAGAGCTGCAAGCTCCGCCACACAGCTTTTCTGAGCAATGAGCAACGGGTCGCGCCTGCACGCAGCAAGGCATTGATGGAGAGTGCGATGGATGTGCCCATTATGAACACAAACCTGGTGGAAGAAGGGACAAAATGAGTGTTGGTTCTACACTTAAAAGATCTGCTGAGGGAACAAATGGAACTTTATTATTTCTATTTTTTTTTATTCATTCTGTTGGATTTTCCTTTTTTATACAATTTTTAAGCCCCTTTTAGTCCAGTGACCACTTTAAAGAAAACACCCTTTATTTCTTGTGCACATTCAACTATGTAACTGGACCAGAATTTGTTAATGGTCCCTGTAATCCTTCTGAAGAGAATTCTGTCACCATTACAAAATAAAAATACACATTAATACAAATACTGCACATTTATATTAACGTGTGAGTACAAATAAAGACAATCCAACTGCATATAAGACAACTTTTTATAAGAATCTTTAAATTAAGCTTACCAAGGGAAGACTAGGTCAGCAACAGTAAGGCCTGCAAGATGAGAAATGGGGAAGGCCTGGTTTAAAATCAACAACATTGCAAATACCAAGGAGAGCTGCAAAGATCTGTAAATAATGAGGAAACTGCAACATGGCTAAAAAAACTAAACAAAGAAACCACACTGGGCTTACCATTCCAGCTTTCATGTCTGAAGAACCAGTATCGCCCCCCTCCATAGTTCACAAACACCATAATGACCAAGGAGATACTGACAGAAACACAGAAAATGCCACATTTACCGAAAAGCATCAAGCAAGGAGTACATGTTTATTTATATTAATTGATGAATAAAAATAGGCAAAAATATGAAAACATCAAAAGCACTGGATCTAGATTTAATACTGCCGGTGGTGGTTGATTAATAAGGGACAAATTCAGTGTCACCTACCACACTGTAATAAAAAACAAACAAGCATATGATACAGTATAATGATAAATAAGACAATGAGGACACTAAGCTGGAGGCACAAGAGTGAGGGTGGGGTCAGGAAGCTACCCTCTGAATGTATCCAAAGATCGAAGCCTCTTGCTGCTCGTTAGCGGGGGAGGGAGGATGTTATCAGTGACTGGCGGCACTACCCGAGTGGGGCCCAGTTCCTGGATGATGAAGTCAAAGCTGGATATTAACATAATTCTACTGGAAGTACAGATTTATCACCTGATTTATTATTAAGACAAAAACACACAGGATAGAAGCAGATCAGTAACTGTAAATCTGCTATATTAAAACTATCTGGGTTCTTATTTCATTGTCACTAAAGCACTCATAATTAAACAAGGCCAAACGATTGCAGAACACTCACAGAATTGATGAGTCTCTCTGTTTCCATGGAACTCCCAAGTCGGAGGACCAGACCTCTTACTGCATCAAGCCTGGACAAGAAACAATCAAGATCTTGATTGAGGGGTTTTTTTGGAGTACAAACAAGCTCAGTTGACTCTCGAGACTGTGTGCTTCAGAGAGAGACAAGACTGGAAAAACGTTCTTCTTCTTCCTCTTTCAGCTGCTCCCTTTAGAGTTCGCCAGAGTGGATCATCTGCCTCCATCTCACCCTTTTCCTAGCATCCTCCTCTGCATCTCCTCTTTCACTATATCCATGAACCTTCTCTTCCTGCCTGGAAGCATCATTCAGCATCACAAATATCCACAATTCCTCCTCTGCACAAACACTCTCAGCCCTGCCTCTCTAACTTTGTTTTTAAAACACTCAGCCTGAGCTTTCCCTCTGATTTAATCATTTCTAATCATCGTGTCCATCACGGTCGCTTCCACTGAAAATCTGATCATCTTCAACTCTGTCTTTTTGTCAGTGTCACTCTCTCCAAACCATACATCATAGCAGGTCTCACTGTCATCTTGTAAATCTTCCCTTTCACTCTTGTTGCTATGTTTCAGTTAGCAATCATTCCTGACACTTGTCTCCGCCCACTCCACCCTGTCCGTACTCTCTTCTTCACCTCTCTTATGCAGTTTCTAATTGCTAGATGGTTGATTCCAGATATTTAAACTCATCTACCTTCACTATCTCTGCTCGTAATGGCTCAACAATGGAAAACACACATTTTCTGTCTCGCTTCTACTGACTTCCTCCTCTTTCCAGAGGATACTTCCACAAAGGCACAGAGCATCTCTTTCTGATGCATCTGCAGTGCTTACTCTTAACATTTTCAAACCATTCAAAAAATATCCACTTCTTTATATTGAAATTTACTGAATGAACATCAAAACAGAAATTAGGCTTACCCCCAAACCTTTTTTCCAATGGCAAACACCAAGGCCAGGAGAGCATAGATGAGAAAAGCAACCAAGATCGCTGTGTGGAGAGATATTAATTAAGTGTATATTAATTATTAGTTAAAATAAAATCTTTTTCTCTGTGTGAGACACTCACGTATGTAGCTATTCACAGGGTCCTTATCAGTAACTACAGAGCAGTTGACTCCAAAAGATGCGTTCAGGGTTTTCACCCACAGGGAGTAGTTACCATGCTCGCCAAAGTGGAAAGGAATTCTGTGAATTTAAAAAAAACAAAGGAAAAAGATTTATGTCATCAACAAATAAGCCAAACTCTGATCCTTAATTTTATATAACCAGAGTGTCGTTCTTTTTGTAAGTTGGAAACACGACCGTATTCGTAAACGTACTTGCAGAGCTCCAGCTCGATAGGTGTGCTGTTGATCTGCAGTGTTATTTCATGCTGTGTGCTTACAACAAAGTTTACTGAACTGGGCTGACCAGGCTCAAGCCCTGCAGGTACCACCCCTAGCTGCTGGTACAAACACTAACAGGCGAGAGAGCAGAAGCCAAGTTTAGAACATTATTGAACTTAAACCACACAGAAACAGAATCATATGAGGGGAAATATCTGGCACGTGTGAGCCCACCTGGTAGCAGCGCTGTGACATCCAAGACACCTGCACCTCATATGACAACTCATTGTTGACCGTCAGCTGTGCCTCATCCATCTTCAGGGACAGGTGCTTATGATGATGTATATCAGCTAGAGTGAGTAAGAAAGCGCAGCAGGCATTGTGCAGATCAGTTGAAACCCAGCAACACATCAATTTTCTGCATATGAAGGTACAACGATGCTACAGTCTACGGTTTTCTATTGGTGACCCCACCCAAGCCGCTGTTCATATAATTAAAATCATCAGAAAACCATAACAGTGTGCATGCCATTACGCTGGTTATTATTCGATCAAAATGCGCAAACGTGCAAAATAATCTCATCTTTCCCGACTGCACAAATGTTATCAAACAAGTCAGAGAACTAATAACGGGTGGTCGTGATGCTTTTCGTTTTAATACGCGACACAAGAAGCCATCTTTCTGTAATTTGTCTCAAATCTATCGACCACAGCCGATGCTAAGGACCACAAACCTACTCCATACCAGTGTGCAGTAGCGAAGAAGCCCAGTTTGACAGCAAGCTACAGCCAGAAAGGTAAAGCTAGCGTCTGGAGGGAGAAAGCATGTGATAGAGCCAGTGGTCACATGCTGCATTAATCCCTAATTTACCACCGAGAGGGAAGTTCAAACCGCTGAAGCTCACTTTTCCATTATCAGCTGTTCTCAGTTGATACCGTTTTACAGTTAGCCGCTCGATAGCAGGTTAATAATTAAACATTTAAACCGCTTGTTTGTTGGAGTAAACCTTCAGCTATCGTCAAAAAACCCATAACCACTGCTGCTGTAATATAATTTCAACAAATACGGGAGTTGGTGTAAAACACTGCTAAACATTAGCTTGCTCGCTAGCTTGCTAACCTGGTAGCAGTAGTCTCCTGCTTTTACTTTCTTTCAGTTCAGGATACTTACACGAAGATATTTCAGCTGCTAGTGGTGCCACGCAAACAGCCACGACCAAAGCAACAGCAGCAAGGGCAAAAGTGGCACTTTTCTCCGTTTGTGCCATTTCTTTCTGGCTCTTTGGTTTAACCGATGCTACTGAATACGAGTGACATGTATTGTTTTTCTTAAGCTTCCTTTTTGCCATGGCAAAGGTTACTTTCGATCTGTGTACTTGTTTTGGCACTCTAGTGGGAGCGAGAAGGGCCAAAGTACTATACCTGTTCTACTACCCCAATAATTGTTAGGTAATGGAATGGTTATTGCACATATTCATGTTTGCGATCGGCACTAAAGTCGCACAGTATTCCCAATAAAACTGTGGTACTGGATGAGGAACTCAGGAGTGCCAGAGAGAAATATGTGAGGGTGGTGCAGGACATGTATGAGGACAGCGAGATAGTGGTGAGGTATGCCGTAGGAATGACAGGTGGCTTCCAGGTGGGGGTGGGACTACATGAAGGATCGGCTCTGAACCCCTTTTTGTTTGCAGTGGTGATGGGCTGATAGATCAGGCCAAGCTGGAGTCTGTGGACAGTGGTGTTTGGAGATGATATTGTGATCTATGTGAGCAGGTAGCATGGTGCATGTTTGGAGACGGTGGCACTGACAAAAACACAGGAGGCTGAGATGGAGGTGAAAGAGCTAAAGATGCTGAGATTTTTGTTGGGAATAACCAAGATGGACAAGATAAGAAATGAGTATATAATTTCTAATCTTATCACAATGTCTCAGTTTAAACATTTGTTTTCAGTGGGGTTTTTTTGTAATAAATGTGAATAAAATATGATCAAATCATTTAATTGTGTGAAAAAAGAAAAGTAAAGCTGTAACAAGAAACATTGAAATTGTTCCTACATTTTATGTTTAAATATGAAAATTAGATATTGTCTGTCTAAATATATGGAGATCTGTACACATTTCCACAATCTGAAAACTCCATAAGCCAGGAAACACTTTTAACAGAGAGAAAAAATAAGCTATATAAAAAAATTACACATAAGTTTGGGTGTTGTTGTTCTTTTTTCTCCCTTTACGCTTGTACGTCCGCTGAAACGTCAAGGACTCTAAATCGATGATCGAGTGGCTCAACGGTGCCTCCCATCGGACTTCATCGTTCACAATGGCAGACAAACAAAATGCTCAGAAGAGGTAATGTGTACATTATTGCGAACATGACTTTTAGCGGCGTAGCTAAGCATAAAATCCATTAGAATAAATAATAGAAGTAAAGAAGAATTAGTTACAGCGAATTGAAGATGCTGATGTGGCCAGTTAAGACAGCTCAATGAAGTAGCTAGCTAGCAGCGTTAGCTAGCATGTACAAAAACATTTCTCGTTTCTGTTGCAGTGTCAAGATAGCAACTGGAGCCGTGGTTTGTGTTGAAAGCGAAATCCGAGGAGACGTTACCATAGGTAAGACTATGCCCAGTAATCGGAGTTCAGAAAACTTGCTTTTCTCTCACAGCAGATCAGTCCCAAGGCAGGAGTTGAATGGCTGTCATCACTGTTCTTGATTACTTGCTGCACCTCTGTTTCTCCAGGCGCCAGGACCGTGGTCCACCCAAAAGCTCGCATCATTGCTGAGGCAGGACCCATTGTCATCGGAGAAGGCAACTTGATTGAAGAGCAAGCTCTGATCATTAACAGGTTATCTAAGGCCTCGGTGTACCATGTTTTCCACTAGGTTAACCATCGTTGACCATCTCTGGTGATCTGTCACTGTTCTTACATGCAAGCTTGTGTGATCTTCCCCACAGTTACCCAGAAAATATTATACCTGATTCTGAGGTGGAACCAAAAACAATGACCATCGGTATCAACAACGTCTTTGAAGTTGGCTGTGGTATCCTTTTATCTAATCTAGCCAGTACTGCTCCATATATGATTTTTAAATTGTAACAACACAAATCTTTGTAAAAGAAATCATGTTTTGCCTCAACTGACAACAAACAGTATCGCAAGCTTTAAAAATTGGAGACAACAATGTGATTGAATCTAAAGGTGGGATATTGCCTTCCGTTTCTTTGGCTTTCAGTGAGTGTTCAAGTCTGTATAAGTTCGATTAAGTCACTCACGTTACCAAATATCCTTTTTTGTTGACTAGCGGATGTTGGCAGGAATGTAATCCTCACCAGTGGCTGTATAATTGGAGCCTTCTGTCAGGTCAACACTTGTGAGGTCATACCCGAGAACACGGTCATCTACGGCTCTGGATGTATGAGGAGGGTGCAGACTGAGAGACCCCAGGTATGGAGATCTGTGACTGGAAAACATCGTTGGTGTAGTCAAATAACCTAGATGTAGCATTAGCATTGCAAATTGAATATCAAAGCATTATATTTTGAGCTTCCAAGTGGGCTAATCACATGTATGTTTTCCTGATGAAACAAAAAATCTGATGTTTTATTAGATTCAGATTTTTAAAACTAATTCTCCCTCTAACTTGTATCTGGGATCTATATAGAAAGTTTTTAATATTTTACAACTCTGAGCATTTCGTACAAGTGCAAGACAAATGCTACATTAGCCACACTTGAGTTTCATATGGATTTGGGTCACATTTATGATGCAAATAATTGTTTTTAAGCATTCAGCATTAGAGCTGAGAAACACAGTAACACCATGGGCAAAAACTCAGCATCAACAGACTGTCTGAAAATGTGTAAAATATTCAGTTTCTCTCATTTCCGTCACATTCACCAAGAAAACACTGAAGTGATATTTCATATTTAATGTTTTTATGTAAGATTTTCATACATGCCCACTTGTTTAAAAGTTTGTGTGCAGAGAAAACTTTTGTGCATTATGCTCATCATCATGTCTGTTATCTCATTTCAGCCACAGACTCTTCAGCTCGATTTTCTGATGAAGATCTTGCCAAACTACCACCATTTGAAGAAAACTGTTAAAGCAGGCCATGCTGCTAGCTAAAATTACACTTTATACCTTTTGAAATGCAGAGAATATCAATGTTTAACTAGATCCTGCTGGAAGAAAGCATGAATGTATATAGTTATGTACCTACCCTGTTTTTGCTCTTCAATTACTGATATTTTCTACTCTGATCTGCAACAGAAGATTAAGCTTCTCATCTTTCTCCTGCTATGCCGATGTACCTTTTGTTTTTTACAATTAACTTATAAGGTACACAAGCTGTACTAGATTTGCTCATTTCTTATGATGGCAGTTACCAGTATTTTTATCATTAAGTTGTAGAAGGTAATTTCTGCCATTCTGATAAAGAATTTACACTAACAATAAATGAAACATTTTAAATATTTAGATGGATTCAAATGTTGACTTTTTTAAACGCATAATGTTGACACTTAAAATGGCAACTTATTGATCTAATCAAAGCAGTTTTGTGTAGCAGTATAATTTATTTGAGTTGGTTCAAAAATGCTAATATTTCTTAAACCACTATATCACGGTGTTGCAAAGTAAAACGCATTTAAATATTTTAAGTTCCACAAAGCTGAAGACATTTCCTGCTGGATGAGTTTTCAGTGTGATGCGATACACTGCACAACACACGGCTGTTTTTTGCAGTTATTACAAAAGCATAACCGTTGCTAACCATTCAAATAAAAACCTTCCACACACTATACTAAATATATACAAACAATATGAAAGAAAGCTACACAATTCAACCTTATTTACTTTAACAGTAAAGTTGTGGTTTCCCCTTTAATTGGTGAGGGCGCCAGCTATCCTAATGATCCAAGTATTCATGTCCTTCACTGACTTATACTCAAAAGGTTTCCACAACACAGCAACTACTGACTCCATGTAACATAAAACCAGAGATTGTTGAGAGGAATGCAAAGAAAGGGGGGAGAAAAACAGCTAATGTTTTGAAATAACATTCATCAGCAGTTTTTATGTTATAGTGAGTCTAGAATAACCATCTCCATGCATTTCTGTGTTACATATGGGACTGAATGAATATATTTCACTTCTTTATAGGCACGCCATCTGAGTAATCCTCCAGTAATCCAGCCAAATGGTCGTTGTGCGTCTTGAAGTTTCTCTTCCTCGGTCCGGCTGGCTTCTTTCTCTTTTGAATTGGTAACTGTGAAGAGCAAAGATAATCAGCTCTCATTCATTTCCTTGAACAGGTGTAACCATAAGAACTGCATATTAAAGACTTTCTTATTTCTTTCTAACAAATCTCTCTCTCACTCACACACACACACACACACACACACACACACACACACTGACCACTTTCTTTGGTCCCGTTTCTTGCATGGAGGAAATGCCTTGTTTCTTCAGGTACTCTTCAATCTTGTCCTCATCTATAGAGTCAACTGGAACACTCCTCCACAGCTTCTGAAATTCTGACATTGAAAGCAGCTACACTTGAAGAGCCGGACACATAATCTTAACTAACCAAACAAGTCACAGACCTGAATGAAATGCATAATATGAGTTTTACAAAACACTTCTGATATAGATCTAATACAACAAACATTTCATTTCACAGTTGAAGTAAAGTTGCCTGAATCTTCGTCAAAGCCAAATTGGTTTTCACTTTGCACATGCTCCACCTCTCCAAATAGCACTGAAATTTGGCAAAAACATTATAGCTTAAGTTGCAGACAAAGGCAATATAAAGCATGCTGTACCCCCAACATGGATCACAAGTAACATCGGAGGACAGAAATTCAGATCATTATGAATGTTCCAGTTCTAACTCGCGAAAATGTATGACGAAGACTTCCTTGATGTTAATTCTAACAACTTACCCAAGTCAAAATTGATAGCATAAACGTAGCTATTGTGAGATTGCCCACCGGTTTGAAGCATGTAGCCTTGAGAATTTCTGGACCTTGGTTGTTGGTCACTCAAGTGGTTAGCCAATGAGTTGTGTACCAAGGATAATCCTCCGTTTGTCTGATCTTATTGTAAAGCACTTTGTGATTTTTATCTGTGAAATGTGCTATATAAATAAATTTTACTTACTTACTCCGTTTTGAAATACAGTTTGACCAGGATTTACAAAATATACTTTTTTGATTTAATATGATTAAAATTTAGTCATAGTATAACTGAATCCATAAACAACAAGAAAATGTTCACAGAGTTTTAGCTGATTTCAGTTCGACTTCTATAGAACTGATAGTCTTTTTGCAACCACAGCTATCGCCATCTGGTGGCATTCAGTTAGAATGCAGGTTTTCAGACAATTCACTAGCTTATTACTTATAAGCTACATCCATTTTTTTTTTTAAATCTCTATGGTGATAATTTCACACTTGGAAAATTCTTACATGAAATGAATGCAGAGTGAGGGCCAACTGGGTATGTATAGCATGCATAATAGTCAGTTTAGGTCAAAGACGGATACACAGAGAAAGAGGAAGACATGTCACCGTACAATTTACGGATAGACCAATACCGATATACCAATACTCACCTTCATCTACCGCAAACTGGCAATGCTTGTCATTGTAGAACAAGATCTTTTTCTTGTCTGGTCTTGTAACAAAGATGATCTGATCCCCCAAAGCCTGTGAACGATCACACAAGAAGTCTTTACCATGCTTTAATTGTTTAGTTGCCACAGTGTTCGCACATCACCGAGTGGCATCTTAGTGGTGTTTCCCTAAAAACTGAATAATGTTTAATACCTTGATGGCCTTGGCTGAATTGGGCAGCCCTTCCTCTACATCTTCTAGTAAGACTCCTCCCAGGCCCAGTTGGTCGTGCTTATCCAGCAGCCTCAGTAAGGCTTTCTTGTCCTTCAGGTTGTATTTAGGCTTGAAGCCATAGGTTCCATCCCGGACTTCAATTTTTGGATTGCTGACCAAGGCCTGAGATTGGTAGGTGAAAGTAAAGCACAAGATTATATATAACCCCCCTCCAATAAAAAACAAAATATAATAAAAACTGACACCTTGAAAAGACTAAACAAATAGTACAGTAGCTTTTTCTTCTTCGGTAAGTGTAGCCTTCCAATGTAAAAAGATGGCTTAATGTCATACGATGTATTATCAGCTTAATTTCTCATCACTTACTTTCAATGGCTTTTTTCTTTTGCAACATACCGAATATGTTTGGATGAGAATAACTTACAAATTAGCTTGAGGGGGAAAAACAAGTATTGTGTAGATTTAAGGTGAGACTCGTAAAAGAAATTGCTCAGAGAAAACGCAATTGACCTTAGTACTACTGACAATAAAAGATAGAGGTATGGCATTAAAAATAGCACAAAAGCACCTCATTCATGAGCCACTGTTTCTGCTTCATGCTTATGTCAAGAAGTTTGGTCTCATCAAGAATCTCATCTAAGGTCAGGAAGTGCGTGTCCCCATTCTGATGCCTCGTCTGAGAGATTAAGGACAGAAAAGCAGACATTAGGTAAACACACACACAAAACAATATTCACAGCTCTCTTATTTTCTGCACCATGGAGAAGATTTTAGGCAAATATCTACAGTAATTTTATAGGATTCAGAACTGTGCATTCAACAGGTGGCACAAATGCACACATTTAACAGGAAAATCTGTCAATCTGAGTGTGAGTTCTTCACCGAGGAATGAGTCAAACAGCTAGTGTGACAAGGCCTGGCTGCCTGTTTGCAGAGCCACAGCATGATAAACAAGCTGTTAACATACCAAAAGAAAGACTGGGGACCAAATGTTAACCCAGCGGGCACAAATGACTCACTCATGTTTTACAACAGACAAATGTCAAGCTTTATTATTAAACAGTTTGGTGAAAAGATAAAATCTTATTATTTGTGTTGGTCCTGCTGAAAAAAAAGGTTTTAATGTCCCCCTCAAAATCCTCATTACCTTCATGTAATTTACTATCTTGGCCAGGCAACCAAACTTGTACCCAGAGCTCGTCTTAATGTTGAAGCTGCCATTAGATTCTGTGGAAAAAAAACAACAACATTTAAGTTTAACCAATTTATTATCGCAAGACTGAATGTACAGTGAGATTTGAGAACTACATGGACTGACATATTTGTGCAAGAACACTTTGCTGAAAATGTATTTCAGATAATTGACTACTGTCATGTCAGCTCCTGTCAAATGAGCAGCGAGTGTTTAATGAGGTCATTAAAATCCTAACTGCATTCATTATTTGACATTTTCTTATTGTCAATATTCAGTGAAAAGACAGAAGCAAACAATGCATTTGTTTGCCACTCTCTATTTTTCCTGTCAGCCTTCATTTGTTCCTATTGAAGACACTATCATCTGAAACAGGTCAAAGGAACACAATGACATTGAGGCTAATTCAGGTTTTAAGCAAACCTGACTCATACGAGAGTTAATGCTGGGGACTACTTCCAGATACAAAGTAACACTCCAGAAAGCTAGTGAGTATTTACAGCTGCAGGGTATGTATTTTGGGTAACACAGAAACACGTCACGCAGTGCAAAAATGTGGCAGATTTAAATGTTTGCAACATTAAAATACTACACAAGTCATATATCAAGCCAATCTGATTTAGTTTGACTTGAAGTCCGGCCAGCTGGTCTTATTCTCTGCTGGAGTCCAATAATGCTGCTCCCCTCAGAGACTGACTGAGGTCTGGACTCGGCATTCACCAATCAAAGCTGAAAACAGACACTGATTCATGAATGATTCATTGTGTAGGCGGGAGCTTCTGTTGCTTTGAGCTGCACAGTAGGCAGGACGGTGAAACTGTGACAGACCAGCTAACGAATGGTGCAGAGGCAGGGCTAATAGAAAGGAGCCAATGATGTAGACAATCCTGTGCTGTTCAGCTGAGACATGAAGAGCTGCAAGGAGTGGCGGTGGAGGAGAGCGACTGAAAGTGCACGAGAGCACTGAGGAGGAAAGCAGGTTGAAGAGTGAATGTGGAGGAGGGAAAGAGTGTAAACGAAGAAGATAGGTGGAGCACCAAAAAGAGGAGAGACATTTGTCGGCTTACATCTTCTAAAAACTGAGCCAGACACACAGGTGAGTCTGCATGTTTTTCTGAACACCATCCTCTGAATAATGTGCGTGACATCAACAGATCATAATAATCCACAATATAAATTTAAGCTACAGGCTACAGGCTGCACTGGGTTTTCACTATGAAGATATGAATATGAGGATTTTTTTTTAGAGCATTCTAATATTTGCAGGATGAAGTCATGCATCTTTAAATGCAGTGGATGTATTTACAAAGCCAGGTCCTTTTGCGTAGGAATTACAACATTTAGACTGTATAAGTGAACAGTGGATTAAATATACATGGATCTGTCTGCTTTCTACCCACTTGAATACCAAGCATCAGAACCTGTCTGTGTGTACTTATGGATATCATGTATGTGTTTGTTTAAATGCATGACTCAAGACAAATCAATGAAGGACTGAGTGCTGTGAGGAGCCAGCCAGGGGCATTAGGAGTGTGTGTGTGTGTGTGTGTGTGTGTGTGTGTGTGTGTGTGTGTGTGTGTGAGAGAGACAGCCACTGTGTAGAGAGGAACCTCCAGCTCTACACCTTCAGAGCCTGGCTGGGGTGGGGCTGTTTTGGTGAGTGATAACAGATGCAGGAGTCAATCTGTCCCTGTCTGTATAATTGCTCTGACAAAAGAAAGGAGGGTGACCCCCGGGGGGGGGGGGGGGGGGGGGGGGGTATAAATTAGTAACAGAGGTTGTTGTAAAGCCATGACTTGAGGTGAAACTGATATTAGGAGCTGGGTTTGTAACAACAGGATCAAAACAGTTGATTCAACGCAAAAGACAACAACACAAAACCCATACTGTACACACAACTTCCAGACAAAGTGGGGAGAATCTGGTGAGGGCAATGTTCAAAGCTGTCCTTCCTCACATGTAGAGCATAATAAAGGAGACAGCCTGTCCAGCAGTCACGTGCTACCTGTGATCTCAAATGACAATTACCTTGACTACTCTCAATTGCACACTGATACACACTGCATGGACTTTTTCTATTCTTACATGCACTTCCATCAGGTGTCAAGAGAATTTCAGACTAAGATGAAGCAACCAATGAAAATGTCTCACCAGGACAAGCCACTAAGCTTTTTCACATTTAAGTTCCCAGGTCACCTGAAACTCAAGTTACAAACCCACTAAAATAAACACACAAACAAGTCATATTAAAACAACACAAGTCTATGCACGATGGCATGTGTTTGCACACATTTAGCCTTATTAAATCTCTAAAGGAAGAGATGGTGGAAAGAGATGCACTCACGCCCCACTCCTACAACTGGGTCATCTGCCTTCGCCTCAATATTTCATGCACAAATGTCTGTGATTGTCTGCATACAAGTGTGTGTTAAGAGCATGTATGTGCACTTTTGTGCATGGCTGTGTGGGCAGAGACACTCCACAGTGTGCCCCGAGGATTTTAAAATGGTAGGTGTTGGCTAAAAATGGGAAAGAACAGCTGAAGTGAGGCAAATGTGCACTTGAAGGATCTCTTAAGTTCATTATTTTATTACAGTTCCGTTACTACATTTGTATAAGGCATTGTGGCCAAAGAGCTGCACACCAAGCATAGATGGCACAGTTCTCTACACACCCATCCTTTATTACCAGCCTTTTAAGGCTATTTTTGTTCTGAGCAGATGGCCTCAGTAGGGTTTCTGGTGTTTTGCAATATAACCTGTGCTATAATAATACACCATCTTCTCATTTCACACAAAAAATATGTCTGTAATGACAGATGTAGACTAGGTTTTGTTTACATACATACAAAGCAGTTTATCTTTTTACAACATGATCCCCTTCGTGACTGATAACGAAGCGTTACATTCATTACAACAAATTACCTATAAGAGTATTTGATAGTTTTATGAGAGTAAATGAGTTTCCATGTCTGCCTGCTGTCTCGAGTGGAACAAATTCCTTTTTCAATATCAGTATCACAAAGATCATTAGTTTTAGTTTTGTTTTTAATTATCACAATAATCAGGAGCAAATGCTTCAAAAAATCCTGGAATAGAGCCAGGCACATCTGGTTAAAAGCACTGCATCACAATGTGTTATGCCCTGAAGACAAATTCTCCCATTACTGTCATTTTTTAATCAGCCTCACACCATGAAAACACGAATTTAACAACCGCTGCTTTCATTTTGAAATTTGATCTGCAGTAAAACCAAGACCCAAACACTGTCATAAGCATTAACAATCTTTTTTTCCTTGTGTCTTATTGTTTCCAACCAGAAATCATGACCAACATCACAGCTACTGTTCATCCAAACAATCTCCCACTGCGAGAAGAGGGAGTCCCTCTGTCCCTCGTCTCCTTTCAGGTCCAGGAAGTCTACCCATTTCATGATGGCTGGAATGTGGCCTGTTTTGTCATCCTCCTTCTTTTTATTCTCACCGTCCTGTCCTTGGCAGCGTTGGCTGTGCTCTATGAGCTGCTGGACTGTGGGTGCTGCGCCAAAGGGAAAACACACCACCAGCTACAGGAGGAAGGGCCGGGAAGCTGCAGCAAGCTTATGAGTAGCATGTGCAAGGAGCCAGAATCCCACACTGAGGTGGTATAGTGGCAACAAGGACGAAGTAAAGAATAATAGGAATTTGGATATTGTTGCTCATTTGGACAGGACCACACTACTGACTAAGATGTTTGCAAAAATGAACTCCCAAAAACCCCCCAAAACACTCAAAGTAATTCAGTTGTTCACAATTAGAGGTGAAAGCTGGTGACTGAACGATATAAATGTATCTTCCCACATCTACCGCAGACCCCGAAAGCCATATTTCACTTCTGAAATACTCCCAGAAGAAAAGAAGATCACCTGAGTATTTATAACATGGCTTAAAAACACAAATTTACACTACTTAAAGTACCCATATTATGCCCTTTGAATTATTCCCTACAACTTTATTCGAAGCCCATTTCTATGGAAGCCCGTTTCCGCCACTAAAAAAAAAAAAAAAAAAGCTAGTATCCATAACTCGAAATTTCGAGTTATTTTTCTCAAAATTTCGAGTTATTTTTCTCAAAATTTCGAGTTATTTTTCTCAAAATTTCGAGTTATTTTTCTCAAAATTTCGAGTTAGCTCTGCCAATCAAAAATATACGTGAATGAGGTCGCTTTCTTGTTACCTGGAAGCATATGGCGCAGGACCGCGCACTCAAAAACGGATCCCAACAAATTAAAGTATGTTTGCTGATAGTAACACAATGTGATTCAGCTAATAACACAGGGATTTCATCATTTGTGAAGCCAGGCTGAAAACACTCAGCAATCTGTGCATTCACGACTGGATGTAATACCGGTAGCTTAGCTGTAGCATTTGTAGCTGAGGGCTTCAGCTTCCGGGTAACATGGAAATGACGTCATTCACGTAGATTACTGATTGGCAGCGCTAACTCGAAATTTCAAGTTGCTTTTCTCAAAATTTCGAGAAAATAACTCGAAATTTCGAGAAAATAACTCGAAATTTTGAGTTATGGATCCTTTTTTTTTTTTTTAGTGGCAGAAACGGGCTTCCATACATTTCAAATAACTTATTAGTGAGAAAACTTTGCCTTTATTTTTATGGGAATGTTGCCAGGACAACAGAAAATCCCCTATGTTTAGTGCTAATACAGCTAGAGCTTCTGTACTCATCTCTTGCTCACAGAAATTGTATTCTAATACTGCAGAATTTCCAATAAAGCACTTCTCATTTACATAATATTCTTTTTCAGGTGTAAGCAAATAATCTCGATAAACTAGTCATAAACAGCCTGTTACCATAAACCATATACTATTTTTAAGCTATTTTCCACCCACTCCTCTGCATAGCTTAGGTCCTCACAAAAGCAACACTGGCTGACAAAAACAAGCTAAAGACTACGGCTCTACTTTACATTATATTGAAAGAGACATGAGCAAAACAAAGGGTAAAAGACGTGCTGCAGCAGTGTACAGTATAACAAAACTAATGCATGCATGTCCGTGTGTTTTACAAGTCTAAGCTGATGACTCAGCTAGTCCTAAGCACCAAGACAATAGTTAGCTGATGCATCTCTTAAGGTTACTCTTCATCATATATAAATGAGGCAAATTGTTATTCAGTTATTTTCTGCTGATATACACGTGAAATAAACTCCTCGTGTCTACAAATCTGCCTCTTCTGCCTGCCAGTGTACGATGCTACACAAGCAGCTCAGCTCTTTTATCCATGTCATATAGTGGGTGGCTAGTGCTACATCAATAAAGTGTAATGCTTAATTGTTTTGAACACTCTGCCTTTGGGTTGAACAGTTTTCCTGGACGAAACCCTGTAAATAATCTTATCCTGGTACACCACTAAAATACATTCATGGGCTTGTTAAGGGGCATGACATGGGGACTTTAATATAGGCTGTGGCAGAATGTGTTGCATTAAATGGGCATTTTCTTAGTTTGATTATTTTGGAAACTGATTATTAAGTTGCATGGGAAAAAAAACGTTGGGGAAAAAAGCATTTTCTTACCCTGCTATATGGGTGTTAAAAAAAAAACCTGTTCAGAAAAAACAACTACTGTGTGAGTGCTTTTTTTGTGACCTACTGGATGCAGTGAGCTTCTTCAAGACATGCTGTTTCTGAAATTGCCGTCCAAATCTTATTACAACAATATCTGTTGATCAAGCCTAGTCAGATGAAATCATTGCTTAGGATAAAGCTGGTGTTCTTCAGTAAATTGTAAGCCAGTGTTGTCAACATGTTTAGCACTGCAACATTATCTCATGACAAGTTCGCATGCTGCACAGTGATGTACGGTAAAATGTTATATTGAGCACTATGTGTAATTTCATGCCTTACCACAAAACGCCTAATAAAAGCTGACTCACTTTTCTGTTAACAGAAGTAGCTTTTTCTTTAAGAGTATATGGCGTGACATTGCAATTTCGAACGGATGCCAAGAGGCCACTGCTCACAATTCTTATGTTGTATATATATTTATGCATGTTGCTTTAATTCATCTGAAAGAACATTTTAAATGCAAAAGTGTCATAAGTATCACTTGTAATCCAATTTTCTTTTATCTAAATTTGACTGAGCAGTAAGAATTCTAGTTTTTTGGGTTAAGCTAAGGATTTAGAATGAGAAAAGATCGTCACCTGATTAATTTAACCTGTGAAGTAAGGTTCTTTCTTATTAGAAATAACAACCAGGAGAGTGTATTATTCCAGTGTCTTGGTTGTCTTGTTGAATCACAGTAAACTGACACGCACAACTTTAATTACATGGATCCTCAATTTACTGTCAAGTCTTTAGGGCAGATTAATTTTGAGTATCGAGCCAGTTGAAAGTTCCTTCATCCACTCTAAAATGTCTTTTGGTTCACTTGTTAGACTTTCATAATATAAAAAGCTATATACTGATGAGATGAGATTATTTTATTCAAAGCTAAAGCAACTAGCATTGGTGCATATTTAGGCCTTCGATTAGATATTAACCAGCTGGATGTGTGAAAATTGTTTTGGTGTCCAAATATGAGCAATCCGATTGTACAGAATAAGCCTGTTATGTTGCGAATAGATTTTGATTTTCAAAGAACTATAATTAATGGCACAGATAAACAAAAATCTACTTTTCTTCATTTAAAAATATGTTTTCCATTAAAGAAATTATTAATATTTATTTTCCCAAATCGTATTAAGTTACAGGATTTTCTGAATCAACAGAAAATAAGGTGATCTTCAAATAATCAATAGAAAATGTTTTTAGTTGTTGGTTTTTTTTTGTTTTTTTTATTCACTCGTGTCCATAATTTTCCCCTCATAGTTACTTTGAGCCATACTGAGGGTGCTCATTTGTGTCTGGCTCTGAGCTTTGTGAAACTTTAGCGTTAGCCACATTCCCTTTTCATATTTAAATGTCTAATTAGATTTCTTGTTTATCAATGTTTTCTCGCTGGTACCCCTACAGTGTACTTTGGTGAACTTTGTCTCTTCACTCACAGTGAGAAGCTTCCACACTAACACCATGTCAGGCTGTGAGAGTGCATGTGAATATTTTCCTACACCGCTATACAATCAGTTATATGGGAGACTGAATGGCCAGTCACTGGGCGGAGCTAAGCACTGGAAATCTGCAGAATCCAGTCCCTGGCCAGTCAGTCGATGCATCTCCTACTTGCCAACATATATCTACAGATGCTAGCCAGTGGTGATGTGAACCAATAGAGACATTAAAACACTAACAAACAAGAATAAGTGGTTTACAGCAACAAACATCACCCTTTTCAAGAAAATATTTTTCACCTACCACTACTGAGTTTGGAACTAGAGGAGCTCTCCTTGTCAACTTTGGGTTTCTTCTTTTTGTGTGATCCAGAGTCTGAGGCAGCCTGTCTCTTCTCTACAGTTGGGGTGGAAAGTGCCCTTTTCTTAAAAAGCTCCCTTTCTCTCAGTAGAGCAGGATCCATCCTGTTTGAAAGATTAAAAAAAAAAAGAAGAAGATTCATTTAACAAAAGGCAAAGCAACAAAGCTCATTTTGATGGATTCAAGGAATCACATTCTTAATATATGTAAGTATACGTGTAAGTAGCAAGAACCTTTGGTGGCCTTTAGCTTCAGGGACTTATGAGCTGTCACCTGGTTGATCTTTTTGTAATAAAGCCATCAAGAAACGGTTTTTTTCCCGATACCAACAAAACAACTGATATATTAAAAAAACCAAAAACTAAGCTGAAAAGTCATACAGCCAAATACTGTTCGGAGACGAACCATAGTTATTAAATTTTTTAGAATTAAATGGCGTTAGAGGGAAAACAGTCATTACCCCAGAGCCACAAATATAAAGCTAGTTAAACTAGCTAACAATAGCTAGTTTATTTTCAATTCCGATTACAAACGGCTTTCAGTTGACTTTGTGATCATAATAACTACAACTAACATTATGTTAATAAGCGAACGTTACTGAGTATTATGGGGAAACCAGGATAAATAAACAAACGTGGTGAAACACTGTACCAGAAGCTTAGTAGTTAACCTAGCGTTAGCATCACGATTAATTCAACATTACCTGACACTTTGTTCCTGTTCTCACTCAGAGAAAGAAGAGGGTTAGTCAAAGAGCACTAACTATATGCTGTAGATGTAAAACAGAATGCGTCCTCCACCGAATCACTGTTTTTTGTCGTTCCTTCGGAGACAACACAAGTAAACTTCATACACAATTTTACTCATGCTGCACTTCCGTTTCTAGTTCGATTTTTCCGGTATCGACAGCGAAGCCTGTATGGCGTCATTACGTACGTACGACAAAACGATGATTTACGATGAATAAAAAACTGCACGTTTAGAAAATATTGATGACAACAATTTTCGAAATATATCTTCTATTTGTTTGGGTCCCTCTCGACAGATTAAATGTTTTGTTTTTTAATCCACCACAAAATCACATCAATTTACACGTTTTTTAACAAACTATAAAAGACAAAATATAAAAGAAAAAAAGATCACGCAGTAATTTTTGTTTGTGCAAAAGTTTGGTCTCTCCTTTATGCTATTTTGCTATAGTATTACTCGGGATTTATACTAATTGTCACATCCATATTCTTATTAACTACTGAAACGCTAAACAGGACAAGCCATAAAAATCAGAATCAGAATCAGAATCAGAATGGGGTTTATTGCCAAATGTTGAGCAGGTTTACAACATTAGGAAATTGCTGCGGTGCTTCAGTGCAAACATGGTGTCATAAATAACACTTAAATAGACATGGAAAAAATAAAAGTAGGGATAAGAATTAAAAGTGCTACGTGGAAAGATATGTGCATGAGATATACATGAGATATATACATGAGAGTAAGAATTAAGAGTGCTACGTTGAAAGATATATACATGAGTGCAGGTGGTGATCAGTGCCAAACATGGAATGATGCAGTGAACACAGCGTAGGGTCATGTGTTAGTGGCGGGGACAGTCATATGGTTATTGTTCATGTGTCCAACAGCAGAGGGGAAGAAACTGTTCTTATGGCGAGAGGTTCTGGTGCGGATGGACCGGAGCCTCCTGCCTGAGGGGAGCAGGTCAAACAGACTGTGTCCAGGGTGAGAAGGGTCAGCTGAGATCCGAGCTGCACGCCGCAATGTCCTGGAGGTGTACAGGTCCTGCAAAGATGGGAGTCTGCAGCCAATCACCTTCTCAGCAGAGCGCACAACACGCTGCAGTCTCTGTTTGTCCCTGATAGTGGCTCCAGCGTATACCACACGGTGATGGAGGAGGTGAGGATGGACTCAATGATTGCAGTGTAGAACTGCATCATCGTCCGTGTTGGCAGGTTGAATTTCTTCAGCTGCCTCAGGAAGTACATCCTCTGCTGGGCTTTCTTGATGACGGAGGTGATGGTGGGCTCCCACTTCAGGTCCTGGGTGATGGTGGTACCCAGGAAGCGGAATGAGTCCACAGAGGTGATGGGGGTGTCATTCAGGATGATGGGGGGGAGTGGGGCTGTGTGCTTCCTGAAGTCCACAATAATCTCCACTGTCTTCTGGGCATTCAGCACCAGGTTGTTGTGGCTGCACCAGGACACCAGACGTTCAACCTCCCTCCTGTAGGCAGACTCGTCCCCGTCCGAGATGAGTCCAATAACGGTGGTGTCATCTGCAAACTTGATTAGCTTGACAGACTGGTGGGTGGAGGTGCAGCAGTTGGTGTACAGGGAGAAGAGCAGAGGAGAAAGAACACAGCCCTGAGGGGAGCCGGTGCTGATGGTCCGGGAGTCCGAGACATTCTTTCCCAGCCTCACGTGCTGCTTCCTGTCCGTCAGGAAGTCAGTGATCCACCGGCAGATGGGATCAGGCACATTCATTCAAAATATATATCAACATAAAGTGTTTCTAGCTCACAGATTCCACTGCATGATAGTTGAATAAAAATGGGAGTTAAATAAACTTTCATATAAAGCTGCTAGTCTATTCGTGAATTGGGTTCATATAAGCAATATGCTATCGCCTAATATGCACCAAATCTAAATTTATGTGTCACAAATAATTTTTTTGTTTTACATGGACAAATTAAAGTCTTCTTTCATTTTACTTCTTCTGTTCTTCAGTTCTGAGTAAAAAATAAAAAGCAACAAAACAGGATATTATTACTTTAATTTATTTTTGAGTGTGTTTTGTGTAATTTATTTATTTATTTTTAATCATTGGACTTCTTGTTTTTTTGGGAAGAGATTATTGGCTCAGCATCGCCACTTAGAGGTTGTTTTAAACCCCTGCTTCTCATACTTAAGATACTGCCTTTATACGTTATTCAGTGTGAATGACTCAAGTAATAATTAGTAAGAAAAATAGTATCAAATCGAAAGAAAAATGCTGCCTACCTTTTAATGGCATTATCTATATGTTAAAACAAACAAGCTACAGAGGATGTTTCATGATCCCGTCATGGCCATCCTCTGTGCTGTGGTGTGATGGGGTACAGATAACAACAGACTCGATAAACCGATTTAAAAGGCCAGTGATATTGTGGGTCCAGAACTGACTCTGTGACAGACGTTTTAGAAAGAAGGATGCTTTCTGAGTTATGGTGAATATTAGACCGCACTTTGTACCATCTTCTGTTGTGCTGGGGAATCACAGGAACAGGTTCAACCATAATGCACCACAGAAAACCACGGGAAGTCATTCCTATGTGTGACCATCAAACTTTTGGGCACCTCCTTATGACACCTGTATTATTTACACTTGCAATATCTTGTATATGATTCATTGTTTTAACTTCGGAGTATTTAACTTTAATTTAATACAACACTTTAAGTGAATGTCTGTAACAAAACCATTTCCACCTGGTGTAAATAAAATATTCTGATCACAATTCTTTAATTCAGTATGGAAAAAATGTTACCCAAAACATAAGACACGTGACAAAATGTCCGAGTGCATAAAAACTGGAATGCAATAAAAGATTGAATGATTTTTTAGTTTTCCAAGGATTCATTTAAAGAGAAAAACAATCCAGGAGTTAAAAACAAACGACTGTTTGCAGCACTATACCTCCATTGTTATTGCAACAAAGCTGACTATTTTTTATGCCTGTGGCCACAATTTGTCTTGCACCCTGATGAATAAAACATGATTTGGCCTTAGTTGTCGCCACTCATTGTATTTAGAGAGAAAATTTGAATCGGTTCAAACTTAAAAAGGCCACATGTCCCCCCCTGCTTTTTTTGTTGGTTTTGTTATTAAATAAAACTCAGTATATCGGTTCATATGACTGAAGCCAGACTGCTGACTGAGGAAGGAAGGGGACTCCACTAGTGGGTAATCAGTTGTGAGAAGAGGTGAGATAAGGCTGCAGTATGCTGTACAACCAAGTCACCAAAGAAAATGAGAGAGCTAAGCACCCAGGAGCAGAAGAATGTGGAAGCCATAAAACAGAGCTGGGCCACAGTGTTCAGCTCAAACTGAAGCAGTCATATAAAAGATGGTATTTCTGAGTTTGTGCTCATTTGCTTCACATGCATTAGCTTTATACATAGACACAATGTCAAAGGAAGGGTGCCTCCTTGTTTTATTCAAGAGTTAAGCAGGAGCTTGCCTAAATCCAAAAGTTCTTTGGATGTTAAAATCAAGCACTTCATAGTTTTCTTTTTTAGTTTGATTGGCTTGAAAATAGTGTCAGAGAGCTTTCTTTGTAAGTTCAGCTGCTTTGTGCAGCACAGTGCATCGGGATCTTTGTTCCACAGCATTACTGTGTCACTTGTGTTTCACACTGTCTGTCAGCTTGAAGCCTCTATAAAGATCTGGTTTCAGATCTTACAACATTTTATCAAGTTAAAAAACACAGCTTATCCTCTGCATTGGGACTGTGTGGGTTGTTTGGTTTAAACCGACTAAAACATGCTTTTAAAAGACAAACACAGCCAGAAGAAAGAAATGCAGTGAACTCGCATGTGAATTAACCAATTCTAAAGTAAATATAGTCACTTAGATTAAAAGCTGATGATTACAATTGCAGGAGATCTTGTGGGGGAAAGTATCGTTTTCACAAGACTCTGTGCAGTCCTGTGGAAAAGGAAGTGCACTCCATGATTCAGTAGCTTGTAGAATCAGCACTAACTTAAAGTAATTGTTTCTTTTACAACTCTCACATCCTTGTGGAGGATTTTGGCCCACTCTTCTTTGGATCATTGTTTCAGTTCATTAACATTTGCACTTTTATGCAAAGCTCCCTTAAGGTCCTGCATCAGCATTTCAGTAAGGTTAATATCTGGACTTTGGCTGGGTCATTGCAACTTCAAGCCATACTTGTTGAGCCTTTTTTCAACATTTACAATCTACAATAAATCGCTGACTTTAGGCCGGTTTAATACATAAGTCTTCCTGTAAGTCATGCTGAATTTTCTATATGAAAAAAATAAAAATAAAAATCAACTAAAAAGGTGAAAAAAATAAGAACCCATTCCTATTCATTTGTGTATTGCACTGACATACTGTACAGCTTATTGACTGTTGGTATTCTAACCCCTGAGTGAGAGAAAATGCACAATACTGAGACTCGGTTTGCCTTCCTCTTGGCAAACTGCATGCTGTATTGTTATCTCATGTGTTTGTTATTAGAATGCATGTAAAGTAAGCAGGGATCAACAGCTCTGTCAGATTGATGTCTTTTAACAGAAAAGATGCTTTAATATGCTGGGAAAAAAAATACAAGCTATAAAAAGTGTATTACCAGCAGCTACATGGAGATAGGGAAATATGAATAGGTGTACTGTATGTGTGTATGTGCCTGTGAACTTTGTGTTGGTGGACATTTATGGGTAAAAAAAATCTTATCCTCCATCTGTTCCTGCATAATATTGAAAACCTGAGTTGTTGATATCAAAATCTCAACATAGTCCTTGGTTTGGTGTGTCATTACCCCCCCTCTCAGTCCTTACAAACAATATCTGCACGTACATCAGCTCATCAAAACTTTCAGTTGTCCAATGCCGATCATAGAACAAATTAGCATCTCCAAAACTCCTACTTAATGATTTAGTGGGCCAGTCAAAGAAGTGAGTCCACATAAATGATTAAAGATGCGCTAACCTAATTTAGGCCCTAATCCATAATTAATGAATTACGCCATATAGTCGTAGCAGAGAGAGAATGGAAATGCGAGGGATACGATTTAGACGTCTGGGAATATTAAGGATGGTGAAGTCACACGCGTAAACTATTCTGCTTCAGATGACTCAATCACACCATTACCAAACAACTGCAGTTGCTCTCCAGCCTACAACCCGGGCAAATATGTGCAGTCAGTCAGTCAGTCAGTCAATATTCTCTCTTTATAGAGGATCAGTAGTTGGTTGTTTTTGCTTCTTCTTTGTTTTTTGTTTTTGGCAGATTTTGGTTGAGTGAGCGTATATGGGAAGGAAACAGCAAAGGGGGTTGTGTATTATGTACTACAGTGGCAGAAAGAGGGAGAGAGTGGGTCTAAAGGTGAGGAGTAATAGCAAAAAGAGGAGATGAGTGAAGTCCCAGAGCCGCAGCCAAGTGCAAATCCCTGTGGAGGAGAAAATCTCAAAGTGACAGCTTTCAATTACAACAGTGTGAACAAAGTTTGTGTGTGCGTGTGTGCGCGCACGTGTGTATGTGTGTGTGTGTGTGCGCGCACGTGTGTATGTGTGTGCGTGTGCATGTGTGTGCGTGTGTGTGTATGTGTGTGTTACCTGTCAGCACTTCTAGGCTTCACTGACAGTTCCATGTCACAGCTTCTGAATTGAAAGTAGCTCTTGTACACAAAGAAACCCCACACACATACACAAACACACACACTGTGTTTCTCTCTCATCTTCTTTTTCTATCTATCTGTGCACTTCTCACATTTGTCTGCACTGAATTCTCAGGTGTCTGGGTCGAACTGTTGTTGGACACTTAAAAAACCAAAAGAAGAAAAGGCAGGTGCAAACTGGCATGCACTACTGCAAAACATGTGTAAAGTAGGTGTATAACATCTGTGCCTATAACTACACATACAGCATGTAACAAGATAGAACCCTGCAGCCTTTACTCAGGAAGCAGTGACAGCAAGGGATGATATCAGATTTAGTTATTTGTTTATCCAACAATGACTCTATTGAAAAAAGAAATATTACTTTGGGAATAAGAAAAGAAATTCAATAGGCACAGTCAATATACTCAGTGTCATCTAGCTGAAGTTAATTTCCAGTCCTGGTTCAGTAAGTGTGCTGCTACCTGAACAGGCACTATATACTGACCTGACTGACAATGGCAAGAGTACTCTGACACCTGAATAAATATGTGTACAAACCCCACCCCCACCCACTAGTAACTTTTTCTAATCTCTTTCAAAAATTATTCAGTGTCAGCGTCTTCGCTACCACCTGTAGTAAAATGTACTTAAGGGATTTGCTTCCCTTAAGTAAGGTCTTACTTACCTTAACTGATAAGGGCAAGTTCCATTCTGAACTCTGAACATGATTTCTTTATGGACCAGGCTGTACACGCATATCCTGTTAAAATTGGCTGAAGCAGCAGATTGTGTTTTAGTACTGTATGCTGTGGCATAAGATTTAGCTCAACAGGACCTAAAGCTTAAACCATTTAAAACAGCACGGGACAACAAAAAAAAAGCAAAAAAGCCACACAGCATACACTGTATTACAACAGTAAAAGTACATTTCTGTGTGTGTGTGTGTGTGTGTGTGTGTGTGTGTGTGTGTGTGTGTGTGTGTGTGTGTGTGTGTGTGTGTGTGTGGAGGGGGGGATTGGAGTGACCACAAGGTGGCAGTAGAACAGCATTCATTTCTTCTGCAGTCGAGCGAGTGACTCATCGAAGGAGAGAAGCTGCAGCCTCTCCGGCAGACAGAGGGGATAAAAACAACCAAACCTGCTGTATTGACCCCAGTCTCAGAGCAATATCTTATCTGCTAACCTTTCAGAATGGAAAGCACACAGTGGCTGCAGAGGCATCCAGATTTACTTGTTAAATATAAATAGAAGAGATCATGGGACGAAGCATCTCTAATAGAGGAGACGTAGAGGTCTGACATGCTGTCATGCTCTAAACCAGGCCAGCGGTCTATATCTTTGTTCAGACACTTTTTAGCTTGCCCTTGCTTCAAACCTTGCATCAAAGAAATCAATGATCTGATTTTGACTGACTTGTGAGAAGTGCACTGGTCAAGCCAGGCAATCCTTTGCTATAGCTGACAATTTTAAAAGCGGAAGAGATGCCCCCTTAACGATTTTGAACAAGCTCACTTACTGTGAGGTGGCTGGTGAGGTATAGTTATATAAGACTGCACATTCAAGGATGGGACAGAGTTATGTTTTAGAGGCAGTTTTTCAACTGCCTGTTCACTGTAGCAGAAATAATGTTCCACAAAGGGTCTTATAGGCTTATGAATGTCAGAAAATAAACAGAATTGTTGCATTATTTATTTCTGCTTTTATTAACTGGAAAAGCTACATTTTGATGAATATGAATCAAAGGTTGAAACTCATGCCCACTGCTATAAATGTGAGGACCCTAAATTACTATATTTATTCCCATGTTGCCAATGCAGTTTTTTATATTAACCTTTATCGGCAAATGTCAAACAATAACTCTTAATCTGTCCGTGTATGTGCACATGCTATATATCTGTGTGTCTGACTACCATGCGTGTGTGTGTGTGTTTGTGTGTGGGGGGTTATGTGGGTGGCACCTGAGAGCAATAGGACAGCCAGGTGAAACGAGTGTGTGCTGTCCAAACCCTGCAGGGGCAAGCTAATCCTGATTCCTGATGTTAATCTGAGTATTGAGCTTCTGTACGGGGGGGCCATGCTGACACCTGATGGCGTGGAGGTCAAAGCAGTGTGTGTGTGTGTGTGTGTGCGTGAGTAATGCTCCTCCTGCCCTTTCCAAATGTCACAGAAGGGCCAACTCCTGAGGAGCGGACCCATAATGTGTACCCACACCTTATGGGTTTGTGTGTGTGTCATGATAATCTCCACTATTAAGCCCTTCAAACGTATCACTGCCACTGAAGTTTGCGTATATCTGCAGACTAAAAAGGCCCGCGAACATGTTTGCTTTCCGCTTGTGTGTAACTCTTTCTTCTGCAGCCCATTCTCTATTCTCTTATTGCATCTTTAATACCCATCGTCCACAGCACAGTGCAATTCACAAACAAAGTCTTCAAAACAACATCTGCTTACCACAACATTTCAAATAGATTTTCATATATCTTTCCCCAGTGGTTTAGAGTTAACCATTGATTTATATTCATGAGCCACTCCTAAAGTTAGAAAAAAAAAAAGTCAAAATATATTCTGTCTGGCTTTCAAGTACTTACTTTATCAAGTGAATTGACTTTTTCTTACAGTGCTGTGTAACCCTAACTGATTTTTTTTTCAGTGTTTTATGATGCAGAAGTGAGGCTGTTATGAAAAATTCAGTTTATACATGTGGAGTATTAAACACCGTCAGGTACTCAGAAATCCACAAGCCTGGCAAAGGATCATGAATTCCCATTAATGTTTTGATTAAGATGTATGCCTTCCCCATGTGACTAATGTGGGTGAAAAACAAAAATGAACGCTTCATGTTGGTGGATCCGGGCTAGCATTGTCCGCCTACAGTCTGTCACCAGTTGGTCCTCATTTATTTCTTGCTGCATTAAAAAAAAGCAAAGAAAGAAAAAAAAAATAATTAACAGAGCTGCAGAGCTTTCTTGAGAATTGCTGACCATCACTGCCAATAAGAAACAGAAAATGTATGTGTCAAACTTTGCTTTACAATACTAACGTTTGGCTTGGACTTCTCAGCAGCATACCAATTTCGCCATCTGGGAGTGTTGAGACACAAACAATGAAAAACTGCAAGCAAACACTGGTTGACACATTCCTTCTTTGCTCTTCGTTGCTTTTTCTCATTTTTGTTCCTTCCCTTTATTTTTGCCTGTGCGAGAGAGAGAAAGAGTAAGAGTCGTTACAATCATTAAGCTGTCCAGAATTACAGGTATAATACAAGATTGATTTTTCCATTAGCTACCACACTAAAATACAGCTTTCACAAAATTGTCAGCGTCTCAAACTGAGCAGGACCTGAGGTGGGTTTTTGCAAAACAAAACAATTTGTACAATTTGGAAAACATTAGATAAAAAAGAAAACAATTTAAATGTCTCTAATGCTTCTACGGCACATGCCGTGTATGGGACATCCCGATAAAAGGTTCATATTTACAGCTTTTAGAGCCAAACTCTGTGTGAGACTGTGACTGGCAGTGGCATTGATGGTAGGGGGCTGCACAAATAAAGCCAAAGTGCAGTTTATAAAACTGTTTCCATGACAATCACAACACGGCGGGCTGCCTTACCCTTTGAATTCCCACAATGACACAATACTGTAATTATTACAGCAACAAAAGTTCCACCTCAGGCAATTGCTACATTAGTATAAAAGAGGCTAAAACTTTTAGGCTTTACCAAGGGAGTAAAATGCCTTCAGAGTTATAATGTTACATAACCTAATGTGGTACTAATGGTTTATAAATGCAGGTGGAAAGCAAATGGACTATGTTTCACTTGAAATATTCCAATGGTGGAACTGTTAAAGGATAAGGCTGGTGATGTTCTATATTTGTAGTAAATTAACACATTTAAAATAAACTATAACAAACTGATCCCGGCAACATTTGCAAACATATAAAGTTGAAACCTTTTTTTGTGCCATATCTTCTTCCTTTGTACCAGAGACATTTTTACATGTCACAGTCAAAAAAGCTGTAAATAGATGTAAGTGATTAAAGAAAACCCTCTTCCATCCATTTTCTTAACTGTTTATCCTGTTCAGAGTTGCTGAGCTATCGACTGAACCTACCCCAGCTGACTTTATGTAAGTGGCAGGGTACACCCTAGAGAGGTTGTCATTCAATCACAGGGGTAACACAGAGAGACAGTCAGATCTATGGCTAGTTTGGAATCACCAGTTAAGAATCACCAATTAACCTAACATGCATGACGCTTGACTGTCAGAGGAAGTCAGATTAAGCTGAAAACACAGAAAGACTCCACCCAACCAGCAGGTTCAGAAAATAGATGGTGTAAAAGATGGCCATTGCTACTGCGACATCATCCATTGGCTTTCACCACAGCCAACCATCCATCCTCTTCCACTTATCCAATTCAGGGTCGTAGGGCCATCGGCAGCTTTGTTTAAAAAAAACCTATCCATCCATCATCTTCCACTTATCTAATTCCGAGTTGTGGGGTCACTGCCATCTTGCTTAAAAAACCCCTGTATGTTTAGAGAGTGTTTGCTTGAAATGATACCATCACTGGTTGCTAGGGAAATATGTGTATTCTCTGACTGGCTGGCAGAGGTTCCTGGAATTTGCTGGCTCATGCAGCACCAAAAAACTTCCTGATTACTTTGGTTGGTAGCAGATTGCCACACTTGCATGTTGTCTTTCTGCAAATACTAGCTAAGCAGTTGAACAACTTCAGAGAGGCATGTCACAATTTGCAAACAGAAGTTTAGCCTTCCGAGTAAAAGTTGTGCCTCAGAGCTGCAGCCAGCAAGTTTCACAAGGCGCAACTTTACTTTGAAGGCAAACGGTCTCCATTTCCTGTCTGCACTAGACTTTTCACTGTTTCTCTACTCTACAGAGAATAGCTGGACATTTTCTCTGACAAGGTCTTCACTTCCATTCAAACTGCGATGTAGTTTCTGTATGCGAACGTCTCTCAGTAGAATCTACCCTTTTGAATGAATTGACTTATACGTGATCCATGTTTTGAGGAGCGCTCATTTGGATCTCAGATGCAGGCTGAGGAGAAATGTTGATGTGTTTAGTTTGTTTTTTTGATAGATTCCCCTTTTTCCTGGTGTTTTCCCACTGCTTCTGCCTCACTTTTTGGCATTCAGTCAGTGAATGTAAACCATCAGGGAACATTCCAGACAGTTTTTAAGCTTGACCATCATCCTAATAAGCAAGTTGGTCCAAAATCACACACCAATCAACTTTGTCACACATTTTTAGCAATATGCTACCGATCAAAGTGATCCCAAGGAGGTTTTTGCCAACCAGTTGAGAAATGCATGCTTCTTCCTAGCCACCAGTGGTTGGCCTGTGGGACTGGGACTCCAACAACTACTCACATCTGGTTTGGGAATATGCATTTTTCCCTCATAACCAACAGCTACCAGATGGTTGCAGACTGCTCTCTAGGCCTGTGGGAGTGGGACCTTATTGACCTGATTCTACATTATTACTCTTATTGTTACATGTTCAAAATGATGATTTATTTCATGTTTAACAGCTTCTGGGTTGGTGTGATTTTACTGATCTGGAAGTTGTGTTCACCGTTATACTATTTGTCGCTCAAACCCACAACCTTTTTCTTTGTGGTCTTAGTGCTAACCACAGCACCACTGAGCCACCCACTAAGACTTTCTTAATTGTATTGAGCTGCTTCAGTTTCAGAGCTGTTAGACTCTGTAGGCTGCTTCAATGTCACAGAGTTGTGGGAGACAACACTGTGGCACTAACAGAAATGAGAGGTTGTGGTCAAATAGTTAAAAGTACCTTTCTACCTTTTCCTAAAAACTTTTTCTTAACCTCCATGGAAAACACCATAAGGTCACAGAAAGATGTGAAGGAGAATTCAGATGGACTGATGAAAAAGAAAAGCCTGTGGTGCACAGAGAAATCCAACTGCACTTGCACTAGACTACTTAATTATGCAACAGCAGATGTTGTTTACGTGGGGCTGCTGTGGAAAAATAATGTTTCAAAGATGGACTACAAAAAATCACATCTTAGCGGTTTGCCCTGCGTGTTCTTACTGTGTCGTTTTGTGTAATTTATACAAAGTGGACAAGCATAGTTTCTCTATTTTCTCTTCCCGCTGACGAGATGATCCAGTTTGACATGTGCTTTTATTATAGCAACTAAAGCTTGTCAAACGTAAGTTGGACTACATTTTACAAGTGATAAATAGAACAGTAATTATCACGATGATATATATAACCCGTTAGCAATGATGATCATTGGGGTTTGTTTATGGTTGGGTGGTGTGTCACATTTTATGAGATAACATTACACAGATACACTGGATAGGTGGTCCATTCATGTGTCACAGCCGTGGTTGCATACCTTCTCCTCTCACCATTTGCTTTCCCTTTTCATTGTGACTCTTGTTTTCTTTACTTGTCTGTTTGAATGTCATAGGTGTAGCAAACCCTTCGTCTTCCCACAGCTCTGCTCCAATTAACATGCACAACTGTTGCCAATCAAACCAGCAGCATATCTATTGCTAGGCCTCCAGTCACTCTTATTCAGGTGTGTCTGTTTTGTGTTTTCTGCTTAGAAGTAATTTTATTTTCTTGTACTTGGACTACTCCACCTCCTCGACTCCCAGTCCAGCCAAGCTGCAACTTCTCTTCATCTGTCTGCCTGCTTCCTAGTCTTAACTTCTTCATTTGTGTACAGCTCTATTTACCTGCTTGCCATCAGCTACCAAATCAGTCCACCTGCAAGCTCTGCCAGCTGAGCCTACTGCTGTGCTTATTCACGCTCCAAAGAGCCATCTAATCTTCCTCTGATCTAGCTTGAGTGTAATTACAATAAAAACGTTTCCTAATTGACAACTTGTGTCTGCGTGTCTGGCTCGGTCCAGACGTTGTCATTCAGTTGTCACTTTTAACCTCACCTGCACCTAAAATGTGCTTGTTCACCTAATATTCAACTTACGCAAAAAAAAAAAAAAAGTAAAAAATACCCCCCCCCCCCAAAAAGCTTCCTGACAAAAGCTGGCTGCTATCTGTGATGTGCAGTTTTAAAGATGTACTGTACATCTTCATTACAACAACTAATGTGCTTGGTGCTGAGTGCCAAAAACTGGGTAGTGAAGTTGGCTTTTGGTTTTTATTGGATTTATTGATTATAGAGTAAAGGACACGAAGCAGCTGCAATATTAAAACCACCGACAGTTAAAGTGAATGACATTGATCGTCGTGTTACACCGCAATGCTCTGCTGGGAAAGATCGAGACCTGGCACTCATCTGGATGTTACTTTGACACGGACCATCCATGTAAACATTGCTAGAGACCACACACGTACACATTTATGCTTCCCGTGGCAACAGCACGCTCAGACATCAGGGCTTCCCCCATTAGGACCGCGTGCATCTCGGGAACAGCTTGAAGAACATGACAATGAGATTAAGGTGACCCAGCCTCCAAAACACCCCAGATCACAGGTCAAACATCCACAAGACCTCAAAGATCTGTTGCCAATTTCCCTGTGTCAGAGGTCCAATGTTCATGCCCTGACAGGCCAGAGGTATTAGTGGAAGGTGACCTCCACAATATTGGAAAGGCTGTTTTAATGTTATGATGAACTCATGCGAATAGAGAAGACCCACCCTGTTTTTATATTTTAAATGAGAGAAATTGGTATTTTATAAGCTAAGAGTGCCTGAGTCATCCATGGTATAAATATACTAAAAGTACTGCTAATCACTTGCTAATAAAACGACAAAAATGGCCCAGTCCCACTAAAGGCTCTCATATCCACTCTATTTCTGTTGTGTGCCAAACCACTACAATATTTTTGTGAAGTCCTCTTATGTTCTGGGGTGGGTCACTTTGGCTTTTCTACAACAACTAGCTGAACTCTGTTGTAACAGATGTCGTGGCAACACTAAGGGTCAGTCATTTGTGTATTTGTGATTGTGTGCGTGCTCGCATGTGTTTCTGTGCCTGTATGTCTGTGAGAGAAAGAGAGATTGTGTGCTTAATTTATTCAGGAATTCCCTGGATATCAGCTGGCACACATTACTTTCCCAGCCTCTCTCATAATCCTCTTCCCTTTTTATAAGTGTTTCCCAGACCAAAATGGAAAACCAATTGAATAATGAAGTATAATCTCATACAATACATCACATATTTTCCCTTTGCAAATGAGGCAAACAGAGCATCTTAACACAGTTTAGTTGTGATATTAAGGTTAAAGAAAACAGTATAAAAACAGTAGAATAGGCACATTCATTTTCTAAACAATACCTTGCTATTTGCTTTATGCTTAAGAGTGGCTCTTTAGTTTAGTGGTTTGCACATTCGCTTTACAAGCATTAGATCCCTTCCTGACACAGTCCCTTTGGGGTTGTGTCAGTGTAAAAACTGCCATATCAAAACATGAGGCTGTGGTGACCCCTTGTGAATAAGAAAGCAGACAAAAATAGCTTTCTGTGTGCTCGTTAATAATTTTTGCTAAGAGCATAAAATGACTATAACATATACTGAATGTACAATTTAAAGTCATTTGGAGATATTTTCCATCCACCTGGTAAATGTGGGTCCAACAGTCATTCTCCTTTTATCTGTTTCCACCCACAAGTGAGAAAAAATAAATACTATACGTGTCATTACCCTCGATGCTCTCCTAAGTGGTTGCTAACATCTTGTCTCCTTGCAAGTAGCATCCATGGCTTTATCAAACCTTTGCGTGTGCCTGTGTGTGTTTTTGTGTGTGTGCGAAGACAAGTGCTTGCTGCTGCTTGAAACAAGGTTGATAAGCATTGGTGGGCTAAACAATTAGCTTAAGGAGGCTAAAAAAAGAAGCAGTGAAAGGAGCAGGTGAAACACTGAGCTGGTGATAATTACTGTATCTGTGAGGTTGTCACTGTGAGCGGCAGCCTCACATTACAAATGGGGCTATTCATTTGGTCAACTGCAAAATAGACAAATAAATAATTCAACACACTCTCTGCTCATTCGTAGTCAGAGTCATTACTAGAACGTTTCTAAAAATACTGACTGAGTAGTACCTAAAGTTATTTACATACTATAAAAAATATAAATTGCAGCCTGAGCAAAGCAATGAGATTTAGTTTATCTGATAGGTAGTTATAGAAACAAAGTTCATGCTGTTGCATAATGAATGCAGTCCTCAAAGAAGTTGGTGCTCCGGCCTTGGAGGCTGAATGCAAAGGATCAAGCTATCTTTGATTCTGGGTTAGATTTAAGAGTCATCGTGAGACGATGATTGCCTCTGTCCAGAGTTCCTAACTCCACCCACTCTCCCCTTCATCTCGCCCGGCTGAAGCCTCTGCGGGGCTGAGCACATGCAGCTGTAGATCATTCAGAAGACGATCCAGTAAATATTCATTTATACGCTCACAGCTGTGTATGCTTAAGCATCTAACCATGTCTCGATCTATGCATATATATGACGGATGACTTAGTGGCTTGGTGAAAGCAGTCTTTCCTCCATCTATCAAAAGATCTAAAAATCACCAAGATTGCTACAAACTGTTACCAGAGGTTTTGACATTGACATTAAAATAATGAAAAGACAACACAAAAAATGAGCAATGTTGGGTGTTGTTCATTCCCATGCTGATGCTACATTTAAGTCAAGCAGTTCATTTTTTATGTAATAATTATGAATGTCTCTGCTGCTTCACAGAATATCTGTTTTAAGATTTCATATCATTATTTTGCTTGATAATTATGAAATGATAAGGCCATTAATATCAGACAGTGCTTAGGATGACTATTGACATATGAGGGTGCTTGAATCATCCACGCTATAGTGAGTGTGAGCTGTTGCCCTCAAGCCATGTTTTCAGGGCATGTCTCATCCTAAGTGCTGCACTTAATGGTTTCACACTTGCACTTTTGCTCTTATCTACTTTTCTTGCATTACTTCTCTGATTTATTGTTGCTGTTGTTGATAATGTTGCCCTTGTGTCTATAGTCTTCTGTTATGCAAACTCTTGCTGCAGATCAACTATTACCAAGTGGGACACTAACAATAACCTTGAACCTTTCCTAGTGACTTTGGTGTATTTGCCTCTTTGTTTTTCCCCTTTCCTTTACTAAATTCTTTTGTCCACCTACCTGCATTCTTGTGTTATTCCCTTCTCATCTCCTCTTTGCATCTTTCCTTCAGATGACTTTTTCAGATAATTTGTTTCTTCACGTTCTGTATTTGGTCCTTCTTTGAAGCACACACAGCATAAACAAGGCCCCACACTAGTGGCCAGTTGAAATCCTATATCAAGCAAGAATGGGAAAACATTTCACTTTCAAAGCCGTGGCAATTCGTCTGCTTGGTTCCCAAACACTTACACAAGTGATGTAACGCTCTGGTAAACATGCCCCTGCATCATCGCTTTGGAACGTTTTGCTGGCATCAAATCTAAACAGAGTTTCTATTTTTAAAAGGATAAAACGATCAGTTTAATAAACGAGTTGCATTTTGGGGGGTTTTAAACTTTAAAGAATGAGAAAATGGGGTTTCTCATGTGTGCATATCGTGTACACACATGGTTACACACAGCATCTAAAGTAGCAACGCAGCTGAGTTACAGCAAGGATTTTGGGATGCCTAGTTCTACATATCTGTTTAGACAACCAATAGTGACTTTAAAATGTACCCACAGGCCATCATAACAGCTTGAAAAGTACAATTTGGGAAATCACGGATGAATAAGATGTATTTCATTTCTTCATTATGTTGTTTAACACTGTTGTTTAACTGCTTAGAATAACACACCGTTATTCTTTTTTATTTTTATTCTTTTTTAATGTAGATCCAGTGTTTGGTTTGTGCTATTGACCCTAACTGAATAATGTTTTTAGACCAGTAAACACACTTATCAGCACACAGCTACAACCCAATATTTCAAATATAAAATAAGCCACACAAAACAAAAGTAAGACAAAGGTAAATCATTAAAGCAGAGATGTAACTGAAAAATATTTCAAGGACACACAGATGTACACATTTTCTGTATGGAGTAACATAATAGGGTATAACAGGAGCATCATAGACTGGCAGAGTTTCTCAGAAGTAAAAACGGGGAGGTTTTCAGCACTGTGTGAGAAACTGCAAATGCTTTAATAATTTAATAATAACTCTTCTCAGCCTCAAGTTGCAATGAATTTGGGAGTTTCATCATCTGTATTACATAATATCATTTAAAGATTGTGGGAATCTGGAATAACCTCTGTACACAAGAGACAAGACAGAAAACCACTTTTGTACAGACATGATCATCAGGCTTTCCTGCTGTACGGCATTAAAAACACACAGGATTGCGTGGTGGAAGTCACTGCATGCGAAACGCTTCTATATTTTAAGACACTGACAAGTAAATTTATATTGAGATTAAACTGAAACTTGTACAGTATGTTATTGGATATTTGTCTAAAGAAAATTCTTTACTTGTTTTTGAGTACTACTTAAATAAAAACATGCTTTACTCTTAATAGGAAACCAATAAAATTTCTATGTAGCTTTTTTCCCCTTTTCCAAAGTTTTTATTTTCATGTGACTGCATTGCCTTGAAGCGATGCCTGAACCCAGCTGAGCTGAACACAAACTCTGTACTTCAGACATATCAAATTCACAACTTCTGCCACCCAACCCTTCAATCATTGTCTCCTTTTAACTTCTGCTTTTTAATATCACTTTCACTTTTGCTATCCTCACACATCTCTTAACAGAACACTCTCTCACCCTCTCTCCTACACACACACACACACACACACACACACACACACACACACACACACACACTGTCTCATTTCCTCACACACAGAGCAATCTTTTCAAAATCACTTCTCACATCTTTGCCCTCCCCATTTATGAGCACTTTATTGAGAAGCGGAGAGGTGCCAGGAAAACAGACATAATTGCCTTGGGTGGTAAGTTATTGGAAAATGGATGAATTGCTTTCTTCAGGGAAGATCTGTGAGAGTGTCAGGAATAAAGAAGGCTCCCTAATAACACTGAAGGTCAGGTGCAGGGATGTTGGGAGTAAGGAGGATGAATACGCACACATAGGATTTTCTCTCTCTTCCTTTCTCCATAGACAATTTATCAGTGTGCGTTTTGATGACAATGTGTGCTTTTGTGGGGCACATGTGTATGGATAAGTGTTAAGGGTGGGGGATTTCAGCAGTTAAGGTAAGGTACCTTTTGAATGGGTCAATCAAGGTCACCCAGTGATAAATGGTGACCTGTCCAGTTAACCAGATAAGCTCCAGCCCCTTTGCAATCCTAAACTACAAAAACAGTTAGGTGGAAAGATGGATGGATGGATGGATGGATGGATGGATGGATGGATGGATGGATGGATGGATGGATGGATGGATGGATGGATGGATGGATATATCAAGATCTATATCTTGAATCTCCCACAATGAGATTCAGTTCCATGAAGTGTGCAGAGATAGGGAAAAGAATCCTGCTGAGACAGACACACACTGTCGGCCTAATAAGAGTATCATTCTGTGGAGCTTTTATCACGTCTGCTTGCATGTTGTGTGTATTTTGTATCACTTTGTGACATATTCATTGTCTTATATCCAACTAAATCAAGTTTCGTATTAGCATTTGGGGAAGTACATCACATACCAAAGGTGAATAATTGAGTGCTGCATCTTAATAGGAGGAATGTCACATTGTTTACAAGGTTTCCGTATTGGTGTAGTTAAATGAAATGCCTCATTCTGCAGTCAGTGTTGTTTCCACATTTTGGTGCTGCCTGTGGCTGCAAAACAAAAATAAAAAGTTTTTTTGTATATTTGTTTTTTTTTTCTACTTCCAGTGGATTCTGTTCATTTCTTTTCAATAACTTATATTAGTGGTGATTTAATGAGCATATGGTCAAAACACTGTCAAAAGTAGAAATACTTCAGTCTCTAAATTGCATTTCTAAACCATGCTGGCTATTTTCCTTTACCAAGAGTTATTACCAGCCACTTGACATAGGATCAGATATTTGTTCCACCGCTACTGCTTATTGTATTATGTATATATGCTTACTGTATATACCGTAAGCATATATACCGCATACACACACAACAAGGTGGACGTGATGAATGATGAGAGTCATCTTCTGATTAAACTCAATTCACAGATGCAGTAAATATTAATAAACTTTTCTTTTTTCTTTTTAACGAGTGTGCTTTATTTTTCAAGAGTTCTCTGAAGGAACATAATACTAGTGATCATGTTCTCGATAATTAAGTCACAGGGATTATAGCCAAGTAGTAAGTGATTTCAAAGAAATCATATGCAACCTTATCCAAGAACCATACTTTATGTCACATTAAGGAGTTTCCAACCAAGATAAGTGCAGCTGAGGCAATAGGCATCTTGCTGAGATTTGTCTGATTGTTAACTGTTATTTTGAGCAAATGTTTACAAATCATTAACACTATTAAACTCACAGTATGCTCAAAACCAAAGCTGATTTCATGTAAAATATCAGGCTTTCTGCAACTGGTTCTCTTTGTGTCAAGTCCTGTCAAGATGGCACAAAAATCACTGAAATTCTGAAAAATGATACAAGGAAAGATTCTCTGCTATGCTAAGTGGCTGTCATTCTGTTACACTTAAAACATGACATGACCTCAGACTGCAGAGATCGCTTAAACCGACTTCAAACTCCAGCCCCCATCTAATCTCCAAATCAAGGTCCAAAAGCCAGGGACTGCATTTATGAAAATACTGATAAAAAATATACTTGAACTTGGAGTTAAAGCAATTTCCAGTAGCGCTGACTTCAAAAAAAGGTGCTGAGAAGTCAAAGAATTAAGCACATATGATCTACTTAAATTGGTACCGCCTTGTGATTTCCCCTCATATAAGAGAACAAATAAGGGTTTAGTCAGGGATACATGTGAATCGAAAGAGAAAAGGCGATGTTTTTTTAAGGGTGAGATCATAGTAATGTTAGCGAACATCCAAGCCAGGCAAGACATATTATTCACGAAGACTGAATATTGGGTTGCCAACAAAGCCAAACACACAACTTCAGAGTACTCTGAATTAAGGGAATATCTACAGCTTATACGTGGATAAGATATGAAAAAGTGAAAATGTGGCAAAAAAATTCACATATTTACCATGATTGAGATTGGTAGACCATATCTTTGTTAATGCAACAACAAGAATGTCTACACATATTTCAAACTTTGTGCATGCACCCAGGTATAGTTTAGTTGTAGGTGAATCATCTGAAAGCCTGTGGTCTTTTCTGTGTGTCCCCTGCATGACCAAACATGTCTTGAGAACATTCAAAAGATCTACTGCAAACACTCCTCCTTCTTAGATGCTCAGTCAAAGTCATTTTCATCATCATCAGCTCCTACTCTCAAATTAGTCAGTGATAACAGATGGATCCTTTATTTTTTTAAAAATGTAAATATAACTCCATATCTCCACACCCAGCACATCCAGCAGTCCTGTGTCAGTAAGTACAATGTTTCCATAGCTAGATTTCCTGTGACCAATCAGTAAGCAGTGCTTGAGAGTGCAAGAATGCCAGAAAATGTTACAGCACCAAGCAAGCGTTTGGAGAAACAAAGCAGTCATACTAATTAAAGTGGCGCAAGGTTGGTTAGCACTGTTTTCTCAGAGCAAAAAGAAAACGGTGTTCGGTTATGAGTTCAAACCTGCAAGCTGGCTGGGGCCTTCCTGTGTCTCTGTTGTCACAGTGTGGTTTAACTCGGTATTCCAGCTCCATCCGTCACTCCGGAGACAGGCATTTTAGTGATATGGTGATTCTAAAATGTCTGTAGGTGTAAAGGTGGTCCTGTGATGGACTGGTGGCCTGTCCATCCATCTGTCACTGACTCTTGCCTAATGGCAGATGGGAAAGAACAAGCATACAGGGTATATATAGAAATGGCAGTAATTCCCAAACAGTTAATAATGCTATACCTTTTTTGTAAAAAGCCTGTAATCATAGCTGAATATTGATGGTCTGGTTGATTTAAAATAAACTGTAACATACGGAGACAAAATTACAAAAAACGTAAGTAACAAATACTCATAGATGTAACTGCAAAAAAGTGTGATTTTCTTTTTTAATGAGTTGGAAAAAGAAGATGGGTTTAAACTATGGAGGCTGAAGTTGAATTCACAGCATCTTAAATCCCAAGATCTCCAGCAAGACCTACAGTGGAATCTGGGATTATTTTTTTCAATGGGGGTATTTTTCCCTTATGTGTGCAAACTGAAATAATAGTAATTTCCTAATCTCCTGAAAGTGAGGACAATGTATCAAGTCAAAGATTTTTCCTTGCTAATTAAAAATGAATGTTATCGACACCTGTGTCTTTATTCGATAGAGATATTGGAACGACTTGGGAATAACATTCAATAATGTCCTGTCATTTCCTTTGTCTGATATTACTGGTGTGAGATGTTTTAACTTGTCCAGGACACAGTAAAAAAGTTGGTACTACTTCCTACAAACTATATGAGAACACATGCAGGCAGGAACAAGTCGAGCTGTAAAGACCAGATGTGGCTTGAATTTAATTTTAATATTTTCTTTGAACGAGTGGTGTAACATATGGTTTCTAATTAGAGAATTTAGGTGTCATACCCCAAATATGGTGTTTAATTAGAGTCTAACTGTGTTTGCTTACCGTCTCCAGAAAAACATATTTCTAGTTTCTGTCAAATTTAATTTTAAAAAGTCCATCTTGTCACCCACTATAACTCATTTTACAATAATAGTGCTTTCTCTCTAATAGTCATATACATTCACACCCCAGTGAATACATCACAGAGCAACTCGGGATTTATTCGGCCCAAGGACACAGAAGCAGCCGGGCATCAAACCAGCAACACTAAACTTATGAACAACAATAACATAAGTGAAGACAGTCAGCTACAAGACTTTTGACTTGCACATTATCACCCATTTCCATTCACGCTTTTCAACCCTACATCAGCTTATCGACACAAAAACCCAGAGTCACTCTAGAGCCCTTCTGGTAATTAAAAAGTGATTAGTGGTCAGAAGAGCAAATTGTGTAATCACTAGTTACCAGGAAGCTCCCCTCCTGTGTAAAGGCAGATCCCTGGTAACTAATACCTCCAGGAGCTTCGAGATGGTTTATTAGATGTATATTGTTCCCCCTAATCTAATGCATATTAGAGAAAAAAAGGGAGCTCTCACATTAACCTCACACAAACACATATCCTTGAGAGGAAAAAATCCTTAAAGGCAGAAAATGACTTCCATAAAGAAAAAAAAAATCTCTCTCTCTTAGACCCAACCTCTCTTTGTTGACATAACTAATGCTCGAAATCACAGAGTCAGTAACATTTTTTATTCCTCTAAAAGTCCAATCCCCAATACACAATGTTGAGTTATTTTGTTACCACATGTTCCTTTGTTACCTTGAACAGAAAGAATCCACTCGAGCAGCTGCCCCTCTCCAACAGGCTGACCCGAGCTTCAGCGAAACCATTCACCGTTAGATTCATCATGGCATCCTCACCATTACTGCAACCCACTGGCACATGAGTGCCTTCCATAAACTGATAACATGGTGTAAGTCTAATTTCTCCTCCTCGGCGAAATTGGATTTCACTAAATCCCAAATTTACCTCCTCAATTACTGGCTGCTTCAGGTAATGTTCAGCTTTTCTCCTCTGTTTAATTTAACACAATATTACAGTGTAATATTGTGTTTTCCTTTCTGACAATCACACTCCCAATTAGTGTGCTGATTCTTTGTGTTTCTTTTCATGCCTTGTGTCTGTCTGTGTGGTAGTTAGTGGTTAGATTTCCTTGTTAGATTGTAGAAATTAATATGTGGATATATAAAGTTCAAAACCAGAGCAGCTTATTTTTTTCATATTTAGTCTTTAAGTAGTTAAGATTGCTGCTTTTCATTTGCATACTTTCCCTAAAGACTCATTTATGAATCTCTCTGACAGGCCACCAGGAAGCGTTTCATCGCAGTTTATTACAAAAACCATATAAAACTATTTTGATGGAAAAATAGTCAGGTTATATAAGAATTCTGCATAATCAGTTATACAACTATACAAATCTGATTTCCCTACAGGCTAGGTATGTTGAGAATATAGCAAGAGAGTAATGTGAGGAAGAGAAGCGTAAGTGAGGTAAAGAGATGCAGTGTCACAAGATGGGATTTGTAAGAGCTGAAACCTAATTGTAAGCCTAGACAGGCAATAAACAACAGCAGTGCTAATGTTCTGAGATTCTGTTTTTGTCTACAGGCAAAAGATGACACTTGCCTTCTATAATTGATCCCATGTGAACACACAACCTAACATTATTCGTAAACATCCATCTGTACCCATCTACACGTAGTAGAAAGGTGGCATCTTTTCAATAGCTGATCGTCAAAAGGACAAAAAATAATCCTCAGAATAGTCAAACAGGATGATGCAATTTTAGACTATAAACAGCTCCTGATATGAAATTGTAATAACAAAGAAGCTGTAAAATTCATTCATCCTCTAAATCATCACTTGCCCTTTTTGCCCTCAGGTAGATGGTACAGTCTCCTCTGAAAGGGACAGCATTGCATAAAACAATTATTTCTCCTACATCGATTAAACCTGAAACTGCAGGCATAGCAATATTTCTTTGAATTCCCTCAATCTGGCACTTAAAATTGTCCAAGGTTTTTCAAATCTTTTGCAGCTAATATGCTATATTTAAACATTTTCATTTTTTTGTAGGTAATATGGAGCTATTCGAATGTGTCTCCATACCAACATACACACCAAACAGACACACACATTTCCCTAAAAAATCTCTAAGAGTTTCTCAGTGGGAAATTGGGACAAACTGTTCTGGCAGGGGAAAACGTCTGTGCTCAGAGAGCAAAGCTAACTGTTTGGCAGCCAATGAAGCGAACGGGCAAGCTAGCATGTGCAATGAAGTGACCGCACACACACGTGTGTTCTAAAGTAGCAAGCCACAGTGGCAGATGTAAAATAAATGGGTGACATCTCACTGTAGCAGGTTCTTTCTGTGTGTACATGCTGGTCCTATTCTCCTGAGAAATGGAGGGAGAAATGGCTAAATTTGGTAAACAACAAAAGGTAAACGAAATCTCTGTCATGAAGGAAGTTGTTATTATTACCTGAAGAGAAACAGTAACTCAATGTTTGGGAGAGAAGAGATAAGAGTTTAAAATCCAATAAAAAAAACAACAAGTTGAAAATAGGATGTTCAGGAATAAAGAAGACAAGATTTGAAAGAAAAAAAAGACATAAAAGTAGCTGGGAATAGTGAGGCAGAAAGGAGGCGAGAAGAGGAAGCATACAACAGGGGAGAGGAAGTAAAGGAAGAGAAAAGCAGAATAAAGGGATTTTTGCTTTTTGGGTTTTTTTTTCTTACATTGGTTCAGTCTCTATTTCCCCCACTGCTCCTCTCATGGGAACTAAGTTCTGAGTTGCCTGAGCTTTTTTGGAGGTGTTGAGTGTTTACCAGTGTGTGTTTGTGTGTATGTTTGTGTCAGTCCATACATATGAGTGGGAGGTGGTAAGCTGAGCAGGTGTATGAGGAACAAAAGAGCAGGGATGATCAGTGACTCAGCTATCGCCATGCTGTGTGTGTTTGAGCACATTTGTGAAAGCATTTAAGTGTGTGTGCGCGCATGCACGCATGAGAAACAGAGAAGGAGTGTAATAAAGCAGTCCACCTGGGGGATTTGTCAGGGGAAGCAACACACTGCAAAACTCACTTAATGTACAAGTGAATATACACACTCTGAGTGAAAAACTTCAAACAAACACACACACGTGCGCACACTCGCTCTCACACACACATACAGTACTGGATTATGTTGATCTTTGTAAATTCCAGAAGGCACTCAGTAATGCAAATATGCTTCTGATTGTCTCTTAGTTTGAGGTGAAGAAGGTGTTGTTGACAAGCAGAACGTCTCCCAAAGCTTAGTTTCTATGTTTTGAACTTCAGCTTTCATGAATTGTCACTGTTGTTAAAATCAACACACACACACCTCTCTCCTTGCCTCTTTACCTTGGCAACTAAATAACACAAGGATATGGGAGCACAGTTCAGTGTACAATGCAAACAGCAATCAAATCAAAAGCAGACTTACGCTTTCAGCACTCACGATCCCCTGATAGTAGAGATGACACTGCGTAGAAGGGAGATGAACCAAATCCTGTTCAATTCCAATTTCTCATAAAGCCACTAAGCACTGCTGTTTCACAGCGAAAACTACGGTTAACTAAATAAAAGAGAAATGAACCAGATTCAGAGCATCAGGAGACTTGAAAAAAATCCTAGAAATGTTCCTACTGCTTTTGAACTACTTGCTTGATCGCTGACGTCAGAATTTCCTACAAAGGTGAGATGCGCAGCTTGTTCTTTCAGCTTGTTAAACTGCAGTTATGCACCAAGGCTGCTGTCTGTGACATCCTCCAGTTAGAAAGCTTAGCAATGAAGGGTTTCTCTAAAAAAATTACAAGCACAATTTCATGTCTTTGTAATGATGGTACAGCTGCTGTATAGGGCTGACAGAGAGAAACAGCCACACCTTGATGAACATATCAACCCTAAACTCATTCACTGCATCATTCAAGAGGTAGTAGAACAGAGTCGGTAGAACTAGAGCCACATTATTTTCAAATATTTATTGACAAAAACTCCAAAAGGCTGCTACTAATCTCAGTAAATGCCTCCATGCAGATGACAAGCTGCAAGAAAGCAGAAAAAGTCCACCATGAAAGCGTTCTGATATTTAAGACTTCATTTTAGTAGAATATTTATTTGTCACTTCTTCAAACTCACAGCATTTTATTCTGTTGAAATATTGAAGTTGGAAAAATAGTACTGAGGACTCCTAAAAGTTACAAGTTCACTATTTAGTTATTTAATGTAACTGTGCGTGTGTGTGTGCGTACACACACACGCACACACACACACACACACACAATGCATGACAAACTTGTGTGTTCGTGAGTTCATGTTGAGCTTGTATCTGTTATCCTATGCCAGATTGGCTTTTGTGTGATATTCAAGATGTTTTGGAGGATACACAAATTGTAGGTAGGTGGTGTGTTGTGAGCTGGGTCATGGATATTTAAAGCTGCTATAGTCAAAAAAAACAACAAAAATAAATACCCGTAAGGAAATGCTGTCACGATCCTGGGTCTTAGGACCCAGTGTTTTGAGTTTTAGTTCATTTTGATGTTTATAGTATGTTTAGCTCATTAGGCCTCCTATGTTGATTTGCTTATTAGTTCCCCCTTGTGTTTCAACCCATGTTAAGTCTCCCCTGCCCTTCATGTCTCTCTGTGCCCCCTCTGTTCTGTTTATGGTGTGTCTTTGCATGTTTGAGTTTCTTGTTTTCTGTCACCCTGCATTGTGCATTATGTTCTCATGGTTGGTCTTTTGTTACTCCCTCTAGTCTAGTCTCTTGTGTTCAAAGCTGAGTATTTCCCTCTGTGTATTTTGGTTCTTAGACCTCTGCCTTATGGTTTGTCTCTGTTTCTTAGTTGCTGTCTCCACTGTGTCTAGTTCGCGTCTCTGTGTGATACTTCCTGTTTTACTTTGAAGGTCCATGCCTCATGTGAGTGTTTCTAGTTTTGCGTCTCTGTCTCGTCCAGTCCTGATTTCTCCCAGCTGTGCCCTCCTTCTGTGTCTCATTCCCTCGTTATCCCTCTGTGTATTTAAGCCCTGTGTTTCTTTGTCAGTGTCGTAGTCTCCACCATAGCTGTGTGATTTTTCCCTGTGGCTCCTTGTGCTTTAGTTTCCCCAGTTTAGTCTATTTTGTATTGTTTTTCGTGTCCCACTCCACGCCAGCAATAAAGCTGTGTTTTTTGAGTTTACCTTTTGTCTCTGTGAGTTTGCGTTTGGGTCCTACTTTTGCCTGCACACAGCCGTACTGTGACAGAAGACTACGACCATTACATGGACCCAGCAAACCGCTCTCAGCTGCGTGAGCGTCAGGATGCTGCCTTTGCTGAGCTAGAGGAGGAGCTCCGCTTGAGGCCGTGGCGCACTCCTGACTACGGGCGGATTTTCCGAGGAACGCGGCTGGCTCTCGGTGGTCCCCGGAGCTGCCGAAAGCCCCCACCTGCCGCTTCACCTGCACCCAAGCCGCGGCCGCTTCAGGTGGGAATTCTCCGCGTCCCTTCAATTGCCCACGCTCCAGCCTCCGTGTCGCCGTTCTGCACGCCGGAGGCTCGGCTATTCTCTCCGCCCGCTTCCCCTCCCCGTAGGAAGCGGCGCACACGCCGCAATAAGATGGACCATGTTAAGCAACTCCCGGTGGTGAGTAACACTGATTATCCTTCTTCCGCTTCTCTGGACATTAAGAACAATAGACACACTCCTGATCCTGTCGATGTGTCCCTGATGGACGATGACATAGACTGGGAGAAGTTTTTTCATTTTGCTCCCTCTGAACAGGGAGAAATCACAGACAATAAGCACTCGCCAAAGGCTGTAAATGCTGTTAAAGGGAAAACTGTGAACCACTCTACCAGGTCAAACACACTCAGTTCCGGTTCCGTCTGTTCGGGTTTTGTCAGGTCCGGTTCAGTCATCCCCAAGTCAGCTCACTCTACAACTGTCAACCCAAGGATTTCAAAAACTATTAAAACAAGGACTGCTAATACTAAGACTGCAAAACATGAAGTGGACGGCGGGTTCATTTTTGATAGATCTGTTTTTGTCGACCCTGAGCCTGCTGTTTCTAAGACTGTTTTTTCTGAGCCTGCTCCTTTTCCTGCTCGTGTTTCTCCTCCCGGGGCAGCTCGGGCCCAGCGTACCTCTGCACCCGTACCAGTTCCTCGGGTGGGGGAGGCTGAGGCCCAGTTGGTCCCCGCTCTGGTTTCCAGGCCGGCTGAGGCTCTGTCCCTTTCTGCACCCGTACCAGCTCCTCGGGTGGGAAGGGCAGTTGCCCAGCCGTTGCCGGTGCCTGTTCCGGTCCCCAGGGTGAGGTCAGCCAGGATACAGCCCGTCTCCGCACCCGTACCTACTCCTCGGGTGGGAGTGGCTAGTGTCCGGCATGTGCCTGCGCCCGTCCCTGTTTCTACTAAGGGCTCAGGAGAATTCGGTCTGCAATCCACACCGCCATCACTACTGCATGCCTTTCAGTCTTTAGCGCTGTTAGCCACCCAGTCCATAGTACACTTTCCCGTGCTTCCGTTAGCTCAGCCCTTAGCCCACTGTGCAGCTCAGCCAGCTCCCCATTGTTCAGCTCAGTCATCTGTTCCGTCACCCACTCAGCCTTCTGTTCAGCCGGTGGTCTCTGCACCTACTGGTCATGCCACGTCAGCTGGTGGTTCCGGAGAACCACACCAGCCTCATGCCTCGTCCGCTGGAGGGCCCGAGGAGCCCATCCAGCCTCATGCCTCGTCCGCTGGAGGGTCCGAGGAGCCCGTTCAGCCACCTGTCTCCGCTGGAGGGTCCGAGGGGCCCGTTCAGCCACCTGTCTCCGCTGGAGGGTCCGAGGAGCCCGTCCAGCCTCACGCCTCGTCAGCTGGAGGGTCCGAGGGGCCCGTTCAGCCTCCTGTCTCCGCTGGAGGGTCCGAGGGGCCCGTTCAGCCTCCTGTCTCCGCTGGAGGGTCCGAGGGGCCCGTCCAGCCTCACGCCTCATCAGCTGGAGGGTCCGAGGGGCCCGTTCAGCCTCCTGTCTCCGCTGGAGGGTCCGAGGGGCCCGTTCAGCCTCCTGTCTCCGCTGGAGGGTCCGAGGGGCCCGTTCAGCCTCACGCCGCATCAGCTGGAGGGCCCGAGGAGCCTGTCCAGCCGCCACCTGCGACCGCCTCGTCGTCGCCTGGTCCGGCTGCATCCGAGTCTTCGTCATCGCCTGGTCCGGCTGCATCCGAGTCTTCGTCAACGCCTGGGCCAGCCTCTGCCTGTGCTTCTGCTACGCCTGGGCCAGCCTCTGCCTGTGCTTCAGCGTCGCCTGGTCCTGCCTCTGCTTCAGCGTCGCCTGGTCCTGTGCCCTCCAAGCCTCGGCCGGTACGCCTGACACTTGGGCGCCGCCGTCGCCTTCCGCACGGCCGGCCCCCTGATCGCCATCGCCTGAGTCGCCGCCGTCGCCTTCCGCACGGCCGGCCCCCTGATCGCCGTCGCCGCCGTCGCCTTCCGCACGGCCGGCCCCCTGAACTGTTTCCACGCCGTCGCCGTCCGCACGGACGGCCCCCTGATCAAATGAACTATGGACTTCTGGACCGTCACCCTCCGGGTCGGCCCCCTGAGGAGTTGTGAACTGTTCCCTGCGCTCCTGTGTTTTTGATGGACATTGTGTTTTTGTGGCTTTGTTTCTGGCCCTCCGTCCTGGACCCCCGCCGCCCGCCCTGGGTGGGTTGTTTTTGGTTTTGTTTTGTTTTTCCTGGTTTTGGGCGTCTGGAATCCGCCCTTGAAGGGGGGGCTCTGTCACGATCCTGGGTCTTAGGACCCAGTGTTTTGAGTTTTAGTTCATTTTGATGTTTATAGTATGTTTAGCTCATTAGGCCTCCTATGTTGATTTGCTTATTAGTTCCCCCTTGTGTTTCAACCCATGTTAAGTCTCCCCTGCCCTTCATGTCTCTCTGTGCCCCCTCTGTTCTGTTTATGGTGTGTCTTTGCATGTTTGAGTTTCTTGTTTTCTGTCACCCTGCATTGTGCATTATGTTCTCATGGTTGGTCTTTTGTTACTCCCTCTAGTCTAGTCTCTTGTGTTCAAAGCTGAGTATTTCCCTCTGTGTATTTTGGTTCTTAGACCTCTGCCTTATGGTTTGTCTCTGTTTCTTAGTTGCTGTCTCCACTGTGTCTAGTTCGCATCTCTGTGTGATACTTCCTGTTTTACTTTGAAGGTCCATGCCTCATGTGAGTGTTTCTAGTTTTGCGTCTCTGTCTCGTCCAGTCCTGATTTCTCCCAGCTGTGCCCTCCTTCTGTGTCTCATTCCCTCGTTATCCCTCTGTGTATTTAAGCCCTGTGTTTCTTTGTCAGTGTCGTAGTCTCCACCATAGCTGTGTGATTTTTCCCTGTGGCTCCTTGTGCTTTAGTTTCCCCAGTTTAGTCTATTTTGTATTGTTTTTCGTGTCCCACTCCACGCCAGCAATAAAGCTGTGTTTTTTGAGTTTACCTTTTGTCTCTGTGAGTTTGCGTTTGGGTCCTACTTTTGCCTGCACACAGCCGTACTGTGACAAATGCAGACAAGTGGTTTAAAAAAATGTAATAAATAAAATGTTTTTTTTCTTAGCAGCAATTATTACTTATTACCATCTGCTTCTTCTCTACTCTAACTTGTTGACACTCCAAACAAACAGTGGAGGAAGATTATTTATTGTTGATAATAAAAAAAAAAGAAATGAAATGATTAATGACAATGTTTCATTTACATAAGCTGCCAAACAGCACTAAGCTTTAAATTAAAGTTTTCAACATGTTGGTGCAGTCTTAGATTCATATGTAAAAGATGAATATAGCAGTGTTCATGTCAGCTATTGGTTTGCGTCCCTGTTGGGATCTAAGTCTATTGAAAGCACATCTCCGGAGCAACAGAGGACAGTCCATGCTGATATGACAAAAATTGTAGGTGAGCCTGTTCTCAAGCATTCCCTGCTTTATTGTCTATTTTTGTCCTCATGAAAACATAATTTAAAAAAACAACTGTAATTATGTACTCAAGAGGACTTTAAAAGATGCAACTAAATAGGGCCTGCATGTTGTTGCTGTTGTTTTATTAGTATATTTTAGGTTTTTAACCTTTATCATGATAGTGGAGAGAAGACAGGAAAACTGGACAAGGAGAACACAAGCTTTTTTTTTTTTGTAGTTTTTTTAGTCATCTTAGCTTTTTGTATGATTTTTTATAATATTTTGGTGATTTTTTTTTTTTTTTGGGGGAAAAAAAATAGGATATTCAAGTGATTGTTATTTATTTCTGATTGACTCATTCTTTAGGATTTGATGTAGTATGATCATACTGCATTTTCCTCACTAAGACTTCAAGACAGAGAAAAAAATAAACAGGATCAAGTAACCATCACAGTGCCAGAGTTGGACAGCACTCTCAACAAGAAACACCCAGAATGGCCAACTGAAGGCCTGATCCCCACAGATACCCAGAAGGGACCAGTCCCATCCAGCTACCAGTCAGGCATCATGGCAGCTAAGACGGGTGACACACCAGCTACTGGTAGATAAAGCAGTCACTTGATTGTCAGTCGAGATTGCAAGACCAGACTGGCCAACCTGTGCACCGCTTGGATTGGCTACAAGCCTATGACTCAATGGCCCACACATGGATCCTGGAAAGGCCTCGACCTGTACAATATCAACAGGACCCTTAGAGCCTTCATCAGGAACACAGTGGGATGTGGCGAACAACACTGGAGGCTAACACAAGTCGTCATCATCAAGTGCAGAATCTACCGAGGAGATACCCTGTCACCACTGGTGTTCTGCATAGGTCTAAATTAAGGTTCTGGGAATCCAACAGGCAAATGAAAACCACAAAAAGGGTTCTAGGAAATCCACAACCATCAAATACCTGCAGAGGGCAAGCCAAGTTCTGAGGAGTCAGCTAAATGGGAAGCACAAAATCAATTTCTGCGCCTTGCCGATGATCAGGTTCCCTACTGGGATAATAAGCTGTCCAAAGGAGGAAATAGAAGCCACTGACATTAAGAGAAGGAAGCTCCTGACACTGGGTTTGGGATGAAACCCTCCATACATTATTCTGAGACTGTATGCTATGCGAATGTAATGAGGCTGAGGATTGGTAAGTGTTAGAACCACTGTCTAGAATGAGACAACTAATGTCCATGAGCACATCAGGAAGACTGTGTGTTTAGTGAATACCTCAGGCAGCAGAAACCCAACAAAGAAGAGGAGCAAGGAGAAGAACCATTATGGAAGGACAGGCCCCTGCACAGTATTTACCACCGGTGAATAGAGGAAGTGGCTGACATCCAGAAATCCTACCAGTGGCTGGAAAAAGCTGGAGTGAAACACATGTGCAGAGGCACTAATCATGGCAGCAAGGAACAAGCTCTAAGTACAAGATAGAGGCTGGAATCTAGCACACCAGGCAAGACCCCAGGTGCAGGCTGTGCAAAGATGCCTCTGAGACAATCCAGTGTAAAACAGCAGGGTGCAAGATGCTAGCACATGGATGGCCATAACCAAGTGGCTGGCATAGTATAAAGAAATATCTGTGCTGAGTATTGCCTGAGAGTCCTGGGGTCAGTGACAGATGTAGCTATGCAGAGTGACAGCAACATCAGGAAGAAGGAACATGAGAAGCTCGAGAAATACCAAGGGCTGAAAGACAAACTCGAGAAGATGTGGAGGGTGAAGGCAACAGTGGCCTCAATTGTAATCAGAGCTCTCGGTGCAGTGACCCCCAAGCTAGGTGAGTGGCTCCTGCAGATTCCAGAAACAACATCCAGGATCTCTGTCCAGAAGAGCTCAGTCCTAGAACAGCAAAGATACTGGGGCAGGATGCTTTTGCTCTGGTTGAGGACCCAAACTTGAAGGATAAAGACCGCCCACAGCAGCAAGAAGGGAATTTTTATATATTGCTTTCCCTGCTGTGCTAAAAATGTACTAAACTGTTACTGTGATTTTTTTATTTTTTATTTTTGCAGTCATTGCATAACTTAGCTAGCTAGCTGTATAGATAAAGTGGCCGCTGTGACAGCAACAATGACAGCTACAGAAATGCTTTCATTATTAAACTGATAATGTGTATGCTGTGTCTTTGTGTGCGTGTGCCTGGTCATGGTGTAACAAAACTTTCCCTTCAAAGGATTATGAGAACTGTCATATCAAGAGAAAAATGTCATTATCGGTGTAAGGTTCTCATTTGACAGATGGGATGTGGGTGTCAATATCTCAGCCTGTGCCGATGCCGTTCTGTATGCATTTGCTGTAGGCGTTCAGTCCTTCTTACCTGCATCTCTCTCTTTCTCACGCTTTCTCTCTATGTTGTGTCATTCCTCCTTCTCTCTTTAACTATGCAGCAAATTTATGTGGTATAGTACCGAAAACTCTCAGTGGGTGGGAGAGTGTGGTACTGTGTGGGTGTCTTAGAATGAATAGAAAAGACGGCACAACAGAAAAGGAGAGGTAGAGAGTGAGAAACAGAGGCTGGACGAATGGACAGGGCGAGACAGACTTTCACATAGCCATCTGTGTAAATTATATCAAATTCTTTTGAGTAACTGTGTGTGTCTGTATCTTCTTTATAGCATATAAATAAGATAGACACAATGAACTTTATAGTTTATTGTGTATCCTTAATTAAATATACAGATACGAATGTTTATAATATAGGGTGTGTCTTGATGGAAGCCATGTGATTTGATTACAGGAGTTCAGCCCTCCACAACATTCCCAGTTTCTCATGTGGCCACTTCCCTTAATATTAGGTGTGACAGGAAGTCACATAAACATCTCCCATGCCTGCTGCTGAAACAAAGCATGTTCTTTTTGTTATATATTAAAAAAAAAAAAAAGATCTACATCTACTTTTTTCTGATGGCTGGTAGGGTATTGTCGTCATCCTGTCATCACACACAAGTTTGTGAATGTGACAACTCAGGAACAAGCCGATGTAAGATTTTGAAGGTGATACCATAGATGTGTCTACTAGACAGCTGAGGGGTTGCACTAAAATGATGACCTCACATCAGGTTCTTTTACTCATCAGTCACTTATATGCTGATCTGATTCTGCATTTTGATTTAGATTTTTAGTTCTTTTTCTTTCTTTCTTTTTAACTTTTTTAATTTGAGACAGCTGTACCAGTTGTCTGAGAATCTTTTTTTTTTAAATAGCCATCTGTTGGCCTTATAAATTATGAGTCTTGTCCATTTTTTCTCTGTGGCACTACTGACAAAGAGTAGGAGGTGGCAATGGTAAAGTTCAGTTTTACATTACCATTGTATAAATATATATATATATTTTTTTTTTCTTAAATGCACATGTGCCTGCTGAGATCCATGGTGTCTGTAGGTGTGACTTTTTCAGGTCCAATGTGTTGTTTTGTTTGTTTGTGGACTCTCTGACTTAAAGTGTGACATGAAATGAATATGTGGGCAGACAACAATGTCTGGTGTTGGCAAAACTCTCGATTCAAATGCCATTTGTATTGCAATGGCCACCTGGACTGTTAAGCCTACTTTAACTTATATGTGACACAGACACAGCTATGAGCTATAGATTTACTGCTGTGGCTCATACTAGCTGCTGGTGCATGCTTTACCAAAACATCAGCATCTATTCCATTTTTAGTCAGGCTAAATGTGGACATGTTTTGAGTAGGATGTACATGCTGTTCACTACATATTGTTACTGTCCTGGGGCCTGTTCTTCGTACCGCGCTAAGTGAGTTAGCTGGATGAGATTGTTGACGATTTCGCGTGATCCTGGATCGTTCGGTTCCCCAAAGCCCATCCGGGACTTGCTGTCATAGCAACAGAGCCGTAAGCGTAAACCTGCTGGGGAGCAGGTTTACTTTATGTAAACAGGATTAGATCGCGGCCACGCAGGTATGTCCGCTTCATTCATACGAAAGCAACAGCGATATTCCACCACTGTTTCACCATAAATAAATAACATCAATGTAACTAAAGACAATGCAGCACCTGATCCATTTATTGATTTCACACAGGTCATTTCCTAAAAAAGGGAAATGTACTATTAACATTCTATTACATGTATGTGATTATTACAGATTTAATTCATATTTCAGAGTAGTAATTGTAAATTACTTCGTGTAATCAAGATGAGAGACCACGGCTATAAAAGCGAAGGTGGATTTGGGAAGTCTGTCGCAGCCATGTCCTGTCCGTATATGCGAGCCACCCATTGCGGAAGGTGCAAGATTGATAAGGAGAGTCCTCAGAATTCAGCGTATATTGCGGGATAGACAGGATCCTTTAGCTCAGCGCGACAGTGTGCTCATAGAGAGATATCGATTTTCCCGTGAGGGTATTATTCACTTAACCAACTTGTTGACGAGGGGGTGCAGGACCACCACCTGTCTTTTTTTCCTCTGCCCTTTTCTTGGTTGCTGTTATAAACAAACAGATTATTCCAGGGTCTCTTTCCAAGAGACTAAAAGCAATATAAGTGATAAATATTACCATTCTGTAGGATATTCTTATATTTCACTTTTACCTGTTCCCATGTTCTAGTGGGTCCTGTCGTGGCTCTAATGTGAAAGAGGATAAAATATAACATATTATAATATAATGTAATATAATATTGGATAATATAGTGTAATATAATAAATCTACCCTACCGCCTACTGGTGTTGGCCAGAGGGGCCGATGGCGCGATATGGCAGCCTCGCTTCTGTCAGTCTGCCCCAGGGCAGCTGTGGCTACAACTGTAGCTGCCTCCACCAGTGTGTGAATGTGAGAGTGACTGAATAGTGGCATTGTAAAGCGCTTTGGGTGCCTTGAAAAGCGCTATATCAATCCACTCCATTATTATTGTTATTATTAAATTACTTACGAGTTTAATTTGTCAGCAACTTCCTGCCAGCCCTCGCTCCTTGCTTTTGCAGCCTTTGCAGTGTTCCCTTGCGTTCTGATTAAACTCTGAAACTCCTGAAATCCCTCACTCAAGAGTTCTTGCTCTGCTGCCGAAAAATACCGAGCCAAGCGCGCTCCGTCGACATTTTCGCCAACCAATCAGAGGGTTGCCGATCAATGTTTCTACTATCGATGCGTAGCCCCTTTTACGACACCCAGTGATGTCACATTACTGCGTCCAGCTGTACTAATCGTCAACAGCAGGTGTGTTCGGGGAACCGGATTAGCGCGCTCACGGTTAGCGCGATGGTTTGGTCTTGGATGTTTCATTTGATCTTGGATGTAGTAAGCGACGTACGAAGCACAGGGCCCAGGCCAGTAACATGGCTGGGTATAAAAAGCGCATCTTAGTTTCTTAAAAGTAAAGATGCAACCAAACTGCATTTACATATCAAGGAACAATTTCAGAATAATGTTCCTCTATATAAAATTGTGAAGACTTTGAATATCTCATTATCTACTGTACATAATATCATCAAAAGATTCAGAGAGAATCTCTGTGTGCAGGGAACAAGGCCGAAAATCAATAGTGGATGCATATAATCTTTGGGCCCAAGGTAACACTGCAGTAAAACCCGCTACGATTCTTACACAGAAATCATGGCATGGGCTCAGAATGCTTTCAGGTTAAAGCGCTGTCATGCAATGAAGCTGTATGTCAAGATGATCAGAAGCACTGCAGTCTTAGCTAATTTAAAATGGACTGAGGCAAAGTGGAGAACTGTCCAATGGCTGCATAAATCGAAATTAGAAATTCTTTTTGGAAAACATGGACATCACGTCTTCCACACTAAAGGGGAGAGAGACCACCCAGCCTGTTATTAGCATTTATTTCAAAAGTCTGCACCTATATCAGACAATGATAGGGCAACATACTACACCTAAAGATTCAGCACCTGGTCTTGTTGATCCAGTCTTTTTCTCAAAATAGTACATTTTCTGTGATATGATGTGATTGATATGATTTCTATAATCTATTGTGAATATGATGTGGGTTTATGAAATTTTCAAATTGTTGCATTCTGTTTTTATTTACATTATGCACAGCATCCCAAAGGATTTTTTATTCATAGGACTTTATCCTGCATTTAGCCAAGTGTGTTTTCCTTTGTTTCTATCAGTTCTTTAATGTACACATGGTAGATTCAACAGTGCTTTGCATGCTTTACCCAAATTCAAATGGCTGCTTCACTCATTCATTCCTTCCTTCATCCATTTATTCTTCCTCATGGGGCCTGCTTCTCTTCATAAAATGCAACATCTCTGGTAGCTCTTGCTTCACAGTAGTCGACCTGACAGCTGTTCACCTTTTCCAGCACCTGAGTCAGCCAGCTACTGTCCTGCTAACGTCCCGGCTGTTTCTGCTCCTGAGTCAAATTTTAGTGAGCCTCAACCTGCTTCTGTGCTAACTAGCTTCTGCTTTGTTAGCTAGAAGCCTTACATTTATCGTATCCAGATTGCTAGCATATACCACAGGATCGCGCGTTCCTGAATACCAGACTGTTCTGCAGTCAGCTAGCACAAGTTGGGTTTCCTGTTTGATGATGCTCTGGAACCACCTACTTGATATCCCTACAGAAAGAGAGAAAATAAATAAATAATAATAATGGATTGGATTTATATAGCGCTTTTCAAGGCACCCAAAGCGCTTTACAATGCCACTATTCATTCACTCTCGCATTCACACACTGGTGGAGGCAAGCTACAGTTGTAGCCACAGCTGCCCTGGGGCAGACTGACAGAAGCGAGGCTGCCATATCGCGCCATCGGCCCCTCTGGCCAACACCAGTAGGCAGTAGGGTAAAGTGTCTTGCCCAAGGACACAACGACCAGGACAGAGAGCCCGGGGATCGAACCGGCAAACTTCCGGTTATAGATGCGCTTCCCAACCCAGTTTCTTACTACTTTGCAGTGCTCCAGTTGATAGGCCTTGTTTCTGGAGGCCTACACCTCTTCTGGCTGAAACATCTTCCTAGCTGGGATGGTGAAAAGGGGGTCTGAAATTGAGCCTTTTCCCCAGTTGCTGATTTTTAAATCTGCTGGTGCCACCTCAGTCCACCAACTGTCTGCAAGGATCAGAGAGGCATGAGGGTCTGTGCAAACACCCTGCCAGTAATTTTTCACCTTAAAGAACACTACATGTTATAATTCTACAAAGCACCAACTATGCATGTGCCTTTAGGGCAGACTTCAAAGAAGTTTAACAGGAATGCTTAAAATTATGTTAGTTTGCCCAATTACATTTGAGCCTGTGACAATGGGAGACTTTGTATAAAAATGAATGATATTCCAAAATAGTTAATCCAATACTTTTGTTCAACTCCCTAAATTAAAGCTGAAAGTATGCACTTCAAACACAACTTGACTGTTTGTGTTGGTGTACAGTTACAAAAACATGTTGTTGTCGAAAAACGTATGTACCTAACTGTACTGTCCATATTCTATTAGAAAAGTACTGTGAGAAATTTGTACAAGTTCTGAAGAAAGTAAAACCGATTAAGAGGACACAGCGGTTATTCACAAGAATAAATAAATACATAAATAAATAAGAATTTCAGGCATGTGGTATCAGTGACAAATCAAGCTTGCCAGATTTAACTTGGCATGTTCTTGATAGGAGGCTCTACCATCCAAGGTCATATAATTTAGCCAGAAATAACAAAATACAAAGGGAAACATTTTAGTATAGTGGGTTAGTAATGAAGGAGACAGTTGACACAAAACACAATGCCAGGAAAATACAGGGTAAAATAAGTCATTGTCTTTAAATTTATTTCAAGTGGTAAGATTGATTAAATTTTATTTAGACAGCATTCATCCAGCTGACTGGTGGCCAGATGGACTCTGTAGTATGCAAAGCCAAACTCCACGTGATTTCAAAATTGTGAATTCATTTTCAGATTACATCTAAAGACAGTTTTTTTAAATTAAGAAAAACTTACTAATACACTGATGAGGATTAGTTTGCATCACCAACAATTCTAAATACTGGTCTGTTTTTGGTTGTTACTGACTTTGCATCCAATGATGTAAATGCGCTATATTTGCTTTGTGTCTATTCAGCCTTCTAAACAGACAGTAAAGAATGATTGAGATTGGAAAGAATCAGCCACAGTCTGAAAAACATCAACTTTTTTACTACTACTACTTAAGTAACTACTTTAGTTCTCTCTAAATAGTTATTCCTGTGGTTTATATTAACATAACAAATAAGCACGATGTTCCCCACAGTGATATTCCAAAAAATAAATAATTAAATAAAAATAACTTAAAACAAATTTCCATACAGAATTTGGTAACTGTTAAATCAAGTTCACCAGTTCTCATTTTAAATTTATCAGGTCAGCTTCACCATCTAATTGATGAACAGATATTAGATTTTAACATGTCCAATTCTTTACTTTCACATGGTGTCATTAGGAACAAAATGACTTTACAGTTACCTGTGAGTTCATGGGAAGGTAAAGACGAAAAAAGAGAACACAAGAGGCAGATCCGGATTTAAAGAAAGATTGTTAAAAAGATATAAAGTGACATTTAGACCAAAGATTTATCTGCACATCTTCTACCAGCAGTCAGCAGATGTTGGCGCTACAGGTCGCGACCAGCATGGAGTCTCTAAAGCTGGCACTGCAGCAAACACACTAAATACCCCCATGCTAGGTGCATACAAGCTGATGATTAGAACACAATCTTTTATGTACAATTAAGTCCTTGACTTCTTGGACAAAGACACAATTTTTCTCTCTGTACACAATCACATTCAATTTTAAATCAAGTACAGTTTCAGATTTAATTTCAGACTTTCAAAATGCTTGCATTAACTGTTGGTACCGAGTTACAGCTATTTTTACTCACAATTCCCTTTATTCAGAAGCTCAAAATTAATTGGACAATTGACTGACATCTTGTTTCATTGCCAGGTGAGGCTAGTTCTCTTGTAATGACTCTTGTAGTTCTCTTCATGACTAATGAAATAGAAATGATAGCAGTGAATTTGAATGTTTATCTTATCAGTGTGATTTTAAACATGTGGTGCAAAGAGATGTTAGTGCAAGCGAGTTAGGCCATCATAGAGTGAAAATCCAAAACAAACCTATCAGAGAGACAGAAAATCTACTGTAATGTTTAAAAAGAATGAAAACCCTAACCCTAACCCCCATCCAAAAAAGGCCTGGAAGACCACATACAACAGCTAAAATTGATGATTGAAGAATTATATGCATGGTAAAAAAAAAAAAAAAAATCACTTCACAAGATCTAACCAAGCCAAGAACACTGTGAAGGAGGCCTTCGTGAATTAAATATAGAAGGCTTACAACAAGGTGCATACCACTGGTTACATTCAGAGAATTAGAAATCTAAAAAGATCCAGTGTTGTTCACATTTCAGGTAACATGAAACCAAGATAAAATTGTATTAGAAGGATAGGAAGAGGGGCAGGGCGCTCATGTATGTACCGGCTCACTCCTGGTGGCTGATTGGCGGGGCCGGGCGCCTGTGGCCCGGCTGGGCTCCTTCCGGGGGGTGGGATGCCCTCAGGCCTCTGGGCCTGAAGCTCGGTCCTCTCTGGCACAGCTGGCTTCCGGCAGAGCCCACGGGCACGCCACTGCAACCCCCTCTGGCCTCTGCTCCGTAGCTGCGGGGTGACCTCTCCTTTGGGGCTCTACTCAGCTCTTCCCAGGAGGGTGGCACGGTTCCCCCCCTTTGGTGGTCCTCCTCGAGTCCTTGTACTCTGGGGCCTCTGGTTATCTGGGGCCTGGATCTCCTCCATACCTGCTTCATACCCTGGAGGATGGGGTTGTGGCTCCCCACACTCCCTAGCAGATCATTACATGGAGAAACCTTCGGAATACAAGCGTGCTGATCCACACAGGTATGCACACAGGTGTACACACGGGTATTCACAGACACGGACTACAGCTTTCTTGGCTGCTGCCTCAAAGCACATTGTGCGCTGTCTATCTTGCGTGCTGCTATCGTTTATTAATTAGTATCTACTGTTATCTACTGCTAGCTAGTTTATTGTAATGGTGCTGTTTTTTTTATTATGTTGCTCTTTGTTGTTTGCTTTCTCTTCTGTTTTTTTTCTCCATACAGGTGATCCAGGTGTTTTGTTTGTGTTTTTTTTTTCTTTCTCCCCCCCCCCCCCCCCCTTCTCATTGTCTCTTCTCCCCTTTGGTTTTCTTTCTCTCCCTCTCTTTCTTTCATTCTTTCTCCCTGTCCTATCCCCCAGTCATGTCTGTCCCGTTTGTAGCAACTGAAAATAAAATAAATACATAATTATAATAAAGGTCAATCAAATGGACCAATATGGCAAGGCCATGATGTTCCACTTGGTAAAATAAATCCGCTTGGCATCTTTCTTGGCCTTAAGACAACAATTCTGATGGCTAAAGATCCAAACGGGACACAAAAAAAAAAAAAGAAAAAAAGAAAAAAAAGAATGATAGGAAGAGAAAAGTCGGAAGAAGTGTGAGGAAAAACCCATGACAAGGACTATAACACGTTATCTGTTAAACACAGTGAAGTCACTGTTATGGCATTGGCATGGAAGGGTACCAGTGGAAACACACAAGTGTTTAGTGATTAAATTATTTCTATGACTGTAGTCGGATAATGCAGGGCTATAATCTATACTCCAATTTACCCAAATGCTGCAACAGTGATTGGACAGAGCTTCACACTGTAAATGGATAATAACCAAAAGCATACTGCAAAAGCAATCCAAGACGTTCTCAAGGCAACAAAATGGGATACTGTTCAATGGCCAAGTCTGTAACGTGATCTCCACCAAACAGAGCATGTTTTATAGTGACTGAAGACAAAACTGAATGCAGAGAGAGCCACAAGCAAGCAGCAGCTGAAGGCTGCTAAAATAAAGGCCAATAATGATTTGATATCCACTGTGCTAGTGTACAGAGGCAAAACTTCAAAAATTGTGTGACATACTTAAGTTAAATGTTCCTATAATTCAACAAACCTCAGTTATGAGGCCTCTTCTCAAATTAGGTTTGTAATCAACAAAAAAACCATGGGAAAGGCAAGAGTGGTCAGTGGTTCCTTCCATTTCTTCCAGCTATCAAAATATATATATATATTGAATGCACTCTGACCGCATTGCTCACTCAAAAATTCATCTGAACAAACAGAGGTTACATGTCAGAATCATTTACATGAAAAGCAAAGGAAGTATATTTACCAGTCTGCAGTTGGTGAGCTACTAAGCTTCATAAATACTGTCAGCAGAAAGACAAATCTCCTAAACAAAATACTAAAACTCTATAACTAAATATATCTAAATCATAGATACAAACAAACAGGATTTACTAACAAGCACATTCTAATAACTTCTTATATTACAAAATAAAAAGCATCATGAATAAAACTCATGAAGACCCTGACAGCTCATTGGGTGGTCTCAGCTTCCCTACAGTGCTCTAGCTTTAGCAGAGTAACCTCATTAAACTATCATATCAACAAACAGAAGTTATTTTGGATATGAGTTGGATCTGTTTTTTTAAAAATAATTTTAACCTGTAAACAACATTAAATAATGAGATGGTGAACAGTAATCTCTTTCATTCCCTTATTTAGCCACGTCTGAAAATAAACACTTGCTACTCTCTCTCTATATATATGTGTGTGTATGTATGTATGTATGTATATACAGATAAACCTGTAGAAACAAACTATCATGTTTCAGAGAACTCAGTCATGTGAGACAAAAAGACTTCATGTGTTAATGGGCTAATTTGTTTAACCTAGCACAGCAGATTGTACCCCTCCCTCTGACCCCACCTCTTGCCATCTCTCCTGTTAGACCAATCATTTGCATGCCCTCCTACAGTGTGGTCCTGACAGCTCCATCTTCAACATCCTTTGTCCAGTATATCCACCATTCCTCCTTTATACATGTTCAAACCATATACATCTTTGTCTTCTATGTTCTTTTCTCACCATATCTCACAACCTAAGCTATCTGTAGTGTTTAGAGTATTATTATAGAAAGTCAGCAGCTTCAGATGTTGTCTTGATAATCATAAAAACATAGCAACGAAAGTCAACACAAATGCACATGCACATACACACTCATGTTAGTAGGGGCACTGGGTCAATGAACACATGGCAGTAGATGAGAGACCACAAGTGTGTATGATAAATATTTGAAGCTTTGCACAGCAGATCTCTGAGCCATCAATCAATCTGTAGATTCCATGGTGATACTAAGTGTTTTTGATGGTAAGTGTGTGTGTGTGTGTGTGTGTGTGTGTGTGTGTGTGTGTGTGTGTGTGTGTGTGTGTGTGTGCGTAAATCTAGCAGTTTGTAAATGCATGTTTTTATAGATTCGTACACCATGATGGCAAATTTTCTATATACTCTTTATTCTTTCAGTCTTTTTTAAAGCTCTGAAGAGAAAATACCTCTAAAAGAGTCTTTCTGTTACAATACTAGCTTAATGATCCTTATGCCAAAAAGGGAACGTGTAGATCTTCTAACAAAGATGCTATAAGGCCAACAGGTCCACGGCTTGATCGATGTGATGTATTGGCTGTGTTTTTGGGTTTTGTCTTAAGGCTACTGTCCGCCTACACAAGCTCATTAAAAACACAAACAGAAAGGTGATTCATATTCATGGGTGGAATAGTGGTTACACAATACACACTGCTACTGTGTGGTTTGTTTTTAATTGTTGCGATTATCTATTGCCATCTGAAAGTTCAAATTGATTTATGTAGCAGAAAATCATATCCCAACAGCCACTGCGCTTTCGTGCTTGTAAGTTTCCCACTCTGAAAAGAAAAGCCTTTCCAGAAATAAAACATCACACATTAGAAAAAAAAAGCAGTAACAGGGAGTAAAATGGCTAAATGAGCATACCTTATGTAAAGCCTGACATTACAGCAACTGTAAGGTAGCATTGCACTGTGTTTTACCTGACATGCAGTTGCATGTGGTTGCTGAAAGTGAGACCAAAAAATGACAGAAATGGTGGTGTGATAAAAAAGAAGGCAAGTGATTTATTCTCCACCTTCATACACAGTTGTGCTGGCAGATGGTTTCCAAGCCTTTACAATATTGAAGAAGCGGTTACTAGTTCATTATGAGTCTACTGCTGGACTAATGTGAGGCTGCAATTAAGCAGAGCAATCTCTGACCAATATATATAATTTTATAATTAATAATTTTTCCAATGTTTAGTAATACTTTTTTTTGTTAGCATTTTCCTTAATATGTAGATTTTTGGTAACAAACAAGTTGCTTAAACAGATTTTCTGACTGTATTATAGTACTAGAAAAACAATGAGGGGCTCACGATTGTGATTACAATTTGGAGCAGGAGTTTAAAACATAAGGGTTGGGTAGGGCTGTTCGATATAACGATATATATCGGATGACGATATAAAAACGTCTATCGTTTCATTTTACGCTATCGTTTGTTTCGTGGTGTCGCAAAATAAACTGTTTACGGCAATACTTTTTCATCGTTTTGATGGTCACTGTAGTGGCTATATTAATTTCTTAAAGTTCTCTCTTTCTCTTATATTTAATATAACCACACTACTGACGGACAAGCGCCTGTTTTTATGAGTTGTGTTTAGCAACAAGGACGGTAACACCATCGCATGTCCGCTTGTTTATGTTCCACATAAGCCTTTCACAATAAAGCTCAAGATCCTGTTGAGACTTTTCAAAATAAACTGAATCACGTGAAAGAGCAGATTATTTACGGATGAGAAGTAAAAAAGAGCCGGCAGGTGCTAAAAAATAAACCTTAGACTCAAACGTTAGAACAGGCTTTTCCCCGCAGCACGCCGTGTAATAAATACTCACAAAGAAAAGCAGCCGTTACAACTTATGTCTAAAAATGTATAGTTTCACGCATCGATTAAAACACTCGACTCCAGCTACATGATGCGCAGCTGGAAACACTTCCCACAAGACGAGCTGCCCGAGATTCACAGAATTTACAGAAAATGTTAAATTTTTGTGATTTAGATCATTATCGGACGATAGATGTCTTATATCAGGATATGAGATTTTGGTCCCTAGGGCTGGGGATCAGATCGGCCCTGTCAATTACAATTACAATTATAACAAAAAAAAATTATTTGTTTTATAATTACAGAACAGTCTGAGCAATAAGCTATCAGAAGAATTTTTCTCAAATTTTACACATTTATTTCTTACAATTTAAGAGTCATGCTGGCAGACCTCTTTCATTTACTAAGACAGCATTTCTTTATCATGTAGACAAACCGATACTATTCTTGAAAATACATTTCTTTTCCTTATATTAAAATGTCTCAGGGATTAAAAGGGCTGTTAAAGTTCTTTAACTGACAAAAAGGGACGTTTTGGTGGTCTGGCCCCCTTAAGATCAAACTGGGTTGCATGTGGTCCACAATATAAAATTAGAAACATGGATATCTGTAACTTCATTTGTGGCTGGTTGCCAAGAAATTTTCTCAACTCAAAAAAATGCTCAAATTAAATTGTCTTTGGGGAAGTAATGGGATAATCAAAGTCAGGCTTCATCCTCTGGGGGCACAGTTATCGTTACTGCATTTCCTTTTGAAATTATACTTGTCTGGGTGCAATTCCCCCCTCCAGGGGCAAGGGTACCTAGACCCGGTTTGTAGAGTACGCTTGGGGAGTGTGATTGTGTGTACAGCGTCTCTTTATGTCTGTCTCCACGTTGGTTGAGTGTGGAGTGAGTGCATATGAGAGCATGAGGGTGGGAATGGATGTTTGTGTCTGTGTGTGCCTGTATGTCTGTGTCTATATGTCAGGTTGGGTATCAGACGCCACCTCTCTGGGGACACCTCAGGCCCTCCAAGGTTTGGAGGCCTATCTCCACCCACCACCACTTCCCCTGCCGGTGGCGGACTCCCTCAGGTGTCGGTGTGTTGGTGGTTCTTTGTGTCTGGGGGTGGGCGTCCGGGTACACACCGGCTCACTCCTTGGCGGCCGCTTGTCGGGGCCTGGGGCCTGGGGCTCGCTCGGGCCCCTTTGGAGGTGGGGTGCCCCCGGCCTCTCGGCCTGGGGCTCGGTCACTCAGGCACAGCTGGGGGCCGGCGGAGCTCACGGGCGCGTCACTGCAACTCCCCCTGACTTCTGCTCCGCGGCTGCTGGGCGAGCCCTCATCTGGGACTCTCCTCAGCTCTTACTGGGACAGTGGCGCGGCTGCCCCTCTGTTGGTCTTCCATGGTCTCTTGTGTTCTGGGGGCCTCTGGATGTCTGGAGTTTTGATCTCCTCCATACCCACTTCACACCCTGGAGGACGGGGCTGTGCCCCCCCCACACTCCCTAGCAGATCATTACATGGAGAAACCTTTGGAATGCAAGCATGCTGATCCACACAGGTATGCACACATGGGTATTCACAGACGCGGACTAAAGCTTTCTTGGCTGCTGCCTCAAAGCACACTGTGCGCTGTCTATCTTGCGTGCTGCACAATATCGTTTATTATTTAGTAAATATTGATATCTATGACTAGCTAGTTTATTGTGATGGTGCTTTGTTTTCTCTATTATTATGTTGCTCTTTGTTGTTTGCTGTCTCCTCTGTTTGTTTTTTTTGTTTGTTTGTTTTTTTCTCCATACAGGTGACCCAGGAGTTCTTTTTTTTTCTCTCTCTTCCCCCCCCTTCTCACCGTCTCTTCTCCCCTTTGGTTTTCTTTCTTTCTCTCCCCCTCTTTCTCTCATTCATTCCCCCTGTCCTATTTATTAAAAAAAAAAAAAAAAAAAATGACAAAGGATGAACTGAAGCTCTGCCATCACGTAATGTCGCATACTGCTGTTTCTGATGTCATTTGGGAAAAAAAAAAAAAAAAAAAAAAAAAAAGAAATTATACTTGTCTAGATATTTAAGATGGACTGGCCAACCAGCCAATCAAGCTGATTAATGGGTCAGTGTGTGGCCAAACATGTTAGATGCCCCACCTGCCAAAATAAGAAAATAAAAGAAAAAAAGTTTAATAATTCCAAGAGAACACAGTGAGAATGGGGAACAGCAATTTATGGTCTCATATCAATCATGTAAAAAAAACAACAACTACACATTAAAAACACTTATTTGAACTGTTGAATTCATAAATGAATCACAGGCAAGTCAGCTATTCAGTTTAATGTACTGAATGGGGATCTAACAGATGTCTGTTCACATTCAGTACAGCAGTCTGAAATCAGGGTATCGGTACTCAGCCCAGTTCTGCTGCTCCTGTCTTGATGAGCTGAGAAGGCTGTCGAGTCACATGAGAGCTGGGATTCTTTGAGGATTTGATGATGGTGCAGTCCCCAGATTGCCATCCTATTCCAGGCCCTGTGATTAGATAACCAAGCATGTATGTGTGTGCAAGTGTGACCTGAAAATAAAAGCTTTGCCCTTTGAAAACCTTTGATTTTTTTTTCTCATGCAGTTTCATTTCATATATTTTTCCATTAATTGTTTGCCTTCATTTCTAAATATTATAAAAATATAACATATACTATATACTCTAAGTTTCAGGCATTGACACGAGCATCATAAATGGTTATTTGGTTAGTTTTTAGTTTTGACAAAATAAACTTTGCTTAAATGACCTCTGAAAGAATATGAGTGGCAACAAACCTTGCATGAGAAAGCAAATTCCTCACTCTGTTAGACAGCACAACATATACACATGAGCTTAGCAAGATAATACAAGAGTCTTATCTCACTAAGCTCATGATATAAGGCGGAGTCAGGATGTTGGAGGGAGTTTTGTGGCAACCTGCACTCCTGTTAGAGGACCAGCACAATAGAATTTAAAATGTTACCCAAGATGCTTGTTAAATGGAAATAATTGGCAACCTTAACCTATCATATTTGTCCAGGTTGACATATCCTGCAACAATACGTTAATGATATGGGATGACTAATGCCAATCAGCTGAAGACTTCATTGCACAGCTTAAATTACGCTTTGCTTTACTTCACTCAGACACTTATGTCACATTACTTACTGGAAATGGTTATGCAGTTAAAGTAAGCAGGAAAGCCTCTGCTATTAGAGAGAGCTCTCAATGAATCCGATCAACGTCAACAGTTCTGCTGAGTGGGCTAATCCCCCAAAACAAAATTATTGCTTCCTGCTTATTAAGTATTAGCAAGGAACACATTAAAACCCCTGAAACAAAAGAGCCATTGTGATCAGCCATCCTGTATTTAAGCAGCAAGCATGTTGCTGAGGTTTCTCCCCCACTGGTAGACAGCCTATCCCACTTGAATGGCACCAAGAAAGATATGGCAATTTCCTTGGAACAAGATACTCCCATCACAAGGAATCTACACTGTTTAAATTGCTCAATAGATCTACAAGAAGATGGTGAATGGCACAATCGTGAAATGGAAGTCAAAATCACTGACAATTTGATGGCTGATTTAAAAAAAGAAATCACACCAAAATTCAGCATATTTTACACATAAATGTGCTGTACTTTACTAGTTAGAGCAACAAGTACGTTGCTGTTTACTCTACATGCCTGTGTACCCCTTGTGCTTTAACAGATAGTGCATTAGTGTCATAACTAATGAAACGGGTGGGACTGAAGACGCAGACTCAGAGGATAAAAGTTAACTGAAGTTTACTTAAAATGTATTTACAATGCAGCAAAAGGCAAGGTTTGACAGGAGGATTTATAGTTAGTGGATCCAAGGCTCCAGTGCAGACAGGTCTACTGAATAATCTCTCAACTGGAATACTCTCTCAGTAACTCACTCACAATTGGTCCAGGAAACACGTACAGAGGAGAACAAACAGATAACAAACAGGTAAGGTGAGGGCAAAGAGGAGAAGCCTCAAAGTCAGAGAGAGCGAGAGAGAGAGAGAGAGAGAGAGAGAGAGAGAGAGAGAGCAAATGAGACAATGAGAAAATGCAGAGAAGATAGATATGGAGAGAATGGGTGAGCCAGCACAGGGGGACTGGAGGACCATGACAATTAGAGTATGTTCTCTTAACTTCTGAAATTCGGATTCTAATAGAGCATTTATCCTGTTAGCTGGAATATGAGATGCTTTCATATTGAAAACTCATATGATGAATTTACAAGTAAAGCAGCTCTTTAGTTTATTGATGAAAGACTTTATCATATCAACCATAGTTTAATTAACATGGGCCTATTACCTGCTTTCAAGACCACTGATGCCTCTTTCCTATGGCCAGATTAATAAAGTGCTTTGGGGTGGAGCTGATAATACTTTTGACCCTCCATCAATTAACCATTGTTATTAATTTATTTTTTAAAGCCTATGGAGCAATGGACCCATCTGTTTTATCAATGTAAAATTTTATTATTTTGAGCTAAGGAAAACTACAAAAATCTGTCATGCTACTCTAGTATATGTGCTTAAAAGCACTAAATGTGGCAGGAATAGCTCAGTAGGTAGAGTGGTCACCCCACAATGGGAAGGTCAGGGGTTTGAATCCACTGAATGACTACCCTCAGGTACCCCTGAGCAAGGTACCGTTGCCACACACTGCTCCCTGGGTGCTAGATTGGTGGCTGCCCACTGATTCACTAAGTGAATGGGTTAAATGCAGAGAGGAATTTCCCCACAGGGATCAATAAAGTATACCTTATTACACTAGAAAAAATGTCTATCCATCTGTCAGTCAGGCAAGTTCAAACTCCTTTTTGACACTGAAAAGAAGGTATATGCATCATCTACCTGCAACTTTATCAAAACAGCTATCCAAAATTCATATATATGGAGGTGAGATAAGTCACAGTTCATACTCTTCTTTCTAATTCTCTGCTTTCATTATTTATGCATATATTTGTGGTAATTTCATCTGAACCAATAAAAGTCTAGAGAAGCAATCTGAAAATGTACACCTTCATTCTCTTTTTTTAATTACATCTGCCTCCCTCGTGGCTCACTTTTCATACTTTTTTTTTTTGCCATTTTAATCAACTATAAGCCTTTTTAAATTCCAGCAACTTCAGACAGAATGTCCCCACAGCTACTTCTGAGAGTCCAGGACCTAGCTTTAAATGTAAGTACTGGAAGGATGGTGAATGGAGAAATCATGAAGGCCTTTTTCTTCTTCTAGTTTGCTTTTCAGATTGGAGACTGCAGAATGTCGCAGTCATGAGAAATTTTTGGAAGCACATACAATCTTGATAAAAGAAAAAAAAGCCCCTAAACTAAACAACTGAGTAAGTACTTCATAAAGCGAAAAAATTTGAGATTTTTTTAATGCTGTCGGACGTTTAGTAATTGTGACACGGGTTATTTCTTTTTTACTAAACAAGTTGTGAGGAAGGAACAGACAGACTTAGGGTATCTCCTGCTGCAATCATGCAACCATTGGTAATTAGAAAATGTAAACACATTCACAGCAAAGTTAATAAGGATTACATGGTTACCCTGGAGCTTCTGAGATTCGGGATGACAAAAGCCAATTACTGGCTTCATAATTCTGCTGTGATGACATTCTGTCATTCAGACATATGTCTCATTTAGATTAACCCTCTCAGGCCCAAATTAAGTGTTTTGTTGCTAATGCACAACCAAGTCCTGCAGTGGTACCTCTGAGTAAAAAAAGACTCATAAAATATGTATGTGGGGTAATCAGGTTGTTAGTTCTTAACTGTTGCAAATCTGCAACGTCTGCCTGGAGAGGGTTAATGACTTTCAGTGTTTCATGACAACATATCCACACCAGTGATACAACAATACAAATGTGATGTCATGTACTGTGGATGTGATTTGACACTACATTAAAGCTTGGCATGTTGGCTATATTTTGAAAGTTGCTTGAAAATTAGACATTTTGCCTCTGGGCACACATGCAGGAGGTAGTGTTTATCTCAAAATTCTAAAACCGCTTATAAATTGTGACACTATGTGTCAGCCTACCCGCCTGAAGTAAAGTACATAAAGTTAGTTACGTATACCGGTAGATCCTGACTGACACTGTATCAGTGCCACTGATAATGTATAACAAATACTTACTAATCTTAGTGAAATTGATCTGTTTGACTTGATTGGAATTTCCCAAAAAGCTGATTCTGTTCATCTGGATGTAACGTTTTCAGTGGGAGAAATGTTTCGTCACTCATCCAAGTGACTTCTTCAGTCTCAGCTGACTGCACGTTTCCCCAACCTTATAAACAGTACATTTGCATAATGACTGAAACCAGCACCATTGACTAACAATGGCCTGTGAGGTCAGTTTCATGATCATTAATATGCAAATTGTCATTCATACCATTCATAGAGAGTTGGGGAATGGCAGCAATCACAGCATTGTAAAATGGCGAAAGATGTACCCTTAGGCCCCCTCCTCAATTCAGAGATCGGGTTTCCTTTTTCACATAAATGGCCTCCTTGACTCCTCGCTCAAACCAGTGTTCCTCCCTGTCCAGGATATGTACATCCTCATAGCTGAAAGGGTGATTGCTGGCCTATTGGTGTAAATAGACTGTGAAGTCCTGGCCTAATGAGTTAACTCTACTGTGTTGCACCATCTGCTTAGACAGAGGTTGTTAACTTTCCTAGATGTATATATCATTGCAATCCTTCTGGCACTTAACAATGTACAGTGTGCTGGGGGACCGATCCTTGGGGTGGACCAGTTTTTGACGCAGCGTGTTTAAGAGTTTAAAAGACACGGTGCTTAGAGAAAATGTTTCTCAGCTGTTTCAATACTCCAGACACAAGGGATCACTAAAGGTCTTCTCTTAGACAGCAGTTGTCCTTCTCTCCTGGATCATCTGGAGCTTTCCTTTAGGTGCCTTCCCAGCTTGGAAAGCTCATGTGATGTGAAGCTGGGAAAACAACATTTCCTCAGGGCCTTCTTGATATGACGTTCCTCTGCTTCACTAGCCGCTGTTTCTGTGGGGATGGTGTTTACTCTGTGTTGTAGCATCCTAATGACACCCAGTTTGTGCTCCAGTGGATGATGACAGTCAAACCTTAAATACTGATCCGTATGTGATGGTTTATGGCGCACGTCACCTTTTAAATATCTCACAGTTGATAATGGATTGGATTTATATAGCGCTTTTCAAGGCACCCAAAGCGCTTTACAATGCCACTATTCATTCACTCTCACATTCACACACTGGTGGAGGCAAGCTACGGTTGTAGCCACAGCTGCCCTGGGGCAGACTGACAGAAGCAAGGCTGCCAACACCAGTAGGCAAGTAGGGTAAAGTGTCTTGCCCAAGGACACAACGACCAGGACAGAGAGCCCGGGGATCGAACCGGCGACCTTCCGGTTACAGATACGCTTCCCAACCCCCTGAGCCACGGTCGCCTGATCTCACAGTCTAAGGAAGTTAGCCTGTCACATCCTCCCTGGTGAATTTGATGTGTTTGTCCGCAGAGTTAATGGTATCAATGAACTGTGGTACATCCTAAGATTTGATTTTCATTCAGGCGTCATCCACATACCTGAACCAATAAATTGGTGGTATTCCAGGGTAGTATAGCAAAGCCCTCTTTTTCCACTTACTCAATATACAAGTTGGCCACAATGGGTGAAACTGGGGAACCCATGACATACCCATGTTACTGCCTGTAGTCCTGACCCTTGTATGTGAAATATGTGAAATGAAGCCACGAGAAGAGAAAACAAGAGAAAATAAACTTGGTCGGTGCTGAGAGTGCTCCTGTTGCTGAGGTTGGAGTCATCCAGTAATCTCTTATGAAGTACCACTCTACAAAAATAGAGAGAGATGTTACATCACAGGAGACCATCATTTCATCTGCCTCCATAATGACATCTCTCATCATCTCAACAAAATCCAAGTTGTTCTGGATGTGGTGTTTAGAGATGTCTATCAACGGGTTGAGGATCAAAGCCGGAAACTTTGTGATGTTATAGATGACTGAGTTGATCAAATAGACAAGAGGTCTTAAAGATACACCTTGGTAAACCATACAGATTTGGTTTAGCTTACCCCGGGTATACCCTGTGGTATCAGGTCAGGTCAATAGCGGACACAATATTCTCACGATAGTCTTAATAATAATAATAATGGATTGGATTTATATAGCCTTTTCAAGGCACCCAAAGCTCTTTACAATGCCACTATTCATTCACTCACTCTCACATTCACACACTGGTGGAGGCAGCTACAGTTGTAGCCACAGCTGCCCTGGGGCAGACTGACAGTAGGCGGTAGGGTAAAGTGTCTTGCCCAAGGACACAACGACCAGGACAGAGAGCCTGGGGATCGAACCGGCAACCGGCAATCTTACTGGTTTAGCAAACCTGAGCACCTACCCGATTCTGCTGGAAGGATGATGATGTTGTTGTCCTTACTCAGCAATGCGAGTGGCTTCCTCTCCTGCATGCTAATATTAGATGTGCGGTCCTTTGCATTGCTAAGATAGGCCAAAACTTTCACCGCCAGTTGCTCCGCTTCCACATCTGCAATGCTGTTGTTTCTAATTGCTGATTCTGTAGTTCTGTCTGTCAGACAAATTTTTCACCCACTTGTCCTTCTCTTATCTGTGTTTCAGACTTTATAATTATTTTCTTTGATTATTGTTATTCTTGGTTTTACTCTTCTTTAGTTCTCAGTGATCTTATTATCCCTCCCATTAGTATTTTTCTCAGCTTCTTTTTAGTCTCTGTTCCCATGTCTACTCTATGCTTTTCCTGTGTCCCACGTTTCATTTCACCCTCATTGCTATGTTCCCTGTCTCCCCAGTCACTGTGTTAAGCTTGCATGTCTTCAGTCTGTGTGTTTCCTGTTTTATTTTGATAGTCCTTGTCCTGCGTGCAGTGTGTCTAATCTTGCTTCCTCTTGCCTCCTTAGGTCTGATTTGTCCCAGCTGTGCTCCCACCTGTTCCCCATCCTCTCATTGTCCTGCTTGTGTATTTAAGCCATGTGTTTTTCCCTGTCTGTTCTTGCGTTGTCCTCTTACTATGCTGTGGTTTTCCCATCTGTGCTCCTAGTCAATTCCTAGCTCGCAGTTCCTGGTTTATAGTGTTTTAGTTTGGGTTTTGTCTGTCTAGTTTAGTTTTGTATTTGACATGAAGTTAATCCAGCAATAAAGCTGGCGTTTTGAGTTTATTCCTTCATCTTGAGTCCTGCATATGGGTCCTCATCCTGCCTGCCACACAGCAAATCCATGACAAATATGAGCCACTATGTCCATCTTTTTATGACCACAGTGTAAGCATCTTCTGATTGATGCTTCCAACCATCTTCTTACACACCCTGCAACAGTAAAGTGGCTGGTCAGTGTATTTATTGTTGAGTTTTGTTGATCTGATTTGTCACAGATTCATCAGTGAACTGTAAAATTTAACCTAATAAAGATGTCAATGTGTAAAACTGGTGGAGCAAAAAACAGATGAGGGAAAACTCAGGGGTTTTTTTTTTAATGGATTTTGAGAGGCTTGCGTGCACCGCTGCCAAATAATAGCATGCAAACTGAGTTTCTGTGGACCAGTTACAATGCAAAAAATATTGAAACAGCCTTGTCTTCACCCTTTGCCCTATGTGCAATAAAAATGACTATTCACATAACATTTTTTTTAAATAAAAGAGTGGCTTTGAGGCTTTTGTGAGATTAGTTTGGGTATGGTGAAACAGACATGCAGTAGAAGAAATGTGCGTGGAGTCCTAATGTTTGTTTGCGCCTGTCTTTTAATGTGACCATGCGGTCAGCCTTGTGCCATGTTAAAAGAGACATAGTGACTTGGGAGTACTCTAAGTAACAGCAGCGGTCTGTAAAAGATGAAAAACTGGTGGTGGAGGCAGTTGGTACAAGAGTGAAAGCAGTCAAATTATGGCATTTGGTGGAGAGAAGTCTGGTGTTTGCTAGCAAATTGGCAACACTGCCTTGCAAGACTGAGCTGACATGCTAAAACCTTTACTGCACTGTCACAGGGTAAGAAATGGAAGACATTTTAATTAAAATGAAAGAGACACATGCACTGCTCATTACCAAACAACAACAACAACAGGAAAAATGTAGCAAAAAAAGTATGTTAGACAACAAAACTTGAATCACATGAGAAACATTTGTCAGTCTAAACCACAGGCAAAAAAAAGACAGATACACTGCTTTTACAACAACTCTGTGAATCAGAAAAACAGTATTGAATTGGCATGAGACAATTTGTACAAGAAGAACAGCGATGCTGCTCAGCTCATGCAGAAACAGCTTTAGCATTAGCATTTGTGTATGTCATGGCTGTAAGTTTCTAGAAACCCTTCAGTAACAATGGGTCTTGTTATGTTGTGTAGGCATGAGAGTAAACTCAACTCCTGAAGGCCAGTTGCTGGAAGCAATGTTCGGCATTGTTGCTTTTAATTAAAAAATTCCAGCACTAAAGTTCTCTCCATAAACTGGGTTCCCTTCAGTTTCTTTGTACTAATAGAGCTTTGTTACTTTTAATTTGTAAACTGGAGTTCTTAACATTTTCAAATCAAAGCAGAGTAAAGCACAGTTAGTTTGTCAAGATCACTGGGAATTTTATGACAAGCTGTAGTCACTATTCTTTAGGAGTCTAAAGAACTGAATCTTTTTTAATTGCAATAAGGCTGATAATTGTTGTAAAAGGAAAATTACTTGCCCTTTCTAGTCTTTTTTTAATTTCTCACAGCATTGCTTTTTGATAAACCAGCCACTTCCATTCATTTCCTTATTGTCCTATAGGATGTTGTGGTACCATTTGTACAAAGCTATCCACAGTCAAAAGTTGACATGCAGATCTAAAGGTGAGAGTGCATGTGTGCGCGTGTGCCTGTGTGTACATGAGAATGAGGGGTAATTGAGGTGCTTTATCCCTGAGTTTTTACAAGGGGACTAATGGTGCATGTGGTTGCTGTGGAAACCTTTGTTTGAGTATAACAGCACAAGGACTTCCATTCCTCCACACAGTATGCATATATGCACCACCCGTGTGTACACACACACACACACACACACACACACACACACACACACACACACACACACACACACACAAACATTGCACCCTCCCTCTCTGTCATATGAGAGCATACTTTTTGCATCAGTGATTTAAAAAGAGGCAGCAGATACATAATAAGAGTCCTTGGATGCTACAGCAAGCAGCTAGCTTTTTAATCCGTTTTCTGCCTGTGAGGCTTGAATATCTACCAACACATAGAAGTGTCAGGGTTTTTGAATTTGGCCAGATCTCAGAATTGATGCTAAACAAGTGCAAGAAAAAGGCTTCAGTTCATCAAAACACACACAGTGATGTACACAATGTAACTCGCACACACTCACACATCTTCCCAGGTGACCTGTATTCATGCTGTGAGCGTGTTGGTAAATTGTTAATATTGCAAGGTGCATTGCAGCTTATACATTTGAATGGATCTTAAATTACATTTTAAATTTAGATGAGCTGTTTCAGTTAACTGACAAATGTGTTGTCCTGCTCGCCGAGGGAGGGCTCAGGGCATCTAGTTCCTGCAGAGGCAGTTCAGGAAGGAACAAGCAGCCAATCAAAATGCACTTCACTTCATTTTTGTGCGCTGCTCTCATGCTTGGTTTTGATAATCACACACCCTTTTCAGAGCGCTGAGAGGTGTATCATGCCTGTATGTGTGTTATACATTTTTTTTTATCCATAGCCTCTGCGAAAAATAATTAACTGTCTTTCAATCAAGCATATCCATTAAAGAAGATAATCATTCTAGCAGAAATGTAATCAGACTGAATGTTTGATGATGCTTCTGCAATTTCTTATGTAAACTTCAGCATTTACAGAACCCTCTTCTCACACAAAATACCTATTGGTTATTGTCAATAGTGTACTGTACCAACTCGGCTCTCCCACTGACTCTGTATAAATATCCATAATCTATGCAAATAATGACAAGCAGATACATGCTGCATGAAAGTATGAGCCTGTAAATGTTTGCACCCACTAGTCAACACACGAAATCCAGCCACGGAGGGGGCCACAAGCCAGTGCCAGTGGGGAGGGCTGCATCGAGAAGGCCGGAAACAAGATTTCCAGACTGGATTGGTCAGAACCCAGGTTGACAATAACTGCCTCCAGCGCTGTTGGCCTAGAAGGTGTTAGTGGAAACTGTGCCACTGTTTGCCCAAAACAAAGAAAAAATAGAGGGTGAAGGCATGTTACACGACAATGGGAGTGAAGGAAAGGCAGGAAGGTGAGAGAAGGTGCATTAAATGTAGGGACTATGGCTAGTAAAGAGAAGGAGCTGGCTGAGACAATGGAGAAGAGGAAGGTAAATACACAATAATGCCAAAAGTATTCACTCGCTTCAGTTCAATTCAATTTTATTTATATCGCACCAAATCACAACAATTGCCTCAAGGCACTTTATATTGTAAGGTAAAGACCCTGCAATAATACAAAACAACCGTAGAGAAAACCCCAACAATCATATGACCCCCTATGAACAAGCACTTTGGTGACAGTGGGAAGGAAAAACTCACCTTTAAAAGGAAGAAACTTCAAGCAGAACCGGGCTCAGGGAGGGGTTGCCATCTGCCATGACCGGTTGGGGTGAGTGGATAAAGATAGGATAAAGACGATAGGATAAAGGAAGAGAGCCAGAGATTAATTATGATAATTAAATGCAGAGAGGTGTTTAACCCCCCCCCCCAGCAGCCTAGATCTATTGCAACATAACTAATGGATGATTCGTGGCCACCTGATCAAAACCTAACTATAGAAAAGTAGAGACAATGTCTGTCTCCTGAATCCACATTGGAAGCTGGTGCCACAAAAGATGGGCCTGAAAGCTGAAAGCTCTGCCTCCCATTCTACTTTGAAATACTCTGGGAAGAAAAAGTTAGCCTGCAGTCTGAGCTTAAAAAATTTGTGATGATCTTTTAAAAATGAGAGCTGCTCCATCTAAAGTAGGATGGGTGCCGCCTCTTTTAACAAGACCAGGTTTTCCCCAGAGGGTTACCTAATTATCTGTAAAGCCCAGGTAATTGTTTGACACCACTCAGACAATTTAAGGAGAACATGTGGCTAAACATGTCACGAGAGGACCAGAGAAAACTACAGAGTCTAATATTGGTTTGGCAAAGTTACACACTGAGCTTCATGGAATGGGTTTCCATGGCCGAACACCTGCATTCCAAGGACAATGCAAAGTGTCAGATGCAGTGGTATAAAGCACGCTACCACTGGACTCTAAAGCATTGGAGACATGTTCTCTGGAGGGACGAATCGCGCTTCTCCTTCTGGCAATCCCATGGACAATTCTGGGTTTGGCGGTTGCAAGGAGAAAGGTACATGTCAGACTCCATTGTTTCAGTTGTTAAGTTAGGTGGAGGGGGGATTACGGTCTGGGGCTGTTTTTCTGGAGTTGGGCTCTGCCCCTTAGGTCCACTGCAAGGAACTGTTCATGCTTCAGCACTACCAGACATTTTTAAATGTTACGCTCCCAGCTTTGTGGGAACAGTTTGGGGATGGCCCTTTCCTGTTCCAACATGACTGTACACCAGTGCACAAAGCAAGGTCCATAAAGACATGGATGAGCGAGTTTTGTGTTGAAAAACTTGACTGGCCTGCACAATGTGCAGAGAGTGATTGAACCCTATGGTTTAAGGAGATGTCACTCAAGTTTATATGCATGTAAAGGACAAGAAAATACTTTTGGGCTATACAGTGTATAATGTGTGCAGAGGAGAAGGGACCAAGGCCAGGAACATTGGAAGTGGATTCATAATATTCCATCACGCTAAAGTTACGAAGAGAAATTGAGTAGGAGTAATCTTGAAGGAAGAAGACTGGAGCAGACTTCAATAGATATATGGGTGAAAGCAACATAATGAGGAGGTATTGGGTAGGCATGGAGAGAAATTCACTAAGGTAGATGGTAGTGGCTTTTTCAAAAACAGTGGAAATAACTGTGGTGAACATGTAGGCAAGCTTTAAATGGTGGATAAGAACGAAGCATACTGGATAGAGTTCAGGGAGGAGTTGAGACAGGCTGCATGGTAGCAGTTACCAGATGACTTGTAAAGTGCTGCTGTAGTATTGAAGGGAACTGAAAATATCTGTTTTGTGTATCTGCTGGAAAGAGGAAAGAGGACAAGGAGACTTGGTAGTAGAATGAGGAAGTAAAGGATAACATTCATAGGAGGTTAGTAAAGACATAGGGAGTGACATAGGGAGTGACAAAGGGAGATGAAAGTAGACAGGAGTACTGGGAGGCTTAGACATACAGCAAAGAGAGAGGTGGCAAAGGTAAAGGCTTGTAGTGAGTTGTGTGTGACGCTGGACACTAAGGAAGGAGGAAAAAAACTTATCAATTGGCTAGATAGAGAGATCAAGCTGGAAAGGGAATGCAAGAGAGTCATTGAGGATAGAGATGGAAATATACTAATGAGGGTAGAGAGTGTGTTCAGAAGGTGTAAGGAGTACTCTGAGGAGCTGATGAATGTTGAAAATGAGAGAGAGAGAGAGAGAGAGAGAGAGAGAGAGAGAGAGAGAGAGAGAGAGAGCGAGAGAGAGAGGAGGACAGATGTAGAAAAGTTAATGAATCAGTGAGTACAGGGGATTTGTAAGGAAGAAGTGAGGACAGCTATAACAAGGATGAACAGTGGTCTAGTGACATATTTGTGGAGGTATGGAGATGTGTAGGAAAGATGGGAGTGTGTGTTGATGGAGAAGTACAGAGAAGGTCAGAAGGAGTTGCACTGTGTTTCTGTGGACGTAGAGAAAGCATTTGATAGGGTGCAATGAGAAAAACTGTGTTACTTCATGCGGTGAGTCAGGAGTGGCACATAAGTATGTGAGGGTAGTGCAGGATTTGTATGAGGACACCAAGTCGGTGGTGAGGTTTGTGGTTGGAGTGATAGAATGGTCCGGCTGACAGATGAGGTCGGGCGGGAGTCTCCGTGGACTATGACATTCGCAGATGACATTGTGTTCTTTAGTGAGATTAGGGTGCATGTGAAAGAGAGCCTGGAGTGGTAGAGACTAGAGAGAAGAGAGGAATGAATGTAGAATCAAGACACAATACATCGGTGTGAATGACAGGGAGAGAGGTGTAACAATGAAGCTGGCTGCAAGGCGCAGAAGTAGTGAAGTGAACAAGTTTAAATACCTGGGCTCAATCATTCAATGCAATGGGCAATGCACAAGAGAGATGAAGAAGAACTTAAATGGTAAATGGACTGGTTCTTATATAGTGCTTTTCTACTCTAGCTGAGCACTAAAAACACTATATACAACATACCTTATTCACCCATTCATACAATCACTTTTTTTCTATACTTAAGCACTTACTATCTAACATTCACACTCAGATAAATGCATTGGAGAGCCACTTGGGGTTAGTATTTTGGCAAGACCAGAGCAACCAGTGATCAAACCACCATACTTCCAGTTAATAAATGACCTGCACTACCTTCTGAGCTACAGCCACCCAATAATGGTCCTCCCTGCAGACAGGGTGGAGTGGGTGAGGACAAGTGTGGGGGTGATTTATAACAGGATAGCAGCAAGAGTGAATGGGAAGGTTTCCAAGACCTGCTGTGGTGTATAGTTTGGTGGCTCTGACACAAAGACAGGAGGTGGCAGAGCCTAAGATTCCAAGATTTTCACTAGGAGTGACCACAATGGACAAGATTAGAAATGAGTGCATGAGAGGGGTAGCTCAGGTTGAGCAGTTTGGAGACAAAGGTTCAGATAGAGATAGAGACATGGTTAAGATGGTTTGGACATATGCAGAGGAGAAATAGTTGATATACTGGACCAAGGATGCTGAAGATGGAGCTAGCAGGAGGAAAAGAGTTAGACCACAGAAGATTTATGGATATTGTGAAGGAGAACATGCAGAGGATGCTAGGAATAGGGTGAGATGGAGACAAATGATCCACTGTGGCGACCCCTAAAGGGACCAGATGAGAGAAGATTCAACCCACGTCCTTCATAAGCACTGCGCCCAAACTACTGAGGCAAATGCTGAGTTTTGTGTAGGCGTTCAGTTTGCATTCATTTGACTTCAGTGAACAAACTTCTCTTAAATCTCCTTAAAAATGACTCTATTCAGTCATTGTGCTGCCTGTATAAACAGTTTTCATTCAATCATAAAAAAAGCCAAAAAGCATTCTAATATGCTTTCATAGCGAAATTTTCAAATATTTTAACCAAATGTGCAAACACTCTTTTCTAAATGCTACCTACTCATCACTCACTTGAGCCCTAACACCACAAATGTGTTAAAAACGGTTTATTCACCAGAAGCTAAATTGGACGGCATCGGTGGAAAAAGTGAAAGACAGACAAAATAAATAAGTCTCACTGGTCAAATTTATCTCACAAGGTGTCTCTCTGAACCACGATGTACTGTAGCCATAGCAACTGGCACCCAGCAACTCCTGAAGGGAATGAGAAAAGGATTCATGATTCATATCCAAACAACAACAGCCTGAGAATCCAAATATACTGAGGTAAACTGCCACCCCCAGACAGTCAGGCTGACAGCTGTGAGGAGGAGGGGCCAAGTAGAAAACAAATAAACAAAAACAATCACAATCATCCTCTGTTCGCTTACTCGTGGTCATTGTTTTCTGTTTGCCTCTTGTGGTTTCAGCCATGTTGACTTGTACTGACAAATCGCAAGATGGTAAAAAGTAATAACTTTTTCATGCCAGAAGGATGGAGAAAAGTAAGACTGGCAGCTTTGCTAGTGAGTCAGCTCCTGTGGATACACACCAAAGGACTTTTAAATTCACCAGTCAAAAAAGTGTTTAAATTAAAAGGACAAAATCATGAGCTGCCTGTAGAAGAAGAGTCCTTGTTACCAAAAGGCATCTCCAGTGTTTCATATTCTCTAAGTACATGAAAATATTACATGCCGTTACACTTTTTTTTTAGTCCACTTTCAGGCTTGCAACTGTCTATTTTTGCTCCAAAAGCATTTTCCAGGAAGCACAGCCACATTTACACCATTCATGGGAAGGAGGGAAGAATAAAAAGCCCACCACATACACTGCCAATGAAAACATAATAAGCAAGCCAGAACTACTTGTGGACCATATTTAGCAGAAGTGAAAACACTGTTCTGAATCATGATAACCAAGATTGGGATCTCTTCATTACCAAAAGTCCCCATTCTTGCACTTGCATCGCTATCCAGTAGCTTTTGCCACAATTTCCCTGCTTAAGTAAGCAGTAACAATCAAGGCCCTGCCTGCTGTGCCCACTATAAGGCAGCTGTGCCTCATTACCAATCAGAAGAAAAAGCAAGAAGGGGCCCCTGGGATACACTATTCTTGACTGTGGTGTTGTGTGTAGATAAACCACAGAGGATGCTTATCCTCTGTCCTGTTTGTCTCATGTTATCTGTGTCTACATGCCATTCACACCTTGCTTCTTTCGCTGCTTTGTTGCTAGGTAGCTTTGTTTCCTCTCATTCTTAGCGTTCTTTGTTTCTAGCTTTCTTTCTACAGACTTAACAATAAATTGTGGGTGAAAAACACCCACAATTGTAATTTTCTTTAACCCTTAGCGCTGTGAAATGTGTAAACTGAAAAATAAGTTTGCCTCTCGTGAAAAAAGAAAGTCACTTCTGTCTGCTCTATTGCAGATATGCCTACAACCCAATTATTGTTATGTCTCGGAATCATGCTGCTACTTATTCTTAATGTAATGCATCTTAGTGAATGTGAAAGGAACAGAGCCGTGGGTACTCATGCAGTATGCAGGTTTGTGGTGGTTATTTTGAAAACGACTTACTCAGACTGTATGACACACAGTGCATCTGGTTTTTAATTGCATCAGAAATCTTTTGATTGTACACATTTAATTACTTCTGTTTGTAACATCCTTTTACTTTCTTCGTGTCTAGCTTAATTATGTATATATATTTTTAGTTTGGAAAAATGCTTTTAGGAGGCTTTTACCCAGCCAACATGTATATATGGGCCCCACCTGGTTTTTGCTCGGGCTGGATGGGTACCATGTGGGCATGGGCTCAAACTGGGCTTTTTGTATGGGGCCTACTTGGGTTCTTCACATTAAACCCATATGGGCCATCCCAAGTGAGCACTTTTAGTAGGTCCTAGCTGGGTCAAACATGGGAAACACTTAACTTGGTCCAAAATGGGAAACACATGTAGGACCCACTTGGGTTTTCCACCTGGGATAGACATGGGCAAACACAGTCATTTAAGGATAGGCTGTTGTTGTGTGCCCCAGGTGGGGCAAAGTTAGGTAATCAATATATGTTTTAGTATCGATGACACAGGTGGGCCCCACCTGGTCAAACTAAATGGGTCGCACATGGGCAAATGCAAGTCAGACCCTGAAAACATGTCTATGTGGGCCCCAGGTGGGGCAAAGTTAGGTAATCAATATATTTTTTTAGCACTGATGACATAGGTGGGGCCCACCTGGTCAAACTATATGGGTCACACATGGGCAAATGCAAGTCAGACCCTGAAAACATGTCTATGTGGGCCCCAGGTGGGTTATGTTAAGTTAATATGGGCATATATTTTACGTGGGCTCAAGATTGTTTAGTATATATGGGACCCACTTGGGTTTCTCACATGAAAGCCATATGGGCAAAACCAAGTGGAAACATATAGTAGGTCCTGGCTGGGTCAAACATGGGAAACACTTCACTTGTTTCAAAATGGGAAACACACGTAGGACCCACTTGGGTTTTTCACCTGGGTTAGACATGGGCAAACACAGTCATTTAAAGAAAAGCGTTTGCTGTGTGCCCCAGGTGGGGCAAAGTGAGGTAATCGGTATATATTTTTTGGTACTGATGACACAGGTGGGGCCTACCTGGCCAAACTATATGGGTCACACATGGGCAAATGCAAGTCAGACCCTGAAAACATGTCTATGTAGGCCCCATATGGGTTATGTTAAGTTAATATGGGCATATATTTTATGTGGGCTCAAGATTGTTTAGTATATATGGGACCCACTTAGGTTTCTCACATTAAAACCATATTGGCAAAACGAAGTGGAAACATATAGTAGGTCCTGGTTGGGTCAAACATGGGAAACACTTCAATTGGTCCAAAATGGGAAACACATGTAGGACCCACTTGGGTTTTTCACATGGGTTAGATATGTGCTAACATGGTCATTTAAAGAAAAGGTGTTGTTGTGTGCCCCAGGTGGGGCAAAGTTAGGTAATCAATATATGTTTTTAGTACTGATGACACAGGTGGGGCCCAACTGGTCAAACTATATGGGTCACACATGGGCAAATGCAAGTCAGACCCTGAAAACATGTCTATGTGGGCCCCAGGTGGGGCAAAGGTGAGGTAGTCAATATATTTTTTAGCACTGATGACACACGTGGGGCCCAACTGGTCAAACTATATGGGTCGCACATGGGCAAATGCAAGTCAGACCCTGAAAACATGTCTATGTGGGCCCCAGGTGTGGCAAAGGTGAGGTAGTCAATATATTTTTTAGCACTGATGACACACGTGGGGCCCACCTGGTCAAACTATATGGGTCACACATGGGCAAATGCAAGTTAGACCCTGAAAACATGTCTATGTAGGCCCCATATGAGTTATGTTAAGTTAATATGGGCATATATTTTATGTGGGCTCAAGATTGTTTAGTATATATGGGACCCACTTGGGTTTCTCACATGAAAGCCATATGGGCAAAACCAAGTGGAAACATATAGTAGGTCCTGGCTGGGTCAAACATGGGAAACACTTCACTTGTTTCAAAATGGGAAACACACGTAGGACCCACTTGGGTTTTTCACCTGGGTTAGACATGGGCAAACACAGTCATTTAAAGAAAAGCGTTTGCCCATGTGTGCCCCAGGTGGGGCAAAGTTAGGTAATCTGTATATATTTTTTAGTACTGATGACACAGGTGGGGCCTACCTGGCCAAACTATATGGGTCACACATGGGCAAATGCAAGTCAGACCCTGAAAACATGTCTATGTGGGCCCCATATGGGTTATGTTAAGTTAATATGGGCATATATTTTATGTGGGCTCAAGATTGTTTAGTATATATGGGACCCACTTAGGTTTCTCAACAATCAAAGAAAGGACTTGTTGCCCGGACACTGAACTGTGTGCTGTTGGACTCAGGCCGTATTATTTACCCAGGGAATTCTCTCACGTCATCTTGGTGGCTGTCTATGTTCCCCCCTCTGCTAACCCCACAGCTGCATGTGACACTATCCACTCTGCCATAGCTCGGCTACAGACTCAGCACCCGAGTGCCTTTATTGTGATCTCGGGTGATTTCAACCATGTATCACTGGACAATACACTACCAACATTCAAACAATATGAGGACTGTCCCACCAGGGGAGAGAAAACTTTAGACTTACTGTATGCTAACGTCAAGGATGCATACAGCTCCTCCTCCCTCCCCCCACTTGGTAGGTCAGATCATAACCTGATTCACCTCACCCCCCGCTATGTGCCAATTGTGAGGAGGGAACCTGTGACCACCAGGACTGTTAGGAGGTGGTCAGAGGAGGCAATAGCGGAACTACAGGGCTGTTTCGAGGTGACCGACTGGGAAACACTCTGTGAGCCTCACGCCGAGGACATCAATGGGCTTACTGAGTGTATCACAGGCTACATAACTTTCTGCACCGACTCTATTGTTCCAGCTCAGACTGTTCATTGTTACCCAAATAACAAGCCGTGGGTGACTAAGGACATCAAAGCCCTCCTCAACAACAAGAAGAGGGCTTTCAGAGGGGGCAACAAAGAGGAGGTGAGGAAGATCCAGGTGTTACTAAAGGACAAGATCAGAGAGGCTAAGGACAATTACAGGAGGAAGCTGGAGTGGAAACTCCAGCAGAACAGCATGAGAGAGGTGTGGAGGGGCATGAAGACCATCACTGGATTCAGGCCAACCAACAGCAGGGGAGCTGAGGGAGGTGAGAATAGAGCCGACGAGTTGAATCTGTTTTTCAATAGATTCGACACCACAGTGTCTGCTCCCACCCCCACAACCTCACCTGCAGTCAGCCTGGAATCCAGAACCACACCACTGTGCCAGCCTCTCTCTTCACATGTTGCCTCCTGTGAGATTCCTGACACCCCTCCCCCACCCATCACCTTCACTCAATACCAGGTTGAGATGCAAATGAGGAGACTTCACTCAGGCAAGTCTGCTGGACCAGACGGAGTGAGTCCCCTTGTCCTCAAGACCTGTGCCCCCCAGCTGTGTGGAGTCTTTCATAAACTGTTTATGCTGAGTCTGAGTCTGCAGAGGGTCCCGGTGATGTGGAAGACATCATGCCTCGTCCCTGTACCAAAGACGCCTCGTCCCAGTGGCCCCCAGGATTACAGGCCCGTGGCACTGACCTCCCACATCATGAAGACCCTGGAAAGGCTCATCCTGGACCAGCTGCGACCCATAGTAAGACCACATCTGGATCCCCTTCAGTTCGCTTATCAGCCTCGTCTCGGAACAGAGGACGCCATCATCTACCTGCTCAATCGTGTCTACACCCATCTGGACCAGCCGGCGAGCACTGTGAGGGTCATGTTTTTTGACTTTTCCAGTGCTTTCAACACCATCAGGCCGACCCTCCTGGGTGATAAGTTAGCAGCGATGCAGGTGGATGCTTCTCTGGTGTCCTGGATTGTTGATTACCTGACAGGAAGACCACAATATGTACGTCTCCCACAGTGTGTGTCTGACAAGGTGATTAGCAACACAGGGGCACCACAGGGGACTGTCCTCTCCCCCTTCCTCTTCACCCTCTACACCACAGACTTCAGCCACTGCACAGAGACCTGCCATCTTCAGAAGTTTTCTGATGACTCTGCGGTGGTTGGATGCATCAGCAGGGATGATGAGACAGAGTACCGGGCTGTGGTCGACTCCTTTGTCACGTGGTGTGAGCAGAATCATCTGCAGCTCAACGTGGCAAAGACCAAGGAACTGATCGTGGACTTCAGGAAGACCAGGAAACACTTGACCCCTGTTTCAATCCAGGGGGTCAGTGTTGACATTGTGGAGGACTATAAATACCTTGGAGTACACATTGACAATAAACTGGACTGGGCTAAAAACACCACAGCACTTTACAGGAAGGGCCAGAGTCGTCTCTATTTTTTGAGGCGACTGAGGTCCTTCAACATCTGCCAGAAAATGCTGAGGATTTTCTATGAGTCTGTTGTGGCCAGTGCGATCCTCTATGCTGTTGCATGCTGGGGGAGCAGGCTGAGGGTCGCAGATGCCAACAGACTTAATAAACTGATCCGTAAGGCCAGCAATGTTGTGGGGATGGAGCTGGACTCCCTCAAGGTGGTGTCGGAGAGGCGGATGCTGTCCAAGATAAAGACAATGTTGGATAACACCTCCCACCCACTCCATGACATGTTGGTCAGTCACAGGAGCTCATTCAGTGAGAGACTGAGATTACCAAAAAGCACCACTGAACGACACAGGAAATCATTCCTGCCTGTGGCCATCTCCCTGTACAACGCATCCACTTAACACACTGTTTGCTGCTACAGCTACACATGTTTCTTTTCCAACTATTTATTTATAAGTGACTTATGTATGTATGTATGTATATATATGTATATATTGTACTATTCTTAGTTAGCGTATTGTCTGTCTTGTCTTAATGTTGGTTTAAAATGGAGCACTGTAACAAAAAATAATTTCCCCCAGGGATCAATAAAGTATTCTGATTCTGATTCTGATTCTCACATTAAAGCCATATGGGCAAAACCGAGTGGAAACATATAGTAGTCCTGGCTGGGTCAAACATGGGAAACACTTCACTTGTTTCAAAATGGGAAACACACGTAGGACCCACTTGGGTTTTTCACCTGCGTTAGACATGGGCAAACACAGTCATTTAAAGAAAAGGTGTTGTTGTGTGCCCCAGGTGGGGCAAAGTGAGGTAATCGGTATATATTTTTTGGTACTGATGACATAGGTGGGGCCCACCTGGTCAAACTATATGTATCACACATGGGCAAATGCAAGTCAGACCCTGAAAACATGTCTATGTGGGCCCCAAATGGGTTGTGTTAAATTAATATGGGCATATATTTTACATGGGCTCAAGATTGTTTAGTATATATGGGACCCACTTGCGTTTCTAACATCAAATCCATATGGGTGGGCATCCAATGTAGGTCCTAGTTGGGTTAGTGATGGTAAATGTGTACATTGGTTCAAAATGGTAGCACATGCTTATGTGAGGATTCTTCTTCTGTGAAGAGCCTGAGAAAGTGTTATTTGAATAAAGGAGGATTTATTCCAAACAAGCCCATCACAGATTGCGCACAACCCAGGGAGTTCTGAAAGTCAAATTGTAAAAATAATCTCAAAAGAAAGTATGAACATAACTCTCTTTTATAACCTGCAGACGGCACCCATGTGGTACCATTCTCTAAGAAATCACCCTAACTTTAACATATTTGGCACAACCTCAGTCTATCACTTTTGCTACCCTTACGTACAGTCAGATGTTCTTGACCCTTCATTTTTGACCCTCTCAGTATTTAGCCTTGGCTAGCAAATGTACTCAAAGTCCACATTGAGACCTCAAGATGTTATGTGTTATCAGACACTACAACCCAGCTGTCAAGTGAGACTATAGGAACTTTGGTGTTTTTGAACATTCAATGTTACTCAAAACACTCTGCACACTATTCCAAATAACTGGTTTGAAACTGGTTACTTTTTAATTTTAGATTTCATTTTATGTACTTAATGTGAACTCTGCATGGTAGGCTGCATGGTGAGGCTCAGATAAGATAAAATAAGGACTTCATGATTCTTCTTAGGTAAATTCACTTGTCACAGCAGCAATAATAAGTGATTAAAACGGACACAAGAGTAGAAAAAAAGAAAAGCAAAAAATACGAATAAAAAACCTAAGATAAAAGTGAATTACACAGACAAAATCCAGATTTGGCATTTGCAAATTAAGGATTACTGGTTGTTCAAACAATTAAGACTATTTACTTGAGCAAACATGCAGTTGAGGATTTTTAGTAGATCAGACACACTCTACTGTATTAGAGAAAAGACAGTTAGTTACATGGAAGATGGAAGTTTTGGTTAATCAGATCCAGTAAAGCTCCTGAAGTATATTACCGATCTGTTAAAATGTTACTCTTCAAACTTGTGCCCTCAAATTATATAACCAGAAATAATTTATATTTTCTTTGAACTAGTGGAAAGGAGAGGGAATGGGGTCTTTCAAGCAGTCACACTTCAACTGTGAAACTCCCTTGTCCTTATGGTGTATTGACACTATTGAAACTTTTCAAAACCAGTCTAATGTTAGAAGAGCTTTTAGGTAAACTGTTATTCTTCTTCTTATCATTATTATATTTTTATTAATTATATTTTTATTATGATGTTGATTTGGGTGACAATTTTTGATAAATATTATATATTACTTTTTAAAACATATTAACCATCCCTATGCTTAAAAAACTTTTAAAAATAAAATTGTTCTTTTAAACTTGTGCATTGTTTGACTTTTAAAATTTTTGTATCAGGTGTAAAACGACTTTTTAAATAAAGTTGTTTTTAATGTGAGCAGCTCCTATTGGCTCGTTTAAAAAGAGGGAGGAGCAGATTGCACCGCCTAGCGTCTAGTCTTCGCGGTCTTTCGTCTGTTGCGCCTTTTCTCTCCCTGGTGTTTAAGAACGTGGAGGACAAAAGGATACCAAAGAATCGAAAACTATGACAAAGGTAAATACTTAAAGTTTGATACGTTTTCATCAATGGTTATTTTAGTAACTTTCTATAGTCGTCCTAAACGGTATAAGGGGGAGAAGCATAACATCTTTAGCTAGCAGGTAGAACTGGGTTAATTTACTGCATTGTCTTTGGCAAACATAATTTAAAGTTAATTACAAAACTCTTACTGCCTATATTCTACTCAATAAAGTTCATCTTATCTTATTCTGTTTTCATTGCACCATTCTCTCTATACAGTTTTTGAATTTACACACTATAACGTACACGGCAGTTTTTTTTCTGTGCTTCTGCAACTGTTTCTTGGGTTTTCCTATAAGGTTTTTGTAATTAATTTAAAAAATTTATATTATTTTTTTGGCTTTAGTGGATTCCTGCTCAGCTAACTCGGCCATTATGCACTACCCAGTAAACAAAATGGCTGAACAGTATCTTAAATGTCTGAACATGAGCTAGTCATACCATGTTACGTAATATTCATGTGCAGTGTAGCAAGGTGATTGTTTAAATTACAGGAGTAGATGCCTGCAGCTGAAACGGTTTTCTGATCTGAATACGGTAATGTTACCAGATATGCATTGTACTATAGGAAAACGGTGGTGGATCAGTGTGTAAAAAGCCCCCAAAAGAAACACGCAGATTCTTTAGCTCAAACACTGTCTGATCACTCTCTTAGATACTGTGCTGTTCCATCTAGTTATTGGTTACTGAGAAATGTTAGGTCATTAATTAATTAAGAGAGTGCAGCTGTTCAGATCAGATGGTGAAGTAGGAAAATGCAGAACATGTTATTATAGCTGAATGCTGTGTAAAATACTAGTAATAAATCTAACTCCCATTTATGGCTTTTACTACTGTGGGGCTAAATAAAAAATTGCAGACATAATGAAATCTGCTACAATTACAAAGCTTAAGTTTAAAACAATTATTATATATTAAGCATTTTTTTGCTCTTTTTTTTTTTAAATTCTTTTTGCTAATAATGGACTCAATTTTATTATCAACTTCAAAGACCTATTAAACTTTTAAATCATTAAATCCAGGAAATTAGATGCCCGTAAATGTACGAGACCCTCTTTATGGCTAGTATCCCCAAATATTTAATAATCCTTTCTAAAAGTACACAAATTTTGTTCTTTTCAATTAAATATTGCATGTTCAATGTATTCTTGAGCAGGTAAAAATTCCACTAAATTCGTTTTTGCATATTTTTAAGTATAATCAAATTTTTATAGTTTGCGAGTACTTTTAATTTGGAGATTTTGCCACTTGATTTGAAGTTTGGATAGTGCTTTATAGTAATTTGTAAATGTTTTGAACTCATCTGGCTTCTTAATAATTTAATAAAAAATTAACAAGCCATGTAATAATTTGAAAACCACTAGGGACCACTTATAAAAAAGTAATTCCTTTTTTACTTAAAGGAATTTAGGATTTATGTCTGTCAAGTCATTTGTTCTGGCATAAGTCACCATTTTGATATATCTTCCTGTGACTTTAAAGTCTGTCAGCTAGTTAGATACATTTTTGCACTGCTAGTGTTTTCTGCTTGAATTAGTCAGTTTATCATATAAACACATGCAGTGCCTTTCAAACTTTTAATTACACTGTTCATTTTGTGCATTAGTAAGATAATCTTTTATATTGAATTATCCTGGGAAAAAACAAAAATGTTTGTATTTTCTCATGCACTTTCTTTCATTTCCTTATCACGTTTAGATTCTTCAAGATCACAAGCACCATCTTTGACATGTAAGTAACTTTCATATTATTTGTATTACTTATTATTAGAACCAGCTTCAGCAAAACAACGTTGGTGAAGTCTGGAGAGGCCTCAGAACCATCTCAGGCCACAAACAGCAGAACTCTCTGCCTGGGAGGGATGTGAGATGGGCAAATGAACTGAATCATTTCTTCAACAGATTTGATTCAACCATGAGACAGTCTACAACATCGGCTGCAGACTCACCCACCCCCACTGCTGCTGTTCCACCTCTGACACCTCAGACACTTCACACCTCCTCTATTCACCCTGCTCACTCCTCCCCACCCCCAACAACAGCATCCAATACACAGTCAACACAAGGCTCCAGCCTGTCTCTCTCAACCACCCAGGTTAGGAGGGAACTGAGGAGGATTAATGGCAAGAAGGCAGCGGGCCCAGATGGCATCAGCTCGAGGGTCGTCAGGTCCTGCGCGGACCAACTGTGTGGGGTGATGGAGCACCTCTTCAACCTGAGCCTGAGGTTGGGAAGAGTCCCACAGCTCTGGAAAACCTCCTGTGTTGTACCAGTGCCAAAGACTTCACGCCCCAAGGACCTCAACAGCTACAGGCCGGTGGCTCTGACATCCCACCTGATGAAGACCCTGGAGCGGTTGGTCCTGGCTCAGCTTCGGCGCCTAACAAGCTCATCACTGGACCCACTTCAGTTTGCCTACCAGCCTGGCATTGGAGCGGATGATGCCGTCATTCACCTCCTACATCGTTCCCTCGCTCACCTGGAGACCGCTGGAAGCACTGTGAGAATCATGTTCTTTGATTTCTCCAGTGCCTTCAACACTATTCTTCCCTCGGTTCTGAAGGACAAGCTGGAGAACTCTGGAGTGGACCATCACCTCACTACCTGGATTTTGGACTACCTCACCGACCGACCACAGTATGTGAGGACTCAGGGCTGTGTGTCGGACAGGGTCGTCTGCAGTACGGGGGCCCCACAGGGAACGGTTCTGGCTCCGTTCCTCTTCACCATCTACACTGCAGACTTCTCCCACAATTCCACCCAGTGCTTCCTGCAGAAGTTCTCTGATGACTCTGCAATAGTCGGCCTCATCACTGATGGGGACGACAAGGAGTACAGAGGACTGACTCAAGACTTTGTGGACTGGTGCCAGCTGAACTACCTCCAGATCAATGCCAGTAAAACCAAGGAGCTGGTGGTAGACTTCCGCAGGCACAAGCATTCTCCACTGCAACCACTGAACATCCAGGGTATGGACATTGAGGCTGTGGACAGCTACAGGTACCTTGGTGTTCATCTGAACAACAGACTGGACTGGACTCATAACTCAGACGCCCTCTACAGGAAAGGGCAGAGCAGGCTGTACCTGCTGCGGAGACTCAGGTCGTTTGGGGTGGAGGGCCCACTCCTGAAGACCTTCTATGACTCTGTGGTGGCTTCTGCTATCTTTTATGGTGTGGTCTGCTGGGGCGGCAGCATCTCTGCTGGGGACAGGAAGAGACTGAACAGGGTGATCCGAAGGGCCAGCTCTGTTCTAGGATGCCCTCTGGACCCAGTGGAGGTGGTGAGTGACAGGAGAATGGCGGCTAAGCTGTCATCCCTGTTGGACAACGTCTCCCACCCCATGCAGACTGTGACAGCACTGAGCAGCTCCTTCAGTGGGAGACTGCGGCACCCACGGTGTGGGACGGAGAGATTTCGCAGGTCTTTCCTCCCCACTGCTGTCAGACTCCACAACAAAGACTTTAACTGAACAAACACACACATCCACACATGTGCAATAACACTAAGTGCAATAATCTTTTCTGGCATATTTTTACTCAGTTGTATATAGCATTCGTATTCTATTTTTATCTTATTGTATATTTTTATTCTATTTTATTCTACTGTATATAGTATATTATTTTATTCTATTCTGTACAGCTGTGTACTGTATTTATTCTTATTGTATTCTAATTTTTGCGTCATAATTTTTGCACTGTCCACTTCCTGCTGTGACAAAACAAATTTCCCACGTGTGGGACTAATAAAGGTTATCTTATCTTATCTTATCTTATTATTATTATTATTATTATTATTTTTGAAAAGTGATGGTCTTTGGGGCATCCGTTTTTTTTTAACTGGTATTAAGTATATATATTTATTTAGGCACAGGAGGCAATGATCTATTTTAAAATTTAACATTTATTTAATTTTCATCTTTTATGCTAACAATAATGCCAACAGTGTTCTCTTCACTTGTCCCACAACTCTGACAGTTTTGGTCCTCTGCTCTCCTCACAATTGGCTGATTTCCATCTGAGCTGCTACTGTCAACTGCATTAAACTGATTTTACATTGCCTTGTTATTCTAATCTTTATCTGCGTTTTGGACTCCAAACATTCACACCTGCTGTTAGTAACCAGAGCTCACAAGAGTGTAAGGCGTGTAGTTCAATAAAGTGATCGATGTGTTCACTAGCTGATTTCAATAAACCGGTAACTTATCAAACCCATATTTTATAGGAAGTACATTACTGATAAAAGTGGTAATAAACACGGTAACCAATAAAAATTTAAATTTCCTGTTATAAAAAAAAATACTGCTGTGAGCTCGGTTTTCTAACACCAGGTGTGAACATCTACAGTCTTTAAGCGCTGGTAAAGATTTAAAAATAAAAGCATTCAATAACATAACATTAAACACTAAATTAGTTTGATGGTGTTGACTGCAGCAGCTCAATGTTAATCAGCTGATGGTGATGGAAGCAGATGAGCGTTTTTCATCATGGTTGTTAGTGATGTGTTGGTCAAAACGAAACGGCTCTTTGAAGTGAACGACACAAGCGTGTTTTTTTTCTCTCTCTCACCCTCTCTCTCTCGCCCTTTTTTCCGCTTCACTCTGCACTCGAGCCTTGTGCTTTGCGCTGGGAAGAGGGGGGAGGGGCGGTTGTTACACACGCAGTAGCACAGTAACAGAGCAGGAGGGAGAGAGAGAGAAAGAGAGCCAAGGACAACAACCTCACATTAGAAAGGTATAGTAATCATCCACAACTATTTTCAATTGCGGATGATAAAGGATTCAGAAAGTTTATTCATGCAGGCCCATATGACAGAGAATGTGCATCTTCTGTTTGTTTTCATATTATAATTTATATTTAATTGTGTTGTGGTTTGCAGTGTTTTGTGTTGTTTCACTTTAAATTTGTTTAAAAGGAAAAAGCTGAAAATTTAAATAGTTAAAAGTTGAAATGTAAATAGTTGTTTTTTTTGTATTATATGATTTATTTATTACATTTTATGTGGAGAGAATAAATAAAAGTATATTTACGGTGGCTGCTAGAGACAAAGCACGTACAAACTAGAGATGGACCGATCCGATATTACGTATCGGTATCGGTCCGATACTGACCTAAATTACTGGATCGGATATCGGAGAAAAATAAAAAATTTAATCCGATCCATTAAATATCACGAAAGCACCTCACAAAACTTGCAACACGCCGTAACTCACCTCAGAACGTTAGCACGTCGGAGCAGTATGCATCACGTGATAGAGCGGCTGTGGCATGCGGGACCTGTCGGTGGTCTGGATAGCATGTGGAGCTTCGCTAGCAACCCGGCATTTCATCTCCGACAAAGTTATCCCCGAGAGAAGTAAAGCAAGTGTGTAAGTCCATCTCTGAATGTTTGTAAAGCATTCCTGCGTTAAGCTTACCAAACGATATATGGAGCGACTGCTTCTTCTGGCTGCTACTTCAATCATGAAACTGCTTAACGATCAGCTGATCGGCTTTTCTGTCGCGAGTCCGTCTCTCTGGTTTGTTTTTGGCCCACTTTGCACCAGAAAGAGGAAACCATCGGCTGAACACGTTTAAGCTTGATAAGCTGTTGTTAAAATTTATTTATTATTACTTTCTACTCGAGGATCTTTTTCTACGTAGCTGACGGCTGGTAACTGTGCAGGGGCGGATCTAGCAAAGTTTAGCCAGGGGGGCCGATAGGGCATGAACAGGGAAAAGGGGGCACAAAGACATACTTTTCTTTCTTATTCTCATTTAAAATGTCTAGCTTTTAATAAATAATTATCCGAATCTTACACCCAAAGTTTTAATTTGATGTAAAATGAATAGAAGTCCATTACTGTATATAGTGACTATTAAGTCTAATATATATACCCTAGTAAGCTATAGTACTTTTTCCTTTGGGAAGGTACCATCTGTGCAGTCTGCAATTTTGTTGAAGAAAGATGTTGAATCTATTTAATATTTCTTGAAAAATAATTGATTTCTGTGCATTTTTTTTTCACACTGCATCAAATTAAGGTTGATTACGTTGATTAAGCATCATGAGGTGGAGTGTGAGGGGTGGTTCCCTATTTTTTATTTATTTATTTTTGTTGTTGCTGGGAGTTGGAACCCTATTAGTTAGGTTGCTTAATATTTACGCTAAGTACTCTTTAAAATACCAGAATAGGGAGGATGGTGTAGGTTTAAGTTTATTAGATTGATCAGTATTGCTGAACTATGAAATTTTTTTTTTTGCATATAGGTATAACAGAATAGCTTTAGTGTAGTTGTTGTTTTAAACTTGAGTATGAACTTATACAAAATGCAGCAAGATATTTAAAAAAAAAAAACAGTTTTGTTGATTAAAAAACATTATATCGGATTCATATCGGTATCGGCAGATATCCAAATTTATGATATCGGTATCGGTATCGGACATAAAAAAGTGGTATCGTGCCATCTCTAGTACAAACCCCAAAACACGTAAAAACTCCATAGCACGTACAAACTCCAAAGCACGTACAAAACACAACAGAAGTGATCCAGGATGCTAGGCACAGTGTTGAGATTTTGTTACCTAGTGGCTACACAAGCCAGGAAGTACCAACGACCGGATTTGGTGTGTGGTAGTAACAGGTAAATGAACAGCTTTTGGAATTTTTTATGAATATATATGAGTGCTTGTGTATAAATACACAAAAAATACACATATGATTTCAATTGTGTAAATTAAGTGATCTAGATAGCTCTGTTTTGGAAGTTCAGTTGACGCTAGAAATGGGTTTTGGAGTTTGTACATTAGTGATGGGATTTCCGGCTCTTTTTAGAGATCCGGCTCTTTCGGTTCGGCTCACTAAAAAGAGCCGGCTCTTTCGGCTCTTCAGGTTGTTTTGTTGCTTTAATTTATTTATTATTAACAATAATATAAAATTATGCACAAAAGGAATTACTAACATAAAAACAAGTGGTTTTATTTATATATGTTTATATATAAATATATGCGGTGGCCCCTAGAGACAAAACACGTACAAACTCCAAAACACATTTCTAGCATGAACTGAACTTCCAAAGCAGAGCTACTAGATCACTTAAATTACACAATTGAAAGCATGTGTGTATTGTTTGTGTATTTATACACAGGCACTCATATATATATTCAAATAATTTAAAAAAAAGTTCATTTACCTGTTATTACCACACACCAAATCCGGTCGTTGGTACTTGCTGGCTTGTGTAGCCACAAGATAACAAAGGCTCAACACTGCGCCCAGCATCCTGGAGCACTTCTGTTGTCTTTTGTACGTGTTTTGAGTTTTTATGTGCTTCTGAGTTTTTATATGCTTCTGAGTTTTTACGTGCTTCGGAGTTTGTACGTGTTTTTACGTGTTTTGGAGTTTTTACGTGTTTTGGAGTTTGTACGTGTTTTTACGTGTTTTGGAGTTTGTACATGCTTCAGAGTTCGTACGTGATTTGAAGTTTGTATGTGCTTTGTCTCTAGGGGCCACCGTAAATATACTTTTATTTATTCACTCCACATAAAATGTAATAAATAAATCATATAATACAAAAATCAACTATTCACATTTCAAGTTTTAACTATTTAAATTTTCAGCTTTTTCCTTTCACAAATTTAAAGTGAAAAGAACACAAAACACTGCAAACCACAACACAATTAAATATAAATTATAATATGAAAACTAAAAGAACATGCATATTCTCTGTCATATGGACCTGCATGAATAAACTTTCTCAATCCTTTATCATCTGCAACCGAAAATAGTTGTGGATGATTACTATACCTTTCTAATGTTGTTGTCCCTGCCTCTCTTTCTCTCTCTCTGGCTCTGTTCCTGTGCTACTGAGTGTAACTACCGCCCCTCCCCCCTCTGCCCAGCGTAAAGCACAAGGCTCGCGTGCAGAGTGAAGCGGGAAAAAAGTGCGAGAGAGAGGCTGAGAGAAAGAAAAAAAAAAAAAAAAAACCCACGTGACGGCTCGCGATAAGGAGCCGGCTCGCGTCGTTCACGTCAAAGAGCCGGCTCTAAGAGCCATTTCGTTCGCGAACGACCCATCACTATTGTACATGCTTTGTCTCTAGGGGCCACCATATATATTTATATATAAACATATATAAATAAAACCACGTTTCTTTTTTTACATTAGTAATTCCTTTTGTTCATAATTTTATATTGTTGTTAATAAAAAATTAATTAAAGCAACAAAACAACCTGAAGAGCCGGTTGGGAGCTGAAAGAGCCGGCTTTCTAAAAAGAGACGAAAATCCCATCACTAGTTGTGTAATATGCTGGTATTGATATGATCAAAAATGAACTGAGTTGTTTCGTATTCTATAGAAATTGTACATCTAATTAATAACAAGGCTTTCTGCTGATGTTTTTAATTAAAAATTTATTGTTTTATTTTTAAGCAACAACTTTTTAGCATGCAATCAGTCCATGCTGTACAGGACAGATTTGTAAACTGTGCATACAAAAATAGACTATTTTACAAAATTGCTCTTTCAACAAATGTAAATCACAGCAGATTTTTTTTGTTGTAGGTGCACTGTCACAACTAGAAATGTGGGGGGAAGTCCTCAAAGTTGAAGGCAGAACAGGAAAATACATGGAAATAACAATTTTCCTTTAAATGGTAAATGGCCTGCATTTGTATAGCGCTTTTCTAGTCCCTAAGGACCCCAAAGCGCTTCACACTACATTCAGTCATTCACCCATTCACACACACAATCACACACTGGCGATGGCAAGCTACATTGTAGCCACAGCTGCCCTGGGGCGCACTGACAGAGCACATCAGTAAAGGTCGATCTGGATACTTGATAACTGTTGGTATAGGTATGACATGAATTTGAATCTCCATTATCACAGGTTTTAATTGGGAGGGAACATGCAGATATACAGGAGGACTATAAACAGCAATTCCTATTGCATACAACTGTTTTAGAAAATACCAACAACACTGTTAATTTATCACTTGCTGGTCTATAGACTTTACAGTGTGGATGGATGGAAAATCCATCTGGCTCCACTCTGGCTGAATTGGTGCTACAAACAACTCTGCGCTCGGCTTTCCTGGCTGTGTGTGGATTTATACTTACACATCCAAATTTTGACCCTATTTTTCTTCCTTTCAGCTGATTGGTCAATTTCATGTCAATCACCAATTAAACAATCCAATCAGAGAACATCTCCAGAAGTTGATTCTGTTCATCTGGACGTAGCATTTTCAGTGGGAGAAAATGCTGCAAGCGCTACGTCCAGATGAACAGAATCAACTTTTGGAGATTTACTTACCTGGATGATTGAGCATGCATCAAGACAATCAGAGAACAGATAGGTTTGGCTGTTGGAGGGCTGCATTACGGAGCTTCAGGTCCTGGAAGAATAAATTCCCTTTTACATACCAGACCAGCATTTTTCTTCATTAGCACGAAGGAAAACAGTCTGTGCGTGTCAGAGTTCTGTGGTTTTTGTGTCACAGGGCTTATAATATGTGTAAAAATCTGGCCAGGGACCATCACATCACACTGCTATCATATTTTTCTGTTGCTATCATGTTTCTTTTCTGAGATGTTGTTACTTTTATGACAGATGTAACGAGAAATCTTCCAGAAAGTTAAATTTTTTATTCTAATCAAATATTTGATTCTGATAACAGATAAAGATTTTTTTTTTTACTTTTGTTCTGCTATTTCATAGTTTATACAAATTTTGGCCAATTCCTATTTATTTGAACCCTTTAGCCCCCAAAAAGTCGCCAGCGACAGGTTTTTCCAAACCTGTCTCGTCAAACCTGAGCTCTGCCAGGGGCCCAACACGCCTGGACTTTTAGAAGAAAAGAGATGTCCGAAAATAAACCACAGGGTCAAATACTTAATTTTGTTCAGTGTTTTAGAGTTATTAATTTGAATTGACTAGTTTAAATATTTTATTCATGTACATTTTGATTGCCTTTAGTAAAAATGGCAAAATTTCAATTTCTTTTTTCTTTCTGTTATTAATCCTTGATTACATTCATATAGTATACAGTAGAGGAAAAAACCTACCAGACCTACCAGTTATCCTGCGTAACATTATTGGGGATAAAGGGTTAAGGAAGCGCAATTAATTTTTTTAGTTTAGCTTGTGTTTACTACCATTTTTTTTTTTATCACCACACAGTAAACATTAAGTAATATGTAAAGCGTCCATTTATCCTCCATTCCGGTCCATTATCTTAAGCTTAGGCTGCTGCCCCTCGACCCAATCCGGTACTAAGTAGAGAGGCCCAGACTTCGCTCTCTCCAGGCACTTGGCCCAGCTCTTCCGGGGGAATCCCAAGGCATTCCCAGGCCAGCCGAAAAACATAGTCCCTCCAGCATGTCCTGGGTGTTCTGGGTCTCTTCCTGGTGGGACGTGCCCAAAACACCTCACCAGGGAGGCATCCTAACCAGATGCCAGTATCTAATCTGTCCTTTTTGTATGTTCCCCTCAGGTTGCCATGGTAGCAGATACAGGGGAAACAAGTGTAGACGATGCCACAAGAAGGATGATGAAATTCCTCATATCACCTGAGCTGGCTGTGGAGTACAACATGCTTGGCCAACATGGGGGAAAAAAAGTTCAGAGATTTGCGTCTTTTTAATGTTGTGTATGGTAAGTTAGTTTCACTTGAGACATTTGAACTTTAGAAAACTAAACTTTTTTAATAAAGTGTTTGAAAGTGTAACTGAGATTGGTTATCATGCAATTTGTATATATTTTTTGAGGCAATAAAGTGAAATAAACATTGTTCTTTGCAAATCATCACCAAATGAAGTAAGCTAAGATTAACTTTACTTTGGCTTGCCCGTTTTTCTTCTTCTTCATTTGCAGAGGCACTGAAGAATTATTTAACATCAAAAGTCAACTTGCAAGAAGCAGAGAAGGCTCTGTCCAAGTGGTTCAGTGGAGCTAAAGACAGAGGAGGACCGAGGGCTGCAAGGGTACAAAATAGACTTACGGCTCTGTAAAAAAACAAACCCTGCTGATTCAAGATAAGCTTTTGAGTTTTCCATCTGACTTTTTCCCCATGTTGCTACGGTTCCAAATATCTAAGGAATTTTGCTGTAGTTTGACATTTCTAGTTTTTAAACGTTTACGCACTTTGGAATACAGTTACGTAAAATCACAGTTGTTGGACAAAATAAATGTGAAAAATGTTGTTTTGTGTACCCTCGTGATTTTTGAAATGGTTTTATTTACAAACTAGATTTTGTTTGCGGTCAGCTTTAATATATTTGGTGTCTTTGTGTCACAGAACCCGTATTAGCCGTCTGAAAAATTGATTTTGTGACTGTTTTACTACATGGGGCCCACTCAGTGCCAGAACTTAGTCAATTCAAACTAGAAATAGGATGCAAATACAGAACCCACTGCTAATGCCATTCCAACTTTTTAGCTCATGTTTTCCTCATGTTGTACCCACTAAGAACTTGAAAAATGGGGCCTAGGTGGGTTTCAGTGTACTTTGCCCAGTTGGGGTCCATTTAGTTCCCAGATTTTACCTATATAACACCGAGATGGGCTTATAAAATGGGGCCATTATGGAACCCGCGGACAATCCCACTTAAAACCCACTTTTTAGCCTATGTGGTACTCACATGGTACCCACAAAACAACTTGAAAGGTGGGGCCCGGGTGGGTTTCTGTGTACTTTGCCTAGTTGGGGCCCATTTAGTTCCCAGATTTTACCAATATAACACCGAGATGGGCTTATAAAATGGGGCCATTACGGAACCCGCGGACAATCCCACTTAAAACCCACTTTTTAGCCTATGTGGTGCCCACATGGTACCCACAAAAACTTGAAAGATGGGGCCTAGGTGGGTTTCTGTGTACTTTGCCCAGTTGGGGCCCATTTAGTTCCCAGATTTTCCTAACATAACACCTATATGGGCATTTAATATGGGGCCATTACGGAACCTGCGGACAATCCTATATGGGGCCCATTTTTCAGCCCATTTCCAAACCATATGGGCCCCACATATAAATGTTGGCTGGGTAGAGACAGAATTGCTTGGTGGTAACAATGGCTGACTAACATAAATGTGAATGTGTGCTGCAAAGCTGTATAGTTACCTTTTTCATGTTAATGACTTGAACTTTGTTTAAAGGTTGGTGTTAGGCAAGTACTCTGGGAGTTATAACTGGAGTAAGTTTTCAGGAAATCTGTTTAAACTGTGGTCATGAAGAAACTCAAACAACAAATAATAATATAGGTTATAAGTTAGAGGTGGAGTTCTGTACAAAAATACTCTGGTTGTCAAACAATGAATACAAAGAAGTACTATTTTAAGAAATTCCAAATTATATTAAACATGAAAGCTCGGGTTATCAGTGTAACTTTGCTTTGTGTGCTGTATCGCTGCGCTACAAAATTACACAATACAGTCTAGAAGCAAAGCACATATTTCCTTTACTGATTCTTTTTGGAAGATCAACAACCTTTCATAATTGCTTGTTTGTGCACAGATAGCTCAATTATCCTTTCATAGTAAAACCAGAGCCACTTTTCTGTCCGGTGGAGAATTTCATTACAGCTTTAATGACTAATCTGTAGACAAGATCTAACGCTTGTAACTTAGTAACACATGCAATTACTGAGGATTGGGGTTCAAATGATACATATTATCTGTAATTTAATTTGATCATATGACGGATATTATTAGAGATTAAATCACAAATCACAAATCACTTTTTATTGTCACATCACATGTGCAGGCACACTGGCACAGCATATGCGAGTGAAATTCTTGTGTGCGAGCCCCACAAGCAACAGAGATGTGCAAACACAACAACACAAACGAGCAAAATACAAGAATGGCCAACCTGAAACTAATAAATATATGTACAATATATAATAGTGTATGCATTTCTGGATGTGTATACTAAATATTTTCCTACGTGTGTGTGTGTGTGTGTGTGTGTGTGTGTGTGTGTGTATACACATTTTTACAAATTAAATAGTAAAAAAATAAAATAAAGTAATAATAATAATAATAATAATAAAATATATAAAATATACAGAGTTGAATATGTGCAAAACAAGTGGCATTTATATACAGTGTGGAGTGCATAATGTTGAAGTTCCAGTAGTGAAGCTGAGGTGTCTATGACGTGTTCAGCAGTCTGATGGCCTGATGGAAAAAGCTGTCTCTCAGTCTGCTGGTACGGGACCGGATGCTGCAGAACCTCCTTCCTGATGGAAGCAGTCTGAACAGTTTATGGCTGGGGTGACTGGAGTCCTTGATGATCCTCCCCGCTTTCCTCAGGCACCGCTTCCTGTAGATGTCTTGGAGGGAGGGAAGCTCACCTCCAATTATCCGTTCAGAGCACCGCACTACTCGCTGGAGAGCTTTGCAGTTGTAGGCGGTGCTGTTGCCATACCAGGTGGTGATGCATCCAGTGAGGATGCTCTCAATGGCACAGCGATAGAAGGTCCTGAGGATGCGGGGGCTCATGCCGAATCTTTTCAGTCTCCTGAGAAAGAAGAGGCGCTGCTGCGCCTTCTTCACTGTTTTGTTTGTGTGTACTGACCACGTAAGATCCTCAGCCAGGTGTACGCCAAGGAACCGGAAGCTGCTCACTCTCTCCACAGCAGCGCCGTTGATGGTGATGGGGGTGTGTACTTCTCTGCACCTCCGGAAGTCCACTATCAACTCCTTTGTCTTTGCGACGTTGAGGGTGAGATGGTTGTCTTGACACCAGTGGGTCAGGGCGCTGACCTCCTCCCTGTAAGCCGTCTCATCACCGTTGGTGATAAGACCCACCACTGTAGTGTCGTCCGCAAACTTCACAATGATGTTGGAGCTGTTAGTGGCTGTGCAGTCGTAGGTGTAGAGTGAGTACAGGAGAGGGCTCAGATTAGGACCAAGGTGAAAGCAGCACCTTGTGCCAGGCCACCGATTCCGTTTAGCATCCAGAGGAAATTATGAATTATTTTACTTTATTTTATATAGACAAGACACTGTATTTACACATTTTTCTTTACATTACAACCTGCTTCTCACAGCCTTCTGTGATAACTCCCACGAGCAGTACTCCCCCCCTTCATTTAGACTGTAACTAAGAAGGTACAAATATGCAGTTGAACATACAGATAATCTTTGCTAATGCAGGTTTACCAAGTCAGATCTTACTTTGGTAAGACTGTACGTTATTACAAGAAGTCCACACTTTAGCTTTAAAATGCACTACAGTGCAAGAACATATTCATGGCTGTCATAAGGTTTAAAGGTACATCTTTGCACGGTTTTCTTCCTGTGGAAACGTGGGATTATTAATTGAATGTGATTCCTTTTTCAAACTGCTTTTTTTTTTTTTTAATTTACAACAATTAGGTGTGATTTTTCCACATTTGGGGCAATCAGATCAGTTCTTTTCTTAGTGAATTGCGATTAGTTTGAAGAAGTAAATGAATCTTTTTTAGAAAGTAACTTGACATGAGTCTGGCCTACTGTACTAGCTCTCCACAAAAACACACTGGCAGTAATCCAGTGTCTGTCATATACACTGGTGACTAGCCTTCTCGCTTTCTCCGCCATCCCAGAGACTGTCTAAATGTCAGTGTTTTCTGTGCTCCTAATGTATTCCTAAAATAGTGTCTCCATTGCTGAGCCTCTGTGAAAAGGCACGCTGCAGAAAAGGCATAGTGAGTCTGACTCACAGCAGAGACAGCAGAAACACCATGCCATCCCAAAGCCAATTAAACATGCATGGGGGTGTACGTGACCTCAAAAAAGCCCGTAGATGGCCATTCTCTCCCCCATTCATTCCACTTTGTAGCTCACCCTCTGTCACTCTTCAGCTGAGGCTTGTCGTCTTCCCTTTTTACCAATTAAAGTGAATTATTCAGGGCAGCCTATGTGTACCTGTTAAGTGTTTTTCTTCCAATGAGCACTCTCACAGAAAATTGAGGTGAGGAGAAGATGATCAAGAGCATGTATGCTGCCGCACACAGGCTGGGCAACTGAAGCAGATGAGTTGGCATAGGCATGCCCGCACCAGCATAGGTCAGTGGACGGACCCCTTTGCATTTTGATGTATTTCCAGAGGTCAGTGAGAGGCTAGTGATTCAGAAGTTAATATGATGTGACTTGGAGAAAGACTAATTAGCCTTCTATCACAGCTAGCCTCTAATAAACTAAAGAATGGCTACATAATGACAAATGAATCTGCGGATGACACAATTAAAAATGTGTAATTTAAGACCGTAAATTCCAGTGACATCTGAAATTCTGGAATGCGAGGTGATGTGCTTTATTTCATCAGAACCTCAACTAGATTCTAGTGTGGCTGGAAAATGTCCTGCTTGTGCTTAACAATGCAGAAGAAGGAAATGGGATGGAAACATTAAAATGTCATACCGTATATGGATGGGCTAAATTTCCATCTTTAATCAAATTCATATTCAGCTTTAAATGTCATAGTTGCTTAAATTAACAGACACCACAATGTAACACCAGTTTCACAGTGGACGCTGCTTGTTGCCATGCCATTCATTCACGTTTATTGATAACTGACTAAATTTCACTGAAATACTTGCTTCTACATAAATAAAATTAAAGATGATGATGGGCTAAATTATTATTATCTAATTTTGTCAGTAACCAGAAAAGAGGCACTCATAAAACTTTACAGCTGTTTAGCCAACATGAAACAATACATGTATCAAGGCTAGCTTACACCATGGAGTCCTACTCTAAAATACTGTCATAGATTTAACACTGTCTGTGAACCTGGATTCATGAAATACATGTTTAAAGTTTCTAGAGCTTGTGTAAAGACGTCTTGTACCAATATAGAATATGACTACTGGTTTTGTTGGTTGGTGGCTGCTAATAGATTACACAATATGTTTATGTTAGCTAACTAGTGATAGTGATAACTCAGCAGAAAACAAGGTAACAAAAACTCTTAAAAGCAGTCTAAGGGAGTCACTTTTGTAAGGTGGCTGGTTTAAACAATAGAAAGTGGTTCCTTGTTGTTGATTAGCTTAACTGAAATGGGAATATCCACATGTTAGCATTACAGCTAACAGGTAGATTTTCCCATTTCTCAAGCACTTTATGCATGAGGACAGTGTAGAGAGAGAGCTTGTTTGTGTCAGGTCCACTGATGGAGTCAGATCAGGTCAGGTTGGGTGTACCGAGAGGCACATTCATAAACTTCTCTACAAACCCAAACATTACCGCTAACAGGTGGAATTTCCTGTTTCAGTTTAGCTAGCCAACAAGGAAGAGCCAGTTGCTGCTAAAGAAACAGAGAGTGAAAGTGAGCAGTACAATTAGTTTTCTCATTGTTGCAGAAAGCGGTAATACAAAAATGTCACCCTTGGACTGATTTTAAGTTTTCTTGTTTTCCACTGAGTTATTAGTTCAGTCACTGGTTAGCTAACATAAACTAATGTAAGTCTACTAGCACTAACCAACCAACCAAACAAGTGATAACACTTACACAAAAGATGACACTTAACATGCTCTAAAACAGGGGTGTCAAACTCAAATACACAGTAGGCCAAAATTCAAAACTGGAACAAAGTCGTGGGCTAACGTTAATATTTATTGAAATATATTTATTCCTCCAGATATAAGAATGAATCTTTTCTTATGGACTCAAACACGTTTGCTGAAAAACTGAATATGGAACAAGCAAAGCTTAATACTAAACAATATATATATTAGCTGTATAATACCAGTAGGCCAGCTGATAGTAATTTGGTATGGCTTCGCGGGGCAAATGAAAGTAGGCTGCGGGCCAAAATTGGCCCGCGGGCCAGAGTTTGACACCTATGCTCTAAAACATGTAAACATTTATTTCTTAAATCAAGCTTCACAGGCAGAGTTAAACCTATGGCAGTTTTATAGAGTAGGGCTTCATTGTCTATGCTAGCCTAATGTTTCATGTTTCTACAGCTGTAAAGTTTTGAGTGCTTCTTTTGTGGTTATTGACAAAATTAGATGATAATGGTTAAGATGAAGCCATATTTCTTTCTTTTTTAATGTAGAAGTAACTTTGACTGGCTTACTTTTATTTATCTTTATTTATATATTTTATTTCAGTGGAAAGTCAGTTATGAATTAATGTGAATTTAAAGGTAGAGCTCAAAGATGGATATGACCGGTGTGTACTGAATAAAAAGTGACAGAAATGGATTGCTCTTCCCCTTATACGTCACTAGGGTTGCCAACTCCCTGAAAAATAAATAAGGGACACCTCGTGGCTAGGGCCGGGCAACCCAGTTGTCTTCACCCTTCCCAGCAAGGCTGGACTGGGACAAAAAATCGGCCCGGGCATTTTGACTAGAGACCGGCCCACCAGGATAAAGATTGAAATGTGACGTCATTCAGGGATAAAACCGCAAAGGATTCTGGGAACTTGTGGCAAGAGGTACTAGCGCACGCAGGCTTTCAATTGAACTCAGTTACACAGCGATAAAAAGAAACCCAAAAAATGGCAAGAAGCTGTTGTAACTGCAATAGCCGGTCGCATGACAGCCACGGGAAGCCGATGGGTAAAGAGATCGTTTTTTTTTTTATCGGATTACGTCGTTGAAGTGAAAATTTTTAAGCCATGTTTCCGAAGTAAGAGCCGACGGATGGTCTGGATATACCAAATATAACATCTCAGAACACTCCAGCTCACATGTTAGTCTGATCCAAGCATTCCCACAAAGGTCAGAGTTTTGTAGTAGTTAATGCGTCATTTTTCTTAACATAATTGGTGATATAGATTACAAGCAAGTCTGGCGCTGAACAGAAATTGTCGCGCTATGCTCCTTTGTTTATTGTGCATAAATAGTGAATTGTCCTGACACAATATTGCGTTTCGCTTCTGTTATAACCATGGTACACTGACAAAACCATATACTTTTATTCACAAGATAAAACAGTTGTTTTGTATCACTAATTGTCCATTGCGATTACAACATACAATATTATTGTCACTGCTACATTTCTGTAATGCTACTGTAACCGGTTTCTGCTTCATCCCACTGCAACAGTTCGGCCCAAACAGACTCCTCGACTCTGCGTTGTGTAGTGTTTTTAAAAAGACAAGGAGTCTCTGATCGATCGTTGCCACTTTATTTCCTGAATGGAAACAACGGTGTATTATCAGTGCACAGGCTCGCCATACACCACTCCGCACAGCACACTCTCGTATGGCTACGGCAGACTGGCAGCGATTACTGCAGCAATATTACAATTTCTAATATACAATAAAATAACAGCAACAACAAATGATGTACCTGAATGGAAACAACGGTGTATTATCAGTGCACAGGCTCGCCATACACCACTCCGCACAGCACACTACGGCAGAACATCTCATTAGCATTCCGCTTTAGCATACAGTTTCACACATTAATAAACAAATGAAAAGTACATAAAACTGGTGTTGGACATGTGTCCACTAAGCACTTATTACACTCGGTGCTCTTCAGCTAATCAAACATGTTTTATGTGTCTGTACTACTTAGCTATATTGTGTGCGGAACAATACAACTCACCTCTCGTATGGCTACGGCAGACTGGCAGCGATTACTGCAGCCAGCCACACCGAGAGGGGGGGCGCTGTTTCCCCATTACACTGATATTTGTGGCAAGTGGAATAATACCACATAAACACTGTTACACTACCAGAAATTATTTCCACTACTAATTAATTACCGTTGAGCTCAAAGGTCCTATTAATAAACTGTTAATGAATGTGTATTTATGAAGACGATTTGTGAGACTGGTAAACTTATGATATGTACAATAGTCTTTCGTTCTACACGGTGCGTTTCAAGGTCCTGTACCCATCCGTCGGTAAACTGTACCTGGGCTTGTTGCAGTGACCTGAAGTTACTAAACTTCATGAGTGTATGCACTCACTCCAAGAAGCGTATAATTATAAATCTGAGCGTGGTGAAAGTTGGGCAGCACGCTGACGTCTTTTGTCCACTCTTTCACTCCTTTGATTTTTTCCTCGTATCTTTTCTTTGTCTTTTCGTCGAGTCTGTCTTTGTACGGACCGGCATTGTTCTCCTTTTGTTTTGTACATTCCTTTTTTGTGCGGCAAAGAAAAAAAAGAAGGTATTGGAACCGGAGAATGAACGTTTTGCGGTGCTGCAAATGTTTGCATTTGATGCGGTACTTGGATTGTTTTGCCACGAGTTCCCGGCATGCAATGCGCGAAAATCACGTGATTGCTAAACAAGGGGGAGGGTGCATCCAGCCTCCTCGGCTGTAATTGGTCCAGCCCAGAGTCGATCATGACCAATTGGTCAATCCAACACCTTTCATTATATATACCCTTCCTAAAAAATAAAAATAAAAAAAATAAAAAATCCATCGGCCCATAAAAACAAAAAATCGCCAGCGGCCCACCGGGCAAATGCCCGGTATGCCCGATGGCCAGTCCAGCTATGCTTCCCAGTGTGGTAGCTCTTTTTTTGTGTGTGAAATTATTTTTTTAACCATTTGACTTGAAGTTGATTTAAGCAGATGCATATTCTTTGTGATATGAACACATGGGAAACAAATGATCATTTAGCCATTTATTTTTAGCTCAAAATGACAACATTAACACAGTAAAACAGGTCTCCTTCTTAAACAGAAGCCTGTTATGCTTAACTTTTGAGAATATAAGTAAATCTTTCTTTAAAAGAACTCTGTCCTGCTTAACTTAAAATTATATAAATTAATAGAAAACAATAGAAAGAAAAATATTCTTGTAACTGTGCACCAGTGGCGTGTCTAGAAAATTTTTGTTGGGGGGGCCAGGTAGGGGCACAGATTTGGAGAAGGGTGGCAGATTTAATTGGCAGATAATGTTTAAAAAAAAAATTCTACCAACCCTTAACCATAATTCAATAATCCTATAAACCTAATAACCAAATGCACTTTTAACTCTTATTAGAATGAGATTTTAACCACTACGGTGCAAAGTTTTTAGATACTGCGTTGATAAAGTACAAGAGATACAATCAGTGCTTTGTCAGTGCTTACTCAGCATTCAAGGACAGCAATATTTGCATAGTATTTTTACTGACATATAGTGCACATATGTTTTGGGCAAAAACATTTTTGAAAATTAAAATACGAACATTTGTAACAAACAATTGACAAATTAGCCAATGCCAATGCAAAACTTTATCTGCCTGTTAAAAAAAGAAGATAATCTTCTCACAAACTGGTGTTTGATTTTGAAACAGGAAAAAAGTGGGGAAACAAATGAAAAGACTAACATTTGAATAAAACCTGAAAGCAAGTAAATACTTTCTATGCCCTAACCCTACCCTAACCCTAACCCTAACCCTTTCGTGCTTGGCTCTCCTACCTTTGCTAACGTGATGCGCATAGCGCAGAAGCGATGCTGCATTCACTTACACTCGGATATCTGAGCGTCACCGTGAAAACATAATCGGACATTTGATATTTGATTGAATTTTATTGTTTTGCCTTTGGGGTGGCACCTGGGGTGGCCAGTCTGGTTTGGGGGGTGGCCTGTGCCCCCCCAGGCCACCCCGCTGGACACGCCATTGCTGTGCACATATAGTGCATTTAGTACAATTGGCTTCAGTTGAGGTATTATTTCAGCTTTTCTAATGCTAATCAGCTGCTCCTGTTTGTAAACCCGCTTGTTCCCATGATTACGCATCATAACTCATCATCATTATTCATCTATGTATTACTTTTATGTATTAGTCATCTATTTGTTGTAATCATCTATCCTTACAGATGTTTATTACACAAAATAAGTTATATTATCACACTTCTGGCCACATAGCGCTGATATTCACTGCACATGCCCATATTAACTTTTTCCAGCCAGGTGTTTTCCTTTTCCCATTCCTCCCTGTGCTTTTGCAGCCTATTTTTCTTTCTCTGAGCGAACAAACATTGCTGCTCTAATGCTGGGCTCACACTGTGCGATTTTTGGCCCATTTTGAGACGATTTCTGAGTCGTGCGACGGATTTGGTGATCAGACCGATTTTGGCCTTCATCGTGCGTCGTGTAGTATACGTGGGGTAACGAGAAGCGATTAACACCTCACGACCAGCTCCCGATCATCAATCGCTCGTGAGGGTGTCACCGCAGCCGCTCACACTGCGCACGCGCAAACACGTAAACGTCGGTGAAAAAGACGGAGCAGCACAGCTGTGCAGCGTGTGATCTGGACACAAGCCATGGAGGCACAACTTGTAGAACTTTAGAAAGCTCATCCGAGCCTTTTCGATGTGGCATCACAAAATTATCACGACCACAACAACCGTGAAAACAGTTGGATTTACACTGCTGCTTAATCACAGCTGCCTGATCAGTGTTTTTCATTAGCAATTTAGCAAACTTGATGGTGGTGGTGTGTCTGTGTGAGTGAAAGACAGAGAGAGCGAGCGACAGATTGTCTGTTATAACCTTCATTTTATGGAGGCACAGTGTGAGCTCTCAGGTCGCATCAGAGCATCGGGCGGTATAGTGTGAGACCCTGCATCGTGACCTACCAACTTCTAACCCCTGCGAGTCAATCGTGCAGTTTGAAAATCGCACAGTGTTTGCCCAGCTTTAGGTGTACTGTCATCCGAGACTTGCACCGCAGTGTCGGCGTTTGTTTCCCTGTTGGCCATGCTTGTTGTTGTGGTCATCTGTTGTCTTCCGGTATTTTCTCTGTAAGCGACCTTTCCTCGACCAATGAGATAATCTGAATTGTCATACTCGAATTGTCATAAGTGTGCTGTCAGCTCATTGGTCACAAAGCAGGAGAGGGGCTGGGAATTATGTTTTCAAACAAAGCGTTAATTCCATTAACATTTATAGACTACTTTTGATTCTCACTATATTACGGGACAAAGTGCGTCCCTTATTAGCTCAATACGGGACGTGTACTTTTGTTTCGAAATACGGGACGATTCCGTATTTTAAGGGACGGTTGGCAACCCTATACGTCACTGTCCTATGGTCTTTTTGTTCTGTATGTATATGTAATGACAAAATTATTTATCTTGTGTACAAAACCTCCCCGAAACCCCTTTGATGATTTGTGTGGTGTGAGAATCCATTTGCTATGCAACTGGTGTGATCACATTACAGGATGGTTACACTTTATCCAGAATTATGTGGCACAGCCTTTGAGCATGACTTCTAATTCTTTTTCTTTCTTTCTTTTGCCTTCTTACCTTATGTAATTTGAATTTTCATATTGCTGCATCTACAAATAGTCATAAAGAACTGAAAGAACATTTCTGAACATTTTTTCAAAAAATTCTATTTCAGCAACTATTTTAGGCTATAAGTATCTTTCCAGAAAGCATTAGTTATTCCACACTTTTCCCTCTCCTTTATTTATTTATTTATTTTGGTAGTCTGTGCACTACAGTTGCCACATTTAGATTCCCTCAGCTTGCCAAAGACATTAATTAATCATAAACAAATACAATAAACAGAATGATTCCCTTTAATTTATATTCCTGCTCATCCTTGCTGTCTTATGCCTTTGGTGTGTGAGCTGAGTCTGAGAGACATGTCACCTTGTAAGACATACTGAATGCCTTCCCTTGAAGGAGGGAAACAGAGAGAGCAGGAAGATAACACAGCCAGGCAGCACTAACCGATCAGAGCACTCCAGCAGAGATATGACCCACATAGCCCAATGCTCGTTTAATCAGTCTGCTACTGGCAGAGGAAAGAGGGAATCGGAGGGAGGAACAGGGGAAATTTGAGTGTTAGGTGGCTTTAGTTAGTTTTAAGGAAACTAAAATACATTTATAAAAAATGTATCTTTTCTCCATTCTACTTGTTCACACTTTCCTTTATTTTTGCTCCTTCCTTTATTGTTGGTCTCCCTACTTTTCTTATTTTTCAAATCCTGTTGCTGTATTATTTTCTTTTATTTCCTGCTCATGAACTGAATCTATGATCAAACTAGATAAAAGATGGCAAAAGTCTTAAATAATATAAAGATGCTGTGCAGAGATTGCACCCAACTGAGTAACAAGAAACATTTGTGGGGGCAGTGCCACAAATAAAAGGGCATGTAACCATTTCATTAAGCTTTTCATATCGTGGCCCAAGTGCATTTTTATTAAATTAAATAACTATTTTTTTTTATTATTATTACAAAAATAAGGGGACTCTATTGTAGGCCAATGCAGATTATTAACTGTTTGACATGTGACAAACAATTATTTTGTTTTTTTAAATTCCATATATTCGTAAAATGGTCTGTTTAGCTACACACCAAAGAACAAAGCTGATGTCAGTGTGAGCGAGATATTGTTAGTATAGGCTGGAATCTTTTTACACTAATTGCTGTTAGTTTTTCTTCACCATTGTAAATATACCCACATCATGGTGGTAGTTTGTTGTGGCTTCACAGGATTTGTTTAGTAATACTGAACCAAGAACACCCACCCTAACCAATTAGTAACCAACCGTTCTGCAATCTGAGCTGCAGCCATTTAGAAAATACAAATTTATTGCTGGCGAAGCACCTCCAGTGGTTTGAGTTTTTATCATCTTAAGTATACACAAGTGAAGAATAACAGTTTCAGATCTGTTTATGCAGTAAATTTTGCTCCAAAATGTTTCCTCTCATTGGAATAAAATAAACTGTACAGCTATGGTTATAAATTTGACTTAATATATGCAATAGACAGCTGTGATGTCTTTTTGCCAGGATGCATAAGGATGCCAAGATGCATAGCCTGTACAGTGACTATGGATGTGATACATGATGTGTCCAGCATGTCCAAATTAACACTGTCAGATTTGATTTCAACACTATTAAAGTGTCTATATGGGTCCACACCAGAGAGTGTTAATTTAACTCTTTTTGGAGAGTTGGTACGTTAACTCTGATTTAGTGTTAAACACCAAATCTGTCTGGAGTTGATAATTTAACGCTTGCTAATGCTAACTAGGTGTTAAGAGTTTATATATTAACTCTCAAAGAGTATTTTAGTTTAACTACATAAGAGTTATCTTCTAATTAATTCTAAAAAGCGGGAATTTTACTGTTCTGAACTTCTAGAAATTTCTTTTGGAAATAAACGTTTACTAAAAAGACGCAATGGTTTTTGAAAAACATTTATTCTGAACTGTGCACCACAATTTCAAAACATTTTCTGAAAGATGTAACAGTGTACATGTTCTCACTTTCATTAGAATTGTGTTTATCAAAAGGTCTGACATAGGTGAGCTGGTAAATGCAAATAACAGCATTCTCATCACTTATTTCTTCAATACAATATGCATGTCCTTCATTCATCACTTTGTGCAACTTCAACGCACTTCTGCTCTCCCCCATATTCCATCTTCACAAGCATATCCTATGTGGAGATTGAATAAAAATTAGTTGACACAAATTAATGGCACAAATCAATTGCTAACGTAGAACCCAGTCAGGACATCTTCTACTGCTGTTTGCTCGGAGTTTTTTTTTTATGGGAGATAATTTTCAGGCTTCAAGTAGCACCATTATACCAACATTTCACATTCTAGACATTGTTTTAGGTGTATTTGACCAAAGGTTTGACTGAAAATTCACATGCAAGCTTTTTTTCAAGGCTGTGGTATTTGTCCACAAACAATACATTTCAGCTAGCTAAAACAGAATATTATGCTATCACCGAGCAACATGGCTAATGCCTTTCACACAGCTTTGTCTCAACTCCAAAAAGCCACAGAAGTAAAAGCTAATAATAATAATTGAAACAATCTTTGAAAAAATGACTTACCAAGCATGGCAAACAACTCAAATATGTAGAGCAAAATGTTCTGAAACGGCTTCACTTCAGCTTCGACTGGAGCCTATGGTGCTGGGGGCGGAGTCTGTGAATTTACTCTATTGGTGTCATAGCCCCTCTAGGAGTTCAGAGTTAAGAGGTCAAGAGTTAATGTTTCCATTGTAACACCTCCAGATTTGACATAGAAACACTCATTTTTAACACTTGTGTAGTGTTTTCAACGAGGATGTTGGTGACACCGAGTTAAACCACAAATGAAGACCCTGGAGTTTAGTTGCAGCTTGTTTAATTGTCTCCATGAACATGTGGTGAAAACTGAAATGACAGAAAATAAACTCCATCTCAACAGGCAGAAGCATGTTTACATCAATAAAGTGCATTACTCTCACTAAAACATTCATGTTAGCAAATACACATTAATATCCAAAGTTATCTGTACAAACTGTCATATAAAGTAACTTACGGCGTTCCGGCCTGATAATTCGGAGTAGATGGCATTAGATTACATCTCCATACTGCCTTTAGCATGAGCCTGTTTCTCAGCAAAACCGAGCGCTTGACCCAAACCGGAAGTGCTCGACCGGAACCGGAAGTGCCCCGCCAGAACGGGAAATACATTTTAGCGATATTTTCCTTTTAACTAAAACGTATGTAAAGCATGAATTATTCATTTTAACAACACATTAATTTTTTAATGGCAAATCTTTTTAGAATTATTTATTTCAAATTTATGAACCTATTTATTCAGAGAAACGCCTTAAGGGCAACACAACTTGATTTTAACTACTATCATTTTACACCTCAGAGTTACATTAAAAGAATGTGACTCTACTTAGGCAAGGCAAGGCAAGTTTATTTGTATAGCACAATTCAACAACAAGGTGATTCAAAGTGCTTTACAGAGACATTAGAAACAAGAACAAATAAAAAGCATGATTTAAAATTGATTAAAACAAGCAAATAAACTAACTAACTAATTAACAAACAAACAAACAACAGTATATAAAATCAAAACAGATAAAATCAGAACAGTAGATAAAATCAGTAGTTAAATGTAAGTTTTGAAATTTAAGCTTAAAGTGTGGATTTGGTGCTTTATTCAAATGCAGCTGAGAACAGGTGAGTCTTCAACCTGGATTTAAATAAACTGAGTGTTTCAGCTGATCTGAGGCTTTCTGGGAGTTTGTTCCAGATATAAGGAGCATAAAAGCTGAATGCAGCTTCTCCGTGTCTGGTTCTGACTCTGGGAACTGATAAAAGACCGGATCCAGATGACCTGAGGGATCTGGATGGTTCATACTGGGTCAGGAGGTCATTGATGTATTTTGGTCCTAAACCATTCAGAGCTTTATAGGCCAGCATCAGAACTTTAAAGTCTATCCTCTGACGGACAGGCAGCCAGTGTAAGGACCTCAGAGCTGGACTGATGTGGTCCACTTTTTTGGTCTTAGTGAGGACTCGAGCAGCAGAGTTCTGAATGAGCTGTAGTTGTCTGACTGATTTTTTAGGTAGACCTGTAAAGATGCTGTTACAGTAATCAAGCCTACTAAAGATGAATGCATGGACTAGTTTTTCCAGGTCCTGTTGAGACATCAGATCTTTTATCCTTGATATATTCTTGAGGTGATAGTAAGCTGACTTTGTTATTGTCTTAATGTGTTTTTCTAAGTTTAGGTCTGCATCCATCACTACACCCAAATTTCTCGCCTGGTTTGTGGTTTTTAGATGTATAGATTGAAGTTCTCTGGTGACCTGTAATCGTTTTTCTTTGGCGCCAAAGACTATTACCTCAGTTTTGTTTTTGTTTAGCTGGAGAAAATTGTGGCACAACCAGTCATTGATTTCCTCAATGCATTTACCAAGAGCCTGTACAGGGCCTCGGTCTCCTGGTGACATTGTGATATATATTTGTGTGTCATCTGCATAGCTGTGATAGTTTATTTTGTTGTTGTTTATAATCTGTGCCAGTGGGAGCATGTAGATGTTAAACAGAAGGGGTCCCAAGATGGAACCTTGGGGAACTCCACATGTGATACTTGTCTGCTCAGATGTGAAGTTACCTATTGATACAAAGTATTTCCTGTTTTCTACGTATGTTTTGAACCAGTTTAGTACAGTTCCTGAAAGACCTGTCCAGTTCTCCAGTCGTTTGAGTAATATGTTGTGGTCAACTGTATCAAATGCTGCACTGAGATCCAGTAAAACTAAGACTGACATTTTTCCACTGTCTGTATTCAGACATATGTCATTGAACACTTTGGTCAGAGCGGTTTCAGTGCTGTGATTCTGTCTAAAACCTGACTGGAAGGCATCGTAGCAATTATTCTGTTTTAAGAAGTAACTGAGCTGTTGAGAAACTGCTTTTTCAATGATCTTACTTAAAAACGGGAGATTTGAGATCGGCCTGTAGTTGTTCATTTGTGTCTTGTCAAGATTGTCCTTTTTCAGTATAGGTTTGATTACAGCAGTTTTTAGTGATTCTGGAAACACACCTGATAATAAAGAAAAGTTGACGATCTGTAACAGGTCTGACTCTAAAGTCTTTGAGACCTTTTTGAAAAAACTTGTTGGCAGGACATCTAAACAGCAGGAGGAGGAGTTCAGTTGACCTAAGATGTCCTCCAGGTCTTTGCTGTTAATAGGTTGAAACTGTTTCATGGTGTTTAAACAGTTTTTTGGTGGACACAGTACATATCCTGGATCTGCTGTTGATGTACCAATTGCTTGTCTAATTTTTTGGATTTTTTCAGTGAAGAATTTGGCAAAGTCATTGCAGGCCATGGTCGAATGAAGTTCAGCTGCCACTGACACAGGGGGGTTTGTTAGCCTGTCAACTGTAGAAAATAAGACCCAAGCATTATGGCTGTTTTTAGTGATGATGTCAGAGAAGTAGGACCTCCTTGCACTCCTCAGTTGTAAATTATAATTGTGAAGTTTCTCTTTATAAATGTCATAATGAACCTGGAGGTTTGTTTTTCTCCATCTGCGCTCAGCTTTCCTACACTCTCTTTTTTCATTTTTCACCAGTGTGGAGTTTCTCCATGGAGACTTTTTCCTTCCAGAGATAACCTTCACCTTAATGGGAGCAATAGTGTCCATTACATTTAACATGTTAGCATTGAAGCTATTGACGAGCTCATTGACTGACCCTCTGGACAGGTCAGGTGTTAATGGGAAGACCTGGTTAAAAATTGCACTACTGTGTTCAGTTATACACCGTTTTGTGATCACTGTTGTTGATATATTTGTGTGGGCTGAGATTTTACTTTCAAAGAAAACACAGTAATGATCAGACAGGCCCACATCAGACACAGTAACCTTTGAAATGCTCAGGCCTTTGGAGATCAGTAGGTCAAGAGTGTGTCCTCTATTATGTGTGGCCTCTGTTACATGCTTAGTCAGCCCAAAGTTGCCCAGAGTGTTACTCAGGTCTTTAGTCCCTTTGTCCTGAGGGTTGTCCACATGAATGTTAAAATCCCCAGCAATAATTACACAGTCAAAATCAACACAGATCACAGACAGCAGTTCACTGAGGTCATTAAAAAAGTCTGTGCAGTATTTGGGAGGCCTGTAAACATTAAGAAACACAACTTTGGATGGGGCCTTCAGCTGTAAAGCCACATATTCAAAAGACTGAAAACTTCCAGGAGATAGCTGCTTACATTGAAATGATTCATTAAATAAGACAGCAACCCCTCCTCCTCTCCTGCTCGCCCTGACCTCACTGATAAAACTGTAGTTAGGAGGGGTCGTCTCGATGAGAACAGCTCCACTGTTACTTTGGTCCAACCAAGTTTCAGTTAAAAACATAAAATCAAGGCTGTGCTCAGTGATTAAATCATTAATTAAAAATGTTTTCCCAGCTAGAGATCTAATGTTTAATAAAGCCAACTTAAGTGTTTTAGAGGTATTACTTGTCCCCTCGTGTTTGGGAGCAGTCTGTGGCACACAAGGTATGTTTACTATGTTTAAAGATCTTTTAGAGTGCAGCTCTCTGTGTTTTGACCAGGCCACATGTCTCCTGTCACCTAAAAGTACAGAAATTTTAAAACCTTCTAGTAAACAGGGTCCCAGCTTCTCCTGGGAAAAGTCATCACTGCCGTAATCCTCACAGCCCGGACCCTCCACACATCACACATCAGACTGCGGAGACAGAGCATGAAGAGGAACTAAGGGGGGCGAGGCTGGGCAATGTGACTTCGATTGCTCTGTTGAGGGTGGGGCTCAATGGCGAACCTTTGGCCGCTCTGGTGGGGGGTTTATGGGGGACAAAAAGGGATTGGGACGGGGGGTAGATCTGAGCCCAGCATTGACCCGCTCCATCATCTCCTCAGTGAATTTCAGGTGTGGGGAGGAGGGAGAAAGGGAGGGGGAGGAGGGTGATGGCCTGTCAGGGGTTTGGGGGACTGGGGAAGGTCGTGGTCCCTTGTCCTGGTCGTTGGTGTTGTTGAGAGAGTTGGGACCCCTCTTCTTGCCTTAGATGTCTCTCCTTTCTGAGGCTCTTCCTCAGATGCCATGGATGTCTCTCCTTTCTGAGGCTCTTCCCGGGTGGGGGCAAATGGAGCTCCTCCTCAAGGTTTCTGCTGGGCTTTGTCTGTTCTTGGAGTACTGTTTGTTCCTCTTTATGAGATAACTCCTCGTTTATCTCAGCCTTGGCACCAAGCACAGATGGATGACGCATGGAATAAAACAAGTTGGAGGTGAACAGTTTCACCCCTGACTTGTTAAAATTAAATCCATTTGCTTTGAACAGATGCCTGCGTTCCCAAAAAATATTAAAGTTGTCGATAAAATGCACTGAGTGGTCAGCACATGCTGATATAAGCCATTTATTCAGTGTAAACAACCTGCTGAATCTCTCGTCTCCTCCTCTGACCGGCGGTACAGGTCCACTGATGAATACAGCTGCATTCAGAGAGTTTACAGTATTTAATATTCCAGTAAAGTCCCGTTTCAGAACCTCCGACTGTTGTTTGGACACATCGTTTGACCCTGTATGCAGAACAATGTTTGTCACAGTTGGATATTCATCTGCAATTTGAAGAATTCTCTCCTTCAGGTTGTTGACCATATCGTTAGGAAAGCAGAGGACTTTAGTGTTCTTACCGCACATCCTTTGTACATCCTTTACGGCAGAGTCACCCACAATCAGAGTTTCAGGCCTAGCCTTTAGCTTTCCCTTTGGCCTTTCACTTTTCAACAGATTAGAGTAAAATTAACTCTACTTTTGCAAGAAGACTACTAACTAGGGCTGCTCAATTAATTAAATTTTAATCACGATTACGATCTGGGCTTTCAACGATCATTAAAAATGACTGAGCCGATTATTAGCCCCTCCCTCGTGCTTTACTCTCGCGCTGCTCCGTGTGGCAAATCCAGCGCACCTCTCTGCATTTCGAACACGTGTCACAACAATTAAGAGCAGCCAGTGTTGCCAACTTAGCGACTTTGTCGCTATATTTAGGGAGTTTTCAGACCCCCTTAGTGACTTTTTTTCTAAAAAGCGACTAGCGACAAATCTGGCGACTTTTTCTGGTATTATTGGAGACTTATTTATGACGACTTTTTGACGTGAAAACGCGTATCGCTCTTACTCTCAACAAGCAGCGGGTGCTGCCGTGGGCACCTCACTCGTGCCAAAGCTCTCCCAGGCGGAGGATAGTCCTCCCCCGCTGTTATCAGGGCAGGAGATGTTCACACCCATGCGTCCAAAGGGCAAATGAATCGCGCATGAGTGAAGCCGCTGCTCCCGCACTGACCGTAACGCAGTCAATTCTTCTTCTACTGTTATGCTGTTTTGTGGATCACAAGGTTTAAAACTACTTATAAACAAACACTCTCACACACAAAGTAACTCCACCAGAGTGCCAATTTCGGGTCACTTTTGCCAGTCCAGGCCCGGATAAAGGAGCAGGGTTGGAACTGTGACATTAAAAAACAATAATTGCTAAAAGAAATTTAATTTGTAGTTCTAAATACATTCAAACTGCATTTAGGACATTTTTTACTCACTTTATGTCTCTTCCACGATGTTATTTCTCTCTCCAACAACGTAGGTTACAATTACATTAGCATGACCAATTATACAAATTAGGCGATGACGTCATTTGGCGACTTCTAGCGACTTTTAGGACAACCAATAGCGATTTTCCTTACTGAGGAGTTGGCAACACTGAGAGCAGCGGTCCCCAACCTTTTTTGCGCCATGGACCGGTTTATGCCCGACAATATTTTCATGGACCAACCTTTAAGGTGTCGCGGATAAATAAGACAAAATAAAACTAGTACCAGTACCGAAAAAAAGAAAATTTATTCATAGCACATGTGAAAAGACCAAGGAAAACTGAGTAAACGATAAAAACGATAACAAAATAACGCTGAAAACCGATAAAAACCCTGAAAACTATACATTTCACACCTGAGCCTCAACTCTCACGGCCCGGTACCTAACGACTAACGGACCGGTACCGGTCCGAGGCCCGGGGGTTGGGGACCGCTGATTAAGAGGATCCGAGGGAAGCTCGGAAAGCTAAGCAGAAGTTATTTGGAGAGGAGAGTGACTGCTGTTGGTTTAAAAGAGAGGTAAAAAAAACTTCAGTGGTGTGGAAACATTATGGGTTCGCGGAGTCAGACGTGGATCAAGTAGACATAGTGTGTAAACTTTGCTACAGTGTCGTAGCTGCACCACAGAGCAACACTGCAAAGTTCACTAAACATAGATGTTTACATTTTTCATTTATTTTTTATATTGCAAACATTTGCACTGTTATCAGTATTTGCACACTATTTTATGACAATCTTTAAAGTCATTATTCAATACATTGTTATTGTTAAATAAATATCGTCAAATAATCGAGATCTCAATTTCAGTGAAAATAATCGTGATTATCATTTTTGCCATAATCGAGCAGCCCTACTACTAACACCAAAACATTTAACACTTTTGAATTTGCTGTGTAGGAGACACCATCAGTATGTGTTGCAATAATACGTTACATGATCTGCTGAGTTTGCAAGTTTGATCAGTTACAAAGAAACACATTACATAAAAGTTATAAATTGATTTGCATGTCCTTGAGTGAAAATAGCATTTGATCCACAAGTAAAACATGATGTTTCTTGTAGGTGGTCACCAGGTTTGCACACATCTCATCAGGGATTTTGGACCTTTGTCTTTACAGAAACACTCAAAATCATTTAGGTTTCTTGGCTGCTGCTTGGCAGCTCCAATGTTTCCATCTCCGTGCTTGACTGTGGGGATGGTGGTCATTGGGTCATACTCAGTATTGCGCTTCCTCAAGATATGGCAGGCTGCACGAATGCCAAAGAACTATGCTTTCATCTGATCACAGCAATTTTTGCCATGCCCTCTCTCAATAATTTATATGTTCACTGGCAAACTTTAAATTGGCCTCTGCATGTGGCTTCTTAAGGGGAGGACTTTGCAGATGCTGCAAGATTTCAGTCCATTACAGTGTAGTGTGTTACCAACTGTGTACTGTGGCTGGTTTTCCAACTGCCTTCCGATAACAAACAAGCTCTTCCTATGTATGTATGGGTTAATTTAACACCTTTCCCATAATCATCTTCACTCCATGAAGCAAGAACCTGCATTGAGCTCCAGACTGAAGGTGATTGATCGTCATTTAATATTTCTTCCACTTCTAAATAATCACACTGATAGTTGTCACCTTCTCGTCAAACTTCTTGCTAACACCCTTGTATCCCATTCAAGCAGATCTACCATGTTTTCCTTGATGTCCTTTGACAGCTCTTTGGTCTTGCTTATGGTGGTGGAGAGTTTGGAATAAAAGAAATTGATTCTGTGGACAGGTATGCTTTATACACATAATAAAGTTGATTGATTGATACATTTTTAATTCTGAGAGCCAGAATTCTAAGAGATCAAATACTTATATCACTCAATACAAATCAGTTTATAACTTGTGTGTAAAAAAAAAAAAAAGTAAGGAGAGAAACAATCAAAAGGACTGTAAGTGTGTGTGTGTGTGTGTGTGTGTGTGGAACAGCAGAACATAGCCAACAGGTTGTTTACAAATTAACTTCATACACACTCTTAGGCCTGTTGCCAAATTAGAGGATGTTGGAGCTTCTCACTCCTGCCCTCTAGAGACTACACTAGCTGGAGAAGGTAACTAGCCATTCCTCAGTGGGGTTTACCAAAGTCCACCCAGGGAATCATTAAGAATTTCTATTGCTGGGCAACACTAAGCACATGGGCCCTAAGGACAAGTTAGCAACTTCACCACATTAAGTGGGTGGAACTGTGTAAATGTAGAGGGAACAGACTACATGGAAAAAACTACATATACAAGTAGACCAACACAATTCTGGCTATGATGCAGCTACTGGGAAGGACCTTGACAATTGAGCAAAATCCAAAATGTAATGTGAAGACCTGAACTTTTACAAAGACAGGACTACGAACTTTAGTTTGCAAAAGACAAACAAGTAGTCTGTTTTTTTTTAATGGGAATCTTTGAATCCAGTGCCATTGCCACAGGCTTATAAAATTGAGCACTTAGCCATGCAGCCTACCTTTAAAAACATTTGTCTAGGAATAGATTGATCTAAGAGCACAATGAATTTGAGCGTGATATAATAAAAGGATGTCAGCAACTCAATAAGGAAAATTTTCCTTAAATATTAGATTTATTATTTTTTATATTAGATATTTTTCTAGATATTCTAAAATCAACTTTACTGGTATTTATACAAAGTGAAAGCTTTCAGAAACCATAGTTATTCAAACCCAAACTGGGTTTACTGAACAAATTAGGTTTTTTAGGTTTACTTGAGTCATTTGTGCTGTTTTAAGAAAACATAAAAATTAGATTTACTTTAAAAAGTTGTTGCACTCAAGTGTGTAAAGTAACTCTGAAGAAATTGGCTGTTTTGTACTCTAAAATGTTTGATTCAATGACAAGCCACTGAATTAACCTGAAAGAATAGAGAATTTTACTGAAATAACATCAAAGAAACTACAGAGGACTCTTTAAAACTGACAATGTAGAGAAATATTTTTTATGTGATTTGACAGGCTAATTCAATGACCTTGAGCGACAAAACAAAACAAACCTTTTTTTTCCAAACCTCCTTTGGCATTAACATCAGTACAAAAGCTGTGTGCTGGGAGCTTTGTGGCATCCAAGGCCAGGAAGCAACTGCAAGTGTAATGTGTATGTGATCCAGTACTTTTGTTTATATTGTGTATGGACTAGAGATGGCACGATACCACTTTTTTATGTCCGATACCGATATCATAAATTTGGATATCTGCCGATACCGATATGAATCCGATATAGTGTTTTTTAATCAACAAAACTGTTTTTTTAAATATCTTGCTGCATTTTGTATAAGTTCATACTCAAGTTTAAAACAACAACTACACTAAAGCTATTCTGTTATACCTGTATGCAAAAAAAAAATTTCATAGTTCAGCAATACTGATCAATCTAATAAACTTAAACCTACACCATCCTCCCTATTCTGGTATTTTAAAGAGTACTTAGCGTAAATATTAAGCAACCTAACTAATAGGGTTCCAACTCCCAGCAACAACAAAAATAAATAAATAAAAAATAGGGAACCACCCCTCACGCTCCACCTCATGATGCTTAATCGACGTAATCAACCTTGATTTGATGCAGTGTGAAAAAAAATGCACAGAAATCAATTATTTTTCAAGAAATATTAAATAGATTCAACATCTTTCTTCAACAAATTGCAGACTGCACAGATGGTACCTTCCCAAAGGAAAAAGTACTATAGCTTACTAGGGTATATATATTAGACTTAATAGTCACTATATACAGTAATTGACTTCTATTCCTTTTACATCAAATTAAAACTTTGGGTGTCAGATAATTATTTATTAAAAGCTAGACATTTTAAATGAGAATAAGAAAGAAAAGTATTTCTTTGTGCCCCCTTTTCCCTGTTAATGCCCTATCAGCCCCCCTGGCTAAACTTTGCTAGATCCGCCCCTGCACAGTTACTAGCGTCAGCTACGTAGAAAAAGATCCTGGTGTAGAAAGTAATATTAAATAAATTCTAACAACAGCTGATCAAACTTAAACGTGCTGCTGTTGTTCAGCCGCTGGTTTCCACTTTCTGGTGCAAAGTGGGCCAAAAACAAAGAAGCCGATCAGCTGATCATTAAGCAGTTTCATGATTGAAGTAGCAGCAAGAAGAGGCAGTCGCTTGTTAAGCTTAACGCAGGAATGCTTTACAAACATTCAGAGATGGACTTACACACTTGCTTTACTTCTCTCGGGGATAACTTTGTCAGAGATGAAATGCCAGGTTGCTAGCGAAGCTCCACATGCTATCCAGACCACCGACAGGTCCCGCATGCCACAGCCGCTCTATCACGTGATGCATACTGCTCCGACGTGCTAACGTTCTGAGGTGAGTTACGGCGTGTTGCAAGTTTTGTGAGGTGCTTTCGTGATATTTAATGGATCGGATTACATTTTTTATTTTTCTCCAATATCCGATCCAGTAATTTAGGTCAGTATCGGACCGATACCGATACGTAATATTGGATCGGTCCATCTCTAGTATGGACCGAATAAACTTGGAAGAAAGCCGGACCAATTTAAAATATTAACTGATTTCCACTTTGATAGACAGGGAGAGAAAATGTGCAGCAGTGAGTTTCTGCTGGTAGCGTGATCACCATGGGTTACTTGCAGAGGTTCATATCACACTTAGTTTTTGTGAAAGTAATTATTCACCAATCACATTACCCTTGAGGTTCAGTCCTTTATATGTATAGAATATGTAAATATATGTTAATCTCCAAACAATGGAGAACTAATGTATTCACTGACAGAAAGAAGTCTTCAAAAATAAATTGCCTAATATGATTCTGTAAACTTCCCACACACTCAGCTATGGCACGCAAAAGCTTTAACTGGCAGAAGCTGTTCTGACAGATCGAAAAAGCAGAATTTCACCTGAGAACCAGATCCAAATGCATGCAGCGAGATGTTTGCATACTCAGTCTCACCAAATGGTCAGAAACACACATCTGAAGTGAAAACAGTGATGGGTTTAACTCTGTGTTTGTGTTTAATTTCAGCATAATCACTGAAAACACTCAAGAGGCAGAAACCCGCAAAGCTATGTCAGTAATTTATTTGTTGGCAAACAACTTTCACTGTTACAACAAATATTAGTTATGAGATCATTCAACGTGGAACCCATACAAAAAGAATAAATAATTAGCAGTAATATTGTAATAATAATCAAGATCATAATAATTTAAAAAAAGAAATGAAAAACCCCAAAAATTAAAAAAATTAAAAAAAACAAACCCAGTGCCACTTTATTTACTCCTGCCAGCTTTCTTTCCTCTGAGCTTGTTTTGCTGTATTTAAACCAATAAACTGATAAATAAATAATTTCTCTCTTGGGGACATGGCGGGGTTTGTGGAATACATGTGCAAGCTACACTTCATACACTTATTCATTTTCCTGCTAAATAAGTAAACATTGGCTTTCCACATTGGACAGTGCTCTTGTGTGCAGATTTTTCACATTTTCAGTACACAAATATGGTGTAGCCATGATATTTCATTGGTAAGACTGACCCCTTTGTAAAATAGTAGATTCTCTGAGCATTTTTCTGTACAATAAGACCTCAAACAGCACTGTAAGTTATTATCAGTTGCTAGAATATTTGGCAGAGGATATGTTTTTAAAAACTATTTTTGTGCTACGTCTTAAATCTGGCGTCTTTGTAATTTTTCACACCGAGGCCCCTCGCGCAGGGTCAAAATGAGATGAGATCCTCTTCCATCAAAAGTCTAAAATGTAGCATTTCCATAGTAATCGCTTCCTTCGTCTCTTAACTACTTCAGTTTCCTGCTTGGTTTAAATCTACACAAGTGGCAAAGTATATAGTAACAACTAATTTGCAAAATGTACGTGACAGTGGTGTTGCTATAAAAAGGACCAGGATGAAGTGTGCGTAGGGTATATGCGTATTAATTAAGGGGTGCTTGACCGCCTCTGCATTACGAGAGAGTGACATGAAAGATTGTTTCTTGCTCGTTCTGCAGTCCTCTCGTGAACAGAACATATCATTGCATTTCAGAACGTTTTCACACACAAAAGGTTTGCAACTTAGGATTATAAAATAAAAGACTTGGTCATATGCAACATTTGTATCTGTATCTGGATTCTGTACAATACATAGAAACAGTTTGTGATTTCTTCATAATCCTTTGATAACGGAAAACTTTTACAGAAGAAAGGAGAAGAAACAGAACTTTTTTTTTCACTTCAGTCTGTTGTAATATGATCTTCCTTCTTTGTTTTCAGTGAAATACACAGTAGCCGCTGTCACTACGACTTGCAGGAATGTTACACCAGCCCAGACACAACTCCAGTTTAGCAGATACGAACAGGAAGAGAACTTCGAACATCAGTTTGATATGGTTACAGTTCAGCCGCCCAAATAATATCAGTGGTTCTTTTTCTTTTCTTTTCTTTTTTTTTTTTTTCTTTTTTTTGGGTGATTGTTAGTGAGGGCATATATCATACATCCTTCACTTGATTGGCAGGTAGCGGTGCTTCTTTGGGGCCAGTTTATGCTGTGAACACCAGAGTCTGACGTCCTGCTCTACCCTTTATTGTCGTGGAAACGTCATCCAACGTATGCGTCTTTAAGAGTTAGACAGACAGACAGACATACAGACAAACAGACAGGCAGCTCTTTTCACCCAGGGCTGGGGGGCCTGGGCCCTGTTGTGGTGGTAGTGGAGACTATATGCTATAATCTGCTAGAGGTCCATATTGGTAAACTTGTAGGGCTACGGTCAATCCGAAGATTCCAAATAAAAGTAACAGGTACGGTAAAATTACAGAATCCCTCCCCGTTCCTTTTCTGTTCTGAGTTCAAACATTCCATTCTGGCTTGATGTTCACAAAAAGTCTTTTAGAGCTGCCCTCTCAGTCTGCACCTTTTATGACAGTACATTCAATCCCTGCTTTTAACTGGCCAGTGATGTCTCAATCATATTGTCATGGGCCGCCGTTAATGTTACACACAGTACCTCAATCCAGGGTCGGGCCAGCTCAGTCTGTCAGTCAACAACACAGAATGTTTTCACTGAAAGGTTGAAAGTGTAAAGGTGGGCTGGGGAGGGACAGAAGTCTCGACTGCCTCTATAGACTGGTAACCAGGTGAGAAGGGTCTACAGGCGGCTCCTCGGGTGATGAATCGGACTCATCCTTGCTCCCAGAGACCATATATCCATCACTGCCACCACGGCCCATGTGGTAGTAGCTCTGCAGCTCGTGAAGGTGATTCCTGGAGCCCAAGTTTGGCATGCTCTTATAATAGACATCATCCAGTTCAGGAGCAGTAGCACTCTTACAGGGCTGTAGCTCCCCGGAGCTGTCTTCCTCTCCGTCTGTTAAACCATTCATCTGCCCATCTGGGAGGTCCGTCAGCACTGGCATGCTGGTGTAGAGTGAGTCTCTGTGGTTTGGTGAGTGCGTGTGCTCATCAGTGTGCTCGTTTGTCAGCAGGGGAAAAAAGCTCTCGCTGGTCTCTTGAGGAATGCGCCGTGGCCGGGAGAAACTGTGAGGTGGCGGCGGCGGCGGGGGGTGGCTGTCTGGCGGAGGAGGCCGTGGCGGCAGGAGAGGTGCATTGGACTCCTCTCTGATAATCTCCAAACCCAGGTTCTCCTCATGGGGGAAGGCTACAGAGTTGTCTAGTACCATGGGGCCATTGTCCTCTTTACTGCCTCCCACACATCCACCAACTCCACTGCTGCTGCTGCTGCTGCTGCCCCCTGCCAGGCTCCCTGGAAGAACCAGGCAAGAATCATATTACACCACACATCTCAACATGTTAGCCCACTGACGTTAAATCATTTTGAACAAAAAGCACTGCCACTGCTACCCAAGGCAGAAACTTTAGCATTACTAGTAAAACAAGTATTAAATTTTTTAAATTGTATACTTTATTGACCCCCGTGGGGAAATTCCTCTCTGCATTTAACCCATTCACTCTGTGAAGTTTAAAGTCCCCACTCTAATTTTCAGAAATTAACAACAGATTAAATTAGTCCTGCTATGTGACACCGGACCCAAAGAGAGCGATTTAAAGGATGTCAGCTCATTTGATGTCATTGTCCAGGTTGTCTTGCTTTCGAAATTACAGTTTTACTTGAGCTCACCACTTTCAACAGTGCAATTTTCGCCAGCATCATATGTCTGTTATCCAGTAAAAAAAACCAAACCCCCCCCCCCAAAAAAAACTACTGTCTGCTAGATCTGCCCACTACCAAATGTCACACAGGCAAAGCAAAAGGAAAAAGGATCAACTTCAGGTAAATCTACGCTTCACAATAGCTGCCAAAAGTGTAAAAGTTTGGTATTGACATATCAGCTGTGATAATATGTCGCAGTTGTTTAAGCTGTCTGCGAACGGTTAGAAATAATAATTATTGTAGATTTTAATATGTTGCTCACCACTTCTATTGTGCTGTTTTGTTGAGTTCACCTGAACCCTCAGAAGGAAGGGTTACTGCAAATCATTATAAATGACAGGCTTTTGCTTAATTCAGTTTAATAATCACCTGTCTGCATAAATCATTGTAACCAGATAAAAACCCAGATTCTACTCATTCACCCACAGAAACAAATAAAAAGTGTTTACACGCATTTATAATTACTCTAAGACTATTTTTGTTGTAGTGAGTTAACAAGCAGTGCCACTTAATAAATCGAAATATTTACATCTGTTCAATTCAACCTTCAATTATATAAATGAAACCACATTCACCTCCATTGGCCATGCTGCTGTTCACCAGTTTGTTCATGAGGTTGTGATTGCGCTCCGTGGTTGCTCTCTCATGATTGTTGAGGTAAGATGGGATATAGTTGGACGTCAGCTCCTTGAGGATCTTCTTCTCTAGAGTTGTCTCCTTGTGGTTGCCGTGGGTGCCGTAGCCGGCGCTACGGTCGAGGATCTGGACACAGTCGCTCAAGTACTCACTGCTCGCCATGCTGTAGTTGTTGGCATGGTTACCATTAAGAGGGAGTGTATCCATAACACTGGAGTCTCTTGCGTTGTTCAGGATGCCCTCTGAGAAACAATTTTAAAAAGTGCTAATTATTAAGATGTAAGAAAAAAACAACTCCCAAGTGGTTTTTTTACAAATGAAAGATTTTAATTATTGTTTCACATCGTAGTGGGTGCTGTGAATTGAGGATTAAAAATTAGCAATGATAAATTTCTTGGAAAGAAAAATGCTTCAAGCGTCCATAATTCATTAAGGAGAATCTTCATAAGTACTCTTCTTTTTCAATTGCTGCTAGCACTACAACAATACAAAAAGAAAAGTTAAAATTTCACTGAAAAATGTTTTAAGTAGAACTTCTAGTAATTATACAGGAGTTATTATCACATCTCATCTCCCTGCTGGTCGACTAATACTATAGATACTGTATATCGACTGGAAAACTTTTTGGGGAAAAAAGGTTTTGCATAGGTTGGATTTAAAACATTAAATTGCTTTAAATTCAAGAAAATAATTATGTAGCTGAAGTAGTTTGAGTAATAATGTAGTCCATACTTGTGTCTCGGTATGGTGCTAATGGACAGCATGAGGGAGAGAGAGAGAGAAGAGAAACACAGATGTGAATTTAGACATTGACAGAAACACATTTCAGCCACCGTTACATCAACAATTGCTCAACAACTAAAGGCAAGTTGACAAATTTTAAACACAAAAATCTTACATAATCATTACAGAACAAAATATCTGTGCTTTGTTATAAAGACAGAGAAAGAAACAGCATAAGAATCATATTTAAAATGCTATAAATGTAGATATTAAGCTTATGCAGACACATGCTGTTGCACAAGCAACACAAGGCCAAAATGACACATGCATGTAAAAATAAAAATAAAAGTAAATCTAACATTCATATAAAATGTAATATATAAGAAATATTTCATGGTTCACAAGTAGCTTTTTTAAGATATAGCAAATCTGCAAATAGTAATTTAGATAGAGTTGTATGCATATATGTACAGTTCAGTGTCATTGATCATCTCACTTGGGAACCATAACATGCATGCATCAAAATAGAAAGCACCTTTTAAACTGAAAGAACCATGCAAACTAAATCAATAAATAGATAAAATGAAGCAACTCTATGCTACATTTAAAAATGTTGTTCATAAATGGAACATCAGCCACACCTTGGGTGTTGTACATGCCCACAGCTGGGTTGTTATAGACTGCCGAGTCCCCCAGGAGCGTGTTATAAGGATTGTTAGTACCATGGGGACGAAGGAGAGCATTAGTTATAAGATGATTAGCCATGGCTCCTGGTACAGGCAGATAGAGAAAGAGAGAGGAAAAGCAATAGCCAAGTCGAGAGAGGAGGAGAGAGGAAAAGCAACAGCCAAGTCAAGAGAGAAAAAGAGAGAAGCACTCAGGAGAAAAAAAACAGAGTGGAGATAGAGGTTAAAGGAGAGAACATGTAGCCATTGCAGAGTGGAAGTAAGCAAGAAGGAAAAAAGAAGAAGGGAGAGCGAGATGGAGAGTGAGTGTGTGGAAGAAAGAGGGAGAGAAGAGGACAAGTAAATCAAACAGGCTAACAGTTCAGGGAGAAAGGCAAGAAAAAGCTTGACAAGTCATTCTTGCAGCCATTGCATACAGGCTGAGGGAGGGAAAGGGAGAAGGAGACAGAGAGAGAGAGAGAGAGACAAAGAGAGAGTGCCATAGCTTGGAGCAGACTGTGCTGCAGTTCAATACGCTTGAGCAGAGAAGCATGACTACAGGACAGTTAATGGACAAAGGGGCCACAGAAAGTGTTTTCAGTGCATTTTCTGAGAGACTGCTCATATACACATTAAGACAATGCAAAAAATACAGGCAACAAATGGGCACAACAGCTCTTATGCATTCATCCTCATGATGCTATCGACACTGTATGAAGCAGGCTGTGCTACTGCTGTCTGTGCATGTCATATAGCTTTAAAACAGAGAGGGGAAAAACAGGTTCAAATATCTCTGTGGTTTCAGCATAAACTCAAAGCAAAACATGATAAGAAATAATTATCTTTATCAGTTTTCTTTTCCTTTTAGTACCTTAGCAGCACCACTAATGAGGTGCAGAGATGGCATTATACATGACCAACCACTGTGTATGTGACGACCTAGTGGAGAGTCTGCATCATGCAGTTTTTCTTTTTGCTTTTCTTTTCTGCTCTTTCTAGCGGCTTCAAATGCAATCTTGCTAATATTATACAGTTGTCACTGACTGTGTGGGATCTGAACTTATGGTTATGTAAACTAGCTACATCTACGGATGCATCCCGTACCCAGTAAAATCATGTCTAAAGGCTAGTAAATCTATGAAAAATATAGGGGCACAGCAATTTTTTACTTCCCTAAGGCATTTTTTTCTCATTTCTACACAATGTAAACTATAAACTTATGATTCCTATGCCATTATAACCCAGCATTTAAGAACTACATAAGTCATATATTGTCATAATATTCAAAAAAGGGGAATATATGCATTCTAGATCCTTTCAAATGTATGACTACACAAATTATTCATCAAAACTACAAATTACGGCGGCGTAAGAAATTGTAAGCTCTGACACATCAATCTGCTGCAAAATGGTAAAGGTGGAGGGAAATTTGTCATAGCTGGACACACTGAAATGAAAATCACGTTAAGGATCTGTTATCTTTAATTACTTGAACTGATCCCTCCTTTTCTCGGTGCTGCCAAAAGTCAGCCACCGCTACGTGAATGCATGAGTTATTTACTGGTTGATTATGTGACGTGACGTCATTAGTCTCAAGCTACTGGAACTATTGTTGATCTTAGTTTTGCGGATGTCATCTGTAGATTTCCAGAACGTGTGTGTGTGTATATATATATATATACACATGTACATGTGTAAATATATATATATATAATATATATTGCCTTACTTTAACCTTCCTAGTTTCTGGCTTACGTAAGGTGTTTAGTTGGCCATGACAAAAAATTTAGGTTGCTTGAAAATGTGTGTATAGCATCTCCTAATGTTGTTACTGCACAAATGAACCAAAGAGAAAATGATTCCCTTTTTTTTCTCCTTCTGGTCAAGCCTCCAAACAATCAATGTGGCATGTAGCTCAGTGATACGCCTGTTTTACAACAGACTCTGTGAAAGTGTTGCCACATACACTAAGTAATATAACTACACTGAAAAAAGGCCTTGTTGGATTTACTTAATTCAATAGTGGACACTGGTTGCACACAAATGTTTTGCTTTGGCAGAAACTTAAACAACTGAGTTAAATCAACACAACTTATTCATATTCAATAACCCTGTGCATTTTGTGTTGATACAACGCGATTGAAACATGTTTAGATGAAGTAAGTTAAAGCTCTTGGAATATTTTAATCCTTCACAATTTTGTCATTTTATTTTAACACTATTCAATAACTTTTACCCCAGTACTACTCGGTCACTTAAATACTACATGTTGTCTTCATATTACATAATGTTCAACAAAGTCTAGAGTCTGGTTACCATAAAAATTGAATGGATCTACAACAACTACCATCCTCCTATCTTTATCCTGGTTGCAGGGGGGCTGGGGCATGAAATCCTGTGCAGTGTCGCAAGATTTAACATTGCTATATTATTGACTTACTTCACTCGAACATGATATGAAGAATTTAATCTAGCCTCTCTGCATATAATGTAGTTTCTACACTATATAGTTACACTTAACTTTAAAGCATAAGGCAATTGTGTTAAATACACACAAGATGCTTACATAAATCCAAGAGATGGCCAATCAATTTTTTTCAGTGTACAGCTTCTTTAGTCTGACTCTGTTATTGTAAGCTGGTACTGTCAGAGTTTATTAAATACACATGTGAAAACAGTATTAGCTGATAGACAATTATCTTTTACTGCTAGGGTTCCAGATGAAGTGCATACCTTTGATTTGCAACCCACACCCCCCTTTTTTAAATCTTTTTTTACATTAAGTAACAGCTACATTTTGAATTAATTGAGAATATCATAGAGTGTTTGAGTTTCACTAAAATGAAAAACAGCCACATACTAACAACTGACTCCTCTATTCCTGAGCATACCACAGAACCTTTTTTTTTTTGGTCATTGCTGTGTAGGTCTCTCTTCTTCATTATAACTTAAATGACCTGGGCATAACAAGAAGTCGGTCTCTTATCTGACAATCCAATTTATTCCATTCCACCGTTATCCAATAAGTCAAAGTATGTAGTTATTTCAACATCTACTGGCTAAGTAGCTCCGTGTGGCATTCTTTAAAGTGTGAGGGAAGGAGGAGGTGCGGGAGTCTTAAGCCCTGCCTCACTAAGTGTGTGATAATTCAAGCGCTGACACGCACCATGTCTGCTTTAGTATCAATCTGTCATGCTAACAGCTTATTAGTGGCCTGAAGAAAGTGAGGGGCCACACCTCAGCTTAGAGTCTAACAAATGGCAGCATGTGTTCTCGTGTGTGTGTGTGTGTGTGTGTGTGTGTGTGTGTGTGTGTGTGTGTGTGCACGTATTTCAAACTGTGTGGCCATTTGGGTATCTATGCCCTCATTACCCTAGCCCTCGGATAGCCATACCCATTGAGTTCATTCCTACAGTCCATTACACTGTCCTACTCTGAAGGGACTGCAATACACAGCTCTAAATAAAGTAGGGATACACTGAACTGGGCTTATTCATTTAAAAGGTTTGAGACTACAATAGCATACAAATTCTCAGGTGCAAATCCTGAAAAGTTTCGCTCTACTTAAAATGAAACGGGATGCTATGTGATGAGTAATGCTGTGAATTCATCTAAAAATATAACATTAATTTGCATAGCACACTGTATTATAACAAAGGTGTTATGGTGTTTAGTTTAAGTCCTTAACACATACTAACTTAAAGGATTCAAACCTACAGCAGTTAAAGAAACATCTGTCCTTGCAAAAAGAAGATTGGTGCTACAGCACAGTTAGCGCTTCACTCTGTAGATTTAATATTGTGACAATAAAGTAGTTTCAGTTTTGACGGGAGCCTGCCCAGACCTCTCCTTCCTGCGAAAAAGCAGCTTTTGAAGCAGCAAAAATAAGTAAGCGATATTTACACTATCCTGCTAATCTTCCGATCTTCAAGAACAAAATACCATTATCGGTAGTCTGGACCGCAGCTACTTTGCTAAATGACAGCGTATGCTGCCTGTGCCTCCCGCTATTAATAAAGCAGATAGGGTGACAGTGATGAGGATGCAAATTGTAGGTATCCCGTGGTTACCTCTGTTGAGCGTAGCAGAGCTGTTGATGTCTCCAGTGATGAAGGAGGACTCCTGTTTCCTCACAGTGTCATTCCACATCCGCCTGATACGACTCTATACGCATGAGAAAAGAAGCGAGAAAGAAAGAAAAGGGTAGAGACGGTATGGGCAAATTTGTAGAGGGGAAACAATAAAATGCAAGGGAAAAGAAATCAAAGGAAGAGCCAGCAACAGATCAAGGGAGAAAGGACACGACAACAAAGAAGGGAGAGAAATATAGTGAGAAAGTTATAATATATGGGAGGCGATTGGCAAAAAAAAAAAGGATCAAATTAGTGCAGGAGAGGCAGTAAATGGGGAAAAAAACCCAAAGCAACATCCGACAAAAGAGAAACAGGTAGGGAAAAATAATCATACATCAGTGTTTTTTGTACTCCATATACATTTTTTAAGCAACATTGTCTGTCACAGTCAGGGTTTTGGATCTCACACTTTCAACAAAACATCCATATTTTAAGTAGAGATGCACTGAATGTAATTTTACTGGACTATTGCATTTTTCTTTACTATGCTATGTTTTCTAACCTTTCTTTCGTGGAGAATTTCCATTTTTGCTCATAATAAAACATAGAAAAGTTTTTGAAACAGTCAATGTTTTCCAATACAACATCAGGTTACTGAACCTACTATCACTCCCACTCCAACAAACCCATAATCGAGTGCTCCAGGTTACTGGACACAATATTGAGCTTCTTCATTTACTGGCAAACAGTGCCAACAACAGTATATGATGCCAACTGAGCTGGGCAGATCGTGTCAGAGTTGGAGCTAATAAATGCTAAACAAAAGTTACTCTGACTTTGCTCTTATTGCAGAAAAGAGAGTTCTGAAATTACTAATGGATTGGCAGAACTATGAAAAAGAGTACATGGCAGATGGCTACACTGGTAGATTACTGGCAACTGAGTTAGCAGTATGAGGAAGCCAGATACATTTACAGCTTATAAGATATTACATTTTGCTTCACAGAAGTAATATATCTGCACAGCAATTACAGTTGTTTTTGTTGTCTAAGGTGCACTATCGGCTATACCCTTGATCGGATATACTAGCCGACTGATCGGTGCAGCTCTAATTTAAAGCCCCAAAATAAACCGAATGGCATTCCAACTTAAAGTCGCATTTAATGTGTTTGCCTAAAATATGAGACGAGTTGAAAGTGAACAGCGATGATCCAAAACCCTCATGGCGTTATCTGGCCTCACCTGAGAATCTGCTGTGCTGTAGCGTCCAGGTGTGCAGGCAGGTAAGCTCACCTGTGAGCCTGTGGAGTAGCGGCCCGGGGTCCGCGAGGTGGTGGTTTTACTGGAGGAGGATATAGAAGTCTCCACGCTCTTGCCGCTGCAGCAGTGGGTGCGCAGACATTTGCCGTACTCTTTACGCACCTGGGCCCCAGATGGTGGGAGGAGGAAAAAAGCGTCAGAAACTGTAAATGCACTCTCAGCCAGCGCGTACAAAAGAGGGGGAATTGATTGATGTTTTTGCTTTGACGTTGCACATAATGATGCATATTTTCAAGATGACAGGCCGAGAAAGAAAAGACAAACTCTTCTTCTACTCAACTTCCTTGTGCAAACACTAAACCCATAAATTTAGACATTAGAAGATTAGCTCCATAAACTTTCCCCCATCAACATCCTCCCCAAGCTGCCACATATTCATCTAAAATGGACATATTCCTTAGGGGGAGATGTGATGCACTTGTACACACAGAACATCTGCATTTAGATCCCAATCAAGTTAGAACAAATACGACTGTAATTGCTTTTTAACAAGCTCGTCGGACTGGCAGGCATATATTGCCACATGCTCTGTTTGAACAGCTGTGTGGTGAGTTGCTCCATGCATCTTGGGAGAAACCAAGTTGGGTCGCAGCCAAAGAAAACCTCATCATTGTTCTGAGGACATCTCTCTGGATACCTGATCCCGTGACCTAGCACATACCTAAGTATACTGTGCACACACACCACACTTGTTTACTGGTCATGCACTTGAAACTAAAAATTGTCTGTGGGATGGCAGCCAGATGAGAGTATTAAGCATTTGATGAATCTTCTTTCCATATCCTACTCCTCTTCTGGAGTCCCAGGCACTGACAGTGTGTGGGAGACTGTAAAAGTATCCCGGTGTGTGTAGGCTCTTCCTGGAAGCCACACATAACTCAAGTATAAAAAAAGTACACACATGTGCTCACAAATGCCAGTAATCCTTTAGGCCAAGGAAACCCCAAAAAATATACTGAAGAGTTTGTTTTGGGGTTTTTTTAAATTATAGAGGACTTGAAAGGCGAACCGTGTGTTAATGTGAGTCATAAAATCATAAAACTCACTTGAGGAAATTACTTCAAGTTTCAGGCAATTAGACTTCAAAACACTCATGCATGTCCTCTTCCTGGGTCCAATATTTAAAACAATTAGAGCTGAATATTATCAAAGTGTATAATATGCTATTTCAGGTGCGATGACCCTGCCTGATGATGGAAAACTTTCTTTGCTGCTGCTAGAAGAAGTAAGACAAGCAACTCAGTTTGTTACCTGCTGCCTCAAGGCAAGACAGACAGTGACAGCGAAAGAGAGTGTTAGGTAGCAAGAATGAAAAGGTGAGAGAATTGAGCAGTAGGGATACTGAATGACCAATCAAACCTCTGTGACAGCTCTGCAGATATTTTTGGTGTCCCTGTTGATCGTTTCTGGCTCGCATGTGTGCCTCTGTGTGTGTTTGTATGTGTCTGTCACACTGGCAGCTTCTGTCTAGCTTTGTGCCTCACCTTTTTCTGCAGTATGCAGTGGAAGATGAAGATAAACATGCCCTGCAGAGAGTTGAAGATGGTGAAAAGGTAGGCCATGATCACGGTGCTCTCGTTGATGTACATTAGCCCGAACGCCCAGGTCAGACCGAGCAGACACAGCAGAGCTATGGCCCCGATCACCCAGGACCTACAGGAGAAGACAAACAGTGAAAAATGAGAGATGCTCGTCCTGTTACTGTGTGTCATTATCAAATGAAATTCAAACATGAGAAGTTTGTCTTTTCCCCCCGTGGTGAAAAAACTAATCAGTCAAGGCTGACGCATGAGGGACCATGAGACGATAGAGGGGTTAGAAAGGGTTCATTATGAGCCCCAACACTGTAGGAGTAGACTGGAGGAAACAGCGGGAGTTTTGCTTAAAAGAATTAAAGCCTTATAAAAGGGTTTAGAGGAGGCAGTGCGAGTGGATCTTTTCATTTAGATCCAATCTCCAGAGAGCGAGGAGAGGTTATAAGCGAGCTGACGTCAGCCACGGGTATCACGAAGAAAAGCATTCTTCACCGAGCACACTTTTCCCAAGCTGCAGCCAAACTTTCTCAGTCAAAGTATATGACAGGAGGTAAAAAATCATTTTCAGGCAGAAGTAGGTCCTGAAGTCTGTTAGCGCACTTGTGACTATAACAGTTTAATGGGAGTAGATTTGATAAAAGTTTTTAAGGCTGCAAACCTTCATTTCAAATAAAGGCTATGAAGAAGTGAGTCATAAAGGCCAAATGTCAGAGAAACTTGGTCATGCGGAGGCATGTGTATGCATCGTAAGTCCTTGTCTGAGAATGTGTGTGTGCGCGCACGTGTGTGTGCATGCGTGTGCGTGCGTGTGTGTGTGTGTGCGCGCGTGTCCACGTGAGTGTCTTCATCGGGCAGTAAGCAGAGGGACATTACGGCCATTATAAATGACATTTCCCACTAAAGGTCATAGAGTTGTGTCTGCCAGAGCCGAGATGATAGCTGTTAATTTGATTGGCTGACTGGGCAGTGATCACCTCTAACACAAGTGATAGAGACAAAGAAAACCGGCAAGGAAAGAGAGAGCAGGAATGGAGATAGAGAGAGTGAAAAAACGCAGCGGGAGAGATATTAGGAGAGTCATGAGGAAGGAAGACAGACAGAGGAGGAGAGTAAGTGAGTGAGACTAAGGTGATTGATTCGATGTTTCCCTCTGTGGCACCATTCAGGCGAGACAGAACCTCCAATAAAGCTCGTCTGACGACCCTCTTCAATAAAGGGTATGCTCATCTCTCTTTTCCATCCCACCATTTCACCTCTTCCTCCAGCGTTCCCTTGAGTCATGGTTTCTCTCTCAGCTCTGTTTCCATGAATTCACATCTCACCTTTATAATATTTCAATAGCACATTAGGTCTATAGGTCACAGGACCTCACAAATCACACACGAACAAGAAATCCATTTTACAAGACAGGTTCACGGTTAATTTAGGTGTGTGCATAGACTACAGGAAGACTCCACAGACACATGAATAACAAGCAAACCAAACAAAATGTCTCTAGGAAGACAACACTGATTGGAGAGTGGCCTTACCAGAGCCAATCCACAACAAAGATAACTTATGATGGCTTGGAGTTAGAGAGACAAAGAAAACAAAAGGAAGAAAAAAATAAGACAAAAAGAGCATGATGGTGATTAACGAATAAATGAACCACAATAAGACATGACTAATGAAGTGAAATAGATTAAAATCTAGACAGCCTTCAGTGTTCTCAGAAAGACTAAGGAAAGTCATTAAGAAGAGGGGGGAAAGATCCAAAGCATCGTGTTTTAAACGATTCTTTGATTTCCATCTTTCATCAGATTTTTTCTTATTAGAGTACTTTTTCCTGAACTGCACTAAAGCAAAGATCAGCTGGCTTCGCCTTTGCTTCTGAAACACTTCCTGCTTGAAGTCCTACTTAAAAACTGCCTCCATTGGCAGTAATATTTAAATCATATGAGAACCGAGTCATTTTTGGGATTTACATTATAAATTCTGAGCTCAGATACGCGTTGAACTCTGAGCCAAGGCATATTGTTTGAATTAGACTGAGCCTTTTTTGTCTTGAGCTGGACTCGAACAAGAAATGACACAATCCCGATTAGTTAGCTTGGTAGAAAGAGTTTCAGTATTTAATGGAAGTGAAGTCATATTTCAGTGGCACCCTCTAAGGGTCTCTTGAATAATAGGGACATGCCTGAGAATAATGATTTGAAGAATTTAGAGGGTAGCATCTCAAAATTATGTAAGATAAAGGTGAAAGGCGCTCCATGCGACAGGGTAGCATAAAAATGTAGAATTAATTGAATAGTTCGACTTTTTGGGAAATGTGCTCACTTTCTTGCAGAGATGAATGTGAAGATTGATGCCACTCTTGTGTTTGTGCAGCCATGATGAAGTCGGAGCCAGCAGCTAATGAGCTTAGTGTAAAAACAATACTCCTGGTTCTGTCCAAAGGTAACATTCTAATGCTCACTAATTAGCATGTTATAGCCTTTCGCTGACTCCATAAACAAAACAAACTGAAACCAACAATGCGATAAATTCAGAGATTGTGTCTCTCTTGCCTGAGAAATAGTATTGTACCTTACCTCCATAATTTGTGTTTATGCTTCCACTTATATATAAATGATACAAACAACAAAACATAAAGGCTTTAACTGAACTAAAGGTATCAACTTGTAGCTTTTGTTACCATTGGGCAGCGCCAGGCTTAGTGTTTCAACCCTATTCGAGTCTTATGTTAAGCTAAGCTAACCATCTGCAGCAAAAGTACTGCACAAAAATTTAGAGTTATGCCTCATTTCTCTGTATTTTGCTAGGAAATAGGAAGAAGTTGAATAGTTGAAGTGATTTAATGAAACGTGTGCAAACACACATACAGTATAAAAGGCGAAAACGACGTTTGTACAAAGTGAAGTGAATATCCATTACGCCGACCTTTATTCTCTAACATAGCCTGAACTCTCTTATGCAAGTTTTAATTCTTTAATTAGTCTTCAGGAATAGTTCTCCAGACTTCTTGAATGACATTGAAGGCTCTTTGGATTTTGGCTCTTTTCTGTTCTCTGTCAAGATGATCACACACGGCTTCAATAACGTTGAGGTCCGGGCTCTGGGGAGGCCAATCCATCACTGACAGCATTCATTATGTTTTTCTCTATCCAGGTATACTTTTAATGCACTGCCAGTATCTTTGGGATCATTGTCATGGTGTAAACTGAAGCTGTTTCCTAACAGGAGTTTTCCAGATGGTGGATCAAAATCAGGTCATACTGTAGAAACACTGTTGTACTTTTCTGCGAACATCCTCAGAAAATATTGATAAAGATTAGAACAAAAAATGTGTAATTTTGATTCACCACACCTTAAGACCTGTTGCCACTGATTTTCAGGCCAGTTATTGTTTAATGTTTCAAATTTCTGCCTTTTCTCTGTTTCCTTTCCTTATGACTTGCTTCTTGAAAACTATCCTTGCACCGAAACCATTTCTGATAAAGCTTTAAATAATAAACGACGGATCAAATGAACAGCCAGGTGTATTTTTGACTTGACTTTACTATTTATTTGCTGTAGATAGTTTTTCTAGGCCTGCTACTTCTTTTGTTCTGCCCTTGTCCAGTTTCCTGTTTCATGACGCACTGCACACCATTGGAAGTCTTTGGGAATCATCTTGAGAATGCCAGTTCATTCCTTGAATTAGTCTGTTTATGCTCAAATGACTCATAAGTCAATGTTAAAAAAAAAACTAAACATTTAACTGAAAATGGTCAGGTACAAGGACTGGATTAAAAATGAGTGCAAAAGCATTGGAAGACCTTTGGAAAGCTTGGAGAACTATTGCTCAAGACCCCTTAAAAATGCCGAGAAAGTTTGGATTCTTAAAATATAAAGAAAAAAGGGCAGTTTCACAATACTGTTGTGTCTTTTTCACAATAATGCTTATAGATTGTACTGTACAGACATCTGTCTTCTATTAGTTCTCCCTTTTGCAAAAAAAAAAAAAAAGCACAGTTCCCAAATGTCAAACTATTCCTTCTGCTTTATTCACACAAGCATGCATAATCACAAATCAGATGCACAAGTGTAGTAGCAGGATTGAAGAACTTACTTGATGTTGTCCAGACACCCAGAGTCTGGTTTGAGAATGGCCGTATGATGGAACATCTTATAAAGAGCGATGCCGAGGAAGATTACATTCAGCTGAAACACACAGACATAAAATCACACAAGGTAATTTTCTGCAGCAAGTAGCCTAATTAAAGACACAATGTCACCACAGCACTCACACAAAGAGTGATTCTTTATTTGCCTCTTCAACAGTAATTGGCTTAGGGACACCCTATCAGGCCCTCAATCAACAAGCCTTTATGTTCTCAAAATACAGCAGCTTGAACATCAGGGAAAATTTCAGCAGTTCGGGATCATTGTAACAATGGTAACCCAATTCTCATAGATGTGTTCTGTTCTATTGGAGTACTAATGCATAAAGAGGGTGGTTTAATAATGACTGTCTGAAGCGATACACTGGGTCTCAGAGGCTGTATACATTACCACTAGGTGTGGTGTCATAACAGTGCAGTCCCACCTGAACTGCTCCCCACATGTACATCCTGCAAGATCTGTGATAGCCTGCCTGACATTTCAAAAATGAGTACAGTGGATTGGTTCACAGGCTACTGGGAATACGTCTCATTGCTTTAAATGTCTTTGTATGTGTGTCTGCTTGATCATCAAACTCTATTCCTGTTGTAGTTTACTTGTTCGAGATAGGATGCCTGTTCCTGCTTCTCTGAACATTTTGATGACTGATGAAACATCAATCATTGGCATTGCTCAAACTTCCCGGGAGACTCTGTTCTCCAGTTTAATGTTCAATTTGGTGGCAAAGCAATAAAACAGCTAGATCAGGAGGAAAAACAGCACACAAATGAGTGCCTAATAGCAACATAACCTTGCTGAGTTTTTATCATAATCTGTGTGACGCACGGCGGCTTGCTCTCCATATCCCCTTCGAAGATTTCCAGGTTGCAGGAGTACGTGCCCGCCTGAGAGTTAATCCATGAATGGGAGTTATTAAGTTGACATATAGAGTTGCTTCCACTTTTACTTGCACTTCTGAGGAGCTCAGGCAAGCCTTGTAGGAGATTAACAAATACCTTAATGTGAGCCATCACTGCTGCACGAACATCTATAGATCTACCTACTCATAGATGAAGTGCTAAGTCAAGGGTGTGTGAGTATCCACGTGTGTCCATCTCACCATAATGATGAGTGTAGCAGGGCCTATGAAGCTCCAGATAAAGTAAGTATCCAATCGCAGCCAGCACCTAGAGACAGGGAGAGACGGAGACAGAGAGAGACGTCACGCACGAGGGACGCTGGGAAGAATAAAGGGGTTAAAAAAACATGTTCTTTAGATGGATGTAGGGTAGCAATCAGAGGATAGGACATGCATCACGGTTTCACACATATAATCACTGACAGGACGCAAGCTGGAGGAAAAAAAAGGAGCACATTATGACACGCAGTATATCAAATGCATCACGACAGAGCGAGGACAAAACAGAACTGGGGTGGATGTAAAAAGTGAAAGAGATGAAGAACAGGAAGAAAGGTGTTGCAAGATGGAGGAAAATAGCCTATACACACACCTCGAACATACATCACACACAGAGGGGGGAGACAGCGAGGGATAAGCACCTGTGATAAATAAAGCTTTACTTCTCCCTAAGGGCACAGATATATGACATGGCCACATCCTGCAGTCGCAAAAATATGACATGACTGTGTTCATTTGAATACTGAGTTATGGATGCAGACCTCATACGAGGCTATTTATGGAGTCTGCGGATGGCTGTGTTGAGGTTAAAGGAGAAAGGAGGGACACAAGTGCATGCACATTCAGTGTGTATATGCACACAAGCACACTTTCAGAAGACACGCATGAACATATAACCACAAACACACACACACACATACAATCATTTTGGACCACAAGGTTAGGATTGGTTGTAAAAGATATACTGCTGTATGCAAAATTATATAACCCCAAAACACCTTGACTCATCAACTGCAGCAAGCAGGGGAAGGAGAAGAAGAAAAAAAGAGTGCCCTCCACTGAGGTCAGACCCAACTAGTTGCCGAAAAAGGTGCCAGAGAAAAACGGCTGGAGCAAAATGGCCAACTGATTCATGACCAGCTGCTTTTGAATTATTAATCTTTCAATTTCCACCACATTAGAGAACCCTCCATTATGGGTCCCTGACTGTGTCACAGTATCCTCCATTAGGGCTCCTTTGCTAACTCGTAGCCACCTTCATTACGGTACATGAATGAGACTCAGTGCCACTGGCTACTGTGAAGAAGAACAGTCTGTGTTATGTGACAAGGTGACACAGCAGGAATGGCAGATGATATTTTCAAAGGTTTTGTCTCAATGTGTTATGTCAAAAATGATACACAGTGTCATTTTCAAGCCTGGGCTGATAAATGGATCGTGTAAGTTCGTTTCTGCTTTTTAAAAATTTCCAATTTCATTTACTTTTCAGATCCACAAGGCCCATGGGGCACGAGGACATGACGAGCAAGAGCATTAATGGCCTGGATGCAACATTACAAAAGAAAATATTGAAAATATTATATTCATGCATTTATTTTTGGTTATGTGCACCTTTTACATATAAGCTCTGCTTCATTGTCCCAAAATATTTCACATCATTTTGCATTTAAAGTCACAGCAGTTGTCTCAGGTCCTTTACGACACTCTGTTTGTGATTATTCACCCAAAGCTTGGCACTGAGACTCTCATGTTTTAATGATCATCAGGCAATGAAATATTGATCTAAGTGGCATGAGGACTGGTGTGGCTTGATGGTTAAACACTGCTAAATTCAACCCTTCCCTCGTCTTTCAGAGCTGGTCGAGTAGAGTGTAGCTTGTGGAAAGCTGCAATGTCAGAACGACAAAAGGTCCCCAAATGACCAGCGACTGGGAGCATTTTAGAAGGTGAATCATTTATATCTATAACCACACGTCATTTTTCACCCTCAACACGGAGCGACTCATTTATAAGCAGCTGAGGGATGAAACACCTCTAAAGCTGTAGCCTTTCAGTGCAAAGTCCACATTGTTAGTGTTTAGTCTTATGATTTGAATGGAGAACAGGTTATGAACATGACTGTGCCTTATATATATTATATATGCAATATACATTTCATATGCATATGTACTTAATAATTAGAATGTTGGCCTCTTTTCAGAGTCAAAGCATGAATGAAGTGTGCAGGTGAAACTCTTACGTTCACTCTCTTTGAATCTGTAGTTTGTGTATTAAGCCTGTAATGAGATGCTGCCTGTCCTTTCTTGGATTCATCCTTTTTCTAGGGTTATACAAGTCAAGCATGCACAAATACGTTACCTTGTGCTTTTAATGTATGTGCTTTTAATGTATGTGCTTATCTTCCACTACTCTTCTCCAGAGAAGCTGGTTTTATTTTAATGCGCAAGCGTAAGCCAGTGTGGATGTGTGAACATCCTGACACACAACTCCATCTTTTCCTATCCCATCCCTCCATTCTCACACTTAAAGCAGTTTTTTTTCTCCCTCGGCATACTCCACTGTACACCCCCTCCTTCTGCCCCGCCTGTTAAATCCTTCCATATTCACACATTGTTGCTGCCATGCTCATGCAGGCACTCTGTGGTGCATCCTCCCCCTGCGTGTCCCCAATACTTCTCTACCACTCTCCATCCTTCTTTGCCTCTCTCTCTCCACTCGTTCTCTCTGTATTGACTCTTCAGAAGTGCCACAGCTTGTTGAGTCCACTGTGGCAAACGCAGCCAAAATGACAGCAGGCACTCCAGCCTCCCTCCCTTTCCCTCCCTTGCCCCGTCATCCATCCTTCCTTCACGCATTCTTCAGCAGCATCCTTACACTCGGTCGGTGCCGTAGCTCCTATAGTCCACAGCAGCGGAGACGGCCACTATGACAGCAGGTACTCCATATCCTGCCAGGTAGAAGTACTTAGTCCTGGAGTGTTCGCTCTCAAACACCTCTACCAGCATGATGTAGAGCTGTACCCCTTCCAGGAACATCCAGGTGAACGCTGCCAAGAAGAAGAAATGGAGCAGGGCCGCAAAGACTGCGCAGACAATCTGGTGAGCCAAATAAAGGATTGAGAGGGTTTAAAAATACAGTAACATTAAACTCAGGAAATATTTATTGTGCTGGACACTTGCACTGATGAGGCAGAAAAATAAAGATGCAAACAGTACAGGCAGTAAGGGTATGAGTCAGATTTAGAAAGCAATAATGTATCATATTCAGTTAAGGAAGAAAACGTAAGTGATTAAATATTGGACAGCCACTGCTTGAACAGGTAAGGCAGGGGATAGAATAAGGCAACGTGAAATAGAAGTCACAATCATAGTGTACTATGACAGAAATTTCAGGTGGCAGAATGACAAAAAAAGTAAAAAATCACTTCAAAATAGCAATATTATTGGAGACCCCCCCTCGCACTTCACTCACAGTCTACAATCTACAAGTCGTCCAGGAAGATAAATGAGAAAATATAAGTGACATGTTAGCGCCGCAGCCCGTGCTGATTGACCACATTTCAAAGAGATGTAGCGAAGCACTTTCAAAGGGGGCTGACAATGAGTTGTTGAGGAGGGCGAATTACTTGCCAGCGCTGTTGAAAATACAGTATGATTTTTGTCAATGCCAAAGATGAACAAAATAAGTGGAACTGCTGCAAAAATGACTCAGCATCTTGGTTTGAAAGAGACAAATGAAAAATCACATAAAAGTTGACAGATTTCGGAGCTTGAAAAAGAAAAAAAAGCTGTGAAAACATACAGCTTTTTTACGCTTTTACCAATGCAGAACTAAATGTTTTACATACGATAAACACTGTGCTTGTTAACATACTTCCTAGAGAATTGCAATTATCAAACACAAAACACAAATTAGAACGTTTTGCACCTACCAGAACTAACCCTGCGTTTTATACACTGAAAGTGAGTAAATCTATTTTAAATGACGTGCCAGTGAACAGTGACGGACGAAAGACATGTAAGTCTTAGAGTGATAGATGAAAACCCTGCGAGAGACTCTGCTCATTCCAAAGAAGAGAAGAAAAAACACAGAGGTGCAAAGAATGTGAATAAAAAAACAAAAGCCAGGGATCAAACCTAAAAAGACATTAATAATTTTGGCAATTCGATGGCAAAGAAAGAGTGTTGATTAAGAAAAAGAAAGGTGCAAAACGAATGAGCGCTGAAACTTGGTCAATCATGCCAATGTTCTAATCTAAAGAGTCACTCCTAAATCACTCAGTGGAAGCGCTAACAGACAGACTTTTATAATAGAGGAGTTTGCAACGAGAGACAATTACCTAATGTCTGAGAGGCAATGAGTTTAGGGGGTGAGGGAGTCACTCATTTCCATTTCTGATGATCGCAGAGTGTAGCTTTCACAGGCAAAGGCGCACACATGCATGCACACACAGGTAGAAAAAAAAAGTGGCTGCTTATGCAAAGTCATTTAGTTTTCCTGCTGGAATTACTGGATTAACCGGCTTCGAGCTAAGTGATGCTGAAGATGTTAATGGAGGTCACGAATAGTCACCGGTAATTAACGGGAGAACAACACGCAAATACAGCAGCACACATACATGCAAAAAAAACCCCCCACAAAAACAAAACAACATGATCCCTCCCACGCAAACACACAGACAAAGAGAAACGCACAAGCGCCACGATCAAAACGCGCTCTCCATCCAATTTGCTTTGTCTCTTCATTTACAGTGAGAAGGTTTTCTCACTGAAAGCTCAGCAGGATGCAAATGCTTCAAGGTGTTCTGAGGCTTCTTGTATACTATGGGGGAGGCAAAGGATACAGCCTTGAGCCTTAACTTACAGAGAGAAGTGGTGAAAACGCTCCTCCTTTCCTGTGTGTTGATTATTATTTAGGTGTCCTTGTGCAGAGATAATAAAGGCGAGAATCTCCTCTCAGAATCTGTCCCATAAGATTTGTGTGCAAAACGCTTGTACCCAAGTGAGGTTTAAAGTTCTAATCCATGACTGGCGTACTGAATGCGGACCATATGGATTATACATCTTGGGCTATGACTGGAATGCACACCATGTGGATCCCCCACTGTTGAGCCAAAAAACTGCACTGCACTGAATTCCTTCAGGGATAGAGTTTGATTGGTTGCTTAAGTGATACGCAAAGAAAATGCTTCGCAAATTGTGTCTCATGATTTTAAAAAGCCTCCACGCTCTCGAGGGAAGGGCTATTTGTTCTGAGTGTCACAAGGACTTGTGCAGTTAATGATGCATTTGTTGTTCTGAAAATGCACATTTCTATTCCACATGCAGAAAAACACAATGATGTTGCAAATGACACTACATTTGACAAACGTACCACTGCGACCAATTAGGCTAGAGCTACCATTACGCCTGTGGAGAGTAGAACCATTCTTAAAATAGTATATAGAGCATATTCAATAAGTTAGCACTTTTGCCCACAAAGATGTGACTTCATGAAAAACTTCTATATAAATGTTTACCTGGATCGCAGGAATCTGTTTAAAATAATTCCCAGCTTTGCTCTAGATGTTTCACTTGGACTAGTCTGTCTCTGAGCCTGGTTGAGAGCAGATAACTGCTAACTAGTCAGTAATGCTTAGGTTTAATCTTACTAAACACATCTATAATAATGAGATAATTAGTAATAACTAAAATTATAATATATTCTATCTTATATTGTACATAAATTCTGCTTCACTCAGTCTCAGGGGTATTTGACAAATACGAATTGCCTACTTATAAGGAGGGAAAATAAAGAAAATACATAACACCACTTGACCAGAACTTTCAGTGTCAAGAGTAATTTTTTCAAAATAGCCATCTTTAATGGTCTTTATTTTACCTTGCTTTTGTACAAGGTAACTCTACTGTTGGGTACTGATGTATACAGACTGAGGTCACAGCTGAAATCCAACCGCACTGAGGTGTTAATCAAAAGCAGTCTGAACTCATATTCACAAATCGGCCTCATATGAGCTGCATAAGGTTTAACGCATTATATGGCAGATCTTTGTGGGCGCTCTTTGCATTGTAAATCATGGCTGACTATGAATGGATTGCAAAGCAGGCAAATTAGGTTCTTTTTACATACGCACAAGTACGTACATGATTTTGATGATGGGATTACTTAACATGTTGAAGAAAAAATAAATACATTTAATTTTGCAAATTCTATTACATAGAATAGTAAGAATATTGTTTTGTTTCACAATCACTATGAGAAACGACGGCTTTGATTTATTCCAAAGATCACTGTTACTGTACAACATCTCCTGTTTTATTCAGTAGTAGCACAAGTGTGGTAAACCACTGACACAAAGTTAATAAACAGTCTGATGATTTGTGGTATTGGTCAGTGGATAGTTATGCCAACATGTGCCGTGGACTTGTCTGAATTTATGGTCAAAGTAATGTTCTTCCATACGCCGCGTATACTGCACACACTCGCATAAGCTCACACAGGGGAACTGGACCCTCACCGGCTGGTCGGCCTTGTTGATCCCATACAGAAACAGAGACTCAGCGATGAAGAGGCTGATGCAGAGGTTCTTGTGAATGGTGTTGCGATCGCTCTGAAGCCCTCTGAAGAAGCAGAAGGTGAAGATGCAGATAAGCAGGCAAACCAGTGACAACAGGATGCCCACCCACGTGATGACATCCAGGAGCACGTCGTGCATGCTGCCTGTTTTCTGTGAAATGTGCAAACAGAGAGACAAGTTTAAGTTGGTAATTCAATAATAACAATGTAATTTACAGCTACTATAGCTATGCATAGCCTTGGTATGCTAACATCATACATGAGTCATACTGTTGTAAGGTGAAACAAACTGTAGGAGCAGACAGTTAAATCCCCTCCCCCCCCCACCCCTGGCTTATGTGAGTCTGGCTGTGTGTCGTTGAGCGTTCAGGGCCACAGCGTTACGCTGTGTTGCACAGGTGTGCTGGCTCTATCCATCAGTGTCCTGCAAGCTGGCAGGTAGAGCAATGTTCAACCTAGCACTGTTGTGATGGATCTACTGCTCAGACCCTCACACTGCGTTCACACAGAGCAGCCGAGCTGGCTCTGACCATGACCCCTTTGGAAGTAACACACATCCTAGCCCACGGGGAGGGAATAGGTGTCGCGCAATATCCAGAGTTACAAGGGCTGATTTGTGTAAAGAAACTTGGTCTTAACATAACAAAAGAGAGAGAGAGACAAAAAGTACTTATCCCACACATGGCGGGAGAATAATGCTTTTATTAACCACCCACTAAGGCTCATGGATATCTAAAAAAACCCAAAACAAAACCAAAATCTGAAAACAAAAACATGTTTTCACTGTCTGATCAGTCAAGCACTTTTAGAATGAAAATAAGACCTGAAGCTTATTTTTGTATCTGCTTTAGTAATCCAGAACTCTGAGATGTTTGAAGTACATTTACCCCCTCAAATCAATGTCATCATGCAGCTTGACAAATCAATTGTAAAGATTTTCCCTGCCAACGTGGTTATTCAGACTCCAAAGATTCATAATTTACTTTTCAGATGTTGTGGTCTTTCTCTCTTCTTTTCTTCCTCTCCTTCTATTTTCAGAATATGTTGACCAACCACTGCGAATCAAATAATAAATAACTGACCCATAGATATTGCCCACCCCCTTCTGGCATGCACAAGCAGAGAAAAATGCCTACCTTGACCTCCACGTGGGCCATGAGCACTGCAAAGCTGGTAAGGTGGGTGCAGGAGCAGCTGGTGTGTGTACGATTGGTGGCCAGCAGACGACAGTCCTGCGTAGACCAGAATCCCGTCATGGTGCGCTTGGAGTAGCTCCAGAATGAACAGTTGGGATTGAAATTCTTTTCTGAATGCTGGAAGATGAGAGAGAGAGAAAGAGAGGCAGAGTGTGATTGAGAGAAACCCAGACAGACAGGAAGGAACTGAGAGACAAAAAAGCAGGAGGGTTGGGAGAACACGGGGACGCAGAATAGATACTCGGTCATGGGTAGGTGGGAGGCAGAAAGCATGGAGTGGTCGGTGAGCCAAAAAAAGTGAGAAACTGGTAGGAGGAATTGGTGGAAAAAGGATGTAGAGGAAGAAACACAGAGACAGAGTCAAATACACACAGCAACAAAACAACAAACAGAAGGGACAGAATGTGAGATTGCAGCAACAAATAAACATAGAGGCATGAGAGGAGGTGACAGAGCTGCGTCCATGCTTGTTGTGTGAGATTCTGGAGTGTAGGAGCTGTTTGTGTTGTGTAAACTGATGAAGCTGTGTGCGTTGGGTTGGTAAAGCTACTTTCAAAAAGAGCAAGAGAAACAGTGAGGATTTTTGTTTTTTACTGCCAACTAGCTGGATCACCAACTGGATAAGTATTTGCTTTTTGGATGCGAAACACAAAATAAAACCGTGTTACTGACCACCCTAATTCATACTTATGAAATTCTTATAAAGTTATGTGGAATTCAGTCTGCAGTAATTGCTAATGTTATGATTTGGTCATTTGGGGCAAGTCAACGCGAGTCGAGCCAAGTTAGTACACAAGTGATCAAAAATGGCTGCAAGACATTTTGATGTTTGAACATCATCCCGCAATGACACAGAAACAACGTTTTAATATTTGAGCCTTTCCAGGGTTTCTATACATCATGTTTTTGTCTGAATCAGGCCCCAGTTTCATGCCTTATGTCTTTTGCTCTGGTTACTACTACTATTACTGCTACTATATACTGTCATTAAATGCAGGAAGTTTGGACCCAAATGCATACTGCAGAGGTGAACTAGAGGTTAATATAAAACTAGCCTTTATTCAAACTATTTTAGTCATATAGTCAGGGCTGTATCAGCTAACCCTGAGTCACAGACCCAGGAACATGCAATATGCAATGATTTAATACGGAAGTCTGAAAACAACAAGTTTTCTTCAGTTCTTTTTAGACTTCCCTCACTTTCTGTGGAATTATGCACTAAACTAAACTAAAGTACCGAACTAGATCTCTTTTTGGCTTCATAAGTGCCATAACTCTTTGTTTTGTCTACAGATTCAACGAGGAGCTGGTACATTACTCTGAGATTTTGGTCCATGCTGACATCACAGCATCATCCAGTCGCTGCGGATTTGTTATCTGCACATCCATTATTCAAAGCTCTGAAAGGCGCTGGAGTAAAATCTGGTGATTGTGGATTGTCGTGTTCAAGAAATTAGTTTGAGGTGATTTGAGTTTTGTAACAAAGCGTGTTATCTTGCTGGAAGCAGTGATCAGAAGATGAGTACACTGTGGTCATGAAGGGATGGATGTAGTCAGCAACAATACTCAGTTAGGCTGTGGCATTTAAAATGATGCTCAACTGGAGCTAAGGGGGGCTAAAGTGTGCAAGAAATGATCCCCCACACAATTACATCACCGCTAGCCTGAACCGCTGATACAAGGCAGGATGCATTTTATGTTGCTTACACCAACCCATACTATCTAAATGTACTGGCAGAAATTGACATTTGGCAATATTTTCACAGTGTTCTCTTATCCAATTTTGCCTGAGCCTGTGTTTTTGTGTTCTCAGCTGACAGGTGTGGTGTTCTTCTGTTGCTGTAGCAGCAGGACATTTTCACCCAGAGAATTGCTGCTTACTGGATATTTTCTCCTTTTTGGACCTTTGTCTGTGAACTCTAGTGATGGCTATGTGGAGAAATCCCAGTAGATCAGCAGTTTCTGAAATTCTCAGAAGCCCGCCTGGCACCAACAGCCGTGCCACGTTCAACGTCTAAGTCACTTTTCTTCTGCTCCATTCTGATGTTCAGTTTGAACCGCAGCAGACCGGCTTGATCAAACCATGTAACCGGCTCATTAGATATTTGCGTTAATGAGCAGCTAGACAAGTGGTCCTGATAAAGCATCCAGGGAATATTTTTGATTCCTCTTTTAAAGCCTAACCTGCACATATCCATTTTATACTCTTGTTACCTGTACCTTTCAGCAAGTATGTTGTTGACCTCACCTACTTGCTGAGTGGCTGTTGTTCCTCATTGCTCATCTTTTCACTCTTCACTTTCCTCTTACCCCAACTGATAAAGGCAGACAGCCGCCCACCCTAAGTCTGGTTCTGTCGCAGGTTTCTTCCTGCTAAAAATATTTCTTTTTTTCCTCCCATATTGGAGAACTGCAGGGTCTCTCTGCAAATATTGTCAGTCTCGACCTTAAAATGACCTTTAAATGACGTATGATTTGGCATTACATGAATAAAGTAGAATTGACTGGAAATAAATCTTTTCTTTTTTTTTAATTGCTTAAGTCTGTAGGTTGAAGCAAACATTACTCAAATCGGAGTAAGTAGTCAATTTTCCGGTAAGTGTTTCCAGCTGTGGTCAGTCAGAATTTACAGCACCAGAACACTATACATGCGAAGCTTTGATGGCGTAAACTACATTTCTCATATTGTTTCCTATAAAGCAACACTTTTTGGCACAACAGTGGATTTCTATGGAACAGAGGAATTAAGATTTTAAACTTCTGGCTACAAACCTTCAATTTCTAGCTGCTTTTGGTCTTTTGTGAAATCTTTTTTTTTTAACTCACCTGTAGATGTTTGACAGTGAAGACCACAGGCTCTGACAGGTAAACCTTATTGCTCTCCTTGTTAATGGATGCGGTGATGACCGGGGAGTTGACGATAACAGAGTAATTAGGATAGATGGCATCGCTGCTCAGTCTGACGCTGGCGTTCTCCGTGGAGAGGTAGGAGCCCAAGTTCTTGTACATGACAAACACCATCCTGATCTCACCTGTACGAAAGGGACACGAATAGTGCACTCGATAATTGTTGTAAAGCAATGATGACAGAAATTTGACACTTCAAGTGGGTGAGAAAAGAAGATTGAGAGGCACAGAGAGACAGAGATCACAGTGAGAGTAAGTGCAAGGTGGAAAACATGCGATTTCTCTGCTACCATTTCTGCCATGCTGTTTCAGAGTGCTGGCTGACAGCTGGATGGAGTTTCCGTGTTGTTCCGACTGAGGGAATGTCAGGTCTGCGAGGTTCCCATCCGTGCTCAGCCTGGCTACTTCCAGCACTGAAATACATACACACAAGCACACATGCACACAAAACACGCACGCCCTAATGGTAAGTTATAGCATAGCGCATTACATCAGATTTGTTTTGCAGACTCTTGTAATAACCATGTTTTCTCACTAAGTGCTTCACAGCACAGCACTGGCATGAGTCCCGAAACAGTTTCAAGCTTCTCCTAAACATATCAAAGTGAAATAATGTACATTTTTTCCCCTGCTAAAATAGGTAACAATGTCTCCAGGCAACTGCTCCAGCACTTTGAGGTAGATTATCCGGCCTCCTCTGTATTGTAGGAATTATTTCAGCGTCCAGGTTCGTTAGCACATTCCTGATTACAGCTGTGTAATGTATTAGATAAAGTTTCTAATTAAGAACTAATTATACCTTTGGTGTGTTGCTATCTTGTGTTTCTGAGCAAATTGGTGATTTAGACTGATGCTTTCATGGTAAAAGAAAAAAAAAAGTCCTACCTCTCTGATCAAATAAACAACACAAGGACATCTCTGATGGAGATGAAGGTAAAAATGGGAGGCAGGGTGGGATAAAAGGTGGAAAAGGCAGACAGACGAAGAGGTCGTGGAGGAGTGGTTTAGAGAGGTAAAAAAGAGGGTAATCAGAGGAGCCGAATGGATGAGATAAGCAGATACACTTAAAGGAGAGGACTGGAGTAGAAATAGAAAGAAGACTATGTTCTCTCTCAGGCATATGATAGATAAGGCTTTACAGACAAGAGATACTAACGTATAGAAACGAGCAAATGGAGGATGAGTGAGGAAGATGGACATGAGCATAGACGTGGGTATGCATAAAGAAAGAGGAACATTGGCTGAGACACCCCCCACCCCCACCACCACTTTCACATGAGCTACGTCGACCCACCCACACGCATGCATACACATGTACACACGCATCCACACCCACACACATCAGCGGGGTATCAAAACACGCTGAGTCTAATCTAATTAAAGCATCCTTGTCAAGACAATCCTCCTCCTAAGAAACACACTTGTTCATTATCGTTATCACACGCGCACGCTGTTACCGCTGCGTTATCCTTTCAAATCACTGTTTTGGTTCTAATAATAACACTATTTATTCATCTGCTCAATACAGTGGCTCATAGTCGCACGCACACAATCTAACACAATAATATCACTTACAGTAGCTGCTGTGGCTCCTTTAAAATGCGTCAAATAATTTATTCTTGTCACTCACTCTCATCTCAAAGACTTGAGAAAAGAAAAAAAAAGGAGGAGGGAGCTTAAAAAGTGCACGGGAGAGAGCGGAGGAGAAAAGACTCAGAGAGAGCAGTGAGGATGAAGGGAGAGAACGAGAGAAATGACAGGCTGGTTATGAATAAAGGGGAGAGATAATCATGGTGGATCTGCCCACTGGATTAGCTGCGAGGGAAGATTAACAACACAAAAAAAGCAGAAATTTTGCAGGAAAAAGATCACTTCCTGTTTTTTAAGTTCCTCGGAGAGGCAGTAGCCTACATCTCCACGACTGTTTACGTAATCACATTTATTTAGTGTGATCAGGAGAGAAAGGAAACACTGGAGGAGATGCAAGTTTGAAATTATGCAAGGTGAAACTGTGTAGGATGTCAGTTGTTGAAATGGACTGTTGTACTTAAACTTAAGCGAGAACATAAAGTCGTGTTGTGAGGAGTGACTTTGAGGAATCTTAACGGTCTTTGATTGGAAATGCAGTGATTTTATCATCATTATCTGTGACTGAAATAGCTGTAATTTCATTGCCTACTGATGTGAAAGTGAGCAAAAAGACCCCTCAGAGCATCATTTGACATTCCACCACCGCCGCCGCCCTCAAGCACGCGCTCATCCAGTCTTCCTTCTTATTTCGTTATCATCTTTATTTCTTCCTCCTCCATGGCTTTTTATCTCTGACTGAGTAACATACAGACTTGGTGAGTGTTGGTAATGGGGGAATGGTGCGGAGGAAATGTTAAAAAAAATGAAATTGGGTGGAGGGGCGGGGGAGTGTAAACAAGAGGATAACCAAGGGAAACATAACAGATTGCAACTCGCTGATCTGAGCAAAGATGAAACGATGCCTCTAAGTACATACTCCATGTAAAGAAATGAAAATCAAAAAAATTTTTTACTCTCCATTAAAACGCGCTTATTCCAAGGTTTGATAATGAGATAAGAGAAAAGAATATGAGAGAAAAAGAGAAGAGAAAGGGGGAAAGTGATGGACACAACGCTATAATAACTATCTGTGTTCTGTTTTTGTCAATTCTGTCTGCAAGTTCAGCAAAGAAAAATATATGGAAACCAATTCATCTCTGCATTGAAGTCAATATTTTTCAATGAGATTTTCACGTTGATGTCTTCACCATGACCTAAAGCTAGCATGCAAAGCTGTATGCATTCTGTTGTACATGATGCTCTGTATCAAAATATTTAGACATTCAAAAATATATTTAATCTCTTGCAAAGGAAATGCATACTAGGAGCTTTAGCAGCCCAACAGGTATAAGACTGTAGTGCCCTTTTGTGCACAGAATTGTAATTGCTTTGCTGGAATTAATAATATATGTGTACACAGTCTACTTACAGTATTAAGAGGATTAAGCACTATAACAGTGGGATCAGTGTAACAGGTTGTTATGCTTAGTCCAGTCACATAGTCACATATCAGTGATACCATTTTGAGTCTTCAAGGAGTCCCTCAACACTCAGTGTCCCAAAATTCTGACACAAAATTCAGTGTTGTTTAAGCACTTTTTTAGCATAATGGCTACTATCCTAGAAAAAGAAAGTGTGCACTGTTGTTTACCCTTTTTATCACTGCAGAAAGCAGTACTTCAGAGTTCATATACTATGTGATATGTTTATGTTTAGCACATTTATTGACTGTAAAGCCTGCCATGTTTTTTTATTACGTGTTTTTTGTTTGTTTTCTGTGATCGGACATTTACAGAATAGAAACCTAATGTTATTAGATTAATATTTTTTTTCCTTTGACTGTATTAATTCACATCAACATTAACTTGTTCAAGTATTCATGCAATCTTTTGTCTCAAAACTCTAAGAAATAACACACATTTTGTTAACATCAGTCAGCCAAAACATCAAAACCTGGATGCAAACAGACAGGTGAAGTGAATAATCTGCCACCTTGTTAAAATACTACTCTGGCTATTCTCCTCTGGTATTAGCAAGGCATTTTTGCTCTAAGAACCTTGGGCCCTGATAATTAGATTTTATGATTTTTTATTTTCATACGTACAACTACTGTTACAAAGGAAATGTTCTGCAGTGGCCATGATACTCCATGATACACAGAAGGACAGTGCAACACAGCAAATCACAAAAACTGCTCAGCAACAGAGCCGCAGTCATTGTCAAACATCCCAAATCACAATACAACAGCATCACAGCAATCCGCAGGGCCCAACGGATCTGCTGCGAACATCCCAGCAGATCCCAGCTGTATCCATGCCCCGAAGGGGCCGAACTGTTTTGGCAGTATAAGAGCAAACAAGGATGTGGTTTTTATGTCATAGCTGAACAGTATACGTTCATTAAGTGAAGGAAGATGCCATCTTTTGACATAATGTGAAGCTAGATACTAAGCTTTGCCTCTAATCTGTATTATGAAACATAGATCTCAGACATTGGGTTTGATAATGCCTGCTGTCAATGTTGCCTCTTACTATGATATTACATCATGTTCTTAGATCTTCAGCAGACTGAGCTCTTTCATGTTATTATAAGTTCTGCAAGAGGAAAAAACAAAAAAGAAGAAAAAACAGTGAAATCTAACAATTTCTTTCTAAAAAAAAAACAAAACAAGTTATTTCTTCTAAATACTTTGTATTTAGGTAAAGACGATGAGCAAATACTTTTGTTCCAGTCAAATCCTGCTTTGACCTTGTCCAAGCACCAAAACCTAAGACTTGACTGGCTCCCTCAACTCTTATGACCCAGTGTAAGAGTTGGAGGTCTGACTACAGGCTATCTCAATCGTCAGCGCTCACAAGGTCCAACTGAGTTTAGAGGACAGGAAGGATCCTAACAATGTACTCACGGATGTAGTCATTAGTCTCCTGCACAGTGTCAGTCTTCAGGAGGTTGTCAGCCAACATAAAAGCCCCGGTCTCCACGGTGTCGAGGAGCAGGGTAGCCGAATGAAGCTGCTCACTGGTGGGCAGTTCTCGCCACGCTTTCTCAGCTCGTGGATGCAACAAATTATTCACGGTCTCCACCATGGCCTGGGGCAGCAGCAGAGACACAGAGGTCACAAAGAGGAAATGAACATATTTACCACTTATTTATTAAAGGAATGCAAATCCACTCGTAGTGCAAATAACACTGCTACACACCAACTACTGAAGTCAGCTGAATGCATCAGCGAGAATGCAGTTGATTTTCATTTATCATGTTAATAAATCATGATAATCAAGACCAAAAAACTGTTAGCAATGCAAATGTGGCATTCCCATGCAGACACAACAAAGACAAAAACAGTTATTAAATCTAAAGTACATCTTCAAAGTTGAACTCTACACTTTTTAATGTTTATTACACCCTTTTCTTCTCTTTGTGTGAGGATGCTGTGATAGAAAAGCCATCACAGATGTTATGAAAATCAAGCTAAGCTAATTAGCTGATTGCAATCACCATGTGTCGACACCCCCAAACCGGGTTCAGTTTCTTTCTCCCTTTCTGCATTTTCTTTTTTTCACCCAAAGTCTTATCTTCAAGTTTGAAAACTTGTGCTTGAGGGTCTGAGAAGAAATTAGAGTTTTATCAGATAATGCCTGCTGGGTCATATCCAGCTGTGCAGAACGGGTTTGAATCCAAAAATATGACCAAATTAAACGGAAAAGTGTTGGCTCACATAGATGAAATGTTCCCCATAAAACAATGCTTATTTTGTCTCCAGCTCATACTTTTTTTTGTTATGCTTTTAAGAGTTCACCTCCTTATTTTCAGACATGAACGCCACACATACAGCGCAGACACGCACACACATCTTAGAAGACTCTGGGAGAGATAAAGAAACAAAAGAGAAAAGAGAGCTGGAGCAGAGGTGGATAGGAAGGGGAGGGCCATGTGAGAGTGATAAAACAGTCCAGTGAGTCCATGGTGACAGGCCTCCACTGGGAACAAGAGAGGTGGAAAAGCGAGGTACTATCAAACACACACACCTCACACTCCGGTCTGTCTCTTTATTTTCTCTTTCGCTCGCTCTGTAAACCAGCCTTTCTGCAAAGAAACCCCTCGCTCTGCCTTCACTCTTTCAATGCTCCTCTCTCTTGAGAAGCGTGGATGGCAAAGTGGGAAAAGTAACACAGGTGCGATTATACAAGCTAAGGGGGACTTCAGCGGGGAATTGCAAGGGCAGGGAGGAAGAGTGAAAGACATCAGTTTATTGGCATTCACACATCCAGCGTTTGACTTCCTTTTTGTCCCTTTCACTCAGGGTTAAGGAGAAGTGAGGGAGCAGGAAGGAGGAGAGGAGACAGAAGCAGTAAACGATGTGTTTTGTGTGCGCGGTGGATAAGTAAAGCCTAAAGAAACAGTGGAGATGATGACTCATGCGAGTGTTGATGGCATGCGCTACAAAACACTTGCCTTTTTGAATATAAACTAATCCTACCTGTTGTTTCTTTATCCACGTGTAGTTACAGTATATCTCACGCAAGAAAAACTGGTGCTTAGCCAACAAACTAATATGATAATATTATGTCCTCTTTTAGCACTAGCAGTTAATTAGCTGGGATGCATATTGAATGAGTTTGGGAGGGCTACATGTAAACAAGAACTAATTAATCCACTGCTTCGGCAAACAACCAGAATAAGCAGGAGAGGATATGCAGCACACACGCAAAACATACAAACCAGTATCCAAAAGAAAAAAAGTTGGTTCACTGTGTAAAACGCAAATAAAAACAGAATGTAATAATTTGCAGATCACTTCAAATCTGTATTTAATTTAAAGTAACACAAAGAGAGCATGTTAAATATTGGAGCTGAAAACGTTTCATGATGTTCTTTTTAAAAAAATAAATACTCATTTTGAATGTCAACAACTAGTAAAAAAAAAAATGGACGAGAGCAAAAGAAGACAGGAAATGTGAAACATCTTGCAGCTGATCAGGTTTATGAGTAACACGATTAGGCAAAAAAAAGTGCCCTAGAGAATAAGACAGGATGTATTAAGACTTTTTTTTTTTTAAGGGAAGGCCAATTCAGCAAAACAAAAACTTGAAAAATACAACAAAGGAGGATCTGAATCATGAGGTAGCAGAAATAATTTATCAAGCAAGACAGGCAAACGTTTTATTTTCAAAGCAGGTACTGCTTTTGTCATTTCCCAAATGTTTACAGTGTTAAGAACAAGCGATTTAACAATGCTAAATTGGTGACATCAAATAAAAATTGAACCTATATATAACAAAAACTAAATACATTTTTTAGACTCAACCATTGTCACGCTGTCTTGCAAATCGTTTGATTCACATTGTGCACGTCATCTGTGTAAACCAGCAAATGTATTTCTATATCCACTCATTGATACTTTGACAAGAAACTACAAGCTTCAGTTCCTTTCAAAGAGAAATTTCTTAGTTATTTTGCCCATTAATTCCCATTAGTTATGAAATCCACATTTAAGACATTAAAGTATTAAAATCTGGTACCAACCAGATGGGGAAAAACACCAGCAGTCAACTAAATGATTATGATGCTGATTATAATCAAGCTAATACCGAGACGATTAACTCGTTGTCAGCAAGTAGTTCAATAATCAATGAATCATTCGAGCCATTTTTTGAAGCAAAACATTCTTTGGTTTCAGCTTTTCAGTTTTTCACACTAAAATGTTATTAGTTTGTTAATTAAATGATTAATCTTAAAATTGTTGGATACTTGCAAATATCGACAGATAGACCCTTCAAACATCTCTCAGTGATTAGACTCTTCCTTTTTGGAGAGCATATCTAAAACAGCAGTGACAAAAATGTTAAAAATGCATGTGCATTGTGCAAACAAAAATCAGAAGCACTTCTATCTTACACTAAGCATTGTGGTCATAGCTAAAGCAGGAAGTTTTCTTTCCCGAGTGTATTCTTCCCGCTCCATCTGACTTCTTTTTAGGGATACTGCCATGATCTGCAACAAACTACCTTAGCATATCCATAGAAACGATATTTGAAATTTCATGCATCAATCCATCCATTTTCTTATTTAACCTCCTGAGACCCGAACTCTTTCATGGCATGCATTTTCAATTTCTCTTTGCTATTTGGGCTGATTGGGACCTGATGAATGTAAAAACAAAGAATTACCAGATTTTTTTTTTTTTAACCTGATTTTGTCTCTGAGAAAAATGAGATCCACATATGAGGACATTCGTTTTATATTTTGATAGAACAGTGCCAGCATAATGTCCTCGTAAGTGGACATCAGGCCCTTGCAGAGCAAAATGTAGTATTTTGGTCTAGACAATCCAAAATGTGATGTCCACATATGTGGACGCCAGGTCCTAGGAGGTTAATAACTTTGTTAGTTATTTCTGTGATTGATTTTATACTTTGCTATTTACTTTTGCCTATTTGTATTATTTTCTATCGCATCTGTTGTTGGGTAAGAGTCGGGGTACACCCAGAACAGGCAGGGCGAGCACAGAGGAGTCAGTCACACTCACATTCACACATTCACACCGATTTAGAATCACAGATTAACCTTAGGATATCATTGGACTGTGGACGAAAGCCAGAATAGCTGGAGAGAACCCATGGAGGCACAGGTGAAAACATACCGTCCCCACAGAAAGGCCCCAGCTTGGATTTAAACCCATTACATTCTTGCTGTGAGGTGACAGTGCTAACCACCACACTGCTGTGCTGCCCCGGCAGCAAAACCATGCAATGAAGTTTGTTTACAATCAGAATTTTATGTGATCTGTGCTTTATGAGAAAAGGATTTTTAACTTCTTCAGCTGCCTTATTGTCGCATCGAGTGTGGGAACGTGTATGTGCATATCTCATAAATATATGGTGTAGAAACATATTAAAAGGGACTGAGATACATGCTGCATGTAACGTATGTGTTCTCATGGCTGTGTGTTCAGTTGAGTGTGTGCACAAGTAGCTAAGAGAAGACTTGTAGTGCATCATTCTGCTCCACTTGCTGTACAGTAGCCGAACAGGCAAAGAGAGATGCTCAGTGGAGAGGATGTCCTGTAGACATGGCAGATATGAATGCAATGGCGCAGCTTTTCATTCATTCACGCGACTGGTGCTTCTCCCAACCGCTCACTTTGATGTGTTTCAGATAACCCCATTTTTCTACTCTCATTAAACTTTCCATTGCTTTTTATTGAACTTTTGATTATCGTGCATTTTCAATTTCATATAATTTTTTTTTCAATGAAATTTAATTTAATTCGCTGGCACCGAGATTATATCTGAAGAGGAGAAAGATAGGTAAGGAGAAGAAGGGGTATGATTTCCTTGAGGTCCAGACATCTCAGCATCAGAAAGTCAGAGATAGAATATATGCTTGGGTGCGCGCGTGTGCGTGCGTGTGCGCGCCTGTAAGCTCTGGTGACATTTCTATCCACACAAGTATAAGGACTTGAGGGCTAAAATAGAGACAGGTTTTTTTAGGGGTCTTCAAAGAGGGGAGAGACTCTGCAGAGACAGATAAGAGTGTCATTCGTTTGTGTGTGTATGAGTGAATGTGTGCGTGTGTGAGGCCACGTATTTGCAGGGTAGGCGAGTGCATGCGTGCACACATATACACAGCACGCATGCACGTACTCACATGCACACACCAGTAAATGGGGCAGAAGCGAAATGCTTTGAAGCGTTGGGGTAATCCAGCGTAAACAGCAGCAGCAAGACAGACTAGAGCTGGGTTGGTCTCCTACTCCGAGCTACACAAGGGGATCGCGAGCACACGCTCGAGCGCGTGCACGTGGATGTACAGTATGTGCACACTCATGCACGGTAACATGTAACCTGAAAGAGTTAGGACGTCTTGAAGCACGGAAAGATGTGAGACTAGAGAAAAGAATGGAATTTTTCTTTTTCCCCTTTTACTCGCTTGGATGAGCTCTGAGAAGGTGCATGTTTTGAAAATGTTTTCATCAGAGAAGCAGGCTTATCTGTCAGTTGTTGTTTGAGTTTGTCTTCCCTGACAGGATGAGTTTGCAGCTAAATCAGGCTTTAAATTCACAGCATGCCATGTTCTGACCTGCCATCCATAAATGGAGGGCAAATTAGACATTGTCATTGAGCATCGCTGTCTTCTCACTGCCCCCTTCATTGTTTGGGGTTTGTTTTTTTTTCTCTTTTCCTCACATTGCTGTTTCTGTAACTCTCTTCTCTTTTTCTGTTTAATTTCTGGTCCCTCCTTCCCTGTTTCTCATTTCCCTTCTACCTTACAGACTCTACCCCCCTCCATCAATCCACCCTAAAGCATCAAAGCCTCTCCACACCACCAACTTCATCATGAATAAATTGCCAATTTAGTATACATGAAACGAGTCCCCAGTTCCCCAAACGAAGTGAGAGAGGAGGAGAGATGGAGTGTGAGAGTGAGAGCGGAGGAGAAAGAGCGACAGAGAGAGAAAGAAAAGGAGAGAGAGAATTCAATTATTTTTTGTCTCTATTAAGAACCCAAACCTCCTGCCCACTCTCCTCACTTGGCAATTAGTGCTGTAGATAATTAACGAGAAGAGGGCAGCACCACACCACATCCCTAATCACGCGCATTTCTATCTGGCAGAGTAAGGGACTGTTGGTATAATTTTGTTTCACATTACTAAGGCTAATTATATAATCGATCACTCCCAGCCCCCTGCAGAACCCAAAGTGTGTGGTGGTTTTGATTTTAACCTGTAACAAGTTGTCTAAATGGTGCCGCTCTCTGAAACATGGCACTTACATTGGATTAAGGAGACACATCAAAAAGTCTGACGGCTGTGATGTGACAGCACAAGATCATTGTTGAAAATATATTTATATATTGCGTGTGCGTGCGTGTGTGAGTTGTGTGTGTCAGCTTGCATATAGTCCTAAACCATGTTCTGTGATGTGACATTGCTGACTGGTGCTGACGTTAAGACTTTTCAGGGGGAGAGTGGGAAAAAAGCCTGCATCAGGAGAAAAAGAGCTACCCCATCACTGGTGTGTGTGTGTGTGTGTGTGTGTGTGTGTGTGTGTGTGTGTGTGTGTGTGTTTGTCAGGGGTGCCGACAGAGAAAACGAGACTGCAGTCTATCTAGTCTACAGCTCATTGATGAGGAAGGTGGGGTCCTTTTGATGTTCTGAAAAGTGATTTTAGCTGACCAGAAACATGCCTAAATGATGGTAGATTGTTTTGTTAGCGGTGTCGGCCCATGGCGTCAACACATACAAACATCAATACAAGCAGACCAGCAATGAAAACATGAAATGAATACTGAGCCACAAACATAAAGCCTCTATTATTTCTAAGGCAGCGAGGCCGTGATCAACAAATATGCAACAGCATATCCATCATACTCAGTTCTTTCTTTCTGATGCACCAACACAGAGGGCATTTCATTGAATGGAGATGGATAGCGAGTCGTTTGGTTTCAGGCGGGCCTGTTTACAATTCTGCAGACAGAACTGCGAAATAGATGAGCTATTATTGATATTGATCATGGCCTCTTATCAGTACTATCGATTCTGACTGCAAGAAAAAAAAAATTAAAGCTGAAAACAAAAGAATGTCAGCAAACCCTTTGAGGAGACTAAAACTTTACCGGGAGACACAAGTGGGTAGTCCCCCCTGTTAAAATGGCCGCCCTCTTCAAAGGGTTGGGTTGCAAACCACTGGACAAATGCTGCAGCGTAGAATTCGAATTCTACACTGCAGCATTGTAATGTGTGATCACATGTACACACGCAAACACAAAAGCTTGCTTGCTAGATTACATGCTGAGCGTTAAAAAGAAAAGAAAAACACGTGGGACTGTGGTGTGGCAAAGTAATCAACCATACCGGGAAACGGAAATACCTGTGCGAAAAACCTGCAGGACCTTTCTCTCTTCTGAAGCTGCAAATTCAAACAATTCAGCTGTTAGCGATATAACACCTCTCAATCATACACACGCGCAGACACACAAAGACAGTTACACCCACTTCATTACTACTGCATGAAAAAGGCTTTGATGGTTAAAATATATTGTTATTCTCCTCATTCGCCTCCTTTTGTCATTCCTTATACTCTAATTGCCTTTCATGCTTTTTCCCCTCTATTCTTCTTCTCCTCTTTTCTTCCAGATTGGCTTAATAATTTCCTCTGTTCCTCCATTTCCCCCCCCCCACTCATTCTGTGCATCTACTGTCAAGTGAATTGATGGCATTAATTACTGTGCCACTCGTGCGTCATTGGTCATATTTGATTTCCAAACAAATATTTGCATAATATGCTAGCGTATTACTCAGTTAGATTTATATGTAATTGGTCCATTATTGAAATCAGGAGGAACACTTTTCCTTTTCAATGGAGGGCTTTTTTCCTCTCTACATATCTAACAGTTAACAGGCCATTTGGTCAACAGCAAAACACAGATTAATTGATTCCACTTACACTTGCTGCAGTATGTATCGACTTCCCACATGTTAATGAATTACTTAGAGGAAGGAGAAGAGATTTAAAGTGTGTGATAGTGAGACAATAAGAGGTAAATGGGGAAAAGCGGAAGACAACACCGACAGAGGGACTCGGATGCTAAAGCTAAATAAAAAAGGCAGTGGCTGCCAAAGCGGTGGCAGCAGCTGTCAGTCCGGTGGCTAAACCCCGCCTATCACCGTTGACCTCAGCAGAGACAATCAAGAAACAGTCCAGCATCCACTCAATCAGTCAATTAGCCAGCCAAGCCAGCCAGTCAACCATTCCCCCGTGATTTAACACACTTTAATTGAATGCCTACATGCCTGCATGGCGCAGAACTAAATTTATCTACAGCCATAACAAAACAGATCCTTTGCATACTTGGAATCGAGTTTCCATTAACGTAATCCCAAAGTGAGCGCTCGAGCCTAATTGTCAACAACGTCTTCGGAGTTATAGCTCAAAGCCTGAAGTTCATTAGAACAACGAGCTACGGCGTAAAACATGTCCGTATGTTTTAATGAGAATAACTCCTCGTGGCCTGAGATGGACTTTTATTAAATTTGGGTCTTACTCTGAAAAGAGTTCAGGAACTATGCCAAAGACTAAAAGCAGTTATCTATCAGCCATAATGTCGAGCAAAACTTGTTACAAAGAGCCACACACAGAAGAAGATAAAATACTGTCTAAAAGCAGCTATTTATCATTTTGAAATCTACAGCTTTATGTATGGCTCTTCATCAAACTCTGCACGGAGAGACTTTCCTAACCCCTGAGAATGAGCGTAAGGCAAAAATACTAACAACTGTTGCTTTTCATCTTACTGTTAACATCAAAGACTCCCTCTATCTGCTCCCCTCTCTCTGTCTCCCTCGCTCTCAATTCTCTTTCTCTTAATTTACTTGCCTTTAAACTGCAAAACCCCTCTATCCTAACGCTTGCAAGAAAACGTCGATTTTACTCACTCACTCGCCCTACATTTACCTCTTATTTCTCAAGACAGTACCTTGGTGAGGCTGCGGGCAGCACTGTCCTTGCCCCCAGGGGTGAGATTTCTGAGTTGGACGTCCAGCAGTTCGACTAGTTGGACCATGGCCCGCACTGTAGATGGCACATCGCCAGGATGCAGAAGTCCTTTGGTCTGCTCTGCCAGTTCCCTGGCTACAATTGCTGCCGTCTCGCCCGACCGAAGCTGCATGTCAGAGTGGATGACAGGGTATGGGAAAGTCACAATGTGCAAGAAGAGATGGATGGCAGTAAAGAAAAAAAAACAAATAAAACAAAAAGGTGAGAAGTAAAGGGAAAGTTTGAGAAAGTAGAAAAAGTTTGTGAGGGCATTACAAGTACACAGTGAGACAGAGGAAAAGGCAACAACGGATGGAGAAGTAACAGGAGGGGGGAGGACGGATCGGCAGGGAAGAGATGTATGTGCAAAAGAGTGGAAGTTGAAAAAGACACAAGGAATAGAAAAAATAATACATTTGCAATATACTAAGCATATACTAAGCTAAGCATTATGTTATAGAGAGAACTCCTGTTTTAGCACCTCAGATTTTCTCTGTTTTGTCATAAAAATGGGGCAGCAAAAGTATAAGTAAGTACCAAACGCATTTTCCATAAAAAAATGATGCACTGTATGTAAATAAGCCTATCATGAGGTCTGCTACCCTTTTAAGATAAGAGCCCACTGTGAATTAGGGATGCTATTGAACATTTCCTCTTTCCTACAGCTATGGCATATCCCTCAAATCTCTAACACGAGTTAGGGTTAACAAATGAGGATGGATACATGGCCTAAATCTTTCCCTGTGACCAGTGCCCCTTCATGCGTGAGAAAAATTGCTCCAGAACTATGTTCATCATGCGCTAAGCTTAAACTGGGGCTTGATAGGAGCCACGAGGTCTGGGGGTAGCTTTCAGACTTACTTTCTGCATGATGTGGTTGACCCAAGGTGACGTGCAATTGCTGAGGTCAGGGCCTTGGGTATCCCAGTGGCCCAAATGAGCTACGCACATGTATGTAGCCACGCCTGCAAGATAAGCAAAGGGGAGATAATATGACAGCGCTGACATTCACAAGGAGAAAGGAAGACTCTTGAGCTCCTTAGGGTTCGCTAAGCATTTTGTGTTTGCCTGTGTGTGTGTAATTGGTGAATCATTACTGATGTGTGTATTAACTGACCCAAACACGAATATTTGTCCTGACAAAGTGTTGTGTATGTGTGTGAGTGTTATATCATTTTTCCAATAATTACTTGGTAGGAGAAAAAACAAAAAAAAGTAATATATAGATTATCACACACACTGTTACCATGTATAACTGTTTATGCGATAGAAACTATTTGGCCTCCTTACCCAGTGTCCCTACAGGGCACGGCTGTTTGGCCGTCTGGCCCTGCTGTGTGCGAGGCCACGATATGTCGGCTGTCACTACTGGATTACAGAAGTCTTGAGGAGGGAGGATTGGGGGCTGTGGGGGTGCTGGAGGGACTTGCACTGGAGGGGATCGACCCCCAACTTTCTGATTGGTGTCAGGAATCTGATTGCCGTCAGACGATGAACCTCCAGGAGGAACCAGAATGGGCTGGCGGACAGTGGTGGTTGTTCGATACCGCTGACCAGGGGATGTAGTCAGTAGAGGCCTTGGAGTGGTGTAGGAGGGGGGAGACCGTGTGGTGGTGGCGGCACGGCTGGTAGATGAAGAGGAACCTCCCCCACCAATTGGTCCCCCTCCTCGGTTTGGGGGGATTATGGGAGGTGGGCGAAAGTCTAGGAGAGAGGAGACTGGTTAAATTCACAAAAACACACAAAGCATGAGTTCTTCAACGAAAAGCCAGAAGGAAAAATATGTGCTGTGCACATTTGTGGATCCCCACAGTATTAGATTACAGGTGGTTTTGTGAGCCCTGGAGGCTAGGGCTTACGCCTTCAAGGTTCATCCATGGGATAAAAAACATAAGATGTACAGTGTTAAAAGACCCATCCGCATTAGCACCAAATGATTCGAGCAATCAAATAAGCATAAATAATGTAGCAACGGACACAAACACATTGCAGGGATTTGTTTACACGGTGCCAAATAGCTTTGACAGGGAGTAGCTCATGTTTCTGATGACTTCCCAATGTTAGTGTTTCATCCTTGTCAGTGCGGTCATGCGCCAGATCTTTGTGGGGTCGTTTCCTACTATCGAGTCCTATTTATTACCATCAATTGCAGGACATGTTTCTAAACAGTTCAGCCAACAACACTTATAACAGAACAAACTTGAACGTGTGTGGCAAAGTTGGGTTTGTGAAAAAGTTTCAGTGTATAAACTGCAACTCTCCAGCTCAAAGCAAGACCAGTGATTGGTTTTTCCCTGCATCTGTGTTTCCTTTGGGGAAACTAATGGTTCTTGTTGCTTAACCTGGCAGAAAAAACATTCTTTCAGTGGCATGCATGATTCATAGCACTATGACATCACAAGAGGTAGGAAGGCCACTTAAATGCATACGGCACACTCTTCTATTGTCAATATTTAATTGTAAAGAGGTTCAATTATTCACATTGACCCTGTTTAGGGGACAGAAATAAAGAATGAATGAATGAGATGATGGGAAGCGTACAGTATGTTGGTGAAGTGTCTGTGCCATTGTGGATGCAGAGGCTGTACCAGTCTGTCTCACTCTCTTTGCAAGATCAGTCTTGCACGATTAAAAAACGATATGAAGAAATGAACAATTTTTAAATTTGATTTACAGTTAAATACCGTACACTGGAGGAGACTAGTCTCTAAAGCTTAATTGTTACTTGCCTTTTACAAAAGCACAGATTAGTCTCATCTGCCGCACATTTACTATACAGCTGAGCATATTTGTATATGTAAAATATACACAAGAGCACTTTTTAGAAGATTGTAATTACAGACATCTGTCTATTAAGTTTACATATTCCACATTATGTGAGTTGCCTTGTCTCCAAACTACACTGTAATAATTTAATAATATTGCACTTTTGCACCTTAGTTACTAAACAAAAATCAATAGAAGATTCTAAAAATGTGTTCTGGCTTCACCCTGCTATTCAAATCCCACAGTGTGTGACACGCAAACACACACAGCACAGATCACAAGGCAACTCAAATATGAACTCTTCAATTTCACGTTATGCTACTTTCTTCCACACAAATATGTATTTTCTAATAGTCAGCTTGTAGACTTTTTTTTTTTTAACACACAAAGCAATGATAACCAAAAAGCTGTTTAGAGAAGACTGAGCTGCACGTGCCTTCAAACATTTCGTATTTCTGATTTCTGGTTAACAGGGTTCTTTAAAAATTTTCCGTTTAAAAAATAATAACAATAAGCTTAAAAACTGCCTTCGTGCTAAAATGATTGATTTCAAAATTTTCAGGAGACTTGTGTTTCTCATTGGTTTGCCTTAGGTCATAATACGTATTACACGGTGGTCACTGACACTGTAGGGTTGCAGATGTTTCACTGAAGACGTGCAAGTCTGACATGAGCCTAAATATAACTCCACACGTGTGTGTGTGTGGCAGCTGTTTAGCTCTTACTGATTTTAATTTCATATTAATTTTCCACTGATTTGAATTAGACAGTGAACCTACGCGATAGACGTAATAACAAGTGAAACAACCCATTAAGTTATAAATGGACTGTGGAAAAAATTTGCTTTACTTTTTGCATTGTTTTAATAAATGTTGTCTATTTTAATTTGTTCCTTGTTTTTGGGTAGGGGGGTTTGTTGGGTAGATGTGAGTGGAGAATAAAGTGCGAGTGTGTGGGTTGTTGTTGAATGGAGTGGGTGTTTACATTTGTTTCCTGTGAACTAAAGTTGTCCCTTCCTGTGGATTTTTTTTCTTTCTCACTTTAATTAAAAGACACCGGGCTGTGCTTCTCTCCATCATTCTGTCTTCCTCCCTTTCTGTCTGTCTGCTTGACTGACAGCCATCTTACATCCCGCTCCTCCTGTACGTTCTGTTCTGTTCCTTCACAACTCAATGGAGTGTTTCCGTACCTAAACTGTGCTGCTCCCCGTTCCTGAATCACTGCCGCCCTGCCTCATGCATTCTCCACGGAACATTGCCATCAATCATGCGTGGCGGCAGTGGCCTAGGGACTAGCTGTCAATCTGCGTGTGTTTGTATGAGTGTGTGTACTTATGAAGCAGAGACAGAGTATGTGTGTGTGCCTATCTGGACTCAAACGGGAAGCTCCATTAGGGCCTCTGCCACAACAATAGAAGAGTAATGGTGTGTGTGCATGTGTGCATGTGTGCGTGTGCGTGACTGAGGTTGATGTCTGCTGTCATTCCAGTACAGGGCAGCAAACACACTGGCTGGCAGCTCCGGGTGAGGTAACACAAAAGTCTGCAAGCATCATAGGTAAGGGGCCACAGCACATCGCTCTCTATCTCTCTTCCTTCCTTCCTTTCTTCCTTCCTTCCTTCCTCAGCTGTTCTTTTAACATTTTTCACCCGATCTTATCTCTCACTCATAACTTTCTTCCACTATCTGAGACATCTTGTAGCCTTTCTCAGCACTACTTTAAATGTGCACTGCACTATGTTTTCTTATTTTTTTAGTTTTCTCCTCCTTTTCCTTGTTGTTTTGCAGCATTTTGGCTAAAAACGACATTCTAATGCTATGAATTCATCACCGCCATCACTCAGGATGCTGTGTAAGAGACCGTAGGGAACTATAGGAGCATGACATAACAGGTCCATGAAACATTTATGAAGAAAGAAGGCTAGAGGTTGCAGTTGTGGGGACTGACATATCTCCCCGCATCGAAACCGAGGGAACCTTGAGGAAATGTGCCGTGACAACTTCATGATGTCAGCTAACCTAAACACTATGCTCTTTGCCAAAACTGGTGCCACAAAAACACGCTGACAAATTTAGTACAAGCTCGTCACTTAAGGATTTTGCACGTATCTAAGCCTTGCACATGCTTGTGGGTGACATATTTTAACACATATATATTTTTAGGGCAAACCTGAGTCACTACCTTACCTGCCTTTGCTTACCAGGAGATGAAAAATGGCCATTGTGCAAAAGAAACAAGATTTTCTTCAGCGTCTTAAACTGACCAATTTGCTGAAGCCTGGTCTGCAATCGCTCCTTTTTTAAATTGAATTAACTTTCTTTAATCAGTCATTCAAATAATACATATTTGTGCAACAATGCGATTACAGTTGCACTGATGAATAAGATCAAATAATTGCCAAGCTCTAATCTCATTCAATTCTACTGTGCAAACTCCATCTGATGAGGAAGCTCGCGTAATATAACTGAAAGCAACAGATCAGTTACTAATGGACCCAGTGGGCTCGTAGTTGTGCTCTCTGTTGCTTCCTCGGACAAGAATAAACACTTAATCTCAGAAGTGCCTGAAATGCATCTACACTTTCATGTCAATTGCCAAACTCCATCTGAAGAACATTTGGTATTCTATTCTATTCTATTCTATTCTACTCTATTTGTTTTTCTGACCTGTAGCAAGCCCAGGGGAAGGTGAGACAGAGACAATGGCAGGGTGGCAGTAAACTTGTTCCTGAAGTTGTCATCTGTCACCACACTGGAGGGGCCACAGAGATGCTGTCAGTCAGCCTGGGATGCTAGCACATGATCATCTGACATGCAGACAGGCACTGTGTTTGTGTGTGCGAGTGTGTTTGTGTGTGCCGTGATGTTTTTCTGTGTGGGTAAGACTGCCTGTCGCTGCCTCTGCTCTGTTGCAGAGAATGCTCTTGTTGACTTCTCACTTGGTAAACAGAGGGATCGTAAATCCACAACACAAAAGGTAGAAGGCAGGGAGGAGAGAGGAGAGGGAAAACGAACTTCCCCTGGCAAGTTTCCCACACTGTCAGAAAAAAAATGGCAGACAGGCGGCAAGAAGGAGAGGCAGAGTGAAACGGAAGCAAAGAGGTACTTGAATTAAGGGAGAAGTTTTGCAGAACTTGAATGAAGTGTCTATTACATTATCGAGAATGTGAGACGATTTAGTGAAAATCTACTGCATCCGTGCCCTCACACATGCAAACACTATTCTGAGCAGTGGGGAAGGATGAATCTAGAGGGGTAAAGGCAAAATGAATCTGACTGGGGGCCCAAACGCTTTCTAGGTTTGATGGTAGCACACGCGCTAAATGGAACTGCATACAACGATAACATGCCACCCCTATGGCTGAAGAGCACACACACACATAAAACCAGAGCTTGTGGCGAGTGGCTCAAGTCTGCTGATAAGACAGAATGGAGCACTTCAAAGTAGCGATACTTTCAAGATTAAAAACGAAAAAAACCACACATACACAAAAACAACCCCCACTAATAGAGCTTCACTCAAAATGGCTGCCAGGGACCCGCACCACGATCTACAGCTAATGCTTCACATGCAGACACATCCCTGCTCAGCCCTGTTGGCTTTCCAGTTGCATAATCATGCCATCCCTCTGCTGAGCTCTAAGGCACCTGCAGCAAGTTTTCCAATTACATGCTTCTTTCTTAATCAGAGGAAGCTCCCTTGTTCAAAGCAAAAAGCTAACGGGACAGACCAAATTGTCTTTTTTAACTCTTTTTTTTAAGTTTTAAAATATAAAGATTCATCAGCACATTCCTTTAGAGCCTCAATTGCTCCTTTTCCAGGCAGGCTATAAACTTATGTCAGTTATATGAGCACTGCAATGAAAATTTATCTATAAGGCATCTAGTAAAATACAATGAATATATTTGAATGGGAGTTGTTTGCTTTGCCCCATATCTTTCAAAATTAAGGGCAACCCTGGCTGGCTTGCAAAGGTGAACCCAGGCACAGTTCAACTGGGCATGTTGGGTATGAAATGCATGTAGCGTGATCGCTATCCAAGCCCAAACATGGATCTACAATGCTTCCTCGATATGGCTGTATTGTTGTTAACTACAAATACGAGCACAAAAAGCACATAAGGTCGTGAAACTTGTACTCTAAAAGCGTATTTTTTTTCAGCCCTGCATTTGTGTTTGTGAAAGAGAGAGAAAACAAGCACAAGACAGGAATCCATACGCTGAGCCAAGCTGATGGAGATTTGGGCCTAGATCTTCGAGGCCAGTGTGAAAGCAGGCCAGCAGTGGGGTCGGGAGGGGGACCAGTCTTTCTAAAGGATGGTACACGGCAACCAGTCTCAGTACTCCGTTTTTTGACCTGCACATTTAATGTCAAAATGTCAAAAGTAAAATCCTAATGCACATATGGGGACATGCTCCGATAACTGCTATTGTTTCTGTTTACTTTCTGCTGGGCTGTGGATTTCCCTTCCACTCTATTGTCCAAGCTAGGCCTGCTTAATTTGGCATCTGCTCTTTGGCAGGAGGAAAGCAGTGCTGAGGCCAAATGCACGCAGAGGGCCTGGCAGAGGCTATCCAATCGATAAGGACACACTCCAGGCAAGGAACAGGTGCAGCAGACTCTCTGAAGCAGAGCTCAGTCTCTGCTGAGATGGCTGTGCTGTAATGTTTTTGGGAGTGAGGGAGATAGGCAGCGATTGAGGAGCCGGTGAAAGATGCAGGTGTAGAAGACAAGAGTGGACAAATTCCTCAAAGTTACTATCTAATAAAGCATTTGATATTGGTGTACAAGAACGGTGTTATGAAGAGAGCGTAGAAATGATCGGTTTACAATGTACTATCTAAAACTACGTAGACATAAGTAACAGTTATATTCAGTAAAAATGACATATACCTGAAAATGCTTAGATGCTAGGACTTTTCACTTGAAAGCTGCGTTGTAAATTACTTTTACAAATCTTTCTACAAAGATGGGCTCAAAAGATATTAAATTATAAAGTTGTCCCTTTCTAAACAATCATAAAACAAACTAAGTAACCTCCCTTCACTTTTGCAGAGCTGTGTTATCATGTGATGTGAATAACTAAAGGACCTAACAGACTCTTTCTCACACACACACACACACAAACAGCTTGCTTTGACAGGCCAAAAATGTTCTGAGGGTTAGTCTAATCAGTGACCTGGTGGAAGTTGGTCTCCACTTCAACCGCTAAGTATTTTTCTTTCTCCCCTTAAGCTGGCTTCCAACATTTCCTGCACTGCTAAGCACTGCTGCTTGATTGCAATCTGGTGTCAAGGAGAAAAGGAGAGGAGGGAAGAGGAAGAAGGAAGGGGAGGAGAGGAGAGGAGAGGAGAGGAGAGGAGAGGAGAGGAGAGGAGAGGAGAGGAGAGGAGAGAAAAGGAAAGGAAACAAGAGGAAAGAGGTGGACTTCCTTAGGAAATGTAACTATGCAATTTCAGCCATTAAGAGTTCAAAGGTCAACCTTTACATCTTGTTAACCTGACAGTATTGAAAGCAAGGTCATCTTTATATAACAGAAGTAGTGTTTAATTACTCTCAAGGACAGATCATTTTGACTCTCCGGTGTATATTGTGTTGCCTAATGGTTAAACCACACATTTTATTTTATTTTCTACTTATCTATTGCTTAAAAGCAACGTGCCAATGTGAGAATTGTATTTTTATTACTAAAACACTTGGAAGTAACTGTCAAACAATATGCTGTCTTTTTGTCTTCTAATTAACTTTTTTTTTTCTGGAGCACTGCTCTCCAGTTGCCAGAAAAAAAACAATCCACCAGGATTACTCCAGAAAGTTTCGCGCAATGTTTCTTTTTTTAAAAACCGATTTCAGTGTGTTGCATCTATCCCATAGAATATGCAATCAGACTGTCAGACATGAAATTAGGACCTCGGGTAGATCACAATCCTAAAGAGCTGCGAGTTAGCACTAGAAAGAGTATATATAGCACTTGTGAGAGTGCAGTAAGGTGGAAAAAAAAACCCTGCACAAGACAAAATGAGAAGAGAGTGAAGACAAGTAAAACAAAGACAGAGAAGGCAGTGCTTCTTAGTTTTAGCCATGTTTTTCCCTCCTACCCCGTAGATACAGATAACATGAATAATTTTGTGACTTTGTTGGGAAAACTTTTTAAAGTGTGGCAAGGCAGACTGGAGGTGATAAATTATTCAAATGTTTCATCGGAGCCATGCCGCTTGCGTAGGGCAAGTCTCTATAATATGCATGTAAGAAGACGTGATGAAACAACTCCATAAACAGTAGAGAATGAGAGAACGTTTGGGGATTGTGAGGGAGGAGAAAAGGGTGATGCAGAGACAAGTGACTTTGACTTTACATAGGCATTCAGTGGGACTCTATAATATATAGATCTAAAGGACTCTCAATGAAATAGCGCTGTGTGATGTGGGAACCGGTTGGGAGCAGAAAAGGAGGACAGATTAGGCGCTAGATAAGGAAGACAGAGTGAAAAACAGAGGAAAAAAACACTGAGTGAAAGAGAAAGACGTATGAGCAGGATGGAGGAAATGTTAAGAGTCCTGTCATTGTGAGGGCATGTGTTTGTGTAAGAGGCAGGGAGAGGAAGAATGTCGATTTAACAGAGAGAAGTCCAAACATTAACAATAAATGCAGAGGGCACAGTTTACTTTCTCGTTAGGTACCAAGGGAGAAATAAAATATGCATTTCAAAAAGAAAAATTTCTGCTCCGTGTTACATCAATGACGCGACAGAGAAAACCTGCACATCATATGTTAGCCCATGCTGAACTAAACCTGCTTTATTTGTTTCTCCCCTGCGATCCCCTTTAAATCCGTCAATGCGATATATGAAACTAGGCCTGACATTTTCAGCACCGGGGTAAATAAACATGACCTTTAAATACCTCAGACATTTCAGACTTCTGCATATTGTGATAATTTTCTAACATATGACTCGAATTAAGACATGGTATGTATATATGATAGAGAAAATATTAATTTAGGTACTCAAAAATGTTTAGGTCTGATATCCATTGTGTCATTGTTCACGTGTTCGTTGTGGACATTACTGGTGATGGAAGCTGTGTTGAACGGCAATCTTTCCAAATGCAAATAAATAAATAAATAAAATCAAACATGGTTATATATGGGGATTATATTTCGCATAATATAAATCTTTCTCTTGTACCGCCCTGTGATCCTTCCCAGTGAATCAAATCAAACACACTCAAACTGCTGCATAGCTAACAAAAGCTAGCATCTAACTAGCATACGTGGCTGATGTTGACTTCAACACAACCTCCTCACTAGCTTTCTGTGGCTTTTGACCAAATATATTTGTCAGAGTTCATGCTTCTTTTGTCTTTAGGGTGTAGTGAAACGGCGAGGCTGAAAGAAAAATAGGCTAAAGACGTGTCTTTGCTGTTGCTTTGTCCAAACAGGTGAATATAACAGCAATCAATCACTGGAGGAGAACATCAACAACCGCTCCATCGTCTGAAAACACAGCTGTCTTTTTCTTATTCGTGACTGACGTCATTTATACGTCATCAGTGTTTCTGCAATTGTTCTCCCTGCCAGTGGAGGGAGCAAAAAATCCACACTGCATGTTTAGCTGCTAGGTTGTTTTACTAGTGTACAATGACCTCTGACTGCGCAGTAGCCTAATTCAGCATGCTAAAATAATATGATTATAATATATATATATATTTTTTAACCACGGCCTAATACAAGTCTGTTTATCTTTTCCATTTTTGCTTTAAATAAGAGTACTTTTACACGAGTTCAGTCTTTCAGCATACCGTCCCTGCCCTGTTGTTCACATTGAAATGTGTGTTCCAAAAGCAAACAGTGCAAGCACTTCAGACTGAATTCTTTTAAACCATTTGCCTTTTGTCATCCGGACACAACAAAGTAATTGGTTCTCTCTGCGTTGTACCCCAATTACACTCAGCTCTCAGTGGCCTACCTCATCCTTCTCTCCGAGCATGGCCCATTTCCTGCCTCATTTTATATCTTAAGAAGTCCATATGAGCCGAAACAAAAACAAGGCGCGCATTAAGCCACATCAGTAATGAGTGGAAACCCTCAGAATGGCTCTTTTTCTTTGGTCTGTTTCCTGGACTGACTAAGAGACATGTGATCATACTCACAGCAGTATATGCTGAATGCATTTAGTTAGTGAATAAAATGGTCGAATACCTTCTCTAGTTTTGGAAGGCAGGAAGGGCAAAACACTGTGCCAAAATGCAACAAAATAAAAATTGAATGAGCTATTGCCTCACTTTAAGAAGAATGAGAGACTCGTGCAGTTAAGCCAGTTAAATTATTTCTTGTCTTCACTGAGTGACGGAGTGAAGCGAGGAGGAAAGTAAAAGTGCGGAGCAGCATTGATTGTATGTATTTATCCCCCGCTGGTCAGCAGTCTGGCTTGTTGCTGTGCACTGGAGGTCATTCTTCACATTGAATCTCCATTGATCTCCTCTTTAGAGCCTCCTGAGACACCCCGAGCTCTATTATGAGAGTGTTCACACTCACCAATAAACACGAATGCACGCTCATGAATAGAGAAATAAACCCGTACTGTAAGTACATTAGCACATGGGTATGGATATTATTATGCATGTCTAAACATACACATAAGCATATTTTTACACCATGGCCCCCTTCCACATACAGCACACTGATCAGTAGAAACCAAGTTTAATGCTGCCTCTCTCTATAATTTCTTGTACTGTGCCTCCTAACTGCTTGTAAGAGCATGCGTTAATTCAGACATCATTTAATAAGACATGCAGCCAGACTGCCTTGACCACTCCATAGAAAGGTGCTGAAAGGCAATTACGCTGGGCAAATAGCCCTTCAGGCTCCAGGGGCCTAAGCCCTTCCATCCAGAGGGAAGGAAGAGGGGAGGGTGTACTCTAACCTCACACCAGAGTTATATGAGTCACCCTCGGTTAGATAGACAGAATTCCTAGTGCTTTTAAACAGATACAGCAATTCTATTTAAGGTGACTCATTGTTAACCCTAATGAGTCACCTTATCAGCTGGATTTATGACCCTGTATCGAAATACTTTGACCTTTATTTGACCTGATCCATGTATGACCCCACCCCCTACGCTTAATCATGTAAAGAATTTTGATTGCATCTGTTATTTCTGACAGGAAAAAAACCACAAAAATGAACCAGGTTTGCGGTGCCCAAAGAATTTAAAAGCTGCACTGGCTGGAAAAAGTGTCCTTTTGTGTACTCCGGTGTCAGGCTGTAATCATCTGCTGCTGTAATACAAACAACCTGTCTCTCAAGACATATATCTATTAAAATTTAAACTGCTTTTGTCTTTTAAAAGTAATAGTTAGCTTTGCGCTTTAGCACTGACACAGGGAAATTGCAGATTTTAGTCAGTTTGCATGGTGAGAACATTTGGGAGCAGATACATATGAATGGATAAAAAGCAAACAAAAAAGTGCATGTAACGGCTTAAAGTGTGTTCAGATTGTCATCTTATATGGATGTGAAAGCACCATCAGTTCCCCCGTCTTCCACATACTCCTGGCTCCACTCAAGAGGAATGCATTATGATTTGTTAAGCAGCTGGGGAAACTAAAGAGAAAGCTGGCAAGTGGTACATTAAGAGCCACAAGGCATTTACGGCATTACATCATTGGAGATAGTATTCTTCTAAAGGTAGAGATCAAGGTAGCCTTTATGATATCTTTTTCATTTACGCTTAGAGGAATCTACTGCCATCTGACATCCACAACTTCAGTGGCAGTGGTATATGTAGGACCAGCTGTAAACGTTTTTCTTTTTTGACTTCTGAAAACATGCAGATATCACAAGTGGGGTGGTGGAGGAACAGTCGTAATTGAGAATCATGACAGCACAGATGGTGCTTTCCTTTTTCTTCCTCTTCAAGTTATTTTGAACAATTAATTATTGGAGGCAGATTACTGCCTATAAGTATTCCTTATGTCACAAGAAAACTGTTTTATTTTCTTTAATGTTAGCATTAAAAAAGCCAAGGTAGTTCACTCGAAGATTTAAAAGAAATCACATCACGGGCTAGTCATCACTTTCAGTACCAAAGACATTTTCTAACCGCCATAATTTTCTTCTGGCTCACACATATAGTAACGTGAAATTGGAAATCATTAAGGGAAGATGAAAAAACGAGGTGGAGTGATGAGAAAGAGGTAGAGAAGGGAATCTTAGACTTTGGCTTGGACCTACCATTGTTGCCGAAGTCGAGCGAGTACTTGACCACGTGGTAGTTATTCCACACATACAGCAGGTTGTCTCTAGGGTTGTAATCCACTGCAGCTATGTACTGGTAGGAATTAGGGAAGGGTATGTTAACCGTCATTTCTTTCCCCTTATCAGTGTTGTACATGTAGTCAATCTTGTTCCCCGTGCCTTCGTTGTCATCATCTTCATAGACGGTTTTGACAACATAAAGGACTCCGCAGATCATGAACGCATTGGAGGCAGAGCGCTTGTCGTAGCTCGTGTCCCAGGAGCCTTCGATGCGCAGGGTGTAGGGATTGAGCTGGCTCACCACGATGCGCCCATTGTTCTGCTCCGTTGCGTAGATCACCCACAGACCGTTCTCATCCACCGCCAGGTCAATGTCCGACTTGCCCCCCCAGCGGTAGGGCGACGTGTCGTGGTAGTTGGCGTTGGCAATAATCGCCTCACCGCTCTTGATGCGCGTGCGCAAGTCAAACTTTACGATGTTGCGGGTCCGCTCCTTGTTGAAGAACAGCGCACCGTCATAGACGACAAAGCCAGTGCCGTCCACGCGATGCGGCAGTTTGTATGTGGTGGTGGGACGGCCTGCGATGAAGTCCTCCTTCGATGAATACTCAGTCAGCGTGTCCGTGCGGTATGGTGTCCAGGGCATGTAGTAGATCTTGTCAGAGGCCTGCAGCGGGTCTTTGCACCAAGCACCAGACTGATGGTCCGATTCAAAGAGATGTTCGCTTTGGTAAACTCCCCGAAGAATGCCGGGGCACAGAAACACTGAGGAACAAAAGAAAACATTTTCACATTAGATAAGTTTAAATTACACGGCTGATGTAAAATGTCAACTGTTCTCAGTAGAGTTCCTGACAGAGCTTTTGAAATGTTTGCCTCCATTCATACGTGTTTCTAAAAAAACATAACAGAGTATTTTAACTTAACCACCGGTGAGTGATGATGACATGATAGGCTTACTGTGTTGTGATTTGGATGTTGTATAGTCACTGTCATTGTTAAGCACAGCAACAGTATGCCTTCTATTCAACAGATAATACGATACTCTCACAGCGAAAAGATGAAGAGAAAATGGCACATTTTGTTCTACTTCCACCCTTTCCCTCTATTCCCATTTCTCCCTCCCTCCTCAGCTCCTCATTAGTCTCACAGCTCTTTCTTCCTTTCTCTCCCTTTCTATTTCTGTCAGGAACAACCAACTGTAGAACCAAACACATCTTTTATTGTCTGCTGTTTTTGCAGTTGTTACAATAATTCTTTTCCCACTCCACGCTCACTATTCTCCTCTTGGAATACTGGGGTCATGTTTTATGAGGGATGTGGGAGAAGTAGTAAATTCTGGGAAGCCAGTGCGACAAGAGTCATTGGAACCTTTGTAATTCAACTGGAATGTTGTCACATAAGCATCCATATATATATATATATATATATATATATATATATATATATATATATATATATATATATATATATATACATACATATGTGTGTGTGTGTGTGTGTGTGTGTGTGTACAGAGCAGATCCACATAGAGTTGCCAGATGTGCACTGTGGCTTTCCCATTCTCTCAAATAATATAATTCCAGATCCCACGCATGAGGCTCTGACTATTGATTGAATTTTCACTGGCTATCTGTTTTCATTTCATGAGGGAAGCATTTTAAATATTAAACGTCCACGTAACTCTCTGATCATTGGCTCGTCACAAAAACGTGCTCGGCCCATTGGAGAGTTGGTTAAGAAGCATTCTACACATACCGTGGAATAACGTGAGCGGAGTGTGTCTAATGAGAACCAGTAGTTCTAAATTGCTTCTATATGCTGAGATCAAGCTGTCTTAATATAGCAGCAGTGACAATGAAAGAGATGTCATGCTGCCACAAGGTACAAAACGCTTCAAGCGCTGGCATCAAAAAGTGACGCCCAATCCCAGATTTTGAGCATGTGCGAATGTGGGCGTGCTTGCTTCACAGACTTACCTTTTTGTTCTACTTCTGCACCAGCCATAGGCAAAAGATTTGAAGAACAAAAGAAAGCACAAGAGCGAGAAAGAAAGAGATAGAGACAAGAGACAAAAATAGATTAATGATGCAATAATAAGGAAATCATGATAATACAATCTCAGATCTCCATAATCGGCCTCATATTTCATTCTAACCTTGTGAGAGTGCCAGGATGCTCTCCATGTGTGATTGGTAATAACATTACATAAGCGTCTGAGGAGACTGCACTGCAATGGGGAAGCTATTTGACAGTATTCAACTCACATATGTTGCACACGCGCATGTGGGCAGACAGAGATGCACATGTAAGGCAGACACAGAACGAGGGAGGGAAGACAAAATGAGAGGAAACACACAGGAGCATGGCACAACACGCTGAAGCACACATGTTCACGCTGTCCGCGGTGGTCCTCAACAAAACAGAGCAATGCAAAATGACCTGAGATAATGAGCTCTTTAATGTATGCTAATAGCGGCAGCGCAATGAAAACCAGAAAATTTATTTGATTACTGGGATTGTTTTTCAGTGGACCAGCCAAAACTGCCACATTAAAATGCTTTCTGGTGCACGGTGGGTGAGCTAATGCTTGGTGTATGTCATGTCATCTTGTGTGCCTCTGAAAATGAGAGTGAAGGCATCTCTTGGGCAAGCAGGAGCATACTAAAAGAGCTGGCTTGCTTCAATCCCAACACCGGTTCCCAGTCTATTACATTCAAAGCATTATCCTTAAAAATCTGCGAGGATTGTTCATGTTGCCCGGCAATGAAATGTGCACAATTGCCTGGAACCTCTTAAACATATGAATTCTATTCCACCTTGGTCCCAGAGGGACTGAGTGGAATGTGAACACGGCAGAAACGTAATCCTGCAGGCAGTGCCCTTGTGTCTTTCAAGACTTAGAGACCTGCTGAATGGAACTAGTCCCATGAGAAAGGTGTGTGTGTGGGTGTATGTGTGGGTGTGGGTAGGGGAGAGGAGAGGAGAGGAAGGCAGAGTCTTCAAAGGAAAAACATTTGGAAGAACTTCCAGGACCTCACATGTTTACATATATCACAGATGCACTACATACTGCATGCTGCATGTTTTAATTCTTTACTACATTAAACCCCAAACTTATCCCCAACCACAAGGCATACACAAACACATGTGGCACACAGAACACACACACACCTTCATACACAGGCAACCATTAAATCCTAAGCTCATGAAAAATGCATGGTAACTGGCGCAGCTTAGCACAACTCCCGATAAATAAGCAATCTCCGAAAGAAGATCATGTTAAACCTAAAACAAGTGTGTACATCCGCGTGTGCACGTGTGTGTGTGTGTGTGTGTCCCTGCGAGGTAAGATATAAAAAGGTTCGTCACAAGAAAACAGTTCCCTTGTGAGAAAATCTTGGAAAGAAAGCAGATAGTCTGTCTAGGCAGAGGGGTGTGCACGACGGATATTACACACACTCACTCACACCGGCATCCGTACATATAAATAACACAAAGAAAGGCATCGCGGTGGAGAAGACGAGGATTAATGACACCAAACAATGAGGCCTTCACATTACCTCAGGCTCTTACGGAGCCTCGCAGACACAGAGGAAAACACACAGAGTTCAAGGTTGCCAGCAACTAATAGATTTCAAATGAAAAAGTGTGGCAGCAACAAGTAAACCAAATGGCACACAAAATGTCAGACAAATGTCATTCAATTTGTACTGCTGCTCGTTGTTTCACCAGATTAATGGATATCTCTGTTGGTGAGCTCATTGCGGGGTTGTTCTGCGGTATCTCTCTTTTAATCTTGAGGACAAGGGTAAGAAATGAAAGTTTGTCATAACAGTCATTGATTTTTTTTTTTTCCTCTCCAGTGCAGACGGTCTGACAGAGCGAATATAGGGTGGTCGGATATTTATTGAAACCTCAAGGTTTTCTCAAGGGCAGCTCGAGCATGCAAGATGATGCAAGAGATGAAAAGTCTTTTGTGCTACTGCTAATTAAACTGCTGAGTGTAGCTAAAAGAGAAAGAGGAGGGAAAAATATGGACTTATGACAACTTGCCAGAAACGCGTCCTTGTTTCCAAGAAAACGTCAACAAGAAAGCATCTTCTCTCACACTGTGTTATTCATAATTGAATTCTGCAGAGGTAGCGGCATATTTTTATCTATCCAGTATCTTTGACTGATCATTTGCAAAAACCACTAGGACTGCACTATTGAATATTTAGCTATGCAGCTACTGTGAAAAAACAACAACTAATTTATTCCTAGCATGGCTTTGAATGAATATTAGCAATAATGCAAACTGCAACGGTGTGTTGTGAGGATGTGTCGCCTGACTAGTTTGATTTAATAAAAATCATGTAATTATTCATTAATATCTTCAGTAAAATGGTCTGAAAAAATCTGTAATTATACAAACAACGTTACACCCATACCTTGCATGCCTTTCGTTTTAGTTCATTTCTCTGTTTTCTGTTTTTATTTCTCCTACACCCACCGCACACACACACACACACACACACACACACACACACACACACACACACACACACACACAGAAGCTGTGTTAACCTAACTGTGCTGCTGTGTAAAGATAATTAGCATTTTTATTGAAAATGTATGGTTTATTAAGTAGGTATTCGTCTAGGAGGGAAGACAGTGTGTGCTCACAAGTGTGTGTAATGTGTGTGTATGCGTGGGGGGGCGCCGACATGCCCGTGTGCGTGTTTCTACAGACAACGAGTGGCGACAGCAGCCTTACCACTATCATCTCTGATCTCCAATAAGCTCAGCCGGCTAAAGCCCAAGGTCGTTTATGGGCGCAGACGTTTTCTACTTTCTTTCTCTTTTTCATTATTCTATTCTTTTTCTCCTGTCCTCTCATCCTCACCCGCTATTCTATTGCATTATTTCATCCTGTTCTTTCACCCCTCCCACTCGCCTCGTTCATTCTCTCCCACTACCTCCTCTGTATCTCTCCTACTTCCCCCAAACCAAACCCTGTCCACCTCTCACCCTGTGTCTTTTATCAGTTAATTCATTCTTTCTGTTCCCTGTCTGCTGGCCTCGTCTAACCTATTTCTCTCTCTATCTCTGTTTCAGCTGTCGCTCTGCCGTCTCTCCTTCTGTCTCATTGGTTCCTTTCCCATCTTCCCTTGCTCTCTCTGGGAAACAAAAAAAATGCCTGCATATGTGCCCACATAAACACACACACACGCATATACTGTACATGCATGTACAGAGAGAGACACAAACGAACAAGCACCCCCCCCCCCCCCCCAAAAAAAAAAACATGCACATATACACACACACCCACACAAGGAAGCACACACAGACGCACACAAACAGGGCTTCTCATGTCACTGTGATGAAGTTATTCCAAGGGTCCAATCTGACAGAAGTCTTTAATTGGACAGACAAGAAGGTGATTTTATCTTTTAATTAGCTTTCCTATTGAGCCAAGTTCTATTGTCTAAAATAGACTGCATGGGTATTGCATAACATATCACTGGCTTTTCTGATTAATACACTAAATGTGGGAGTAGGCTAATTGCTTCATAACAGCAGCCAGGAGAGCCAGGGTATACCACATAAAGATGAGGAAACGGATAGACATAATCCTAAGTGTTCCTGGCTTTTTTAACGGACGAACATGAATGAAACAATACGTATCATGTGTCTGCTCTTCAGCAACACACATTTGCTGAGATTGAATCTGTCCACGCACCAGAGTTGCCTTGGAGAAGTACTTTACAGCGGTGTGTTAATGTATGGATATTTATAGTCTGCCTGCAGTGCGATGAGCAAGTATACACAGGTGGCTAATTACTGCCAAAGCTAGCTGGCTAGTTTGGCACACGACTGCCACACACTCGTACCACAGAGAGTCGGAGAGAGAAAGAGACAGCACTTGATTGTAGCTTTGGACAACAGCCAAAAACCTACAGTGCAGTGGAGAGAGATGAGGAGTTTTGAGGGGTAGCGCAAGCCAAAAAAAATCCTTGGGAAAAAAAAATTAAATAAAAGGAGGCGAGATGGAGGAGCAAAATTTCCCTGAAAACTGAACCGCACATAATTAAATTACCTGTTTTACAACCCACTTTGAGAATTGTTTACTATATCTATGCAGAGGGAAACGCACCTACTCTACTCGATTGGCAGCGCTCAGGAAAAGTATGCCTGCGCTTTAAAGTCGATCGGCTCATTTCCTTTCCGTGGCGGCTGGCCTGTGATAAGCAACACCTGGCCTTACAGGTGACTGCAAGGGTTCAGGTGGTTACACTCAACAGACAGCACCGCCACCAGCGCGCTCGGCATCAGGGGAGATCTGCTCGAGTGGATCCCTTGACGTTATAGTTATCTGAGCGCACAAAAGCCAAGCCTGCTTATAAATGATGACATATTAAAAATGCAGCTGGTATTCATTTCAGAACAAATTTCATTACACTATCATATAGTGTATCTATCATAAAAGCCCCTCCTCTGTTGAGCCATCTTGATTTACAACACTTTGCAGATATTTCATCACTTATTGTCTAACAAAATGCATCTTTCACGACAATGCCGCTGGCAGCATTGATTTGCGGTGTCAAACGCGCCAGTGTGAATGTTGACGACTGAAACTCCAGCCCAAATGTCAGGAGTGCCTTCTTCTAAGTTACAAGCAATATTATGACTTTTAAAAAAGAATTGATTTTATAAATATTTGATCCATTCCGTGTGAAGGTTATGTGAAAGGTTTCACTTTTTTTATACATCACATTTTTCCCCTGTTGGACTTTTCCCATGGCTAAGCACACACGCGAGCAAGGTAGTGTATCACACAGCTACTTGATCCAGCTTGAACTCTTCAGTCAGTACACAGCAGATGCTAATGTACTGTCAAAAGCTCTCTCTCTCTCTCCTTCGCTGTCTTTTTCTCCAGTGCATCACCTCCCTCTCTCCATCCCTCCCTCTGTTAGCTGAGCTCGCTAATGACTTTGATTTCAGATACTGTGTATTTTCGCGGGGACACTGTTACCCTGACTGACCCATTGTTTATCAGATCCAAAAACACAACTCATCTCCTTTTGAACTCGGTCGTTTTTTAAATCACTATTCTTTACGCTGACAAATCCATTAAATAAGGAGCGCTGTATTTTCAAGCAGGTGTGCGGTTATATCAAATAAAAACACGGAACATGCAGACAAGTCTTGAATGAATGAGAGACGAGTGAAAACACACACTGCTGCAGTCTTTTTTGATGCCTGCGTGTATGTGCTGTGCGTGCGTGGTGGGGCATTAAGCAGGTATCAGGTTGTGTTTCCATCTGCTCCAGAGAGGGCTCTGATAGTCCTATTATTTAATCTACTGGTCATTCTAGACGCCAGGCAAGAGCCGTTTAGCCAGACATAATTGAATGCTTCAGTGTGGGAGATCACCTTGGCCGTCTGTATGGACTGCGGTGCCAAGGCCGTAGACAAATCTAAAGTGCATCTGTTATTTCTTACTTTAGGAGGGCTTTTGCATAAAGCATGTGTGGGTTATGAGGGCAAAATTAAACTTCTTTACATCTCTTTGGAAATTGACTTTTTGATACAAAGAATGCAGAAATAAGCTTTTCAGTTCCAACTCTGTATGTCCTCTTGACTGTATTGCTTAGAACTGTTCTACCACAGTCATGTTTATAGCTTTACAAGCCAGACATGACTTGTAAAGTCAGGTAATATGAAGAAGAAAACAATTAAAATTAATCTCCAATCCAACCTGACAGCAATGTTTGAAAATATCAAGCGGCGTTTGCTGATAAAATAATATTTTGGCATCGTTACTTTGTTCACCTGAAATTTTTACTTAACGATTAACATACCTCTTCTCATTTCATTGGAGGTGCAATTTCATTTTGATGCATTCCCTTTTCATCTTTTATGCTTCACCTTACTTCTGTCCGGTTTTGTGGGTTTCACATATGCAACTGCAGCCTGAACAAAGTACCTGTAGATGCCTGTTGTGATGGGGAAATGACTGAGGGGCTGGTATTCGCACGAGATTTAACTTTTTCATTAAACAGACACAACCAGCTGCATTCTAACTTTGCTGGAATGTACTGAAAAATAAACATTAAGGACAAAAAAAAAAATCTAATCCACTAAGTCATCACGCTGATCCCTTATGCATTTGTTCTGAAGCGAGCTGTAACCCACATTCTAGTGGAAAAGATTTTTAAAAAGCCACACGACTGTTTCACTCTAGTGAATTTCCCCTCTCAGTCTCTTACCACCTGGTCAAAGGTCACATCACCATCTGTAATCATCTGAGACTGCCCTTGTTTCTCATCCTTGCTACCTTTGACTTTCCCGCAGGGGGGGAGAGGCATAAAATTATAACTTCCACGTAAAGTTACTGTGGGATCAAGCTGCTGAAGTTTTTGCTGTGAATGCTGCTGCCTGGCATAACAAAAACTGCAATTTATTCATATACTGAAGAGTAGTGAACTATTTAAAAAAAGAGAGAGAGCGAGAGGGTACTTACTGTAAGGAACACACTCATACTGGACTTCGAGGTATTTGTATGTGCCGGGGCAGGGATCGGGAAAGACGTCGGGGCCGGCCACCACAGCACACTGCGTACGGTTGTTGCATCTACATAGATAGATGGGATAGATGGATAGCGTCAGTTGAAAACATCTACAAATCAATTGAAAGACCTGTAACATGATACGATTCAGCGGCACCACAAACTACATTTTCCAAAATGATCGCGCAGCTGAATCAGCCTTCTCTAAAAGGTTTAAAACAAAAACGGAACACCACAGCCATCGAGGAGCCGGGATTTATTGGAGGGCTGTTGTACTGGAGTTGCATCATTTTTTTTTTTCAGCTGGAGCCCAAGCACGCTACGCCGCAAAACGCATATCCTGATATCATGTGATATAATGTAGAGCGAGATCTATTTTATCCGCCGAGTCATCCTGACACTCGAGAGTCTTCTGTGCTTAAGGACCCTTCATGTTGACACCTGAAGTGAACATAACAGTAATGGATTCACCGAGTTCACTTGTACACAAAGGTGGCCCACAATGGATACAGAAGTGCTGTGGCACAAGGACACTTCTGCGTTGAATGTATGTGGGTGTCTGTGTGTACCTGCACGAGTGTGTGAAGCACTGACGGCAATAACCTATACCTTTAAGATTATTTTGCCCCAGACTTTAGATAATTAATTCTAATTACCAGGGGGCCCTCTCCTCTGACACACAAAAAGTAAGTATTACTCACTCTTATTAACACAGGTTATGCAAGGCAGCACACGATGTAGTATATACCCTGTGTGTCTTTTAGGGTTTCTGCTTACAGGTGTGTATAAGAGCACCTGTGAAAATACATACATGACATTTACGTGTCAGTTTCACTGAACATTTCAAAGCTGCTCGTCACAACCACAAAAGATTTGCTGGTGCATATGTTATGATGATGCATGCATGTAATAACATAAAACACACACTTTATCTTTATCTTCCAAGTTTAAACGAGCTACAAAAGCACACGACTGAAACATATTTCTTATACAAGAATAGCAACAACAGACAAATGAGAAAAAGCTATTTTTAAAATGCTTTCATATTAATTAGCACAACTTCTCTTTCCCTCTGTGCACACCTGTCATACAGAAGACATTTACATTCAAAACATTCAGATTCTCCCATTGAGATATTTTTAATGAGCCTACAGAACCCCCCAAGTCACTTTTCCTACAATACCATTCAACAATTTGCATAATGAAATATTCATAGGAGCTAATTTTATTATTAGTTCAATATTCACATGTAACACAGAGAACTAATGTAGCCTAGAAAGAACTAACTGCCTTAATTTTTTTAGCTCGGCGTCTCTCGCTGACCAGCGTGTCTCAGATCACGTGAGGGTTTATTGGAATTTGTGATGGTTTCAAAGTCTTTGTGTTGTGAAGTCTGTCATAATCTAACAATACCCACCCATCTTCTCTCCCTCCTCTCTTTTTTCTCGCCTCTGTGCTTTTTAATTTCTTGCCCTGGTACCTTCATCATCGGTCACCTGTCATCAGTGCGAGCTGTGGGCTGAGGGGGGGGGGGCAGGGGACACAAAACTGACACAGTGCCACAACTTTGCTCACAGCACCCACCAAAGGTCACGAATGGCTGGCACTCACTGGTGAATCAGAGCACAAAACTCCCTTTAACGACCTCACATAACTTTCTAAAGTTAAAAAAAACAACCAACAACTAGCCGCTAGTTATGATGTCTTCACACTGAAGAGACACAGTGGCTGAGAAAGCTCAATATAAGAAAAGAGATGGAGCCAGCCAGGAATTGCTGTGAATTTAAGCTTATTTGCTGAAAGCACAAATGAATAGCCAACTTTAATAGCTTCAAAAAGTCACAAAACGCATCTATCTTCTTATCACCTGGGCAACTTAGAGCTCGTGTCTGGAAATATTTGCGGTGCTAGAGATGTCAACTTGATGAATGTTTTTTTAGTTATGTTATGTTTCGAGTGTTTGCATGTGTTATCGTGGGCTGCGGCGCTTTGAACTCTCCGATTCACTGAAGTGACAACCCGTCTGAAAAAAAAGGAGTAAAATATTCCCATAAATGTTTATGTTTCATGTCTAAGTCCTGTAAGATTTCCATATCTCACACGATGATTTACACATGGAAGTGACATCACCTTTGATCACCTGTAGAATTATTTTGTGCCAAAAAGTGCAAAAAAGGTGCCACTTTCATGAGTAAACCATAATATGAGACACAAATATTATAGAAAACACATAATAGTGAAAACATTAAAATCGAACAAGTTTTTTTTTCTGTTTCTTGTACATATTGTTAAAACTAACAACTGAAATCAATATATATATGTAATTTATTACACTATATAGTGTAATAAATTACATTAAATCATGTATGCCTGATCCAGGGAACACGGGCTGAAGAAAACAACAGATAAAAATGAGTTTAAGGAAAAACTGAGAGACATGTTAGGCTTTGCAGTAGCCATGGGTATAGGTAATTGTCAATATATTTCTGCTTCAGGTAAAAAAAAATGGCTCAGGGCTCTCATGGCTGAATCATGAGCACTGAAGGTTATGGACTATTATCTTAAATAAAAGCTATCGAGCAAAGATTTGGCATAATCTTCTCTTGCGAGCTATATCTCTCTGCTATCACTCCTTCTTTCTCTGTCTATTTCTGTCTGCACTACCTTTTTTCTTCCTCCCCACACTATCTAAGCCAAGATAATAAACCAATTTCTTTTTTCAGCCTTTGTCCTCATCCTTCCCGCCTAGGAATTATTCCTCACCGTTCCTCCTTCTTTGTCTCTCATTCCAACTGGCTGTTTTTTCCGTCTGTTTATCTGTCTTAAACCCACTTAGCTGCAGTTTCCTAAGTCACACCCAGATATATGTGGTAGGCCGCTTATTGCTGCTGCCGTTCTCTCTTTTTCTCTCCTCTCTCCCTGCTTAATACTTTTCTCATCCCCGCCTCCCTCAGGGCGTCATCTCCAGCCTCCCCCTGTTTCTCTCTCGATCCCTCCATCCTTAGTAAAGCCTCTGCTGACGTCACCGTTCTGTCTGAGCCAGTAGTCTGAGTCAGGTCCAAAAAAGACTCCCTTATGTTCTCAGTACCTCCATCTCATTCTTTATTTGTCAACATTACTCTCATTTCCTCACTGCCAACATGTTTATCCAGAAGCCTAACAAAACACGAGAACATCAGCAAAAATTTACAATTCCTGTCCTCTCTGCATTGTGACCCATGATTAATGGAGGAGATGCAGAACATGCGCACACACACACGCGCACCTTTAGAATTTATTTTTTTCCCAAACACCAAAATGGCTCTATATATTTTTTTCTCTGTGTTTTTCTTAGAGTTGGCAGAAAAGCTCCTTTTTTTAATTAGCATGACCACATCAAAACAAGGCAGTGGCCTGGATACCGCCTGGCCCGCTGGCTTTCTTCTTTGCAACGTGCAACACACACATGCACACGAACAAACTATTCACTAACAAAGCCGAGCTGTGGCAGGCAGGGAAAGAGAAAGCTGCTATGCTGCAGTGGGTGCTGCTGTTGTTCTTGTCTCTGATGTTTTTCACTTTGTTTGGCAGACCTCCCTTCACTCCATCTCTGTCTCTATCCCTCATATAACTGACTGATGATTTGATGAGGCTGACGCTGCCTGTTGGAGCGTGTGTGGGGTATGTTTATGCATATGTGCAGGCGCATGTATGTCTGTGAGCAGATGCAAAATGGAATAAATATTTGAGTGTTTGTCTGCGAGTGTGTGCGCGTTTGTGCGTGTGTGAGTGTGTGCGTGTGCTAGAATGCAGATGTGTTGAAGAGCTATATAATTACAGAACAAGAGAGAGCTGGGAACTAATCCTTGTGAGTTGAAAGAAGTGTCTGAGAGTGAGTGACGCATAAAGCTTCTCCAAAGTCCTCTGGAATCAGTGTTCGAATACAGTGAAACCACTCCAGAGCACTCTGTGAGTCATCTACAACTGTTTGTGAACATGCTTAACACACACAAACGTTCTGAATATCATTAATCTAAAAAAACCCCCAAAAAAAACCACTGAGCTTAAAAAAACAATTAAATGAACTTGAAGATACTTGAACTGGACTAATATAGACATACATGTATAGAAACTACTCATTTCTTTATGTTTTTCTAGGAAAATGGGAAATAGAAACTGACTTTCTACTATTCCAACAGTCTTGAAAGTTAATACTTTGTACGACCGCCTTTATTATTCAACACAGCCTGAAATTTCTTTGACAAGCGTTCTTGTAATTTCTTTAGCATTCGTTTTCCAGGTTCCTTGAAGGACCTTCCGAGCTCATATTGGGATGTTGGCTGCCTTTCGTTTCATTCTCTGTCAAGATGATTCTTCGCTGCTTCAGTAATGTTCTGGGAAAGCCAATCCGACTGTTCCACTGTGTGTTTTTCTATCCAGGTATGCTTTTACTGCATTGGAAGTGTGTTTGGGATCATTGTGATGCTGAAAAATGAAGTTGTTGCCAATCAGTTGCTTTCCAGATTGTATTTCATATCTGCATTCATGATTCAATCAGCTTTGACAAGATCCCCAACACCAATGGCTGAAATACAACTCCAAACCACGAGAAAGACTCCATCTTCTTTTACAGATGGCTGTAGACACTACTTGATCTTCTCCATACATATTGATGATATGAACCAGAAATTTCATATTTAGATTCTGCTCTCCACAAAACCTGTTGCTACTCATTTTCGTCCATTTCTTGTTTAAGCGTCTTTTCTTTTTGACCGCGTCACTTCCACTGAGACTATTTCTGAAGACCCTTCAGTGAACAGTCATTATTTTCCCTGTGTCTTAAGGATGTTTTCTCTTTTTTTTTTTTGTTCTCCACTTGTTCAAATTCCTCATTTTTTTAAAGGCTGCACATCATGCTGAGATATGCCAGTTTTTCAGCTAAAAGCTCTTTGGGAATCACCTTGTTAGTTTAAAAATCTTATTTTATGCCCTTTTCTTAGACTCAGTTAAAGAAATGCAAATAAGTTTCTGGTCACCACTAATATTAGTGACAAAGTGACAATATATACCATTTAAAACTGCTTCTTTGCTAACTCGTTTGTTATGCGTAGACAACCCTGGTTAGTCGTTTGAGTTAGGTGCCTTTTTATGCTTGAATAATTCATAGGTCAGTGTTATGTGGCTTAACCAGTAAAGCACCCATTCCTCTGAAAATGGTCAGGTACAAGGATTAGGATTATTACAAGGAAGAGAATATTGGAAAGAGCCAAACATTCGCAAATAATGACGACATGTTACAGGTAATGTGTTTCTGAGGGACCATTTCAGGTTTAAGAGATCAGTAAGATGATAAGACTCATGTATCCCTTCATGCCTCTGGCTAAGGCACACATAATGCCAAAAGCTGGAGCTCTCACAGTGGATGTCTAAGTGTTAATGTAACATTTGTTTGCAGCTGTGTTGCCATCGTGGAAAAGTGCTCATTTGCAGCCACTTCAAAGCCATACAATTTTCTCAAAGAAAATAATACAGTAAGGTGGTGTATCTTAAGCTCTCAAAAGGACAATTAAGTGCCAAGAATAAAACATTTATGTGAGTTAGCAAAATATGACATAACCTCTTCTCTCTATCATCACATATTGAAAATGAATACCACTCAAAAGTGGTGGCTCAGGGAGGTTGGACATAGATAAGTCTCAAATGGATGATTCTGTGTCAGCATTGGCCTTGCAAGGTTCAGGGATTTAAAACAGGAGATGGTGTGTTAATGTAATTTCGACCCATTAAATGCAAAATTTAATAAAATTGGTAAAAATATCGCCGTTACCACCAGTACTGTGTTTCATCACAGTTGTTTACAGCACAGGGTGTGACTGGGTGCAGTACCTTTTTAAGGAGCAGGCTCTATTTCAGAAACTTTAATACGGCCTTTTTGTAGCATCCATTTGTCCCTAATGCAACTATAGACACAACTTGAACTCTCAGTGATGACACTAAAACTATTATATAATACAGAAAAAACTATTAAATAACGAGAACTATAAGTTATGTTAATTTCTAATTGTTTATATTTACATATTCTTGGAGGATTTTGCAACATGTTTCATAACTGCATTATTGAGCATCTTTCCTTCTTTCTTTTCACACCTGCAGAGGCACTGATGGTTTAGAATACTGAGACATCTCCTGGTAGATCTGCCTAGGAGTGCTGTGCAAAGCTTGAAGCATGCAACACGGACTCGTGGTCTGCATAATGTCACCATTTTATTTTTGTCAGCTTGTTCACCCACACTGTGACGTAACTTCCAGAAAGACTGGATTTCTTTTTTTTTTTCCTTTTTTGACAGCTGGACAGCTACACAAACCCAGAATCAGGCAGTTAGTGGATTCAATGATAGAAGAGTCTGATATGGCTCAACACAAAAATATAGACAAAAATATAGAAATCTACCAAGAATGGTCCAGTTCCTGTTGCAAAGGAAGCGGCATTTTGTTCTTAAATACCCCATCAAATTTATCTATTGCTATGATTTGTAACACTGGTTACTGTTGCAATAAATCACATACATTTTGTGAGCTTTTAAAATATAAAGAAATTCAACTGAAATCTACAAAGTAGCAAAAATTAACCAGTGTGAGTTGAGCATTCTTGTGTTTGTGAAAGTAAGGGGGGGGGAGCCCAGAAGATGATTTCAGAGTGCTCTTCATCTCCTGTGCGAGTTCAGGAAAACCCATTTGACAGCAGATAGAGCCCATTCACTATATCTCACAACAGGATAAAAACCTGTTAGGCTGACCACTCACTCTGCCCCCCTCACACATCACATATGAGATTCCTCTTCTACTGGCCTCATTTCTACTTTATTAGCTCCCTGATGTGGTTATACACACATACACAGGCCTGTTTGGAGATGGACAAATGGAGTGATGGGAAAGGATGCCTAAAAGGACAAACACAAAAGGCAGGACGTGTGGAGGGGTGCACAGGAAATGTGATTTAATATATAATTGAAAAATGATGCTAGTGTTGTGAGTGACAGAGGTAAGGGAGCAAAAGAAGGTGCCTATATATGTGTTAGTGCAAGCCTGAGCACATGTGTACCATGGGGTATCGTGAAGCAGATGCAGCACATCCTCTGCCAGCCCCACTACACCACACTTATGAAGAAATGACAGATCTGCCTCTCTCTTTGTCTCTCTCCCACACACATAGACACAAACATTCCTCGGCAGTCCCCGAATGTGTTTCTGTCAGCTCTCGAACAGCCTGTCAAACAAGCCACAGGTAAAATTACGTTGTTTTCCCTACTGGGAAAAAACTTTGAAATGTGCTACATTATTAATATTTGGTTGGAGGATGCCACTCTCTCCTGTTTTCTCCTATATCTGTGTGTCATGTGATATTTTTAACTTTACAATATTCAATGCACAGTATAATATGGGATGTTGTTATTACTGTATGCTGTATGTGTGTAGCTCCTGTAAATGCAAAGCACCGGCTCGTTTACCTGTCATTCTCATCCATGCACAATAAGATATAATATGAAATGTATCCTGATAAAAAATGATAATCTAATTTTAAGTATTATAGACTTTATTTACACATAATATTATATACTTCCACCAGATAAACCTCTTCTTATCTTAGAAACAGGTTTTGTTCCTAAAAATTAAACCTAATTTAAATTTCAGCTCACTTAGTACCGTTTTAATTTACGCCCCTTGAGCAGTTATGATCTTAGGAAGATTAGATATTAACTCTGCCATTTAAAAACAGCATGCACTTGGATTTGCAAATTTGAGTTTTTTGTACCACTTAAGGAGAATGAAAGCAGATAACTGTGTTGTTTGCATAAAAAATAAATGCAGCATTTGATAAGTATCACAAAGATCAAGAAGAGCAGTGGTCCTAACATCGACCCCTGGGACACGCCTCTTTGATACGGGAAGAAAAGAGGAAGAAGATCCAGCAAAGTGGGCCTACTGTGTTCTATCTGACAAGTAATTTTAAAAACAACTGACAGCATTCCCAGAAAAGTCATTATTATATAGTTTATCCACCAAAGTGGCATAGTCAACTATGTCAAAAGCCTTCAGCAAATGAAGAAAAGCAGAAATGTTGTATGTTCCGCAGTTCATTGCCTCAATAATGTAATTTACCTCTTAAATAGCTGTGGTTATTGTGCTGTGCTGTTTTTTAAAACTTAGTAGTTAATATTTTCTGTATTTCTGCTATAGGCCTGCAATACCCTGGCAACCTGCCTAGGGTGTACCCCTGTTCTAGCTGCACAGGCTCTAATACACGAAACCCTGAACTAAATGGATGCATGGATGGATAATAGTTCTGCTATAATCCATCCAAGCTAACTTGAGAAAATCTAGATCCAGTTTTTCAGAACTTGCAGTCTTATTAGCATTCAATTGCTTTAAAGCTCTACAGATCTGTTACATCGAAAGGAGAAAAGCTGAAAGACTGAGCCATAGATTCAATAAAAAGTGCTGCAGAGTGAGCCTTCTGTTCAACATCCTGTTTTAATTCTGGATGTAAAGTGTGCTTGAACATTAAATACAATTTAGATTCTCAGTGCAATTCAACAACCTGCATTCAAGTCAGCAAAATCAACCACTGACACACTTCTGTGAACAGATAAAACATTCTTTAAAAATTAGCTACAGTAGTTGTAAGCTTGCTCTCATACAGAGAGCCATTTGTATGCAAATGACAAATGGCACACACATTTCTGAGTCTGCATAATGCCTGTGACATTGTTAAGATAATATATGATTTAATAAACGATGACAACACTATCAGATTTCAGTATGGCAGGTAGAGATGTCATATATTAGTTTTTTTTCCATTTCTTATATGTCAGAAAAAAAGAAATGAGTATAATTCCAAGTGGAACGAGACCGAATGTGTAATGCATGTTAATTCATTGTTTAGAAGTGGCCTAGTTTGGGAGTGTATGATATATGTTATGTGTGTGGATAACTAATGATTATTACAACTAAAAGACTGTTTAATAATAATAGTAATGATGACAATGTATGTCTTATCATAAACAGAGGCAAACAAACCCTTTTACCCTTCAAGCTTCTGAGCAGGCTGCCTGCCAAGTATAGTTTTTGAGCTCCACCGTCTCTCCTTTCCTCTTCCACCGGTAGCCATGGCAACTTCCACGTCGTCCGATTCCAGGACACACTCGGAGAGTCTTTCTCCTGATTCCACCTAGTAACATTCCTTAGCTGATATCCCTATGTCTCTCCCAACCTTGCATCTCTCTAAATTTAAATGTGACACCTCCAACTTCACATTTTAATCCAAACCACCTGCTTACACGAACCCCAAATCCTCCTAAAAGCTAAAAGATGAGCGTGTTTCAGACAGATGTGCTGTCTTCTTGATTGGTGAGACGCAGAGGAGCGTGCAAGACACCATCACCATCAAGACGACCAAGCAATGCTACATCAAGTAACTGACTAGTATAATTTAGTCAGCCTCACCTCATAAAAAAATATGGGATGCTGTGCTTGTGCAGGGGAGACGAGGGCTGTTCCTTGTGTCCTGGTTTGGATTTGTGCTTCACTGTCAGCGTCAAAGTATCGAGTCAGTCAGGTAGTCAGTCAATGTCTACAGCACGCCAGCATGTCTGAGGCACTGATTCACGTGCCGTGCTACTCTCTGGATGTGTCAGACTTTGTGTGCATGTGTGGAAGAGAGAAAAAGAGAAAGCGTGTGGTGTCTCAGGCCGTTCTCAGGCAGCCATGCAGCTTTGGTGCTCAGTGAAGCATGATAACGAAGGTTAGCAGAGCTATGGTGAAAGGAGAACAGGGTCAGATGGTGGAGACTTTGACATGTGGAAATACAGAGGTTTTGGGAAAAGTATATTTGCGTGGGTAGACGGAGAGGAATATATAAAGAACAATAGAAAGAACAAGATCATTGTTAAGATTATAAAAGACCCCGTGTGTTCATTCCTGTCACATATCTGAGGGAAAGTTTCTGTCAGTGTTTCAGTGTGCCAGAATCAGTCAGTCTTTAAGTACGACTTTTCCTATTCGTCTATCTGTGTTTGCGTGTGCGTACGTATGTGTGTGGGTCCTAATTACCACACTGAGCAAGGGTGACAGTTGGGCCCCCAGGGTGCCGCAGGGCATCTCCTGTAGCCGTGGCGACTATGTTAGGGTGGTAGCACAAGCACAGACACTTTCATACACCAACATGCACACACACACATACACATTAAGTAGGACATTTCCAGATATGACCTCATTCAGTGGGAAGCAGGGTACAGTTAATGGAGGGAGGAGAGAAGAAGAGTGAACAGATTGAGACAGAGCAAGTCAGAGATAGATATCATAACAAGATATAATTGTTAATATCCTGGTGAGTCCACCTCTGCAAGAAATCTCACACCCAGAGAAGAAACACAGTCACAGTCTCAGTTTCTGTGGTGAAAAACTTCAATTTAGCACATTGTTTTTGGAGTTGGAATCACTGGGCTTTAGATTAATGTAATGTTTGGAGCATTTATTTATCTGCCCCTCTGTCACTATCTGTTCCAGCTCTCTCTTCTTATCCTTCAGCTTTTACAGAGATGGATTATATTCAAATGGAGAAGTAACATGACGTGCAGGTATGCCTGGAAAAAAGTGCCAGACTGCATGGCATAGTTTGCTGGTTAGAGAGTCTGAGACTGCAGCACACAGCTAACACTAGACTGCAGTCTGCGATTCAAGTGGTTTTCTATAATTCAGAGAGTCAAAGGAAAAGAACTTCAGAGGCTGCTTTAGAGTCTCCCACGTGTGTAGTTCAAGCTTGCTAGTGCATGCTCAATAACACATACGGACTCGTATGCAAATGCATACAGCTAAAGATGAACACACTCAGACATGTTCACACACAACCACATATTCAGTACATATGCACACAAATACATTCACATGCTACACTACTAGCCTGGAGCTTTGAAGGCTTAGATGCAGTTCTAAAGAGAAGGAGAAGTTGAGCAGGCTTAAGAACTAAGAAGAAACTCTCTATTTCTTTCTGAGCGCAGTATGTGTGTGGGCAAGAGAGAGTGTGAGTATGCATTTAACAGCTGCCACGTGCTTTCACATATGCATGTGCGTGCCTTCATCTGCATGTTAGTACGCAGTGGTGGTGTTAATATGTGTTTTTACAGCCATAGTGCACCTAGAATCTTTGGGGACACACTGAAGGATTCATCTGGAGACCTGGGTTGTCACTCTGGCCGTCAACCCCTAGCATCCTGGTTCAAAACAGGGACAAAATATAGAATTCACTATAAAAGACAGGAAACATGTAACCTATAAGGCTTTGCATTTTAGCCTCAACCTCATCTCTCCCCAGAGTTGAGGAAAGAAAAAAGCAAATGGAAAAACAGGAAAGCCAATGAAAGCTAAAACAGATGGTAAGTGAGAAAGGAAGAGTGACAGTGAGGGTGGGAAACAGGGGGTGAGAAGCAATTTGAGGAATGAGGAAATACCAAGAATGGAGTGACAAAAATTGAGATATCAAGAGGGTGACAGATGGGAGAATAATAAATGAAGCATGTTGTTATTTAACACATCCAAAAGAGACGGGGAACAGAGGAGAAGGGAGAACAACTCCCCACCCTTGTCTCTCTTGTCAAAGTGCCTTCCCTTTGTGTTGAGAGGCGTCTTCAATAGGCATGGAAAGGGAGAGAAAACGAGAGCAATCGAGAAAAAAAGAGGTGAGAGCGGGAAAAAAAGGCTGAAGGGCCAACAAGGTGACAAGGTGGGAAAGGTGGTATGGAGGTATCGAGGGAAAGCCTGTTTGAAGTCCAGAAGTAATTTTCTATCACGATAGCTGTGGCAGAGGCAACAAAACAGAGTTTGTGTGGCCGTGTGTAACGTCCACACATTCTTCACACTATCGACACTTGCAGCCTCAAGTGCGCGAATGCATGTGTGTGAGATTAAGAGGGAAAATCTGAGAGAATGTGCTGAAAGGTACTTGGTCCAATTCTGTAGCATCTCCAGAGAACTCATCAAGTCATTTTTATGTGAATAAATCACTATCCCTGAAGGCACTTCGGCATTTTGGCTCGCAGCTCTCTCCCGGTGTAGAACTGCACACTCAACCATCAAATGTCTCCTCATATAAGTCACTTGTGACACATATGCATGCAACCCAGCCACACCCTAGCACTAACCGGTACTGTGAAATTCATCCTGACATTTAGGAAAATAAGTATGAAGTGCAGTGCCAGTGGGGTGAGTCTAACAAAGAATGAAAAATTGAATTATACTCACAATGCCTTAATTTAATATCAAAGGTAAAACCTAAAAAAAGAAATAATTAAGCTGCAGAGACCTTAAAACAAAGGATTTTCAGTAGTCGTTTTCAAATAAAGGTGCCTCTGTTCAAACCCTGATAAAACAGAGTGAGTCACTGAACTGAGGCCACTGTATCACTAAAACAGATTAAGCGTAACTTTCATGGCCACGGCTTCGTTTCCCCTTCAACCCAGTGTATCCCAATGGGGAGATAATCTGGGAAATGCAGCGGTATCAGGTCCTTTCTAGGTTGCCTGAGAAGCCTTGTGAGACCCTCTGGAGATATGAGGCTTTGATATCAAGACCAATTATGTGGTATAGGCGCACACATCCACGCACACAAACATTAGCACACACACACACACATGCACACATTCACAAACACATACACACACTCATACATACACACTCATTGGCCTTGGAGAGTGGTGGAGAGGAAAACAAAGAGAGAATGTGATACTGAGGAAACACTGGGCAGGCGGAACATGCTCTGATTTTATCAGCCAGTTGAGCGGAGCTTGAAAGCCAGAGACGATACAGACATAGAGGCAATGAGAGAGTGGAAACAAGACAGGCTGAAACAGACTGAAGAAAATGGATGTGAGAGTATGGGGAAGAGTTGAAAGTATATACATACACACATCCCCGGTCAAACTCGAAATTGAAGCCTTCAATGCCCGTTAACATGCAAAAACACACACAACGAACATGTGCATGAGCACACATTAAAAGATTCACTGTCAGCATTTATGCCAAACATGGACACACTGTATGCAAGAGCATATCCGAGCTTTGCAGAGTATTGTGCACGTAGACACAAAGGCTGACTCGCGGCATCTTGGAACTCGCAAACCGTTCACCACAAATATATGTGATAAACAGTTGTTTCCGGTCTGAGTCACCTCCACAGAGAATCCCTCAAGATTAAGTATGGCCTCTGGCTCTGCTAATTGGAGCTTAAAGTCTGGTGTAGCCCCTGGGCAGTGTATGCTGTGTGTGGTAGAAGCCATGTGTGTGTGAGCGCGCTTCCGTATAAATTATGGATGGAAAGGGCTGTAGGAAAGTGGCCACACAAGCTTCAGCTGCCAGAGCGAGAAGAGAGACCAAGCTAGGCCAAAGCAGTCGCAATGAGAGCACCACCACATGACACAGACAGGTGGTTTGATAGAGAAACAGAGCAGGGAGACGGACGGGGAAAGATGACAGCAATATTGAGATGGAAAAAAGATGAGAGAAAATAATAGGACAGCAAGAAAGAGAACTGAAAGTGAGATTAACGCAGGACCTGGAAAATCCAGATACTAATGGTGACATTAATGAATTATTTATAGCCAGACATTCTCATTACAGAGCACGGTGCTTTCCCTTTATTGCTATTTTTGTCATGCTATCATTTGCCAACTAGCTTTAACTAACTACCTGCCAAATACAAAATATATGTAAAGTGCAGAGACCACAACAGCATTAAAAACCATTTCCGGTAAAATAAATCACAAGCTGGGTTCTCTTTTCTATTCTGCTACTCACCAAATAAATGTTAGGATAATCAGAGCAAAGTACCTGAACATGTTAGATGTTAACTAAAACAGCACTCACTCGTGTTAAGTATAGACTCAAGTGAGGAAAGGAGATATGAAAATCTATTATTATTATTTTGCAGCCCAAATATAAAATATTGTATTTTTCACAAACACAGAAAAAGTGGAAAAATCAGTTGTTAAAATTTACAAAGTAAAGAAAATTTGCTGAAGCCTTAATTTGTGAGCTCCATGTATTATGACATAAAATGCTGTATGGCATAATATATCATTATAATGTTTTTTTTAAACGATCCATATATTACAGCCTATTGTTCAATGATAATTTTCCATGGAGCAGACGCTGAGATTGCTGTGTTCCTTTCAGCACCCTCAGAGGAGGAGGCAGGCACACCAGAGAGATGTGCAGGAGAAGTGTCACCTGAGTCACTTCCATTGTCTGATAAGACTACACTGGTTTCTATAAATAATCCGTCACAATTGTCCTTTTCCCCCATTACAGTTTAGCAGTTCTGTCATTTTATGCCTCTGTTGTTTGGTGTAAACTTCTTGAAAGTGGGTAAATTCATAGTTAATTCAGAACTTGATGTATATATAGTGTATTGTGGGAAAAAAACACAAGGGGGGGATTTCGAGCATGGTGTGGTGGATCATTTTCCTGCTGCAGAACCCAAGTGCGCTTAAGCTTGAGGTCAACAGCAGATTGCCGGACATTCTCCTTCAGGATGTTTTGGTAGAAGCAGAAGTCAT